>NW_026705038.1:0-1200000 GCF_029867415.1 Vicia villosa
GCTAAGTTGAAAACTCGCAAAGAGCGACTTAGGCAAAAAAGAGCGTCTCGGTGAATCGAAAACCCGAAAGGGCGATTCAGGCAAAAGTTAGAGACATAAAAAAATAAATAATCAATCCCGGTAAAATTAAAACCCGAAAGGGGTAGTTTACGCAAAAGTTAGGGATATATGGCAAGTAACTGTGTTCAGGACAAACTTGATCATTCAAAATCCATAGCGGAGTGTTCATCAGCAGTAGGTCATCTTCTACGAAGCACGAATACAGCGCAACTCGGAGTGGAAGGGAGAGATAACGGTCGTCACGTTTCATCGTAGCCCTTTTCCCGAAAATTACCAATTTCCAACTTTGTAAATACTCCATGGAATCAAGCATTTGGCTGATTACCATTCCATATATAATAATTTGAGCCTTGTGCTTTTCCTTTGCAATCTAGTCTTATTCAGTTTCTTGAAATGCATTTTAAATTTTAACAGTCACTTTCTTGAAACAAATGTTTTCATAAAATAAAATGAATTTACTTGCAAAAATAAAGGTGAAATTTCTTTCTGAGGTTTGCAAACAGTAGGAAGAATGCAAACAGCTGCTCCAAGAACGGTTGAGACTCTGGGAACCCATATTTCCCCATGAGGTCGCTTTGCGAACGTCTCCCTATGACGAATCTTTACTTCAATTCATATTACTTACTTCGGACAGCGGACAACTGATAACCAGATATTCCCAACAGAGTTCGAACTCCAAGAAGAGGACATCTTCTGATCTACAAGAATTCAAGTCGTATCATTAGGATTTTACATCCGCGACAATTCTATTCACATTCACTTTACATTTTATAATTGTCATAATATTCATGCATACATTACATCACAACTGCATAGTCAAATTAGGCTTTTAATCGTGAGAATGCCCGAGTCATAAGGGCATGAACTCAAGTTTCCCCTGCAAGTCCTGGAGAAACTTTTTCCTGCAAGACAACGATCCATGTAGAAAGATTTCCCCAAGCAAGTCAACAGATGGTAGTCTCCCTCAAGGAGATAGTTTGTTCACTTTTGGAATTCCTTTGCCGAGATTCTCCTGCAAAGCAACATTCAACAGTCTTTTTCAGATAAGATAGTCTGCTTCGCATTTTGGGCTTCCCCAAAAGTTTGGCATTTCCCCAGCAAGGTCGAAAGATGCCACCTTCTTTTTCGTCAAAGAAAATAATTCAGAATCTCCCAGCAGATCGACAAATGATTCCCCAGCAGAATCAGTGAATGGTAGTCTTCATCCAGAAGATAGTTCATGATCCCCAGCGGAGTCAACAAATGGTAGTCTTTCCCCAAGGAAAGACAGTTTGTCTGTTAAATACTCAAGAGATCGACAAATGGCAGTTTCTTCAAACAGTTTGCCTGTTTCAGGGATGTTTAGTTCCCCACAGAGTCGATAAATGGTAGTTTTCCCCTTAAGAAAACAGTTTGTTGATTCCCCAGGCACCAATCGACGAATGGCAGTTTTCACCCCGAAAACAGTTCGTCTGCCTTCAAAACAAAGTCATTAGCCCCTCAAAAAGCATGGGCCCATATGACAATCTTTCAAAGATGCCAGGTCAAAAGGGAAGATGGTGAAGTTTCTTTATTACCGTCAAATGGTATCTTACCTCCAAGTGCTGGTAAGAAGTTTGATGAGGAAACAAACCCTTGAAGTTTCTTTATTACCGTCAAATGGTATCTCATCTCCAAGTGCTGATGAGAAGTTTGACGAGGAAACAAACCCTTGAAGTTTCTTTATTACCGTCAAATGGTATCTCATCTCCAAGTGCTGATGAGAAGTTTGATGAGGAAACAAACCCTTGAAGTTTCTTTATTACCGTCAAATGGTATCTCATCTCCAAGTGCTGATGAGAAGTTTGATGAGGAAACAAACCCTTGAAGTTTCTTTATTACCGTCAAATGGTATCTCATCTCCAAGTGCTGATGAGAAGTTTGATGAGGAAACAACCTGTGAAGTTTCTTTATTACCGTCAAATGGTATCTCATCTCCAAGTGCTGATGAGAAGTTTGACGAGGGAACAAACCTTTGGAAATTTTCTCTTTATCTGAGATATTGTCCAAAACGCAACTAAGACCAGTTTCGAGATTTGGACATCCGGAACGAGAGGAGGTTGTTTACCTTTCTCTAAGTATCAACACTTAGTTAAAGAAGATGGATTGCGCATCCTACATTGCCATCCATTCACCAGAATCCACATCAAGTATTTCTGCAGGAGTTTGTCTCCTCATCCCCCGCCAAGTGCGACAACGGGATCAAATCATGCAAAGATTTTATCAATTACAACACCTCAGGAGCGCCCAAAATTCGGGCATTCTTTGATATTTAAGTCTCTTTTATGCAGGAGAGATCGAGATCTCAATCTCTCTCCCTCCAGATAAAAGAAACTTAAATAGGGGCATCTGTCATACCCTAATTTTTGACCCCCCTGAGATGACATATCTTCAGGATTTTTCATCAGGTCAAGACAAGTACCCAGAGCAGTCATTTCTCCATCTGGTACCTAATCGAGGATGCTCAAAGACAAGAAAGCTCAGGCAAAGGATCAATCAATACAAAGACTAGTCTCTAATACAATCATGGGGCTCAAAAACTTCACTTTTCTCATCTATGATTGATTAGACATCCAGTCATATGAGTACAGGTTTACTCAGGTCACCAAACTAGGGTTTTGAGCCTATCAAGGACTGAAATCAGGGATCACATTTGGGAAACCCTAAAAAAACTCAGAGGGTCATTCAAAGACATCAATCATCTTCAAATAACTCATATTACAAGGTGTCGCTACCGCGAAAATTAACAGAGTCGCCACTAACATATTTATCCTGAAAAGGAAGGGGATGCCAGCAAACCACAAAACAAAACAACGGTCTCACGACCAGAGAAAAAGGGTAAGGGAGTCGGTTACGCGAGGGGAAGGTGTTAGCACCCCTCGCGCCCATCGTACTCGATGGTATCCACGCCTGTGTCTAAAACTATGGGTGTGTAACAAATCTATGCTAATCTGGACTAAAATGAATGCAGAATGTAGGGAAAAGAAAGGATTGTGCTCGCACGGGCCCTACCCCGCTGCCTACGTATCTGTTTTGCAGAATCAGAGCTATCGTAGCTCGGCTAACTAATTTCTGTTTGTTTTATGTTTTTTAGGTGAACAGGTTACATTCACACTCCGCTGCTCGACCTTTGGAGACTTATGCTTGGGAATGGAGCGGAAATAACAAGCTCTTAAGAAAAGAAAATCAAAGAGTGTGGTTTGTGTTTTAAAGAATGCATGAGGAAAACCTAAGCTAAAAGGGAAAGCTTGCTACCTAATGTTATCATACAAAGGGTACAAGTCTAAACTAAACTAATCAACCTACGAGGAAAAAGGGGAAGCACACAATAATATCACACAAACGAGCATCCGCTCGTAAAGCAAACAAACCAACGGTACTGACCGAGTGGTAGAAAAGCGGTCCCGCCATAGCCAAGGGGAGCAGCTCAACCCAAGTCAACCAAGCATTAGACCTCGTGAAAATGATCGGGCCATAGACAAGAGGGCGGACCCCTCTCACCAACCAAGCCGTCACGGATCGTAAAGGAAAACGGTGTGTGCGTACACCGAGCATCAACGTCGAGTGACATGAGCTATAGGAAAGGCGGGGGTCCGGCTACATGAACCCTTTTCCTGACATACTCGATAACAAGATCTTTTGCATGTTCGGAAGCGAGCAACGCGAGGCGTGCGCATACCAAACAGACTCGATGAGACTAGGCGGGGGTTGATTACGAACCCTTGACCGCATGCCTTCCATGAGGACTTAACGGAGTGCCATATAGGACTTATTACACCGTGACTCCCTGCCGCAAAGCACAAATATAAACACACCAACAAAAACAGAGCCTCTTTCGAGGGCTTGGCCAGATGCATGTCTAGGTCCTACTTCTCATGTTAAGGGATGATGCGAGAAAGCGATAAAGTACAGAAAGAAGTAAAATGAAACGGAATCAATACCAAACGGATGATGATCCGTAAACTGAAGCGAAGAGAGCGAGTAAACTAGGATCCCGCGAGCGAGCTAGCAAAAGCAACAGCAAACATGTCAGCACTCCGATTAAAATCCGCATAAGCAATCAAGAATCGGCGCGATGAAAGTAAATCACGCGCCAACGTGTGCATCGGGCACAACGAATACCATACACCTGCAAGGGAAACAGAAATCCGGACAAGCAAGAATAATGATAAAGGATGCGTGTAGAAACGCGAATCAGAGAGAGGATAAATGTCGTGTCCCGCAAATAAAGCGGAACACGAGAGTGGGCATCGACCAGAGCCTCCATGTTGCCTTGCATACTAGCACACACGTTAGAGATAACAAGACACCGCAATCGGAATTGCGTTATTGCATTATAAGCTGAATCGGAAATGGATAACGGAATAGAAAGTGAAAACATAACGAAAGCGAATAAGAAGAAACATGGGATAGTATTCAAAAGCAAATCAAATATGTACACTAAAACTACGGAAGCCAACACAAGTATTTACATGCACAACGGTACACCGAAACGGCAAAACCGGGTAAAAACAGTGAAAACTAAACTCGTCAGAGTTAAACCAAAATTTTATTGCAAGGTTAAAACATGCTAAAGAAGTCAAATATGCGATTAGAATTTACAAAATCGGTCCGGAGGCACGACTTTCGGAACAGGGGCAGTAGCGAAAACGGTAAAAAAATTCAGCCGAAACCGAAAATACTGTTTAAATAGCTCCGAAAATATTATTACGTATGAAAAACATTATTCACACGCTCAAAAACTTTTCCTAAATCAAAAGATATGGTATTTTCATTTAACCCGATGTACCGCTTCCCTGTGCAAAGTTAAGAAAGAAAAAAACGAAGAGAAACATTCAGCACTTAGGAGCATCAATTATCTTACAAGCAAGACTTATTATCACTTAGAAACAATCCACAATTAAAACATCAAATGCTAGTGTAAACTTCTCCTCAAAAACTAAATTTCTACAAGTCAAAAGAAGAAAACCACAACAATCACTCAATTAAAATTCTGCATCTTTAAAGTTCGAAACAGCCCCGAGTACACTAAAATCATGTCATATGCAGCAAGTAACAATCAGGATCCAGCACACAACACAACATCATATCAATAACTAAGAATTATTCCCTCAATAATTATACACTTCAAACTTCAAGTTTCATGTAAACATTTTAGCATCAGCAATAAGTATATAAAAAAAAACTTCAATTTTTGAATATCAACATCAATGGCATCTCATGAAGCATACTTGGATCATCCCTCTCATACAAAAACAACAACAGTGACTCATGTTTCTAACTTCATGTTAGTGCAACCATTAACAACAGTGTACTGTCTATACTCTTATTCTCATCTAACAGCAAGTTACAACACTTATATTCAAGCAATTTCTTTCAAACAAACAAAATGAGGCCATTCTTAACAACCTAAAGCATTGTCACCAAATAGAATCCAGCATCACTCTATTCACATCAACATACTTCTTGTAGTTTTTCTTGAACAACAACAAAAGCTGCAACATGTTAACCATTAACTTCCGACACCAAACTTGATTAAAGGAACAACGTTATTAACATACACTATCAATAACAATACCTCATGAAATTTTCCAGCCCTATCCCTTTGTTCAAACAGCCACAAAACAACCAAAATCATTTCTAATTTTCATGCTTTAACAAGTCACACAAAACAACACAATTATCAATTATTCATCTAACTTTCAGCATTGTTTCGAAAATTGTGTGTTATGAACCTCACGGGACAGCAACGTCACAACTTGCGAAATCTCAAGAGAATTGGCTTAAAAACGCACAAACACAATACCGAGTGGTTCACCATCGAGCAATTATATGCAAACATGCATGATAGGAAAATTAAAGCACAATTCACATGTTAGAGACTAAATGGGACAGCAACACACACTCATGTTAGAACTCATGGAAACACGCACCGAAATTGGAATTTAAGCATACGATTCAACCTTTAACACTCAAGCAAGCATGAATGAACATTGAATGAAATTAGGCGAGCCAATTAACATGTATTTTAACTTTCAGTACAGCAACAAAACATCAAAAAAAGTCTCACCGAATTGATTTCAGAATTCACAAATTAACTCTCGCAATTCTTTAATATCCAAAACTATGCAAGAACAAAACATGCTCACCATAAAAAGAGATATCTAAAGTGTAAATTCACATGGGACAGCATATATATTGTCATGAAAATGAAACCAAAACAATTATTCATGATTCATATAATCCATCCTTCACGAACTCGATCCAACTCATGTCTTCAATGAAAAATCTCAACAAATAAGTAATTCCAACAATTATGGTTTAGCAACATACTATTATCAACAATTCATATTAAGCTTCGGAATTCACTACAATTAGTTCTACAAGCATAGACACCACTACAAGAAATCATCAGCGCCATCACCTTAGCAAGCACACCAATTTTATTGTCAATCTTCAATTAACAACAACATGACTCAAACAACCATTATTCATGAAGCCACTTCTTGAACAAACAAATACTCTTCGTCACATTTTCCACAACAATCCTCAACAACAACTATATGTCAACAAAACTTCACAGCATAAGCATAAATTCGAACATCTAACGTGCACAATTCGAATATCACTTTCTTACGAGAATAATCCTAATCAAAAACTCAAATCTCCATATAAACTATAACTCTTATCAATTCCCAGCAACATTATCACTTAGGCATTCAACAATATCCTTCTCAAACAATTACCGCAACTCAATTTGAACCACAGATAACTGTTATCAATTAACAAATCTAAGTAGCAAGCATCAAGAACAAGCGAACTTACCGATTGAAACTCGAACGTGATGCGAAGATGGAAAAAAGTTGCAGCTCCGGAATCGCTACAGCAAGGAGCAGTGTTGGCGAAATTACGGTGATCGGAGAAGGCGCGACAGTGGCTTGGCTTGGACTTGCGGCTATACGTGGCGGTCACCGGCAGAAATAAGACCAGAATAAGATTGACGCGACGGAGGGAGGCTGCGATCAGAGTGAACTCGCGTAGGAAGATTCATCCGAGAGCCATGAGGTGTTCATTGTTCTTGAAGCTTGATAGAGTTCTTGAAGTTGTTGGAATTTTTCCGGATTTTTGTAGTTTTTGATTTTGAGAAAATTGTGAGAAGATGAGAGAAAATGTTTTTTGAGAATTTTTTTTGGTGAATTGGTATTATTAAGAGAAAAGGAGGGAAAATTGTTTATATAGTGTAAGTGGTGAAATGTCAAAAACGCCCCCGACGTATCTCTTTTTGCTTATTTTCGGGGAAACGTGAATCGGTGCGAAATTCGAAAATAAAACGAACATCACTGTGAAGGTGACCAAATTTGTGACTCGTGGCCGCGAGAATCGTCTCAATCCGACAAACGGTGAGAAAATTATGCGTGTTTGAATGACGAGAAAAATCGGTTCATCTGGTACGACTGTGCAGAATTTTGCGAGTACCGCTCAAAGAACGTGATAAAACTCAAACTTCGGCTCGAAATCTGACTTAGCACGTGTGACGAAGAATCGAAGATAACGAAATTTCCGAGTGAATGCCGCCGGAATGGACCTCATACGATAAAAATCGAAGAAGTTATGAATTTTCAAACTCGCCGCGACATACCCGAAAGCACACTTTTCACTGAAAAATCAAGGCGTTCTTCAAAATGCTGGGAATTTTTGGTGCATAATTGGTCTTCGGTCCGAACATATAAAATCTTGGTAATGATGACTCGGAGCTCCAGTTAAATTTTCAAGCGAATCCGACTGGTGGATTAGGAGATATGAATTTTTTATTGTCCGAAAACCTGCGGTTCAGCACCATTTCTTACTGTGAAATCTCCATAAATTTATAAATCTGACAACCTTCCTCAAAGAATTGGCTTTTGAGCCGAACACGAAAGTTGTAGATATCGTCGAAACAGTCGGGGTCACGCGGGAACTCAGTCCATATCATCTTCCAGATAGTATTTGTGAATTTTCTCGTACTTACACTGTTTAAACCATTTTTCACACCGTATCTTCTTAAACCCATGAAAACTCTTTATTATTTTTCTTCAATTTTTGAATGACGAAATAAACGTCATTATTAACTTATAGCTCAAATAAAGAGGGAAAATTTTGGGGTGCAACAGCTGCCCCTATTCAAACTTCTTGAACCTGACGAGTGAGAAACGAAAGTTTCGAATCGTTGAGGTGGAAGGAGATTGAATACCAGAATGAACTCGAAAATTTGCGCTCTTGATCAATAGAAGATTCCGTCTGGTGATAAGAAGGAATGTACCACCCCGCAAGCAGGGAGAAAAAACTTCAATTGACCTGGATAATTAAATAAGCTCCAACTTGTGATAAGAAGGAACGGGCACCCACAGGCAGGGGAAACACTTCAAATGATCTGGGCATCAAGAGAAGGAACATCTCGACTGATCTGAATATCAGACGTAGCAGATGTCTCCGAACTTGCATCGGGATAGATGTCTTAGGTCGATCTGGGAATCGAAGGAGATACATCGGTTGATCTGAATATCAACGGATAATAAGTATCTCTGATCTGGGAATCATGATCTGGGAATCTGGGCAGACATCTCTTCTGATGCAATTAAATCATCAGGTAGATATTCCTACTAATCTGGGAATTAGCGGCTAGCTCCTTCGTAAGATCGACGAGATCCGGAGGCGGTTCCCTCAACTGAAAGTCTGGTTTATCAGGATAGGAACAATATCTCTTCCGAACTGTGTACGCCGGGGAAAGAATGCCTTTAGACTGATCTGGACATGATGCCAGAAAATAAGTAGGACAATCTTCATCTGAAAGACAAAGTCGATCAGGCAAACATCTCCATCTGATCTGATGATATCAGTGGCTTGCTCCTTAGTAAGATCACGGGAGATCCGGAGGCGGTTCCTTCAACTAATCTGAATCTGAATATTAGGATAGGAACAGATGTTTCTTCCGAACTGTGTACGCTGGGTAAAGAAAACGTCCTCAACTGATAGTAAGGTATCAGGACTGGGCAAACGAGTTTCTTCTTCTGAACGAACTAAATCGTCAGGGAGTAGATATTTCCAACTGATCTGATGTATCAGAGGGCTTGCTCCTTCGGAAGATCTTGGGAGATCCGGAGGCGGTTCCTTCAACTGAAAGTCTGATTTATCAGGAATAGGAACAAATATCTTCCACCGATCTGGGGGCATCGGGAATAGGAATGTCTTTGAACTGATCTGAGCTGTGCCAGAAAATAAGTAGAACAATCCTCTTCTGATTCAAAACATCAGGATAAGCGCCTGTAATGACTAGGCGAATATTGCTCTCTAGGGAGCATTTGAATCTTCATAACTTTCCTGCAGAAAGAAACTGATATGATGTGATTTATGCATGATGCATGTATGAATGTGTATGGACTAACGTTTCTGAGAAGGAATACGCTACACGCTTAGAGAATGCAATACGAATGATGCATGATTCGAACGTTGCTTAAGGAAACAACGGAGGAGCACTGAATTGCTGAAGAAGTCCTGGAGAGAGTATGGAACTCCACGGGGAGGACAAGACGAGTGACCAAAAGTCACAAACTGCGAGCTGACAGAGATGAATCAGAAACCTGCTAGAGACGATCAGATCTAGGTGTGAGCTCTGCTGGAGGAATAAATCCTGCTTGGAGATAGGAACATCCCGATTGACTGCTTGGGGAATACCCTTGCAACTTCATTAGAGAAGCAAATTCTCGACATACTGGGGATGAAGAGATAAGAGCAAGTCATGAAGACAACTCTGATGGGGAGTGACCAACTTGCTTGTGTAGAATGCATTCCGCTGGGGAAGTCCTTGAAGGACACAGATTCTGCTGAGGATGCATGCGAATCTCTGCTGAGGAAAGACTCAGTGGAGAAGATGAATACTTCTGCATAACGATCCACTGAGGAGATAAGAAATCTGTTGGGGATAAGGAACTTAGCATAATAACCTTTTGTTAAGACAACTCCACTAGGGAATAAGATGACTCTCCTGGGGAAAACGGGTCAATCTGTTGGGGAGAGAGACACTCTACTGGGGAAAGTGAGACATTTGGGCAAGGAACCTCATTAAGAGCTTGCTGGGGAATCAGATACCAATCAATCATGATTCAACTGGGGAAAATATATTCCACTGGGGAATAAGGCTTCTGAAGCACGGAGATTTCGTTGAAATATGCTTTGCTGAGGATATGAGAATCTTGGAACAAAGAAAACCTCATCTGGATGTACTCAGCTGGGGAATGAGAATCTCTCACTCGGCTAGATCCGCCAATGTGTTGATATGATGCGCTCAAAAGGATGTACCCACAACGGGAAAATGCAATAGCAAACAGATTGTCAGCCATCTTGGCTTTAAAACTTTCCATACAGGCAATGGATTCAATGAGTTGACAGGCAAGCAGTGATTGGAACACCAAACAAGTATCAGCCGGAGCATCAAACATGCATTGATTCTCCGAGAGAAAGCCACCAGGAGGTAGGCTTAAGGGGTCAAGCAAGTGTTGACTTCAAAGGGACCAAACAAACATTGGCTTTCATAGTGTTTTGAATATTCGCCCTGATTGTAAGGATGCCAACAAGTATTGGACTTTCAGCTTCTAACTGCTGAGGATGACGACCCTGATAGTTCTCAAGTTCATAAGTTGTTTAGCTCACACCTGAACTTTAAACTGAACACCTCCTGATGAGGATAAAATGCCAATGCATAGTGTCTTGCCCCAGCCTGTAAGGACTTTGAAGAAATTTGTCTTGTAAGGACCTTTTGAGATTTGTTCACATCAAACTGACTTGCCCCAGTATCGTGAACTTTGAAACCGTGCCCTGATTGATCAGTGTTGTAGTTAGCTTCAAATGTGCTTGGGTGAATGCCCCTGATTTTTTAGCACTTTGAGAGATTCTTCTAATCTTGACCTGATTGCCTCAGATTGATTGAAAACTTACTTGATAGAGTATTCAAATGCTTCTATGCCCATGAGGGTGATCAGACTTTGAAATATTATTGCCTCTACTCAACGGAGTTCGGAAGACAACTTGTCCTTCGGGAGGATAAACGTTTCATCTGAAGTTCATGATGGAAACTTTCTTGATGTTAAGCACTTGTTCATATGCAAAGAATGTTTATTATGAGAAATATAATTCTAATGCAAAGAGTATGTTTGTCTCGAAGTTTAAAGAAACTTTTTTTTTGAAAGGATGTCGTAACATCGAGTTTTTTTGAAAGAAAGATGGTGTGATACCAACTCAAGCGCTTAGCGGATCTCCTAGGAGTCAGCTTACCGTATTCTCGTGTATAGTTTGCTTTCGAATTAACCCTGCTTCAATTAGGACTTTTCAGGGTTGTAACGTGGCCAGGTTCACGGTTTTAGAAAAAGGATTTTTAGGCTCAAAGTTATTTGGTGCCCACCCCCTTCGTGATGTTCTCCAGTCCTAAGTTTAGTTAACTTGACACGAGCATTCATCTTTTCAGAGGAGCTTGAGATGATTGAGGAATCAAAGAGGCATTCGGACACGACAGTCACTTCACCTTTCTTGATCCCCTGATTTAACATCACACGACTTTGTCCTTGATTAACAATTTCATTATCATTTCCTTTTTTTCTTTTTTTTTCTTTCTCTTTTTTCTTTTCTTTTTTTTCTTTTTTTTCTTTCTCTTTTTTTTCTTTTTTTTTCTTTCTTTCTTTCCCCTTTTTTTTTTTGACAAGTCGTGTGATCCCGCACTACCTTTGCTTTATTGGAAGTGATCGTGACTGCCTAAATTCTTGGTAGATGAAGAATTACCATTGTGGTATCGTCATCGTTCGTCCTCCTGATGTAAGGGATAATCTTGATGTCTCGACCTCTTGAGACGAGGGATAACTGTTGTGGATTTGACTTTCCTCAACCTTTCGAAAGACAGCCATTATTGTATCCTTAGATGTGTGCTCCTGATGAATTTTGAATGCTTGATCAGGTTAACTGAACACTACCCGGCCCTGGGTTGAATGTTAGGGTTTTTTCGTGAATAGAAAAGAAACTCCTACTTCGAAGGCTCAGACGGGTTAACGAGGGTTTCACTCCCTTATATCTCCAGTGTTTGGGAATTTGAAACAATGCCTGTACATCATCAACAAGGTTCTATTCAAAAGCATACCATTTGAGGTTATTGGTATTATGTTCATCATTCTCCCTACGGAGTTATCATGCTTTATGTAGCAAGAGTTAAGTATCACAAAAAGCATAAAAACATATAAGAGCAAAAGCGAATGGATTTTTTTTAAGACAAACATATCCAATGCATTATGATTATAGTTCAAAAATAAACAAGTTTTGCATGCAACAGTATTGAACAAAGCAAGAAAGCTTAAACATGAACATGCATGATGATTCAAGAACTGCCAATGTTGAGGAGATTCTCTCCATATGGACTTATTGCTTCAGAAGATCCGCTAAGTCAAAGGAGAACTTCAATTCTAGCCTTCGGGTGCGAATGTGATAGCCTTGGAATCAATCAGGTCTTGTACCTTGTCTCAGAATGGCTGACAGCCTTCAATCAGATCACCAAGTGCCCCCAGAGTGGAAAGTACACCAAGCACTACTTTAGAACACTTTAGATCACTTCCTGGAAGAAGATTTCGGCAAAGTTATATAGAAGTTGCAAGTGTCCAACTTTTAGGGATTTGAGCCATGTAAGTGGTGCACAAACTCAAGATACAAGGCGTCTTGCTTATCCCTCGGTCGGGAGCCCCAAATATCGCGACTGGAGTTTGTAGAATGCTTTAGGGATTTGAGCTGCCAATGATGCGAACTCAAGAACACGGAGTCTTGCTTATCCCTCGGTCGGGAGCCCTAAATAAAGCTGCTGAAACAGAAAACACCATCATGAATGGAGGAAACTTGTATTACTATCAGAGAACAACAATAACCACTGACGCTTGGCTATCAAAGTCATTACTTGGAACACACAACAGCTGTTGGGAAGGAAGCCTCTGGAAGTACAAGTTGCTAGTCATTCTCATGAGTTACTCCTTGAAGAAGAACAAACAGTCTACTTGCAGCAGATGAAATGCGATTGACCAGTAGAAACCATTGTGAATAAACTCAAACATCTCTGCATAGAGCAAGTTCTGGACTCTTTGTACCTCACCCGTTGTAAAGCTTGACATCATGATCGAGTGCCCCAAGAATGGAAAACACCAGGTATTGTCATCAAAATCAGGAGAGGTATCTGTTGTGAGAAAGACCCAAGGCAACGAATCTTAACCGACTGAAATTCCATCAAACAGGAAAGCAACTGAACACCAGGCATGGGGATTACATCAACTTGTTTCTTACTCTTTCTGTCTCTGTTGACAAGCAAAGGTTGCTGAAAAGGAAACTCTAGGAGGAGATGACTCAGGATGTGAAGCAGAACCTTGAGAATGAGAGGTGTGCCCTTGCAAAACCTTTTGATTACTGTCTGCCAAAAGATTCTGGTGGAGTCAAACGGAATTTGTAAGTGCATTAGGGATTCGAGCAATGCAAATGGTGCAATACTCAAGATAGACAGTGTCTTGCTTATCCCTCGTGCGGGAGCCCCAAGCAATTTCAAAGACTTGTAGGTCCTAACATCACGACCAGGTGCCCCAGAATAGAATTCACACCTAGTGTCATCAAGCATAGAATCTGTAGTTATCCACACAATACGGAGCTTAACCAGTTGCAAATAAAGCAAGCATGGAAGCAAATGAGCATAAGACAAGTCTTCAAAAAGAACCTCAACTGAGCTTTCCTCTTGATCACCCCACAAAGTTGTTTCATGACTGATCTTTGAGCACACAATTAGAACAGGTCAAGTCTCTGAGTCTGAAGAGAATATCATGTCTGAATAAGAAATCTCCCACTCTGAACACCTGTTATGCGTGAAATGTATGAGATGCATGATATGAATGCAATGCCATGTTCATTTGATTTCCAAGGAATCCTCGTGTTTTGATTCTTTTAGAAAGCAAGAGATGGAAAAGCTCGGCACGAGGCTTAAAGATATGATTCCTTGGAAATGAAAGGAACATGTATGCTAGTTATTTTTTGTACATCATTTTTTTGGAAAGTAAATATGCAATGATGAAAAATGGTGGGAACCACAATACTAGATATATCTGATGATGCCGAGAAATCACACGACACAAGTTCAAAGGTTCGGTATAGTTTCGGACCACCACACGAACCACAAGTCACCAACGGAACAAGTTACCATCGGAACCAGAACATATAGTCACCAACACACTGGATTAGAACATAGATTACCACTCGAACAAGAACCATAGTACCCCATGAATAGGAACCAATAGTACACTCGAACGAGAACAGCGGTAACACACGAACAAGAATAGCGGTAACCCACGAACGAGAACCAAAGTCACCATCAATGTACCTGTTAAGCAATGATTGATTCCCGCCCCACTCACGGGTACATCTAGGCCAAGGTAGGTCGAAAAGCCAACAGAGGATCGAATGTAGGCGCTATCATACGATATTGCCTCATTCCACCAAGCTCTGCCCGTGGATACGTGATCAGATCAATCAGGCATACGCCTTCTGTCCGTCACGGCCACTCTATTCCTAGTTCCTATGGTATCACTCATAGCCTGGGTATTGGGCCTTTTACCTCTTGAAACACCCACCCAACAAACAGAGATCCAGACAGTCCAGAATATGATGCAGAAAAGTAAAAGCGCACATAGAATGCAATGCAAACAGGTAAATATGCAAAGCAATAAAACACCCAAGATAAACATACAAGCGCTAGGATCGACTCGCTGAGTCCGGACCAGCAACAGGTCGAGACGTCCCCAGCAGAGTCGCCAGCTGTCGCTACCGCGAAAATTAACAGAGTCGCCACTAACATATTTATCCTGAAAAGGAAGGGGATGCCAGCAAACCACAAAACAAAACAACGGTCTCACGACCAGAGAAAAAGGGTAAGGGAGTCGGTTACGCGAGGGGAAGGTGTTAGCACCCCTCGCGCCCATCGTACTCGATGGTATCCACGCTTGTGTCTAAAACTATGGGTGTGTAACAAATCTATGCTAATCTGGACTAAAATGAATGCAGAATGTAGGGAAAAGAAAGGATTGTGCTCGCACGGGCCCTACCCCGCTGCCTACGTATCTGTTTTGCAGAATCAGAGCTATCGTAGCTCGGCTAACTAATTTCTGTTTGTTTTATGTTTTTTAGGTGAACAGGTTACATTCACACTCCGCTGCTCGACCTTTGGAGACTTATGCTTGGGAATGGAGCGGAAATAACAAGCTCTTAAGAAAAGAAAATCAAAGAGTGTGGTTTGTGTTTTAAAGAATGCATGAGGAAAACCTAAGCTAAAAGGGAAAGCTTGCTACCTAATGTTATCATACAAAGGGTACAAGTCTAAACTAAACTAATCAACCTACGAGGAAAAAGGGGAAGCACACAATAATATCACACAAACGAGCATCCGCTCGTAAAGCAAACAAACCAACGGTACTGACCGAGTGGTAGAAAAGCGGTCCCGCCATAGCCAAGGGGAGCAGCTCAACCCAAGTCAACCAAGCATTAGACCTCGTGAAAATGATCGGGCCATAGACAAGAGGGCGGACCCCTCTCACCAACCAAGCCGTCACGGATCGTAAAGGAAAACGGTGCGTGCGTACACCGAGCATCAACGTCGAGTGACATGAGCTATAGGAAAGGCGGGGGTCCGGCTACATGAACCCTTTTCCTGACATACTCGATAACAAGATCTTTTGCACGTTCGGAAGCGAGCAACGCGAGGCGTGCGCATACCAAACAGACTCGATGAGACTAGGCGGGGGTTGATTACGAACCCTTGACCGCATGCCTTCCATGAGGACTTAACGGAGTGCCATATAGGACTTATTACACCGTGACTCCCTGCCGCAAAGCACAAATATAAACACACCAACAAAAACAGAGCCTCTTTCGAGGGCTTGGCCAGATGCATGTCTAGGTCCTACTTCTCATGTTAAGGGATGATGCGAGAAAGCGATAAAGTACAGAAAGAAGTAAAATGAAACGGAATCAATACCAAACGGATGATGATCCGTAAACTGAAGCGAAGAGAGCGAGTAAACTAGGATCCCGCGAGCGAGCTAGCAAAAGCAACAGCAAACATGTCAGCACTCCGATTAAAATCCGCATAAGCAATCAAGAATCGGCGCGATGAAAGTAAATCACGCGCCAACGTGTGCATCGGGCACAACGAATACCATACACCTGCAAGGGAAACAGAAATCCGAACAAGCAAGAATAATGATAAAGGATGCGTGTAGAAACGCGAATCAGAGAGAGGATAAATGTCGTGTCCCGCAAATAAAGCGGAACACGAGAGCGGGCATCGACCAGAGCCTCCATGTTGCCTTGCATACTAGCACACACGTTAGAGATAACAAGACACCGCAATCGGAATTGCGTTATTGGATTATAAGCTGAATCGGAAATGGATAACGGAATAGAAAGTGAAAACATAACGAAAGCGAATAAGAAGAAACATGGGATAGTATTCAAAAGCAAATCAAATATGTACACTAAAACTACGGAAGCCAACACAAGTATTTACATGCACAACGGTACACCGAAACGGCAAAACCGGGTAAAAACAGTGAAAACTAAACTCGTCAGAGTTAAACCAAAATTTTATTGCAAGGTTAAAACATGCTAAAGAAGTCAAATATGCGATTAGAATTTACAAAATCGGTCCGGAGGCACGACTTTCGGAACAGGGGCAGTAGCGAAAACGGTAAAAAAATTCAGCCGAAACCGAAAATACTGTTTAAATAGCTCCGAAAATATTATTACGTATGAAAAACATTATTCACACGCTCAAAAACTTTTCCTAAATCAAAAGATATGGTATTTTCATTTAACCCGATGTACCGCTTCCCTGTGCAAAGTTAAGAAAGAAAAAAACGAAGAGAAACATTCAGCACTTAGGAGCATCAATTATCTTACAAGCAAGACTTATTATCACTTAGAAACAATCCACAATTAAAACATCAAATGCTAGTGTAAACTTCTCCTCAAAAACTAAATTTCTACAAGTCAAAAGAAGAAAACCACAACAATCACTCAATTAAAATTCTGCATCTTTAAAGTTCGAAACAGCCCCGAGTACACTAAAATCATGTCATATGCAGCAAGTAACAATCAGGATCCAGCACACAACACAACATCATATCAATAACTAAGAATTATTCCCTCAAGAATTATACACATCAAACTTCAAGTTTCATGTAAACATTTTAGCATCAGCAATAAGTATATAAAAAAAAACTTCAATTTTTGAATATCAACATCAATGGCATCTCATGAAGCATACTTGGATCATCCCTCTCATACAAAAACAACAACAGTGACTCATGTTTCTAACTTCATGTTAGTGCAACCATTAACAACAGTGTACTGTCTATACTCTTATTCTCATCTAACAGCAAGTTACAACACTTATATTCAAGCAATTTCTTTCAAACAAACAAAATGAGGCCATTCTTAACAACCTAAAGCATTGTCACCAAATAGAATCCAGCATCACTCTATTCACATCAACACACTTCTTGTAGTTTTTCTTGAACAACAACAAAAGCTGCAACATGTTAACCATTAACTTCCGACACCAAACTTGATTAAAGGAACAACGTTATTAACATACACTATCAATAGCAATACCTCATGAAATTTTCCAGCCCTATCCCTTTGTTCAAACAGCCACAAAACAACCAAAATCATTTCTAATTTTCATGCTTTAACAAGTCACACAAAACAACACAATTATCAATTATTCATCTAACTTTCAGCATTGTTTCGAAAATTGTGTGTTATGAACCTCACGGGACAGCAACGTCACAACTTGCGAAATCTCAAGAGAATTGGCTTAAAAACGCACAAACACAATACCGAGTGGTTCACCATCGAGCAATTATATGCAAACATGCATGATAGGAAAATTAAAGCACAATTCACATGTTAGAGACTAAATGGGACAGCAACACACACTCATGTTAGAACTCATGGAAACACGCACCGAAATTGGAATTTAAGCATACGATTCAACCTTTAACACTCAAGCAAGCATGAATGAACATTGAATGAAATTAGGCGAGCCAATTAACATGTATTTTAACTTTCAGTACAGCAACAAAACATCAAAAAAAGTCTCACCGAATTGATTTCAGAATTCACAAATTAACTCTCGCAATTCTTTAATATCCAAAACTATGCAAGAACAAAACATGCTCACCATAAAAAGAGATATCTAAAGTGTAAATTCACATGGGACAGCATATATATTGTCATGAAAATGAAACCAAAACAATTATTCATGATTCATATAATCCATCCTTCACGAACTCGATCCAACTCATGTCTTCAATGAAAAATCTCAACAAATAAGTAATTCCAACAATTATGGTTTAGCAACATACTATTATCAACAATTCATATTAAGCTTCGGAATTCACTACAATTAGTTCTACAAGCATAGACACCACTACAAGAAATCATCAGCGCCATCACCTTAGCAAGCACACCAATTTTATTGTCAATCTTCAATTAACAACAACATGACTCAAACAACCATTATTCATGAAGCCACTTCTTGAACAAACAAATACTCTTCGTCACATTTTCCACAACAATCCTCAACAACAACTATATGTCAACAAAACTTCACAGCATAAGCATAAATTCGAACATCTAACGTGCACAATTCGAATATCACTTTCTGACGAGAATAATCCTAATCAAAAACTCAAATCTCCATATAAACTATAACTCTTATCAATTCCCAGCAACATTATCACTTAGGCATTCAACAATATCCTTCTCAAACAATTACCGCAACTCAATTTGAACCACAGATAACTGTTATCAATTAACAAATCTAAGTAGCAAGCATCAAGAACAAGCGAACTTACCGATTGAAACTCGAACGTGATGCGAAGATGGAAAAAAGTTGCAGCTCCGGAATCGCTACAGCAAGGAGCAGTGTTGGCGAAATTACGGTGATCGGAGAAGGCGCGACAGTGGCTTGGCTTGGACTTGCGGCTATACGTGGCGGTCACCGGCAGAAATAAGACCAGAATAAGATTGACGCGACGGAGGGAGGCTGCGATCAGAGTGAACTCGCGTAGGAAGATTCATCCGAGAGCCATGAGGTGTTCATTGTTCTTGAAGCTTGATAGAGTTCTTGAAGTTGTTGGAATTTTTCCGGATTTTTGTAGTTTTTGATTTTGAGAAAATTGTGAGAAGATGAGAGAAAATGTTTTTTGAGAATTTTTTTTGGTGAATTGGAATTATTAAGAGAAAAGGAGGGAAAATTGTTTATATAGTGTAAGTGGTGAAATGTCAAAAACGCCCCCGACGTATCTCTTTTTGCTTATTTTCGGGGAAACGTGAATCGGTGCGAAATTCGAAAATAAAACGAACATCACTGTGAAGGTGACCAAATTTGTGACTCGTGGCCGCGAGAATCGTCTCAATCCGACAAACGGTGAGAAAATTATGCGTGTTTGAATGACGAGAAAAATCGGTTCATCTGGTACGACTGTGCAGAATTTTGCGAGTACCGCTCAAAGAACGTGATAAAACTCAAACTTCGGCTCGAAATCTGACTTAGCACGTGTGACGAAGAATCGAAGATAACGAAATTTCCTAGTGAATGCCGCCGGAATGGACCTCATACGATAAAAATCGAAGAAGTTATGAATTTTCAAACTCGCCGCGACATACCCGAAAGCACACTTTTCACTGAAAAATCAAGGCGTTCTTCAAAATGCTGGGAATTTTTGGTGCATAATTGGTCTTCGGTCCGAACATATAAAATCTTGGTAATGATGACTCGGAGCTCCAGTTAAATTTTCAAGCGAATCCGACTGGTGGATTAGGAGATATGAATTTTTTATTGTCCGAAAACCTGCGGTTCAGCACCATTTCTTACTGTGAAATCTCCATAAATTTATAAATCTGACAACCTTCCTCAAAGAATTGGCTTTTGAGCCGAACACAAAAGTTGTAGATATCGTCGAAACAGTCGGGGTCACGCGGGAACTCAGTCCATATCATCTTCCAGATAGTATTTGTGAATTTTCTCGTACTTACACTGTTTAAACCATTTTTCACACCGTATCTTCTTAAACCCATGAAAACTCTTTATTATTTTTCTTCAATTTTTGAATGACGAAATAAACGTCATTATTAACTTATAGCTCAAATAAAGAGGGCAAATTTTGGGGTGCAACACAAGGTCTACTGGACATCACACTTCAATTCAAAGTCTACAGTCATTACTTTCACATGGTCGACAAATTAGGGTTTTGACCTAATTCACCAAGATAGTTGACTTCTGATCAGGGCATGAATCCAAAACTCAAGACATGATTCAAGGATATCTACTACCTCCATATAATCCATTTATATCATCCATTTGGGGAGAAGATCTTATTTCTACACAAAAGCCCAAAAATTCACTTTGTCAGGAAAAAGTCAACTGTGAAGGATCATCATTGACTTTTAAGGTTTTTGGTCAAAAAATGACTTTCAAAGATCAATATCATCAATATATGGATGTCAAAGTCATTTGGCCAAAGAAATTCAAAGAAATTCATCAAGGAGCGAAAAGTCGGGAATTAGGGTTTTTGAAGGCATGATGAGATCTCAAAATTTCACCTACACAACTCAAAAAACTTCCAACATGAAAGTTGTAGATCTTGCCAAATAAAACAACATCTTACAAGGGAACTTTTTTCAAAAGATCAACCATTTATGAAGTTTTGGAAATTTTGAAGTTTAGGTCATAAACACTTAGAAATTTTTCTAAGTGTTTTAACCTAGTTTTCTTCCAACTTTGGCCTCATTTTTCACAAATTTCCCAAAGGATTCTGAAGAAGACATAAACTAATGATTTAAAGTATATGTTTAGGGCTTTCCAAATTGTGTTCAACCTTCTCAAAATTCAATTTGAGCTAAGAGTTATGCTTGTTCAAAGTTGGCCTCATGAAGTAAAATTATAGGTCATGCATCATTTTGGAACTTTGAAATTTTGTGCACATGACCTCAAATGCAGATGCTACATGACCCATAATACATCTGCAAACATGCCATGCATTCATTTTCACCATGCCATAAGAATTGAAGAAGATTCTAAAAACAAGAACATGTGATTATGTAATGATTACATTTGTGAATTTATGGCAAATTGATGAATCACCCAAGGAATCTTCTCACCAACCAATTAGAGCTCATTTCTGGCTCAGAATTGTCCCCTAAGATCAAGCAAAATCGAGGGCTAGGGGATTGATCAAATGGAATCAAAATTCTCATCATTGCATAAGAGATATTTGCAAATTTCCTTCATGGCTAAGAAACCAAATCAACTTCACTAAGGAAGCTCACTCCTCTGCAGCTATACTGATCCATTTGCCTATAAATACAGATGCATTCCTCATTCAAAAACACACCAAAGCAACCATATTACTTGCTTTCTCTTTCTCTTCTCTTGTTCATTGTTTTTCAAAGTTCTTTGGCAAGAAGAATCGATTTCTTCAAACCAGAGCTTATCTTTGGGAAGTGAGCATTCTAACATCTCAAGGGAGGTCATTTGAGGTGATCCAAGCACCTGGATCACTTCTGTAGGTGGAGGAACACCATTGTTGCTCTCACTTTGGAGCATCTGCAATTGGAGGTCCATGGAGTGATTCAGAAGGTTTCAAGGCAAGCCAATCATCCAGACACACTCCTCAGGTCATAGTGAAGCTAACCAGATGGCTGCAGCTCAT
Organism: Vicia villosa; assembly: GCF_029867415.1. Lineage (NCBI taxonomy): Eukaryota > Viridiplantae > Streptophyta > Magnoliopsida > Fabales > Fabaceae > Vicia > Vicia villosa. The sequence continues at coordinate 21,891 of NW_026705038.1, forward strand.
CTGTAACTCGAGAATCAACACCCTCCATGTTCACTTGAAGCTGAAATCGAGGGAGGTCCATAGAACAATTCAGGAGGTTTGAGGTCATTACAAGCATTCGGTTAGCATCACTGAGTCACAAGGAAGCTTTTGGGATCGTTCATACAAGCCCAGTTGCTCTCTATCATCCTCACGATCTCCATTTTCAGAGGTAAGTTTCTGAACTCTCTCTCTTTAATTTAAGTACTCTTTGTGAAATAGCTCGATTCTATCTTGTTCAGCATCATCAGAGGATTGAAAACCCTCTATCAGCATCCATTTATCTTTCAGTATAGTCATTTAATTTAATTTTGAAATTTTAGGGTTCTTCACGATTTCTGGTAAATTAATTAGATGTAGTTAATGATAGTTCATGTTAGTTACATATTTAGAATCGTGAGTGAATTTAGAGCAAGTTTCATGTTTACATCGTTGGAAATGGTTGAGAAACGAGTAAGTTCAGAAATTCAAAAATGGAGAGCTTGAGGTAGAAGATGAAGATGGTGGTGGCGCGCAAATTTGAATTCTCAGGGGAGAGTTTATTTTATTTTGAATGGTGTGCGTTTTATTAACGACTGAATAACTTGCCCTAGTGGCCACACATGCGCTCTTAGTCTCCTCATGCCAAAGGTCTGGGGTTCGAATCCCCCTCGCCCCAGACTTTTTGGTTCTTTTATTTTTCAAAGATTTACAACTTGTTTTGAAACATAACCAAATGAAGGCAAGTCACTAACACTGAGCGCGCGTTGGCTCAGTGGTGTTGTTTTGGGCTGGTAACCTCAAGGGCGTGGGTTCAAACCCTCCAAGGGCCAAAACTTATTTTTTTAACACTAATTTCTTTCATTTCTCTTCACAACTTCACATATTTATTTAACCTATCAAAATAAATCATTTTCACTTCATTTTTCATACACCTATTATTTAATATATCTATTTTGTGAATAGTCAAAAAAATCATAAAAATATTATTTATTTCTTGAGTTTTTAATTAGGTTTAAAATAGTATGTTTTAAGTGTTTTCTTAAATACTTTAAATATATATATTACTTTATTTTAACCTAATCACTTTGTAAATAAGTTTATGATAAAACCCTAATTATTTAGGTCTTAATTAAGTAAAAATCTTTATTTTTACTTTAATTAAGTTGACTTTTGTCAATTTTCAAAGCTGTTATCAATCTCCGATTAAACGGATGATTAAGGTTTTCAAACAACAAAACCTTATATCATTTCAAATCATTTTCAACTGCTTTTATCACCAGTACTGTAAAGTACTGGGCCTCTAATAGAGTGTAAGTCCCAAAAACCTTCTCTTCTTAGCTTGTTTTCAAAACTGTATTTTCAAAATCTTCTTTCTGTTTTCAAAACATTCTTCTGGTATTTGAAGGGCATTATTCCCGGTGAAACTCTTCAGATACCTATGTGACCTTTGTCCATCTTCACTTCTTCTGTTTTCAAAAACCATTAGCTGTTTATCATATACATTCAACTGTTATCAACAAAAACAATAAAAATACTGTTGAGGCTCTGTACATACTTCTTCAATGGCCTCCACTCCATCCAGGTTAGGCTTTACAAGCTTTCAATTTACAGTCTTTGTTTAAATTACTGTCAAATATAAACTGTGCACATATATTAGTTTAGGACTGCGTTTGAGTATAAACCTTAGGACAGTTAAACTATATATATATTATTAGGAATATGACCTAGGATTGAGAATGTCTTCCCGGTGAAGGCTCTTTCCTAATTAGAGATCTGTAGTTCAAACCCCCAAGATGAATTATTCCCGGTGAAACATCTTGGCAAAAACCTTAGAATCCAAATAATAGGACACATCCACCCAAAGAGGAATTATTCCCGGTGAAACCTCTTACCCATTTGCTTAGAGCCAAAATAAGTTCAAAAACTACATAGCTTTCTCTTGTGCTATAACAAGGACCCTCGATTAGCCTCCTCTTGGGCTTTGTACAAGGACCCACAGGCTTCTTAAAAGCATTTCCAGCTTCCTCTTGAGCTTGTATACAAGGACCCATCAGGTTTCTTATAAACATAGGAACAGGTCTTTAGTCACCTTTTAGCCTACCCTGGTGAGTTTCTTCCAATTTAAACCAGACTTTAAACAAGCTAAGTTTGTCTCAAATTTTGCATTGAGTACACTTTTTGGAATGAGAGACATGGACAGTCTCTGTCACCCTTATCTTCATCAATCTTCCTTAGCAGAGTCTAGGATCCATGTTTGATCATCCTCAGCATTGAGTCAGCCTTCATCTTGGGCTTTAAACAAGAAGTCTCACTAGATAATCTTTTTGCCAATCCTTTCATCCTTTAATAATTAATGGAGTGCTACCCAAATCAATTATCATTTTAACAAAAACCCCTGGAAAGAGTTAGCCTCCAAAGTCAATTAATAAAAATGTCAAAAAATAAAGATTCATTTCTCTTAGGAGATAATTTCCCCAAAAGAGTCAAAACCCCTGGAAAGGGTCAGCCTCCAAAAAACATGATAAAGTCAGTCTTTTAACAGACAAATTCACCAGCTGAGTCAAAATCCCTGGAAAGGGTTAGCTTCCAAAGAAAAACAGTCTTTTAATAAATAAAACCTCCTCAGTAGAGTCAAAACCAACAAAAACAGTTAGCCTCAACCTTGGGCTTCATACAAGGCACCCAAACAATAAAACTCCCCTGTTAAGAGTCAGCCTCAACCTTGGGCATTGTACAAGGCAGATAATAGAGTCTCCCCAGTGAGTCCTTCATCACTCAGTAGCCACAACCTTGGGCTTTGTACAAGGCAGATAAACCATATCTTTCATGTGTCAAAGATTCCTAACACTTAGGATCTTTCCCCATATAGTCATCAATACTTAATTCATTTAAGAGTCCGCCACAACCTTGGGCTTTGTACAAGGCAGAAAATAGTTTTTTTTTCCTAGCTAGAGTCAGCCACAACCTTGGGCTTTGTACAAGGCATATAAATAGAGTCTCCCTAAGTAGAGTCAGCCTCAATTCTGGGCTTTGTACAGAACACTAAAATACCCTGTAATTAATCCCCAGTGGAGTCATCTCCCAGAGTCAATAATATTAATTAATCAATCAAAAAAAGCCTCAAGCTTGGGCCTCATACAAGCCAGCTAAAGTCAAATCTTTTATACAGTAGATAGACATAGCTTATCTCTATAAAGAGATATTTTTACTACTCTACCACATTCAAACAAACAAACATTTCATTTCATTTTTAATCAAGTCTCCCATTTAGGATTTTGAAAGGCATGAGCTGGCAGTAAAACCCAGACATGTGGTAACTTTCCCTAATTTGGATGAGCATCTTTCTTTCATTTAAGAGGCATTTGACTGGTATACTTGCACATACACAAGTAAGGTCCCCCTCTTGAATGAAACGAATTCAGTTATTCTGTCACTCCTTTAAATGTTTGTGGTAGAATAGTACTAATACCTCTCTGTAGAGATAATTTCATGTCTCTTTACTGTAAACAGAGATTTAATTCCAAGCTTCAACCTTGAGCTTCAAACAAGGCACCAAAAAATAATTAATTTCCCTAGTTAGTTCCCCGAACTACATTAAGCTCTGACTTCCACTAGGGATATGTAGGCATGAGGTTCACAAGGAATCTCAGCGAGCTAATAAAATACCAAAAATAGTCTGTCTGTCTGTCTGTCTGTCTTCTTTAATCGATTCAATTCCTTCTCCTAATACAAAGGAGAAACTTTCCCAATCATTAGCAATAAACACAAACACAATGACACAGAGAAGGTTCCTGTAGAGTACTACAGATATGTAGGGTGTTTAAACACTTCCCTATGTATAACCGACCTCCCGGAATCCAGAATTTCTAGTCTAGGTGAAATCCCCACACTTAGCAAACTCCTAGGGTTTAGTTGAGATCTTTTTTCCCCTTTACTACTCGTAGGACAAATAAGAAAGTTCGTGTGATATCGTAGGAAGAACTGAAATAAAATTCATCCCACCACGGGCGCATTCTCCTTCCAAATTTCGCGTGAAGGGTTTAGCGTGCCGTCCTCCCAAGTGAAACGGGGAGGTAAAAGAAAACGACCACCACACCTGGCATTTCATCAAACATGTGGCATGCCAAGTTTCAAGTTGATTTTAGAGCTCTATAAAAATGCTATGGATGCAAACTTGGTATGCATCTCTTCCTTGCCATCCTCTCTATCCATTGAAACAAAGATTGAGCCATTTGAGTGGATATTGAAGCAATTATGAGTGCCCAAAGTCACTGTCTCACAAAGCCAATGGTATGCATCTGGCATAGTCTTGACTTGCTGCATGCGTAGGGCATTTCCACAAGCACATGGTGTGCCAGTTTCAAGTGCGATGTTCTCCCTCCATAAGTTTCCATGTGAATCAAACCTGATACTAAACCATTCTTTGCTATGTCCTCTATCTAATGGACTCAAGATCATTGATTTTGAACGTGGGATGAGTAAACTATAAAGACTCAAAGTCATGTCCTCGGCTAGTCACGTTTTTCCAAGGCCAGGGGTTAAAAGCTTGTCATGCGTACGCTTATCCTTGTCAGTAGTGATACCACATATTCATGACCATTTCATTACACCTACAAGCCCCATATCAAAGACCCGTCAACATCAAAATCCTTTAATCCCACCTTCTCTTTGCAATGATACCAAACTTGACTCAGAGGGTGGACCATAGGGAGAGAGAGATGACTTCAAAGTAAACTGCATGGGCACTCTTAGCATCCATCTTTTGCTGCAACACAAGAGCAAATCACCATCATGTTTCCATATTAAGCTATGCATACACTGCCATGTAAAAAGTCAGTCGAAAGCTCACCAAGCAAGGACATACTTGCTCACTAAGCATTGCCCTCCAAGTCCCATACTCGAGAAATCAAAAAAGGCTCATTGCAAGCTATGATTCAAGCTCCACACTCAAGAAAACCTCATCATTCATCACACACTCACACTATAAAAACAACCCTCTCCCTCACTTCTCATTTTCACGATCTTATTCACGCACTCACTTCACACATTTCATTCTCACCCTCACTCCACACTCTCACTCTGCCACGTTCTATCTTTCTTCACTCTGGCCACCCCTTTCACCACCGTAACTGATAACTCCAGCCACCCTAACCGTCTTCAACAAACTTCTCCGGCCACCACAACTTCCTCTAACTATCATTCATCCAACTCAAGCCTTCGTCTCGTTGCCATTTTCATCTCGCATCTGCACTCATCATCATCTCCATCGCAAGAGAAGGAGCAAGAAGCAGCTTGCAAGAAGAGGATCTCACTCACCGTTCAGCTCAAGATTCATTCAGGTAAGCCTCGAGAATCTCCCTAGCATATAGATGCATTCATTAGGATCTCGCTATGGTGATTGATGCTACTTAACTTGCAGCAGCGTTTAATATAATGTGTAGCGATTCAATCTTCTGTGAATCATGTTGAAACGTTTTGATTTGTCGTTTTGTTGATTTCTGTGCGAATATGAGCTCTGCGTGTCGTGAGAAACTTGTTGATGTGTTTAGGCTTAGTGTTGATAAGGTTTGCTCAAGTTAGGGTTTATGAAACGGCTTCGGTTTGTGAATTAGAGAACGAATTAAAAGAAACCAAGGATAGATCCGTGATCTACGTGAAAAACCGAGTCGGACGGTGGTAGAATCATCCATTTCTGGGCGTTTTGAACCTTAGCCGCGGCGGAGACCTACCGGAGAAGATGACCGGAAGCTTCTCCGGCGCCTGCGCTTCACTCTCTCTCTTCTTCCCTCTGATTACTTACGTGGCGTGATGTCATTCGTTCAGGCTCCCAATTGTTTGTTGTTTTATTATTGTTAAATGATTAGAATGTGTGGTGGCAGTGTGTGATTGGCTCGAGTATACTTTTGTCTTATTCCATTTAATGGCACATTGACCAATTGATTTCATTTGCTGAACCATGCATGTCACGTTTTGTTAATTGAAAACCATATAATATGCATAAAGTCTGGGGAATCAAAAATCTGAAATATGTCTAATGGATCAACGCCTTGGGCCCTGCCACTGAATTATTGCTCTCCACGCCTGACCTGGCCCATCACACCCCTGTTTTGACATAGGAGAATCTGAATAAAAAACTATTGGGCCTCTGGACTAGGCCTGCGCCCAGATTGCTTTCTACACCATTAAAATCAGCATACACCTCTCCCTGTTAATAATAAAAAACAAATAATCAAATTGATTTTTCTTTTAATTCTTTTTTGCACATTATTTGCATTTCTTTTTTTCAAATAAAAATAACAAAACTTTTTTTCATACAATTAGGATTTTAGAGATTTTATTTCCTTTTAATTGATTTTTTTTTGTTGCTTCCTTTGATTTCTGATTGGTTGTTAAACCATAAAAATAAATAGTTTTTGTTAATTCAAAAATAGTTCCTAACATGAAAAATGCCATTGCTTGTAAATAATTCCCTTGAAATAGTTTAGATTTTAAATTCTTTTCTTTTGTGAATATTTTCATATATTGTGGAATGCTTATATAAACTTCTCTTCCTTTCCATTAGATTAGAATAACATTCTAGGCTTAGAAATTAGGCTAGTCCCCCACTTTTTTCATTTCTTTTTCTTTTCAACTCTAAAACATCTAAAAATATTCAAATAAAATCCCTTTAAAAGATACAAAGAAAATACTTAAAACACTAATAATCAAAGTGAAAATCTTAAAAAGGGAATGGAAGCTTGAACATCCCTTGCTTTAGGGAATGTTCGAGTGCTTGGATCTCCCTTGCTTTAGGGTCCCATTCAGGCGTAAGTTCCCAACTTCTAAAAAACACAAACCATAGAGTAACTCGAGTCTCCCTTGCTTTAGGGATTTCCTCGAAACACTCGAACTCTCTCTCTTTCTCTCTTTTCTTAAGGGCATTGTTATCTCCGCTCTATTGCATCCTAGGTCGATCCCCTTATGCAAGAGCGCGAGCGTTAACTCCGCCCAACTAAAAAACACAAAAACAAACAAAACTATGGAGCCGAGCTACGGTAACTCTGATTTCTGAGAAGGATACGTAGGCAGCGGGGTAGGGCCCGTGCGAGTACAATTCTTTATTTTCCCTACATTTTGCATTCATTTCGCATTTAGACATAGACATAGTTATACACCCTTTAGATAGAAACAAACATAGGTGGATACCATCGAGTACGATGGGCGCGAGGGGTGCTAATACCTTCCCCTTGCGTAACTGACTCCCGTACCTTGATTCTCTGGTCGCAAGACCCTGTTCCTTCCTTTGTTAGGTTTTCTGATATTCCTTTCCCTTATGGGATAAATATATTGGTGGCGACTCTGTTCATTTTTCGCGAGCGTGCGACAGCTGGCGACTCTGCTGGGGATGTTGCTAGACCTGTTGCTGGTCCATCCTTAGTGAGTCGATCCTAGCCTGCGTTTGTTTGTTTATTTATTGGATGTTTTACTTGTTTTTATGTCTATATCTTGTATATATGTTTGCATGTTTATTTTCTGCTCGCATATCATGCATATGGATTATATTCTGTGTTCCTTGGGGTCTTCTGTTCTGTTTTGCAGGTGGGGGGTTTTTGTGAGGTAAAAGGCCCACTACCCAGGCCAAGTGACACATAGGATTAGCGTGGATGCTCATGTTGACTCCCGTGGCCCTTGCTACGATCGAGTTCAACATGGGGTACCACAACTGGGCGAGGTTCTTTCATGGAACACTGTGTCTGGCACCCTTGCTGCCACAAACACTTTGTACCCCATGGGAACTGTAGACCCTAGTGACCATTAGGGACCACCTGTCCGTGTCTAGAATTCATACCCGTGAGTTTGGGGTGGGACAGGATACTAGCCTTCATCATACCCGGATTTCCATTTTGCAATCTAAAGCCGGAATTTTGAACCTGCCACATTCAGTATCACCCAGTTATTCAGAGTTGCGAGGGACATTCAGTCTCTCACTATATCACACACATGACACATGACACATCATGCTATTGCATCCACCTCACTTCATTCGTGGAGAATCCTAAAGTCTATTTCCAAAATAAAAAAGGATGTGTATACTCTTTTGGCAAAAAAGGAAAAGAAAAAGAAAAGAAAAAGAAAAGAAAAAGAAAAGAAAAGAAAAGAAGAGAAATAGTGGAAAGACTTTAGGATTCTCCCAATGAAATGCATTCCGCCTTATCATTTAACATGCATGTTCATTTATTTTCAGGAACTTTTGGCTTTGTCTCCGACCAACACATGGCCACACCAATGAAGATTGTTAGACGCAATCCCTCTTACTCTTTCCTGAATCCGAATCTGGATTCCGTTGGGTGTTTAGCAAAGAAGATTACGCCAGATGAGACAACCAACTTCAGAAAGGAATACGGGTACCTTCTGAGCCTTCTCAAGATGCCGTTCACCAAGTACGAGCAAGAGGGAGTTCATACTTTGCTCCAGTTCTATAATCCTTCCCTCCGCTGCTTCACGTTCACCGACTACCTCTTGGTTCCTACATTGGAGGAGTATTCCCTGTTTCTTGGCCTCCCTATAAAGAAGGAAGTGCCATACTATAGCACCATGAAGGCCCCTGATTCTATTGAAATTTCTAAGGCTCTTTATTTGAGCAAGTCAGTCGTGGAAGCAAATCTCACCAAGAAGGGAGGAGGTTTTGGTTTTTGCATGGAGTTTCTGGTTAAAAGGGGTTGTGAGGCTGCTGAAGCAAAGGAATGGGACACATTTAGGGCTATCTTGGCTCTAAGTATATATGGCATCGTGATGTTCTCAGACGTTCCTAATTTTGGTGACATGAATGCAATTCATATGTTCATCTTGCAGAATCCGGTTCCTACGCTTTTGGGGGATGTTTACCACTCCATTCATCACAAGAATGGTCAGAAGGGAGGTAAGGGAGGTCTGGTTAGATTCTGCGCTCCGTTGTTATACCGGTGGTTCAGGTCACATCTGCCTGAGCGTGGAGCTTTCGTTGATAGTAGGCACACATCTAAATGGGCTGAAAGGATTATGGGGCTGAGGGCTAAAGATATTGTCTGGTACAATAGCGCTTTAGATGACAAGGAAGTTATTATGAGTTACGGAAAGTTCAAAAACGTACCTCTCATGGGTCTTAGGGGCGGAATCAACTATAACCCCGTCTTGGCCAGAAGAACGTTTGGATATGCTTTTATCAGTCCACCTGAGCAGACAGAGATAGCTGAGAACATTTTCTATCATGTGGTCACCGACAATGGGCAGATGGCAGAAGCTGTACAAGCCTGGAAGAGTATTTGTTGGAGAGATAAGAAACATTTTGGTCAGCGAGATTGTGCTACTTATGAGGATTATACTAAGTGGGTCGAGTCTGTGGTTGCTGTTCAGGGGATGCCTTTTCCTCCTAAGGACCCTTTGTACCCTCCCGCTGGTAAACAACCCAACATTGTTTCCATGCCCTGTTATAATCAAACTGTTGAGCAGAATCGGAAATTGACTGAACAAATGGAAACAATGCAAGTTAAGATGAATACTGATAGGCAGGAGAAGCTTTCTGCTCTTCATAAGTTGAAAATGAGAGAAATAGAGCTTGAAGAATTGTATGCTAGAGGAAGTACTTCTCAGAAGAGGCCAAGAATGACTGCGAATTCTAAAGCTAATGAAACCCAAGAGAAGAAGATCAAAGAACATTACGAGACTCAGTTGGCAGATTTGACTAAAAGACTCCAGATTCAGACTGAAAATGCCAATTCAGAGAAGACTCGTCGAAAGAAAGCAGACAAACTCTTGTTGGATCGCCAGAATACCATAGAGAAGTGTTATGAAGAGATCCGAAATCTGAAGGGCCAGATAAGAGAAAAAGACCAGAGTAATGTCCAAGTTCAAGAGGAAGCTAGGTATTGGGAGGTGAAGAATCGCAACATGGAAACAATGCATTTCAGAAAAGACCTGCTGATTCAAGAGATCATTAAGAGGCCCACCCGTGCTGAAACCAAGAAGCTCTTTGAAGAAATGAAGACTTGGAGTGATAAGAACATTGGAGATAGCCCTCTTCGCCATCTGGACATGGGAGATCCTGCTTGAATGCTGATTTTGTTGTAGAATCACCACCAGATTTGTTGGATGGGATTCCTGATTTGGTTTCCGTATTTGTTGGCTCATGGGGAGCAGAATATTTTGTACTTCAAAAACTTGGTTGTGGAATTAATCGATTATGTTTCCTTATCCTGTTTGTTTATCTCGGTAGTGCTTATCTTGGTTATGCTTCACTGTCTTCTCCGTTATCTTGCGTTGTTGGTTTGAGACTAAGCTAAAAAGTCTTGAAAATAATAAAACATGCACACATGCACCCATGCACTCATAGCATATTGCATTTACAGGTTTTTATCAGATTCTAATTGGGGTCCCTTCCAACACAGATTTCTTTTCCGACGACGAAGCTGACTTTCTTACATCCCTACCGCACCAGGAGCAACGAGAGAATCATGGATCAATTTGAGCAGAATCAGGCTGCCCTCCGTAGGGATATCGATCTTATGGGGGAAAGAATGACCCAACTTATGGAGACTCTTCATGTCGTTGTCCAAGGACAGGAAGAGCTCAGAAAGAGCGTTGCTGGGCTGATCAAAGATACTCCTACCAATTCTGCTGATGGAGGAGTGAAAACTAAGGAGATTCCTGCTGAGGGGATACCGAAGGTAGTGGATGACCACCATGAGGTCATTGACCTTGAACATGATCTTACTGCTGAGTTGACTGAGACTGCTAAGATGTACCAAGCTCTTGAAGAACGCCTTAAGGCCGTTGAGGTTGCTAAAACTTCGAGTTTCGACACTGCTGCTATGTGTTTGGTACCTGGGATTGTTATTCCCCCGAAGTTCAAAGTGCCGGATTTTGATAAGTACAAGGGAGTTACCTGCCCAGAGACTCACATTCGTTCCTACTGCCGTAAGATGGCCGCTCACGCTGGGAACGAACCTCTGCTTATGCACTTCTTCCAGGATAGTCTCACTGGAGCCCCGTTAGAGTGGTATATGAAGCTCGAGAGGTATAATGTTAGTACTTGGGGAGAACTTGTTGATGCCTTCTTGAAACAATACCACTACAATACTGCTATGGCTCCTAGCCGTGCACAACTGCAAAATATGTCACAGAAATCTGAAGAGTCCTTTAAGGAATACGCCCAGAGATGGCGTGAACTTGCTGCTCGAGTTCAACCTCCCTTATTGGACCGAGAATTGATTGATCTGTTTATAGGAACTCTGAAAGGGCCGTATCTTCAGCACATGGTTAGTAATACTTCTCCTTCCTTTTCGGATGTAGTCATCATTGGTGAGAGGGTTGAGAACTGTGTCAAAGCTGGTACCATTCAAGGCGTCACTAGTCCTAGCACCTCAAGTGGTAATGGTAAGAAGCCGTATTCTGGGTTTGTGAAGAAGAAGGAAGGTGAGACTAGCACTGCCTCTGTTGACCAAAGCCGAGCTCCTGCATATTCCGCTGTTCCACCTCCTTATTATCCGATGCCTTATGCTGTCCCCGGTCCATATGTCCCTCAGGCATATGCTGCTGCTCTTCCACAACCATGGATGGCACCCCAACAGCCTTTCGTACCACAACAACAAGCTGCTGCTCCTCAGAATCGTCAACAGAATCTTAGGCCTCAAGGTCAAAGGGGCCCACAAAGGACAAGATTCCAGGATAGGCGTATTGATCCGGTTCCGATGTCATATGCCCAACTCCTTCCTCAGTTGCTTGCTGGTCAATTGGTACAACTCCGTGAGCTTGGACCTCCACCCAGTCCTCTCCCTCCTGGTTATGATGTTAATGCTCGATGTGAATTTCATTCAAGGGCTCCAGGCCATACTATTGAAAAGTGCAGAGCATTCAAGTTGAAGGTTCAGGATCTCCTTGACGACAAGCTTATCTCATTCACTCCTACTGGTCCCAATGTGCAGAATAATCCTATGCCTCCTCATGCTGGTGCGACCAATGCTATTGAGTTATGTGATGATCAGATCCTAGTAAGTGATGTTAATGAGGTAAGGATGCCGCTAGCAGTTGTCAGAGAATATCTTATGCAACAAAAGGTTTTGTGTGAACTACATGACTACTGTTTGCAATGTTCTTCTAATCCTGAGGAATGCACTAGGTTGAGAGAGGAAATCCAGAAACTAATGGATGAAGGTGTTCTTAGAGTGGAAAGGGTCATTCCTGTCGAAGATGTGGCTACTTTAGAGATCCCTTACTACCCTGCTGAGATATCAAAGGCTCAGGACACTTCTTTGGTCATTCATGCTCCGAGTACTCCTTTGGTCATTCAGGCTCCGAGGACTCCGTTGGTCATTCAGGTCCCAAATGTTCCTTCAACTCCTTCAACCTCATCTCTTGTTCCCTCTCCTGTGAACGATTCTAAGGCTGTTCCTTGGAGTTATAATGCCGTGTATATTCGAGGGAAGAAGTATGACTGTCCTCCAGTGGGTAATTCGAGCATCACAAATATTGCTGGCACTGGTGGCATTACCCGTAGTGGTCGGATCTTTGCTGCCCCTCCTCCGCCTCCTAAAGAGACCAACAAAGAGGCTAGTACACAAGCAAAAGGAAAGCAAGTTGCTGTTGATCCTCCTGTAACACGTAATGCCCAAGATGCCGAGCAACTCCTGAAGATCATTAAGAAGAGTGATTACAAAGTGATTGACCAACTGGATCAGACCCAAGCCAAGATCTCCATCTTGTCTCTCTTGGTGCATTCTGAAGCTCATCGTGATGCTCTGATGAAAGTTCTGGCTTCCGCTCACGTGACTCAAGACATTACCGTGCCTCAGTTCGAAGGGGTTGTGACCAACATTGCTGCTGGTAATTGTTTGGGTTTTTCTGATGATGAACTTCCACCTGAGGGTAGAGCACACAACAAAGCATTGCATATCTCCGTCAAGTGTCTGGATGCTGTGTTGTCTCGAGTTCTGATTGATACAGGTTCTTCTCTTAATGTGATGCCCAAAGCCACTTTGTTTAAGCTGAGTATGGATGGGATTATGATGAGACCATGCACTATGAGCGTTAGAGCATTTGATGGTTCTAGAAGGTCCGTAGAAGGAGAAATTGATCTGCCTGTCTTGATTGGTCCTCACATGTTCTATATTGCCTTCTAGATTATGGATATAAACCCTTCATACACTTGCCTCTTGGGTCGTCCTTGGATCCATGCTGCTGGGGCTGTGACATCTACCCTCCATCAGTGTTTGAAATTTGTTGTGAATGACAAGATTGTTGTGATCACTGGTGAAGAGGATTTGATTGTCAATAATCTGGCGTCATACCGTTATGTTGAAGTGGAGGGAGAGATACAAGAGACACCTTTTCAGGCCTTAGAGATTGTGTCGGTTGATAAACTCCCCGTGGTTGAGAATAAGAAGGAACTCGGAGCACCCCTCTCGTCTCTAAATGATGCTAAGGCCTTCTTAGAAGCTGGTACTCCCCATAGTTCCTGGGGCAAGCTGATCGATGTTCATGAGAAGCGAGACAAGTATGGCCTTAGGTATCAACCATCTTCTTCTACTCAGCTCAGCATAATTCCTGGAAAGAAGGTGATTCCCCCCATCTCTCAAGTGTTTGTCAGTGCAAGCACCAGTTCTGGAAGTCAGGTTCTCGCCGTGGATGATGATGATGAAGAAGATCTCTCCAGATTCATTTGCCATGCTGCGCCTGGACAGGAACTCAACAATTGGACTATCTTGGACATCCCTAGAGTCACTTTCATGGAGATGTAATTTTCTTGTTTCGATAAGTCATATGCTTCGCCCTAAGCATTTTGACCACTTGTATAAAGAAGGGCCCCCCATGTTGTTTCAGTTTGTTTAATATTGAATGAAAATCATATCTTCGCATGCAATTACTGTTCCATTCCTTTCATTTTTGTTTCTTTTACTTTAAAAAAAACTTTTTCAAAAATGGCAAAGCTTTTTCTTTTTCTTCTTCTTTTTATGTGTTGCATCCTAAGGCATAAATCATCCATCGTGCAGATCTGGCTCGGATTCTATCAAAAATGATAATGTCACAGTTCCACGTCTTAATATCCTTGAGAATCCAATTGACCAAGCTGATGAGGATAGTGGGGAAGATTGTGAAGTCCCTGAAGAATTGGCAAGACTTTTGAGACAAGAGGAGAAATCAATTCAGCCACATCAAGAAGCCATAGAAGTCATCAACCTCGGTTCAGAAGAAGCAAAAAGGGAAGTCAAGATAGGGGCCGCTTTGCAAAGTGATGTAAAGAGAAGGTTGATTGAGCTGCTTCGAGAGTATGTTGATATCTTCGCCTGGTCGTATGAAGACATGCCTGGTTTAGACACGGATATAGTTATGCACAGGTTACCGCTCAAACCAGAATGTCCGCCTGTAAAGCAGAAACCACGAAGAACTCGACCTGATATGGCTTTAAAAATCAAAGAAGAAGTTGAAAAACAGTTGAAGGCAGGCTTCTTATCAGTATGTGAATATCCTCCTTGGATTGCAAACATAGTACCTGTTCCTAAGAAGGACGGAAAGGTACGCATGTGTGTTGACTACCGAGATTTGAATAGGGCAAGTCCAAAGGATGATTTTCCTCTGCCTCATATTGATGTTCTAGTCGACAACACTGCTCAGTATTCGGTGTTCTCCTTCATGGATGGTTTTTCTGGCTATAATCAAATAAAGATGGCTCCTGAAGACATGACTAAGACCACTTTTACCACTCCGTGGGGTACGTATTGTTATAAGGTGATGCCTTTTGGTCTTAAGAATGCTGGTGCAACATATCAACGAGCAATGGTGACTCTTTTCCATGACATGATCCATAAAGAGATTGAGGTGTACGTCGATGATATGATTGCAAAATCCCAAACTGAGGAGGAACACTTGGTATATCTTGAGAAACTGTTTGCTCGTTTGCGTAAATTCAAGTTGAGGCTTAATCCAAACAAGTGCACTTTTGGAGTGCGATCTGGAAAGTTACTTGGATTCATTGTGAGCCAACGAGGGATTGAGGTCGACCCTGATAAAGTAAGAGCAATACAGAATATGCCAGCGCCAAAGAATGAAAAAGAGGTCCGAGGGTTCCTTGGGAGATTGAATTACATAGCCAGATTCATTTCCCATCTCACTGACACCTGTGAACCCATCTTCAAATTGCTGCGCAAAAATCAAGATATCCGTTGGGATGATCATTGTCAGGAAGCCTTTGAAAAGATCAAGCAGTATCTCCAAGAGCCACCAATTCTCATGCCTCCGGTTCCTGGGAGGCCGCTTCTTATGTACTTAACTGTGCTTGAAGGATCTATGGGGTGTGTGCTGGGCCAACATGACGAGTCTGGTCGAAAAGAGTGCGCCATTTATTACCTGAGCAAAAAGTTTACCGATTGTGAATCCCGCTACTCACTACTCGAGAAAACTTGCTGTGCTTTGGTATGGGCTGCTCGCCGACTGAGGCAGTATATGTTGACTCACACTACTCTATTGATCTCCCAAATGGACCCGATAAAGTACATCTTTGAAAAGCCGGCTCTCACAGGAAGACTAGCCCGATGGCAAATGCTTTTATCAGAATATGACATCCAGTATGTCACACAGAAGGCCATCAAAGGAAGTGTCCTTGCAGATCATCTCGCTCATCAGCCATTAGAAGAGTACCAGTCAATGAAGTTTGACTTTCCTGATGAAGATATCATGAAACTGGATGATAATGAAGGACCCGAACCAGGAGAGCGATGGATTCTCACGTTCGATGGTGCATCAAATGCTATGGGCCATGGTATTGGGGCAGTTTTGACTTCTCCTCGTCAAACTCACATCCCTTTCACAGCTAGAATATGCTTTGATTGCACAAACAATGTCGCAGAATACGAAGCTTGCATAATGGGTCTCGAAGCAGCCATTGATATGAGAATCAAGATCCTTGAGGTTTATGGGGATTCCGCCTTGGTTATACATCAAGTGAGAGGTGATTGGGAGACACGACACCCCAATTTAGTTCCTTATAAGGACTATATCTTGGAGTTGTTGCCCGCTTTCGAGGAAATCACTTTCAATCACATCCCCCGAGAGGAAAATCAATTGGCAGATGCTTTGGCTACTTTGGCAGCTATGTTCAGAGTTAGCTCCCCTAAAGAAGTGCCAGATATAAGGATCCTCCGTTACAAAGAGCCTGCCCATGTGTTCCCTGCTCACTGCCTCACTACCGAAGATGTGTATGATGAAAAGCCATGGTATTACGACATCAAGAGGTATGTTGAGAAGCAAGAGTATCCCGAAGATGCTACGATTGGTGATAAACGAACGCTTCGAAGGTTAGCATCCAAATTCTTCTTGTCAGGAGACGTCCTGAACAAAAGAAACTATGATTCAGTTTTGCTCAGATGCGTGGATAGACACGAAGCAGAATTGATCATGCGGGAAATTCATGAAGGATCTTTTAGAACTCATTCCAGTGGACATTCTATGGCCAAAAAGATTTTGCGAGCAGGATATTATTGGATGACGATTGGAAGTGATTGTTACGTGTATGTGAAGAAATGTCACAAATGTCAAGTGTATGCTGACCGAATTCATGTTCCTCCAACTCCTCTGAATGTCCTGACATCGCCTTGGCCCTTTGCTATGTGGGGCATAGACATGATTGGACGGATTGAGCCACAAGCTTCAAATGGGCACAGATTTATTCTTGTTGCTATCGACTACTTCACCAAATGGGTTGAAGCTGCTTCTTACAAGAACGTAACCAAGCAAGTCGTTACTCGCTTCATCAAGGAAGAGATCATATGCCGATATGGGGTTCCAAACAAGATCATCACCGATAACGGGTCCAATCTTAATAACAAGATGATGGCGGAGTTGTGTGAAGAGTTCAAGATTGAACATCACAATTCGTCACCCTATCGGCCAAAGATGAATGGCGCACTTGAAGCTGCTAACAAGAATATAAAGAAGATTGTCCAGAAAATGGTTAGAACATATAAAGATTGGCATGAGATGTTGCCATTTGCTTTGCATGGCTATAGAACTTCGGTTCGTACTTCAACTGGGGCAACTCCATTCTCTCTTGTCTACGGTATGGAGGCCGTACTACCTGTCGAAGTGGAAATTCCTTCGTTGAGAGTCTTGATGGACGCCAAACTCGATGAAACAGAATGGGTTCAAACGAGGCTTGATCATCTCAATCTAATCGAGGAGAAACGCTTATCTGCTATCTGCCATGGCCAGTTGTACCAAAAGAGGATTAAGAAAGCGTATGACAAGAAAATTCGGCCTCGAGAATTCCACACAGGTGACCTAGTCGTAAGGAAGATCTTGCCAATTCACACTGATCCAAGGGGAAAATGGACTCCCAACTATGAGGGATCATACATTGTGAAGAAAGCATTTTCAGGTGGTGCTTTAATCCTGACAAAGATGGATGGGGAAGACGTTCCGCTTCCAGTCAATTCAGACTCAGTCAAAAAATACTACGCATAAAGGACCCGCTAGGTCGACGTACCTAGGCAAAAATAAGGGCATCCCGGCAAACCAAAAGGGTTTGGGCAAAAACTAGGGATAAAACAAAAAAGGAGAATAACCCGCTAAGTTGAAAACCCGAAAGGGCGACTTAGGCAAAAAGGGGCATCCCGCTGGATTGAAAACCCGAAAGGGCGATCCAGGCAAAAGTTAGGGACCAAAAGCGAGAGGCTGCAGTCTGAATATCCTTCACAAAGACCACTATACGCCCTTGGCAGAACGGACGGATCAATCCAACCACTACCCTTCTGAAGCAAAGCATTGAGAGGATCGAGGATATGGGAACTGTAGCAATATCAGTTTTAATGGAAATCCGAGCATTTCTCTTTGCCATTTTACTCTTCGCATTTTATTTCCTTTTTCGCAACTACCTCATTTAGGAGTTGCTTCCTTGTACAGAAGCCTATTCACAGGCATTCCATTAATAAAATGATCTTTTGACGCGAAAGCTTTCTTTCCTTTCATTTTTCACATGCGAGGTGTGATTTAATTCATTATTAAACATTGCATTGAAAGCAGGGGGAATAATAATCACAAAATCAAAACGAAACATGATGTTACATAAACATAGAAGTGCTCTAAGGGGCACCATTTGCATCCAAACGTTGTCTTCTGTGCAGGTTGCAGGTTCTAGCCGTCATCTTGGCTCATGATATGTCACAAAGGTCATCATCATCCCACATGAAAGTTCCAGAGTATTATTCATCAGTACTGGTAAGCATGGAGCACACGAGAAGGTCCATATCCCTCTTCAATATGGCAGACAAAGAATGGTCCCCCAAAGAACTCATGATTCCCCAAGCAGTATAGGATGTAAGGAAAGTCGAGCAAGATCATTTCATCCCCAGCAGGGCTATTCTCCAACCCTCAACGCAGTTACCAATAATCTTTGGTACTGTAGGGTTCCAATATCAATTCATGATGATGGTTCAAGATCACAAGGCAACGGACCCCGACGATCCTACTCTTCTGTTCCACCGAGGGCCTTTATTTGGCACCCTTTGCATATAGAATCCATTGCATATAGCATTTGCATCCTCGAAAGCGTAGCATATCCATCACAATGGATCATTGCGCCATAAAAAACTCAAGCATGCATACAAAGCATGAGTCAGATAATAGGAGCTAATGTTGAATCAGAACAATGACCCATCCCCTCAAAGTTGTTACCTGTACAAACTTTGCCTGATATCTGCTATCACACTACAAACACTTTTAAGCCACGGTGTCGATACGAGGTATCCTCAGTTTCTGATGAGCGTCTGACACAACGTCCTCTTTTGTCCCCTGATGTCGAGTCGATGTTGAGTCATAGATCGCCACGAGATCTTAGTCCTTTCCAAAGTGTGGAAAATCGCACGAGATTTTCTTTCGATGTCGAGTCATAAGGTCGCCGCGAGACCTTATTCCTTTCCAAAGTGTGGAAAATCGCACGAGATTTTCTTTCGATGTCGAGTCATAAGGTCGCCGCGAGACCTTATTCCTTTCCAAAGTGTGGAAAATCGCACGAGATTTTCTTTCGATGTTGAGTCATAAGGTCGCCACGAGACCCTATTCCTTCCCAAAGTGTGGAAAATCGCACGAGATTTTCTTTCGACGTTGAGTCATAAGATCGCCGCGAGATCTTATTCCCTTTTCTTCTGTCGACGAGTCGATCGCCACAAGATCTTCTTTCGATGTTGAGTCATAGATCGTAAGAGATCTTATTCTTTCAGTCCTGAAGATCATGCTTAGGTCTTCTCCTGATGTCGAGTCGATGTTGAGTCATAGATCGTAAGAGATCTTATTCTTTCAGTCCTGAAGATCATGCTTAGGTCCTCTCCTGATGTCGAGTCGATGTTGAGTCATAAATCGTACGAGATCTATTTCCTTTCAGTCATTGTTTCATGAAACATTTCTTTTGAGAACCTTGTATTGGCACCTTGGGCTACGTTACAAGCTATCACCATCCAAATCCATTGCTTACTGTAAATATTTCCATCAAGAAAAACAAAAATTCTCTTTCCCCAGCAGATATCAAAACAAAAATAAAGAAATAAAAACCACTCCATCTTCTCTTCAGGACAAATTTCAGGTCTTTGGTATTTAATCTCCTTAAACCTTGAATGTTCGAAAGGCTGGCGCCAATCTCACCTTCAGGTTCAAGACGATTAAATAGGGGCAGCTGTCATACCCCAAATTTGTCCTACCCTTTAACTTCTGACTGGCTTAGGCTTTGCATTCATGTACATACATCACCTAGGTCCTAATCCATACCCATGCATGCATATCATTGGTGCTATTCAAAGGCTGGCAAGGAAGAGCTTTATTGCAAAGGAGTTTTATCAGAGAATAAGCAGACTGAGGTATAATCATGTGGGTCTATGTTCATTGAAGCTCCTAGATTGGGGTTTCTCTCTACTTCAAATCAGGGCATTGAGTGAAGAGTGCAAGCTTGCAAATTGTCTGGTCCCTTAAATAAGGGTTTCTTTGACCAAAGTCAACCAGTTGACTTTCTGGTCATCATTTAATCGGGAATGGCCCCTATGTGTGGAAAACTTCTCATGCTGACCTTGTGGAGGTGTTTGTTTGACTGGATTTGATTGGAAGAGGTTTAATTGGGAATTTCATCAATAGTCGGAAAAATCGGAACAGTTGACTTTCGGGTCAAAATCGGAAAATTATTCAAATATTGACTTTTGGTGAAAAATTAATCAAGAAAAGTCGAAGAAGGGATAAAATCGGGAGTTCGACAAAAAGTTGCCAAAAATAGCAAAAGAGACAAAAATGGAAAGTTTCAACACTTAGAAAATATTTTGGCATTTTGAATCTTGATGAGAAGTCCACTTCAGCCCTGATTTACACGTGGCAAATGGCGTTTTTTGGAGAAATTTCCAACATCAAAGTTGTTCCTCTCATGGAGGAGAACAACTTTGTAGTTGGACACTTTTCCATTTGGAGTTTGTATGAAGAGATAAAGTGGTTTGAAGTTGCTGAAAAGTCATTTGAGCCAAGTCACAATTCAGGTCATGGACCAGGCCATGACCTGGCATTTCATCAAACATGTGGCATGCCAGGTTTCAAGTTGATTTTAGAGCTCTATAAAAATGCTATGGATGCAAACTTGGTATGCATCTCTTCCTTGCCATCCTCTCTATCCATTGAAACAAAGATTGAGCCATTTGAGTGGATATTGAAGCAATTATGAGTGCCCAAAGTCACTGTCTCACAAAGCCAATGGTATGCATCTGGCATAGTCTTGACTTGCTGCATGCGTAGGGCATTTCCACAAGCACATGGTGTGCCAGTTTCAAGTGCGATGTTCTCCCTCCATAAGTTTCCATGTGAATCAAACCTGATACTAAACCATTCTTTGCTATGTCCTCTATCTAATGGACTCAAGATCATTGATTTTGAACGTGGGATGAGTAAACTATAAAGACTCAAAGTCATGTCCTCGGCTAGTCACGTTTTTCCAAGGCCAGGGGTTAAAAGCTTGTCATGCGTACGCTTATCCTTGTCAGTAGTGATACCACATATTCATGACCATTTCATTACACCTACAAGCCCCATATCAAAGACCCGTCAACATCAAAATCCTTTAATCCCACCTTCTCTTTGCAATGATACCAAACTTGACTCAGAGGGTGGACCATAGGGAGAGAGAGATGACTTCAAAGTAAACTGCATGGGCACTCTTAGCATCCATCTTTTGCTGCAACACAAGAGCAAATCACCATCATGTTTCCATATTAAGCTATGCATACACTGC
Source organism: Vicia villosa (assembly GCF_029867415.1). NCBI lineage: Eukaryota > Viridiplantae > Streptophyta > Magnoliopsida > Fabales > Fabaceae > Vicia > Vicia villosa. The sequence goes on from NW_026705038.1 coordinate 43,150, forward strand.
CATGTAAAAAGTCAGTCGAAAGCTCACCAAGCAAGGACATACTTGCTCACTAAGCATTGCCCTCCAAGTCCCATACTCGAGAAATCAAAAAAGGCTCATTGCAAGCTATGATTCAAGCTCCACACTCAAGAAAACCTCATCATTCATCACACACTCACACTATAAAAACAACCATCTCCCTCACTTCTCATTTTCACGATCTTATTCACGCACTCACTTCACACATTTCATTCTCACCCTCACTCCACACTCTCACTCTGCCACGTTCTATCTTTCTTCACTCCGGCCACCCCTTTCACCACCGTAACTGATAACTCCAGCCACCCTAACCGTCTTCAACAAACTTCTCCGGCCACCACAACTTCCTCTAACTATCATTCATCCAACTCAAGCCTTCGTCTCGTTGCCATTTTCATCTCGCATTTGCACTCATCATCATCTCCATCGCAAGAGAAGGAGCAAGAAGCAGCTTGCAAGAAGAGGATCTCACTCACCGTTCAGCTCAAGATTCATTCAGGTAAGCCTCGAGAATCTCCCTAGCATATAGATGCATTCATTAGGATCTTGCTATGGTGATTGATGCTACTTAACTTGCAGCAGCGTGTAATATAATGTGTAGCGATTCAATCTTCTGTGAATCTGGTTGAAACGTTTTGATTTGTCGTTTTGTTGATTTCTGTGCGAATATGAGCTCTGCGTGTCGTGAGAAACTTGTTGATGTGTTTAGGCTTAGTGTTGATAAGGTTTGCTCAAGTTAGGGTTTATGAAACGGCTTCGGTTTGTGAATTAGAGAACGAATTAAAAGAAACCAAGGATAGATCCGTGATCTACGTGAAAAACCGAGTCGGACGGTGGTAGAATCATCCATTTCTGGGCGTTTTGAACCTTAGCCGCGGCGGAGACCTACCGGAGAAGATGACCGGAAGCTTCTCCGGCGCCTGCGCTTCACTCTCTCTCTTCTTCCCTCTGATTACTTACGTGGCGTGATGTCATTCGTTCAGGCTCCCAATTGTTTGTTGTTTTATTATTGTTAAATGATTAGAATGTGTGGTGGCAGTGTGTGATTGGCTCGAGTATACTTTTGTCTTATTCCATTTAATGGCACATTGACCAATTGATTTCATTTGCTGAACCATGCATGTCACGTTTTGTTAATTGAAAACCATATAATATGCATAAAGTCTGGGGAATCAAAAATCTGAAATATGTCTAATGGATCAACGCCTTGGGCCCTGCCACTGAATTATTGCTCTCCACGCCTGACCTGGCCCATCACACCCCTGTTTTGACATAGGAGAATCTGAATAAAAAACTATTGGGCCTCTGGACTAGGCATGCGCCCAGATTGCTTTCTACACCATTAAAATCAGCATACACCTCTCCCTGTTAATAATAAAAAACAAATAATCAAATTGATTTTTCTTTTAATTCTTTTTTGCACATTATTTGCATTTCTTTTTTTCAAATAAAAATAACAAAACTTTTTTTCATACAATTAGGATTTTAGAGATTTTATTTCCTTTTAATTGATTTTTTTTGTTGCTTCCTTTGATTTCTGATTGGTTGTTAAACCATAAAAATAAATAGTTTTTGTTAATTCAAAAATAGTTCCTAACATGAAAAATGCCATTGCTTGTAAATAATTCCCTTGAAATAGTTTAGATTTTAAATTCTTTTCTTTTGTGAATATTTTCATATATTGTGGAATGCTTATATAAACTTCTCTTCCTTTCCATTAGATTAGAATAACATTCTAGGCTTAGAAATTAGGCTAGTCCCCCACTTTTTTCATTTCTTTTTCTTTTCAACTCTAAAACATCTAAAAATATTCAAATAAAATCCCTTTAAAAGATACAAAGAAAATACTTAAAAAACTAATAATCAAAGTGAAAATCTTAAAAAGGGAATGGAAGCTTGAACATCCCTTGCTTTAGGGAATGTTCGAGTGCTTGGATCTCCCTTGCTTTAGGGTCCCATTCAGGCGTAAGTTCCCAACTTCTAAAAAACACAAACCATAGAGTAACTCGAGTCTCCCTTGCTTTAGGGATTTCCTCGAAACACTCGAACTCTCTCTCTTTCTCTCTTTTCTTAAGGGCATTGTTATCTCCGCTTTATTGCATCCTAGGTCGATCCCCTTATGCAAGAGCGCGAGCGTTAACTCCGCCCAACTAAAAAACACAAAAACAAACAAAACTATGGAGTCGAGCTACGGTAACTCTGATTCCTGAGAAGGATACGTAGGCAGCGGGGTAGGGCCCGTGCGAGTACAATTCTTTATTTTCCCTACATTTTGCATTCATTTTGCATTTAGACATAGACATAGTTATACACCCTTTAGATAGACACAAACATAGGTGGATACCATCGAGTACGATGGGCGCGAGGGGTGCTAATACCTTCCCCTTGCGTAACTGACTCCCGTACCTTGATTCTCTGGTCGCAAGACCCTGTTCCTTCCTTTGTTAGGTTTTCTGATATTCCTTTCCCTTATGGGATAAATATATTGGTGGCGACTCTGTTCATTTTTCGCGAGCGTGCGACAAGGTTGCTAAGCCCAAATCAATTTTCACAAAGCTCGCTAAGCCTGCCCTGAGGCCGCTAAGCCCTATGATTCGAACCCAAACACCTGTCAAAACTCATCCAAACGGCCTAAAATTCATAGATTATCACCAACAACAATTCATATATAACATGTACACATAAAGAACACATTATCATATCAATTTTATGTAATTCAAACATTTAAGGGAAAACACTAGATCGTTCAAAACTCAAATATAGAACTCCTTAAACCCCACATAGAATATGTAATCTAACGTGAATATAACCCCTTACCTTAATTTTCTCAATTGACTCTATGTTCTTCAATTTCTCTTTGGAACCCTAGCCTCTTTTCCATTCTTCTCACTTTCACATACGCTTAGAATGAAAACTTATTTCTCCCACTTTTCTTTTTTACCACTTTTGCCCCTTGGACCCCTAATATCGTTTTGCCCAACATGCACTCACTAATTTCCTTGATAGTTACAATTCTATCCTTATTTTTATTACAGTAATTATCTATTTTATTTTAATTATAAAAATCTAAATAATATAATATTTAATTTATTTAAATCAACTTATTTTCTAACAACTTATTTAATTAAATAAAAATTTAAAATATAATTTCTAATTATTAATTATAATTAGCGATTCTATTTACACCACCCCCTCAATTCTCTACATTTTTACTCACACACCACCACCTTAAAATCTCGTTTTCTAAGGTCACCATCCTACACTCTGTCATACCCCAAAATTTGCCTTCCATGTTCCATTCACAATGATTCAAGGTTCAAGATTCAATACCAAAGCTTTGTTCAAACAATCCCCAAGATCCACAGTCAACTGATTCAAACCTAAAGGTCAACTGCAATCAAAGCATGACTCAAACTATGATCATTGGTCAAACATCAAGTATAGAGGTGCATAACCATCATTTGATCAAAGATTGATCATGATTCCATTAATAGAAACTCAGAGATGAACAAATGCAAAAAGGTTCAAATTAGGGTTTCTTAGGAGAAAGTCAACCCAACTTTGACTGGGCATAACTTTCACATGGAACATCAAAAATTTCCCACTCAAAGCCTATTTTGAAGGAAATTGGATTCTCTACAACTTTGTCTCTCACAAGCCAGGGCTAGAAATGATTCATTTGAGAGATACAGTGCAAAAGATTACAGGTCATTTTCAGGCATCCTTCAAAAGCAGTTTTTTCCCAAGGAGGATATGATCAAGATAAAAGCTCCAAATAAAAAATATATTCCAAAGTGGCTTGTAGAGGACTTCTTGAGGTTTCTAAAAAGTATTAGAACTCCCTCATAGCTTAGAAAATGAAGGAGATATGCTTGATCAAAGTCAGGTGATCTTTGGAGGCAAAATGTGAAGAAGGAGGGTTCAAATTGGATTTTTTACAAATAGGCCCATGCTTGTATAAGTTGAACTTGGTCCATAAGTTATCCAAAACACATGCCACGAATAATAAACATTTTATTTGATTTTATACAAATTTATTTCATTTAAAATGGATTTTTAATGATTTAAATAAATGGAAAAATCAAATATTTTGTTATGGATTATATTTTGTTGATTTCCAATCAACATTAATGCCAAAATATAGTCTATTTTCGTGACAAAAGGGTATGGAAAGGATTGATACAAATTTTGGCCAAAATAGAAGGTTTGGAATCAAGAGGCAAATCAAATTTTCTCAAATATGGTAAGATTGGATGCAAAGGCTTTGGGCTCTTTTTGTTGACCTAATCTTGTTCCCTATAAGTAGTAAAGACAAGCCAAGGGATTAGGGGTTGGAAATTCTGCAGGGAGAACCATACTCACGAACAGGAAAATCCGCCTAAAATCAAGATTCGGTTCTGAGGATTCAAGGCATTCCAAAGAGGTTTGAAGATAGCCACACGTTCCTTGGAGCATTCGGAAGCTATTGGGATACTCACGCTTCCACAACACCCCCAGAATTTCTCCACACGAGCCAAGGTATGGGGTCTTGAATTTTTGATCGGTTAGAGTAATCCACGCGCGCTTATGGCAAATTAATTGTATATTATGATTGTTCTCAATGCTGTGATCGTTTCTGGGCAAGAAATTTATCGTTTGCGTGGTTTTATCGTGATTAGCCATTAGAGGCCGTTTTCGAGCTTTTAGGGTTTGAATTGGGGGTTCTGCGTAGAAGTAAAATTAGGGCGTGAGAGTAGCTTGGCTGAACTCGCAAGATCAAAACGAAGAGGATAGGGGGGTCGCGAAATGTTTATTTTTGCACAGGGGCTAATCGCTATTATTTAAGGTATTTTGCTACAAACGAATCTGTAGCAGATTCGTAGCAAAATTCGTTAGAGATTTGCAGGTGATTCTGGGAAGACGATGGCGTGTCGTCCTATGGTTGGCCCATTCATAAATTCGCGCGCAATTTCGTTGCATGTTTCTTGTTTCTATTATATTTCCTTGGCCGCGTGGAACAAACAACTAATGGGTTTAGCTGGAGTGGTGGAAGCGTGTGTGTTTATCCCTAGGGTCCAGGGTTCGATCCCTGGCCCTTTTCCATATTTTTTTCAAAAGATTTGTTCTATTATCCCATGCATGCCTGGCCATGGGGGCGCACCATAGTCCCTCCAGATCTGGACCTTCAGTCCATTCACTAACTTAGATCTAACATCCCAGACTCACCCTCATATCATGCACCATACGGTCAGCCACACTGAATCCTGTTCCCAATAAACTAAATTAATTTTGATTAATTATATGTTTTAATTAATTCTTTTTAATATATTATTTAATAATAATTATTTTTTTTACAAATAAATTATTATATAGTATTTATATTAAAAATGCAATTTATTGTTCGTGCCGATTAAATCGATTAATCGCTATGGGCAATAATGATTTTAATTAACATGTTTATTTAATTAAAATAAAATACAAATAATTTCTATTTAGTTAAATGGTTGCAACTATTTTATTAGTTGTGATGATTAACTTTTCCTATTTTTTCAATTTCTAATTTGTTATTATTTGTAATCGTATTAATCGATTATGAGGGATAACAATACAAAATAAAATCCCTAAAAAATAATAAAACACATTAATTCATTATTAGTGATAATCGAATCAATCGATTTGAATTGGTAATGGTGCAAAACCCCTAATCTTTTGACTATGGTGATCAAACCTATTGATCATTGCGGTTAATAGTGTGAAATCAGGGTTGTACGCCCAGAACATCTAAAACAACTTCAAAACACTTTTCAAACATTTTTCAAACTTCAAATTCAAAATACAGATTTTTATCTATGATAGGCTATTCAAAGCCTCCAAACCTTCAAATCAAATTTCAAAATCCTAAGGGCGTACAACCCTTCCCCGAACTACGTTGACTCTGATTCTCCATAAGGAGATACGTAGGCACTTGGCAACAAGGCGAGTCCCCTTCCCAAAAATCTCAATTTTTCCCCTTCTCATTTCCTTAGCTATTAACCTCTGTAATTTTGCTATAAACCTTTACCTTAGATTCAAAGCCAATAGGAAAGGGTTGAGGGTGCCTAACACCTTCCCCCGACCTGAATATAGTATCTTACCCTGATCTCTTAACTACGTAGGGTTTCCTATTCGCCCTTCAGAATAGGTGGCGGCTCTAAGTCTTAATTTTTAGGGCAGGTTGCTACAGCTGGCGACTCTGCTGGGGATAACTATTTCGGTGAATTACTATGCTCCTATAGGTTTTAGGTTTTGGCAGGGTTAGGTTTGGCAACTTTTTAGGGTTTGGCTAACGCGCCTTTTTCAGGGTTTATAATTTTTTTTTTTTTATTATTTCTTTTTTTTAAAAAATTGTTTATTTATTTATTTTTGGCTAAAAATATTTAATTATTTATAATATGTTTATATTTAACTGTCTATGTGAATATATTTATATTCTTATTAACTATTACATTTTTATATACTGCTGGATATATTATGTAGTGTTAAAACCCTAAGTGTGGGAGTTAACTTTGAGACCAAAAGGGGACATGAATCGCCTTACGAGTCTCACTGATAACTCCACTCGGAGTGGGTTAGGTATTTGGAAAGGTCCGAAACGAAGCTTGACTTTGTGGAGGGCTGGACTGGATACTTAGCTGATCTCTCCGGGAACCTACCCCAAAAATTCGAACCTCATGGATAAAATGAGTTGTTCTAAAATCCGAAGAGACAAAAAGTCTCGGAGGCTACGAACGACCCCATGAGACCTTCTAGAACACCCCCCTTTTAAAAGGTTGGCTCCCAAGAGCCGCTACGTCGAACCTATGAACTTATGTGATTTGTGCTATATGTATATATTGTGTTGATCATTATTTTTATTATTTCTTTTTTCATTCATCATACATAATGTGCATTCGTGCATCATATTTTATTCAAAAAAAGAAAAAAGAAAAAAGGATATCATACATATCATGCATGGCATACACATCATTTTCATGACATTAAGAGAAGATTCCTCTTCCATCTCCAGAGCAAGGGACCATTGGGAAGGATAATCTAACATCCCGCCCATATTATCAAACAAGGTTTCAACAGAAGAAGTCAATGGATCAACTTGAACAGAATCAAGCCGCCCTTCGTGAGGAAGTGGATCAACTAAAGGTTAGCGTGGAAGAGGTTAAAGGAGGTATGGCTCAGATGCTATAATTCATGAAGGCCCTCCTAGACAAACAAGACAAAGCAAAAGAGGTTCAGTCTGGGGATACCCTGGTTCAGGATGAGATCCCTAATGACGAAAACCCGCTGCTAGGGTTTGTTTCAGGCTTTGGCCCAGCTAAGGACAAATCTCAGGCCCGATCTGTCAGGAGAGCTATCCAGTTCCAAGAGAAAGGAGAGACCTCCCAAGAAGGATTTGTCCCAACTCCACAAGCGAAAGGGACAACCCGCACAGTTCGCATTTCTGCTAGCAATGTCCCTAGGGATGAAGAGTACCTGGATCTACAGTACGGAGTGCAAGAGGTGGACAATACAGACCAAGCACCTCAAACACAACAGTCTATTCCTAACTCTGGGGAAGACTCCAAGGACAGTGAGCAAATCAAGGCGCTAGAAGAGAGACTAAAAGTGGTAGAAGGATGCGATGTCTTCGACGTGGATACCTTCAAAATGAGCTTGGTCTCAGACTTGACTATCCCTCGCAAATTCAAGATTCCCGACTTCGAGAAATACAAAGGACTCACATGTCCGAGGAATCACTTGCGCATGTATGTGCGAAAAATGGCTGCCTACGCCCACGATCCAAAGCTAATGATACATTTCTTTCAAGAAAGCTTAAGCGGAGCGTCTATTGACTGGTACATGCAATTAGAGAAGTCTTCTGTCCGAAGCTGGAATGATCTGGCCAACACCTTCTTAAAGCATTACAAGTACAACCTGGACATGGCACCCAACCGGATGCAATTACAAAATATGTCACAGAAGAAGGGTGAATCATTCAAGGAGTATGCCCAAAGGTGGAGGGAAATGGCTTCTCGAGTCCAACCTCCCTTAATGGAAAAAGAACTGGTGGACATATTTATGAGCACCTTGCAAGGACCATACTACGACAAGATGGTCGGAAGCATATCTTCAGGGTTCTCGGACTTGGTAGTCATTGGTGAGAGAATTGAAGATGGAATCAAAAATGGGAAGATACAAGGGGCACCCTCAGGTTCCTATCATCCAAAGAAGTCATATGACGAAAAGAAAGAATCCAACACTGTGGGGGCAATCATGGGTAATCAGACTCCAGTGTCACATCAACGGGATCAGCAAAAACAACAGGGTGGCCAACGCACCTGGAGGCCTAAGCCAAAACGATCATTCACTCCGTTGTACATGCCATTGGCTCAAGCTTTGCAACGTCTGCTCAGTCAGAACCTGATAACTCTGCTACCTCCATACTCAGCTCCGGCTAACCCCGCTCCCGGGTACAAGCATCATGCTAGGTGCGCTTATCATTCAGATAGTCCTGGCCATGATACAGAGGATTGTGGGCCGTTGAAGCACAAGATCCAAGATTTGATTGAAGAAGGGCTCGTTGAGTTCGAAGATCCTAGCAAGTCTAACACCATAGGTGGCTAGAAGGAGGATTTCTTAGATCATTAGCTTTGTTTCCATTCGCAATTTCTTTCCGTTTGTTTAAACATTAGTCTTATGACATATGCTATGTACTTTTCAAAAATCATTAATGCATTGCTTACGTTTGTCTTGATTCATCCCTAGTGTTCTCACTATATTTAAAACTGTGTTTTTACTTGGTTTTATTTCTTTGTGATATTCAACTCTCATTAAAGTCGTACACCTTTTGAGGGAGAATGACGAAAACGATACCATAATTTCATACACCATGCTTTCGAACAGACCGTGTTGACGATGTACAGGCATTGTTTCAATTCCCAAACAGTGGAGATATAAGGATGTTAATCCCTCGTCAACCCCTTTGAGCCTAAAGAAGTAGGAGTTTTCCTTCATACAAAATAAAACCCTTAACATATAACCTGGGGTAGGGTAGCTGCTCAGTTAACTTAATTATTCTAAGTTGTTCCTTTGAACATAATCACCGATGGTTCTCCGTCATCATTAAGTCCGCAGTCAATGTCCTCAAAGAAAAAGAAAGCAATGCAAGAGCCTGCTAAGTCAAAACCTATTAAGGAGACTTAGGCAAAATTGGGGCATCCCGCTGACTGTAGTTTTAAAACAAACAGCTCAGAAAAAGTTAGGGATAACAAAGTCGAAAAAGGTTACTATGTACCTTCGACAAAAGGAAAATACTACAAAAAAGGAGGATGACTGCCTTTGCAGATAAACCTTTGGTTTTTGAACCATCATAAATGTCAATGTCACAATTCCCAAATTCTTTTGGAGACTAAATGCATAGCTAACTGAGCATAGGACTGGAGAACATCACGAAGATGGAGATGGGTACAAATAAACTTTGAGCCTCTATCCTTTGTTTCTTTAAACCGTGAACCAGGCCACGTTACAACCCTTAAAAGTCCTAACTGAAGCATGGTTAGTTCGAAAAGCATGCCGTTACCAAAGGTATCCCGACTCCTTAAGGTCTACTATAACTCTTGAGTTGATATCACTTTCTTACAAAAAAAAAACTCTGCGTTACTCAAAAATGTTTTTTAAACTTTCAAGACAGACATATGCATTTGCATCTTATGAATTTCATTATAAAGTACACTTGTCTATATAGATTTAAATGTTAACATCAGGGAGAAGTTGCATGGGGCATGGCTAATGACTAAAAAAAATCCTACCGACGGATGAAATAGCTTCCAAAAAAAAAGAAGCTTACCAAAAGAAGAAACATCTCTTACACATGACTGAGATGGCCAAGGTGTATACAGGGCATAACCCATCATTGTCCCATTTTCATGGGGCAATCTAATCAAGATCCATTGGAGTCTCTCAAGGACTCTGAATAGCCCATGGGGCAAGTCCATTACTAGGGGGCACGTTGCAAAAGGTCGCTCAGTATCAGATGATGTCAATGCCACTCTCACATCCTTTTCAGGAACATTTATAGGGTACTTTTCAATCTGTCCATATAGTCTTATTTAAGACGTGTTCAAATACTTCTTACCCTTTCTAGGAATCTTTTCCAAACAGTCTTTTAAAGACCCGCCTTCTTATCCTAACCATTTTCAAACCCTTTCAGACAGTCTTCTCTAAGACCGTTGCCTTTCTACGAATCCTTTCTAGGTAGTCTTCGGTAAGACATCTCTTAACTTTTTCAGTTAGTCTTTTAAGACATATTCGAACTTCTCTTACGCTTCCAAAAAACCTTGTCAAACTTTGTTTAAAGTACAAAGTCTTTTCTAAGACAATTCACCGTCCTTTCTAGGGGTAATCTTCTCCAAGATGTCTTTTCCTAAGTTTTGTTTAAAACACCACAAAAACAGTCCTTGTCCTCTATAGGAATATTTTTGACACTCCTCACAAACATATCCCTTTGAGCTTTGTTTAAAGCGCAGTCTTGTTTAAGACAATTTCTCATTCTTTCCAAGGACCTCTTCAGGTAATCTTATAGCAGACATCATCTCATTCATGAGTACTCAGCAAATCACTATCCGTCAGGCGCGACCGAAACACATGACTCAGCATCTGCTTCATATTCAAACCAACACTTAGCATCAAGGAGACCTCTAAATTGGTCTAATCAAAGACGATCATTCCGGATAAAGACCCTTAGATGGGGAAACCACGTTCAGAGGGTTTTCCTAGAACAGGGGCATACAATCCAGAATCCTATTGACTGGGGTGCATATCTTTCAAGAATTCAAACACTGGGGCAATGCATATCAGGCAAGACATGGTGAAATTCGAGTTCCCTCGAAAGGTCCCTCCTTCAGATTAAGGAGCACGTCTCTCAAAATTTCCAGTATTCGGGAAGTCACATTGGCATCATACAAAAAGCATTGTTGCATATTGGATCTTCTCACATCCCGCAGTGTGGGATCGGCATACATGCATAATTCTCATTTATTTTGAGAATCTCATTACATGACACATGCATCATGACATTGCATAAAACTAACGCTACCTTTTCAGGTCACTTCACTTCAAAAAGATGTTATCATCAAATTACCACGCAAACATGATCGTATCAACGATTCAATCTTAACAGATACAATTCCAATACCTCATTCCAAGTCTTTCTTCAAAGGCAATCCAGAAGCAATCAAACAGTTTCTTACCTTTCCAGGTAGTCTTGTCCAAGACAATTATCCTAACCTTTCCGAGCATCTTGTGTAAGACGTATCCTGACCTTTTCTAGGCAGTTTTGTTTAAAACATTCCACGCCCTCTATAGGAATCTTTCTTGATAGTTTTGTTTAAAACGTTTCATATCCTTTATAGGAACCTTTCTAGGCAGTTTTGTTTAAAATATCTCGCATCCTCTATAGGAACCTTTCTAGGTAGTTTTGTTTAAAACGCTTTCATATCCTTTATAGGAACCTTTCGAGGTAGTTTTGTTTAAAAAACGTTTCATATCCTTTATAGGAATCTTTTTAGATAGTTTTGTTTAAAACGTGCAATATCCTTTATAGGAATCTTTTTAGATAGTTTTGTTTAAAACGTTTCATGTCCTTTGTAGGAACCTTTCTAGGAAGTTTTGTTTAAAACATATCGTTCTCTTTATAGGAACCTCTCTAGGTAATCTTGTTTAAGATATCTCGTATCCTATCCAGGAGCCTTTCTAAGTGAGTCTTGTGTAAGACGTATTACATCCATTCCAAAAAAAAAACCTTTTCAGGTATCCTCTTCAGGTAGTCTTCTTCAAAGCAAATTTTCGTATCCATTCCAGAAACCTCTTCAGGTAGTCTTATGTAAGAAATTACTCCTTCTCTCCTCAAATACAATCAAATGATCAAGGTCAGAAAAGCATATGCTTTAGGCAAGTATCCTGCCAGACAAATGGGTGGCATCTATAAGCCCATCTCCCACAGAGCTCCTTCCCTATGCAAGCAAATTTCAGGGCATTTCAGTGTCCAATCATCTCCTACCTCTTCAGGTTCAAGAAGATTGAACAGGGGCAGCTGTCATACCCCAAAATTTGCCTTCCATGTTCCATTCACAATGATTCAAGGTTCAAGATTCAATACCAAAGCTTTTTTCAAACAATCCCCAAGATCCACAGTAAACTGATTCAAACCTGAAGGTCAACTGCAATCAAAGCATGACTCAAACTATGATCATTGGTCAAACATCATGTATAGAGGTGCATAACCATCATTTGATCAAAGATTGATCATGATTCCATTAATAGAAACTCAGAGATGAACAAATGCAAAAAGGTTCAAATTAGGGTTTCTTAGGAGAAAGTCAACCCAACTTTGACTGGGCATAACTTTCACATGGAACATCAAAAATTTCCCACTCAAAGCCTATTTTGAAGGAAATTGGATTCTCTACAACTTTGTCTCTCACAAGCCAGGGCTAGAAATGATTCATTTGAGAGATACAGTGCAAAAGATTACAGGTCATTTTCAGGCATCCTTCAAAAGCAGTTTTTTCCCAAGGAGGATATGATCAAGATAAAAGCTCCAAATAAAAAATATATTCCAAAGTGGCTTGTAGAAGACTTCTTGAGGTTTCTAAAAAGTATTAGAACTCCCTCATAGCTTAGAAAATGAAGGAGATATGCTTGGATTTTTTACAAATAGGCCCATGCTTGTATAAGTTGAACTTGGTCCATAAGTTATCCAAAACACATGCCACGAATAATAAACATTTTATTTGATTTTATACAAATTTATTTCATTTAAAATGGATTTTTAATGATTTAAATAAATGGAAAAATCAAATATTTTGTTATGGATTATATTTTGTTGATTTCCAATCAACATTAATGCCAAAATATAGTCTATTTTCGTGACAAAAGGGTATGGAAAGGATTGATACAAATTTTGGCCAAAATAGAAGGTTTGGAATCAAGAGGCAAATCAAATTTTCACAAATATGGTAAGATTGGATGCAAAGGCTTTTGGCTCTTTTTGTTGACCTAATCTTGTTCCCTATAAGTAGTAAAGACAAGCCAAGGGATTAGGGGTTGAAAATTCTGCAGGGAGAACCATACTCCCGAACAGGAAAATCCGCCTAAAATCAAGATTCGGTTCTGAGGATTCAAGGCATTCCAAAGAGGTTTGAAGATAGCCACACGTTCCTTGGAGCATTCGGAAGCTATTGGGATACTCACGCTTCCACAACACCCCCAGAATTTCTCCACACGAGCCAAGGTATGGGGTCTTGAATTTTTGATCGGTTAGAGTAATCCACGCGCGCTTATGGCAAATTAATTGTATATTATGATTGTATTCAATGCTGTGATCGTTTCTGGGCAAGAAATTTATCGTTTGCGTGGTTTTATCGTGATTAGCCATTAGAGGCCGTTTTCGAGCTTTTAGGGTTTGAATTGGGGGTTCTGCGTAGAAGTAAAACTAGGGCGTGAGAGTAGCTTGGCTGAACTCGCAAGATCAAAACGAAGAGGATAGGGGGGTCGCGAAATGTTTATTTTTGCACAGGGGCTAATCGCTATTATTTAAGGTATTTTGCTACAAACGAATCTGTAGCAGATTCGTAGCAAAATTCGTTAGAGATTTGCAGGTGATTCTGGGAAGACGATGGCGTGTCGTCCTATGGTTGGCCCATTCATAAATTCGCGCGCAATTTCGTTGCATGTTTCTTGTTTCTATTATATTTCCTTGGCCGCGTGGAACAAACAACTAATGGGTTTAGCTGGAGTGGTGGAAGCGTGTGTGTTTATCCCTAGGGTCCAGGGTTCGATCCCTGGCCCTTTTCCATATTTTTTTCAAAAGATTTGTTCTATTATCCCATGCATGCCTGGCCATGGGGGCGCGCCATAGTCCCTCCAGATCTGGACCTTCAGTCCATTCACTAACTTAGATCTAACATCCCAGACTCACCCTCATATCATGCACCATACGGTCAGCCACACTGAATCCTGTTCCCAATAAACTAAATTAATTTTGATTAATTATATGTTTTAATTAATTCTTTTTAATATATTATTTAATAATAATTATTTTTTTTACAAATAAATTATTATATAGTATTTATATTAAAAATGCAATTTATTGTTCGTGCCGATTAAATCGATTAATCGCTATGGGCAATAATGATTTTAATTAACATGTTTATTTAATTAAAATAAAATACAAATAATTTCTATTTAGTTAAATGGTTGCAACTATTTTATTAGTTGTGATGATTAACTTTTCCTATTTTTTCAATTTCTAATTTGTTATTATTTGTAATCGTATTAATCGATTATGAGGGATAACAATACAAAATAAAATCCCTAAAAAATAATAAAACACATTAATTCATTATTAGTGATAATCGAATCAATCGATTTGAATTGGTAATGGTGCAAAACCCCTAATCTTTTGACTATGGTGATCAAACCTATTGATCATTGCGGTTAATAGTGTCAAATCAGGGTTGTACGCCCAGAACATCTAAAACAACTTCAAAACACTTTTCAAACATTTTTCAAACTTCAAATTCAAAATACAGATTTTTATCTATGATAGGCTATTCAAAGCCTCCAAACCTTCAAATCAAATTTCAAAATCCTAAGCGCGTACAACCCTTCCCCGAACTACGTTGACTCTGATTCTCCATAAGGAGATACGTAGGCACTTGGCAACAAGGCGAGTCCCCTTCCCAAAAATCTCAATTTTTCCCTTCTCATTTCCTTAGCTATTAACCTCTGTAATTTTGCTATAAACCTTTACCTTAGATTCAAAGCCAATAGGAAAGGGTTGAGGGTGCCTAACACCTTCCCTCGACCTGAATATAGTATCTTACCATGATCTCTTAACTACGTAGGTTTTCCTATTCGCCCTTCAGAATAGGTGGCGGCTCTAAGTCTTAATTTTTAGGGCAGGTTGCTACAGCTGGCGACTCTGCTGGGGATAACTATTTCGGTGAATTACTATGCTCCTATAGGTTTTAGGTTTTGGCAGGGTTAGGTTTGGCAACTTTTTAGGGTTTGGCTAACGCGCCTTTTTCAGGGTTTATAATTTTTTTTTTTATTATTTCTTATTTTTTAAAAATTGTTTATTTATTTATTTTTGGCTAAAAATATTTAATTATTTATAATATGTTTATATTTAACTATCTATGTGAATATATTTATATTCTTATTAACTATTACATTTTTATATACTGCTGGATATATTATGTAGTGTTAAAACCCTAAGTGTGGGAGTTAACTTTGAGACCAAAAGGGGACATGAATCGCCTTACGAGTCTCACTGATAACTCCACTCGGAGTGGGTTAGGTATTTGGAAAGGTCCGAAACGAAGCTTGACTTTGTGGAGGGCTGGACTGGATACTTAGCTGATCTCTCCGGGAACCTACCCCAAAAATTCGAACCTCATGGATAAAATGAGTTGTTCTAAAATCCGAAGAGACAAAAAGTCTCGGAGGCTACGAACGACCCCATGAGACCTTCTAGAACACCCCCCTATTAAAAGGTTGGCTCCCAAGAGCCGCTACGTCGAACCTATGAACTTATGTGATTTGTGCTATATGTATATATTGTGTTGATCATTATTTTTATTATTTCTTTTTTCATTCATCATACATAATGTGCATTCGTGCATCATATTTTATTCAAAAAAAAAAAGAAAAAAGGATATCATACATATCATGCATGGCATACACATCATTTTCATGACATTAAGAGAAGATTCCTCTTCCATCTCCAGAGCAAGGGACCATTGGGAAGGATAATCTAACATCCCGCCCATATTATCAAACAAGGTTTCAACAGAAGAAGTCAATGGATCAACTTGAACAGAATCAAGCCGCCCTTCGTGAGGAAGTGGATCAACTAAAGGTTAGCGTGGAAGAGGTTAAAGGAGGTATGGCTCAGATGCTAGAATTCATGAAGGCCCTCCTAGACAAACAAGACAAAGCAAAAGAGGTTCAGTCTGGGGATACCCTGGTTCAGGATGAGATCCCTAATGACGAAAACCCGCTGCTAGGGTTTGTTTCAGGCTTTGGCCCAGCTAAGGACAAATCTCAGGCCCGATCTGTCAGGAGAGCTATCCAGTTCCAAGAGAAAGGAGAGACCTCCCAAGAAGGATTTGTCCCCACTCCACAAGCGAAAGGGGCAACCCGCACAGTTCGCATTCCTGCTAGCAATGTCCCTAGGGATGAAGAGTACCTGGATCTACAGTACTGAGTGCAAGAGGTGGACAATACAGACCAAGCACCTCAAACACAACAGTCTATTCCTAACTCTGGGGAAGACTCCAAGGACAGTGAGCAAATCAAGGCGCTAGAAGAGAGACTAAAAGTGGTAGAAGGATACGATGTCTTCGACGTGGATACCTTCGAAATGAGCTTGGTCTCAGACTTGACTATCCCTCGCAAATTCAAGATTCCCGACTTCGAGAAATACAAAGGACTCACATGTCCGAGGAATCACTTACGCATGTATGTGCGAAAAATGGCTGCCTACGCCCACGATCCAAAGCTAATGATACATTTCTTTCAAGAAAGCTTAAGCGGAGCGTCTATTGACTGGTACATGCAATTAGAGAAGTCTTCTGTCCGAAGCTGGAATGATCTGGCCAACACCTTCTTAAAGCATTACAAGTACAACTTGGACATGGCACCCAACCGGATGCAATTACAAAATATGTCACAGAAGAAGGGTGAATCATTCAAGGAGTATGCCCAAAGGTGGAGGGAAATGGCTACGGGTTGGGGTTGACATTCAGTTGTTTTTTTTCTTATGTTTTTCATATGGAACTCGAGAACTATGAGTCTCCTAGCAATGATTTTCTCTTTGGTTTAATAAGTTCCAAAAACAAGGATGTTTAATGGTCATGATGAATGATGAATCTATTTTCCATTGCATTAATTGTCTCTTATCCTTCTAATGGTCTCATTAAAAATGTTGAAAGTCGGTAGCATCCTAAACTGTGTTGCTTATATGTTGTATTTAAAAATAAAAAAAATGTTGGGTTTAGGATGTTGCATAGTTGGTATCAGAGCAGGTCGGTCCAGCCGGCCTAGGATTTCCCTTACGATGTTTTTACCCTTTGGGCTATATGTGTGATAAGGACACTATAGATGCCTAACTCTAATAATTGTTTGTTTACTTTGAGCGTAGGAGGATAAGAAATGGTAGGGAGAAACGATGCAGCAATTGCTAACACTATGACAGCAGTAGCACAGACACTATCACAGGCTAATACGGTTATCCAAGGGCAGCAGGGGGGACTAAATGAACGCAGACTCGACAGGTTCCTAAGGAGCAATCCACCTAACTTCAAGGGGAGGTATGATCCAGATGGTGCATAGAATTGGCTGCAAGGAATTGAAAAGATTTTCAGAGTCATGGAGTGTACTGATGAACAGAAGGTCAGGTTAGCTTCTCATATGCTGGCCGAAGAAGCTGAATACTGGTGGGATAATGTTCGACAAAGGTTGGAGGCTGCGGGAACTTTATAGACGTCAATGCCGCTGATAAAGAGGATGATAAGGAGTATCAGCTTTTCGAGGAGGATAAAGATGGTTGTGACTGGGTCGCCGACGAGCCCCTGCTGATACCCTCCCAGTTTGTGGGTGATGCTCGGGATGCCTTTCTCAGGATTGGGAGGAAGAGAATTGGGGTTGCTCGTTAATGGGGGGTCGTCCTCCCCGAACCTGATGACCGCATATGCTCGGATTTTCGGGGAACGGTTTTCCCCATGTATGAGTTTGCTTTCAAAGAAGCGGGGATCCGCCTGCCATTTAGCGACCTCACGTGCAGCCTGCTAAATTGGCTCCAGTTGTGCCCGTCCCAGCTCCACCCAAATGACGTCGCCTTTCTTCGCGCTTTCGAGGTGGTCTGCGGATATCTGCAGATCGGCACCAATGTTCCTTTGTTTCTGCGCTTGTTCCATTTGCAGAGGAAATGTGGGGACAAAGGGTTCAGCTGGGTGTCGTTTAAACAATCGAAGAAGTTGTTTAGGATGTACAACGACTCTGTTCGACACTTCAAAGATAGGTGGTTTTTGGTGAAGCCTCTTACTCGGAAAGCCGAGGATACCATTTTCGATAGGCGGGATACGGATCCCAAGTTGGTTTCCAAGTTCCCTCTAGAGTGGCAGGTGGATCACTTTTAGAGGGGAACTGATCAGTATATATATAGGGACGAGGATCATTGTGAGGGTGACCTCGCGGCTTACGAGCGTCTGGTGAAGTTCGTGGATAGTTTCTGTCCGGCGGTTTGCGTGACCCCGGACCACGACACTATTGTCGGTGAAGATGGGGAGCCTATGCTCGGTCCCCGTCATATAAACACTAAAGCTATTCTGGCGTGAATGAGGCAGAGGAAAATGATCTGATCGGTATATATATATATTTCATCTGCCACTTATTTTGTTCACCTTTGTCTCGTCTAATGTTTCCTATTTTTGCAGAAAAATGGCTGACACCCACGAGAAGATGATCAAGATGAAGAAAACCTCCGGTGCTGTGGTGGTCAAAGGTTGTGCTGCTACTTTGAAGAATCAGGCTAAGTGATTAAAGACACCCCCCTATGCGTAATCGAAAACAATGACTAAAACAAAAGTGATAAAAGCGAAAGCGCGTAAACGTTTGAAACTATTTTAAATTTCAAAAACTGACGCGATTGAACGAAATTTAAAAACAAAAAACAAAAAGGGCGCGTAAGCTTATAACATGAAAGTGGTATAAAAGAATGAAATAAGTGAAATGACGCGCGATAAAAAACTAAAGTCGCGCCAAAACGTATTGAACTAAAAAGAATGAGATTCAAGTTTTAAGTTTAAATTTGAGTTTTAAAAATGGAAGAAAAATGCCACTTTTTGACCTAAAAGTATGAATTCAAAATGGAGGGAAAACATGAGTTTTACCCTAAAAAAAGTGTTTTGAAGCAAATCTTCCGATTATGAAATATTGACGCGAAAACAAAAATAAAAGTTGAAAAACTATGCATGGATGAAATTTTGAAAAGGTGTAATATGAACGTAAACGCACCAATGTTCAATATGGAAAGAAGTGTGCAGATGAATAAAGTGGGAGATGATTGGGTCAAAAATTGGGGTATGACAACTCAACCACTCCAAACTCCATGGTCCAGATGCCAATGAGCGGGCAGCCGTCGGTGGACACAACGACGGTCGATTTTTACCCCCTTGGACTTAGAATCCGAAGCCACCCTACCCGCAGTCTCAGATACACCAACCACACCCTCAAGATGGCGGTTTTCACATACTTGAACAGCCCTATTTGATCTCTGACCATGAATTGCATCCGAATCGACCACACCTTCCGACACAAGATCCACACACGGCCTAGGAGTAGCCATTGAAATGACAATAAGTAGGAGTTCTTGCAAGGCACCTAAAATTTTATTCGGTGACCCATATGCATATGTGCTAAAGTGTACTCAGTCCCAAAAAGTCTAAAACAAACAATGTCTCTGGAATCATTAGTGTATGGTTCATAGTCAAAAGAGCTAAGAAATTCAAGGGTAAGGTTTTTGTAGGTCACATGCATTGCATCAATATATTCTTCCCACTTAAGTTGGTTGCAAAGGTATCTCACACTCGGCTCAAGACCTAAGGTCTCCATGCAACTTTGGTCGAGGTAGCGGGTAGGGAAAATGGGACGCTGAAACAAGGCCACATAGTTTCTGGATGGGATCCCATGTACCATAATTCCCCCGGGGAAACTGATGACCATAAAAATCTTTCAAAAAATTTATAATCTTTCAGAAAAAATAATTAATAAATTGAATTTTTGGTTTTTTACCCATGCACCCTAATTTGACCAGAAATTGACTAAAAGTCATATTTTGCCCAGAAATTTGACCCTGCTCAGTTTATGGTCGAAAGTTTAGTTTCACGCGATTTTTTGTTTAAATTAGGATTTTCGTGGGTTAAAATTTAAAAATTTTGCGTAACTGCACACCCGTATCATATCGATCATTAGACTTCATTTTATTTGTTCCATAAAATTTCGAACGGAAAGAGTTATATTATATTATGACGTAACACGATTTTTTGTTTAAATTAGGATTTCCGTGGGTTAAAATTTAAAAATTTCGCGTAACCGCACACCCGTATCATATCGATCATTAGACTTCATTTTATTTGTTTCATAAAATTTCGAACAGAAAGAGTTATATTATATTATGACGTATAAAAAAACGGAGGAAAGGAGCACCCCGAAACTATGTTCAAAAAGATCCCATGACCATACTTCCCCCGGGGAAACTGAGGACCAAAATTCAACGGTCCAAACAATTTAATAAATTAATAATCTTTCAAAATTCAATTTTCGATTTTTTACCCATATGTTTAAAAACATCCCATGGACCATAATTCCCCCGAGGAAACTGAGGACCATAAAAAATCTTTCAACAAATTTATAATCTTTCAGAAAAAAATTAATAAATTGAATTTTCGGTTTTTTACCCATGCACCCTAATTTGACCAGAAATTGACTAAAAGTCAAATTTTTCCTAGAAATTTGACCCTGCTCAGTTTCTGGTCAAAATTTTTGTTTCACGTGATTTTTTGTTTAAATTAGGATTTTGATGGGTTAAACTTTAAAAATTTTGCGTAACCGCACACCCGTATCATATCGTATTGATAATTAGACTTCATTTGTCCCAAAAAAATTCGAGCAGGAAGAGTTATATTATATTATGACGTATAAAAAAAATAGAGGAAAGAAGCACTTTGAAACTATGTTAAAAAAAATCCCATGGACCATACTTCCTCGGAGGAAACCGAGGACTCTAAAAAACACAACACTACAAACAAACAAATTAATTAATAATCTTTCAAAAAAATTAAAAAATTCAATTTTCCAGTCTGACCAGTCCGGTCCGGTTTTTAAAACACTGCTTAAAAGTTCCACCACTAACACCATTGGAAGGAAATGATAAGATAAGTCAAGTCCTTGATAGAAGTTTATTTTACTTTCGAGTTTGAAAAGCATCTGGCTAGAGGAAAATAAATCCTCTTGCCCCTTGATAGAAATTTAGGCTCTTGATAGTCCTTCCATAATAGTACCTGGAAATTATGCGTCCTAAATCCCTAAGATCCTTGAAAAAGGTTAGTCAACATGTTATGTAAAAGCATAAGATAGTATGGACAAGTAAGTACTACAAACAAAACCTTCAAGGAAATCAAGTGGTTAGATAACAATAAAGTCACACAAGTGTCCTTAAGTTTAGAGGCTTGCATGAAGTCTGACTAGGTAACTACCCTTCCCCAAGAGGTACTTTTAAAGATAAGGATGAAATTAGTAACCAGGTTCTAAAAGTTACTCATAATGGTCAGTCCCTCTAAAGTACCCTCGGACATGATACATACATATGCAATGATACTTTAAGAAAGAACCTATCTGAGTTATAGTATCAGGTAGCGACTATGTCCATCAACATACATCAAGGGTAGTCCCCCCACTACATTCCTAAAGTCCAAGATGGGTTAATGGGTAACTAAAGGTCCTTAAGCTCCGACTCACCCAAGGTACATACATAAACCTCCCTCATACAAGAGAATTATGCATATAACAATGGAGGCCTAACTTAAGCGTGAACTCTCATATTGACTCATCTCTCACATACATGAGAAAGGTCACCATGACTATGTCACTCCTATATTAAGGTGTACTCGAATACGGGTATAGGATTCATATTCCATCCAATGCCCAAAACAACCTTGAAGAATAAAGCAAGCAAAACAAACAAATATTAGTGATCTAAGCTCTAAGGTAACCCATCTTTTTAATTATCCCCAGCAGAGTCGCCAGTTCTGTAATACGGTTGGAGAATTGACTTTTAAAAATGTTGCGGATAGCAAGAGTCGCCGCCGACTTTTATTTTATCCAATTAGGAAAGACAAAAAGAACAAGAAAGACCTTTTAAAAGAGATTGAATTCGAGGGGTAGGTTATACAAAGGGAAGGTATGAGCACCCTTTGTATCCATAATTATCCATGGGCTCTTAATTTCTTAGCTCACTTTGTTTGTTTGAAATGTTTGAAAAGGGTGTAGTGTGTGTTTAGAAAAATAGTTTGTAAAGAGCTTTAACTTTGTAATGATCTTCGTACGGATGTAAACAAAGTGTAGGCTTTGAAAATTATTTTGAAAAGAGGAGGTGTAAAAAGCATCTTGAATTGTTTTTGAGTTGAGCAAGCAATCAGGAGCTACCTACCCTAAGTTTGTAAGGTCTATCTTGTTTTTTTCTTTCGTTATGGGAAATAGACTATCCACACCATTAGTTAGCGGGAAGTCCTTTCATTGGATGTATTCGGGACATCGAGGGTCATCGTATAGTCATAGGGCTATCCATACCATAAAGAGGGTAGGAAGTCCTATGCATTGGATGAGAATAGTCATAAAGGCAACAAGTAAGGATACCTTAACAATCGAAAGGGACTATCATCATTTAATTGAGGGACAAGATCATTTATACCGTAGGCAACATCAAAGGGACTATGATCTATATGATGATTTTTGAATCGAAGGCAACGTGCTAAGGTATCCCTACATTCGAGGGACTTGACTATTTAATCGAAAGGCAGCATAAGAGAGATTACCTTAAAGGTGAGTGTGTGAAATGGAGTGATTGATTTATTTAATCCTGAAAATTAGGGTTATTCTATGTTCTGTTTTATCTTGCCATACAATCCTATTAACATACATCTAAACAGTTTATAGCAGTTTATAGGTGCGGAAAGTAAAAGCAGAAAAGTAAATCCTACGCTATTACAAGGTTTCGGGATGGGAGAATACATAACCAAAAATGGCGGAGTGTGAAAAGTAAAGTGCGGGAAAATAAAAATCCTAATTACTATTACATCAAAAAAATTGGAAACTTATACACCTTCTAGAATTTAAATGAACAATTAAATAAATAATTAAATGAATAAAAATTATAAGTAATTAAATGAATAAAAATTAACACACATGCGACAATCATAGAGTATGAGATGAGAAGAGAAGATCGCGAATTGAAAAAAATTGATGTTTAAAAATAGGTGAGATAAAAACCTAAGTCTAAAGGTTATTACTAAATTAATTATAAACCTAAAATTAAACCAAAGTTAAATTAATAAAACCTAATTACTAAGTTAATTATAATCCTAAAATTAAATCAATGTTAAATTAATGAAACCTAATTACTAAGTTAATTATAAACCTAAAATTAAATCAAAGTTAAATTAATAAAACTTAATTACTATATTTTTGTTGATTTTAAGGTTTACCTAAAATAGGGTTTATGGCTAAAAATAGAGATTTTACCAAGGTTATCAAGGAAGTTGCAAGTGATTAGAAAAGACAATGGAGTGATGGGAGATAGAATTTACATCTACTCCCCTTTGGTCTTTGGTCAAAGAAAGTACCTGCAAAAATAGAATAATAATAATAATAATAATAATAATAATAATAATAATAATAATAATAACTCAAGAAAAGAATTGGGGTTTAGAAAATTAAATTATGGCCCAAATTACATATAACCTTGATTTGGCCAAAAATCAAAAGGTTTTTGGTCAAATACAAATAACCTTGATTTGGTCAAAAACCATAAGTTTATTTTTTTTGGCCAAATACGAATAACCTTGATTTGGCCAAAAATCAAAAGGTTTTTTTGACCAAATACGAATAACCTTGATTTGGCCAAAAACAAAAGGATTTTTGGCCAAATATGAATAACCTTATTTAGCAAAAAAACCAAAAAGTTTTTGGCCAAAAAAACAATTGGGATACCCCTTGAGGCCAAGGGATAAAGCTCCATCCACTTGGTCAATCCATAGGAAACCTATTCATAAACCAGTGCAATGAAAACAAATGAAAAAAATAGAAAAGTGATTAAAATAAAATAAAAAAATATAAAAACCCGATTATAAATCAAGTAAAATAAGATCACGAACCTACAAATTTATTGAGATTTTTTAAAAAATATGAAAATAGAAATTAAATTCAATAAAATAGAAAAAAGAGGAATTTGCGATTTTGAGGATCGAAATCCTAAAGGAGTATTGTTCCGCGATTTTTTCTGAACTTGTGGAAAAAATTCGCAGCAAATCGAAACAGTAGTTTCAGAATTCGGCTGGTAAGCTGGAAAATTTATCACCGTGCTGAGGAAGGAGAATTAGGAGAGGATGGCGTCGTGGATCCGTTTTGCTTCTGAAAAAAAATCTTATTGTTCCTTTTGATCTTTCAACCTGGAAAACAAAAAGAAATTGTTACCCGGAAAAATTATGTGATTTGGGGTGTTTGATTGTAATTTTTTAGAGTGACGGAAGGTTATTCGTAATGGCCAGAAACGATGGTGAATGGTGTTAGTTTGTGAATAAGGGTTAAAAAATTGTTAGTGACAAAGAATAATGGTTAATTCTTAGTCCCATGTGAATGTGAAAGTGAGACCTATTTATAATAAAGAATTAGGTTAGAAGAAAAATAATTATAGTAAAACTATGGACCAAATCAAAGCCCAAAAATCAATTTGTTTTAATTCTAATAAAAAATTAAATCAAACTAATTTAATAAGATTGACTTGTTCCCTAAGTTATAAAAAGTGCTAAAAATAGGACAAATAAGATTTAAAAACTTTCTTTTTTGGATTTTTTGAATATTTTATGATTTTTGGTGATTTTTTGACTAAAAATGCATAAAAAGTGAAAATTGATTATTTTAAATAATGCCTATTTAATTAATACCAAAATTAAAGTTAAAATGATAAAAAATAAATTTTTGTCATTTTTAAATATAAATAAAATAAAAATAAAACTATAGTTAGAAACAAAGTAACAAGAAAAAATGTTAGAAGCGGGATTCGAACCTAGGACCTCCCGCTCTTGTACCTTTTACCCTCAAATTCTTACCAAATGTGTCATGTCACTTAATACCCGGATTTCTAGACTATATACCTGTGAGGTTGGGATGACACAGGATACTTGACCTTCATCATACCCGGATTTCTATATTGCAATTTGAAGCCGGAATTTTAAACTCGTATCATTCAGAAAAGATGAGTACAATTTAGATATCCAGATCTCCGAGGGACATTCAGTCTTTCTGCTATGCATACATAACATCATTTCTTCATCCACTTCATTTGTGGGGGATCCTAAAGTCTGTTTCCAAAAAAAAAAAAAGAGAAACAAGGAAAAAAGAAAAAGAAAGAAAAGATATTCTATACAAAACAAAGCTTTGATTTGAAAAAAGAGAAACAAAAGTGTACGAAAATACTTTAGGATCCCTTATAAATGAAACATGCATTCATAATATCATGCATTTCATGGTTCTATCAGAAGCTTATGGGGTCCGTTTCTACTCAGATTCTGACTTCAGCAACAAGTTAACTTCTCCCTGCTACGTGCTCGAAAGTTAATAATGGAACAACTCCATGAAGAATTGAATGAGATGAGAATAGAAATGGGGACTAATGTGAATCAGTGCATGGAGGCTATTCAATATTTTTCTCTTAGACAAGAAGAATTGAGACAAGTTCGTCAAAGGCTAAATGCAGATGTTAATCTCACCCCAAGAGAAGTTCTTATGAATCAGAGGGGCCGAAATACTGTTGAGATTCCTATTCCTATTAAGGAGACTTCGCATCATGAGAACAATTTGGAAATTCAAATCTTCAAGTTTTTAATCATTGAAGTTGGCAAAAGGTTCCTCTTCCTAAAAGAAAGGTTGAAAGCCATAAAATGTCATGAATTCGTTGATTAGACATTGTTGGTTTGTGCCTAGTGCCTGATAAAATAACTGGAAGGGGCACTTATGCTCACTCCCAATGGTTTGGATATGCAAGCAAAAGTGGTAATCATCTCTTGTACATATGTGGAAGTTTCTTGGGGCTCCCGACTGAGGGATAAGCAAGACATTTTCTTATCTTGAGCATTACACCATTGGCATTGCTCGAATCCCTAAAGCATTACAAACTCCTGTCCGACTTCGCCAGAATCTTCTGTCATGCGGTAATCAAGAGTATTCTGCAGAGACGTTTCTCATTCTCAAGGTTTTGCTTCATATCCTGGGTCATCTCTTCCCAGAATTTTCTTCTCAGTAGCCTTTGCTTGTCAACAGAGACAGAGAGAATATGAGAAATAAATTATTGTAATTCTAGTGCCTTGTGCCCAGTTGCTTCCCTGCTCGTTGGTTAAGATTCGTGTTGTGGGTCTTCCTCGCCATAGATAGCTCTCCTAAGTTTGATGATAATACAATATTCCTCCATTTATGATGGTGATTCTACTTCAACATCTATGCTTGGGGCTCCCGACCGAAGGATAATCAAGATGCATTCTATCTTGAGCACTGCACCATTCGCATTGCTCGAATCTCTAAAGTAAGGAAAAATTTATAACTCATGTACGACTTCACTGGAGTCTTCTTCTGGGAAATAATCCAAAGTGTTATGCAAGAACAAACGGTAAGGTTAGCTGATTACCATGCTGGGGTACCTGGCCATTCAATTGAAGATTGTAAGTCGTTCAGAGGCAAAGTTTAAGTCCTCGTTGATTTCAGAACAATCACATTCACTCCTAGATGTCCATACAAACTGAAGTCTCAATGGGGTATCAAAACTGCAGAAAACATTCAACAACAATAAGTCCAAACGGAGCCAAGTCTCCTCAACAATGGCATCCATTCAATTCTTTACTGCATTCTCATTTGTAACATGTGTTTGTTTGTTTAAGCATTGCTAGCATGTAAAAACCTATTAATTTTTTATTGAAAATTATAATACATTGTTATGTTAGTCTTGAAGTAATCCATTCGTTTTCACTCAAAAAAGTTTTTGGCATTACGATACCAAGTTTACTAATTTCTTGCTTAGGCAAAAAACCAGAGGGGAATGATGAAAAATAAAAATGCAAAATCCCTAATTGTGTGTTTTTTAATAAAAATCTGCTGAGGATGTACATGGATTGTTTCAAATACCCAAACACTAGAGATATAAGGGAGATAGATCCTCGTTAACCTCTTTGAGCTTTGAAGTAGGAGTTTCTTTTCTGTTCAGAAAAAACCCTTATTTTGTAACTCAGGGGCAGGGTAGTGTTCATTTAACTTGATCAAGTGTTCAAAACTCATAAAGAATATGCATCTAAGGATACAACAATGGTTATCCTTCAAAAAGTTGAGGAAAGTCAAAACCACGATGGTTATTCTTCTTCAATTAAAGGAGTGAGGAAGTCGCAATCACCTCCAACGAGTAAAAAATAATGCAAGATCACACGACTTGTTCAAAAAATTTTCAAAAAAAATGGCGAAAAAATAAGATGAATAAAAAATGACGATGAAAGTGAGGATAAAAAAATGACGATGAAAGTGAGGATAAAAAAATGAAATGAAAAAATGATGATGAAAGTCAAGCAAGGACAAAATCGTGTGATAATGAATCAGAAGAATAAAAGGTGAACGACTGCCATGTCCGAAAAAACTCATTGATTCCTTAACCATTTCAAAATTCCTTGTGAGGGATGAACACTCATGATTGAGTTAACTGAACATAGGACTGGAGAACATCACGAAGGTGGTGGGTACCAAATAATTTTTTAGCCTAAAAATCATTTGTTTCTGAAAACCATGAACCTGACCAAGTTACAACCCTTAAAAGTCCTAATTGAAGTAGGGTTGATTTCGGAAGCTCACTCCAATGAGATATCATTTCACTGACTCCCAATGAAGCGTGACAAATATCTATGTTGGTATCGTATTTTCGCTTTATCTTTCATATGCAAAAAGTCAAGGTTGTATCCTAACTAGTGATTCGTTCACAAGAGGCCGCAATCTCATTTCAATAAAAAGTTTCATTAAACTTCAAGACTAACATAGACTCTGCATTAGAATTATTCATTCTTAGAATAAACATTTTTTCTGCATACAAAACAGTTGCTTAATCAGTGAATAGCTTGATCATGTCAAAGTACAAGAGACTTGAGAACTCCGTAGAGTAAAAAGCCAATCATTTCAAAGACTGGTTATCAAGGGGCATGTTGCCTGAAGGCTCTGATGAGCATGCGTAGTTTGATGTCCTCGCTAATTGATTCTCAAGGGGCATGTTGCCTGAATACTCCGTTGAGCACGAGTAGTTGATACTTTCGTTGATTCACTACCCTGAGGGGAAGAGTCTAAATACTCTTTGGAGTAGGCACAATTTATTTAAGCACCCTGAAGGGAAATTTTTGAATATTTTGTTATATATATATATATATATATATATATATATATATATATGTGTGTGTGTATATGCGTGTGTGTGTGTTTGTGCGTATGTGTGTGTGTTTGTGTGCGCGCGTGTGTGTTTTTTCTGGACTAGCCATATTATTCTCACACCGACCACCATGAGATAGGCCGCTTCGGGCCAAATCTATCAATCGACTACACGGTCATGTTTCAAGAATATTTTCCTTATCACATGACTATCATGAACCTTGTTGTAGGATATTTATGTCTCAGGCACATCCAACGATCATCCAGATTCCACACTTGAATGATAACAATGTCGTTATTCCTCTCCCCATATATAGGCAACGACGCCATTTGAGGTAACAAGTTATAAACACTATTTTAATACTTTTTACTCTTTCACACACTAACTTTACCGTCGGAGTGCTAACCTTGCAGGTACACCCTTGCTCCGTTCTGTCGCATCGGAAGCTCTACTCCGTTGTAGCTTTTGCATCTCTCTCTCTCTATCAATCTCTCTCTGATTCCATAATTGAACAATATATGTTTCACCTCGGTTAATTTTATCATAGAGAGGTTAAGTTGCGTGTTTTTCCATAAAATACAAAATCGTTGTTATCGGAGTTCAAACCCATGTGCGATACACTTTTTCCCTCGGTTCATCCATAACCGAGGGGGTAAGTGAAAACTTTTTATGATGCCATTCATTACCTTTCCTTTGAAACCAAGGTAAAAAGAATTTTTCGTAGTAGTGCTAAAGAACCAAATTGTGGTTGCCCTAACTTCACGGCCTAAAAACGTAGCTAGAAGGAGACTTGGTCTCCTCAAATCATGACAGAGACAATTATGACTCTTTGATTAACCATAATTGAGTTTTTATTTGTGATACGTCGCCACCCATGTTTAATCGTATGACTAAGAGTTAACTCAGATGACTCAAGTCCAACGACCTATTTGCCTAACTTGGGCGATGTGTTTCTATGACGCCTATGTGTTTGCTTATCTTTGTTTCTCTATTGAATATCCCTTTTTAGGATCCAATAAATTATATCAGCGTAAATTCCTATGAATCTTTTTATTTATAATATTCAAAGCCATTGTTTTTAATAAATGATGTCATATATGGCCTAACAAAATCATGCCAAATAAGTAGATATCAAAGATTAAAAGCATTTCTTTTCAAGATATTTAACACATATATTCGAGGGATGGATTTGAAATTAGTATCTAACATAATATTTTAAAGTAAATTTTTATCTATCCAACACAAAAAGTTGGATAAAGTTATCCCTAGTGTAAAATGCATTGAAAACAATCAAAAGCTTATCATTTAATAAATAATTAAAGAAAATAAAATCAAATTGTGTTATATGATTGTTTAAGGTATACTACCCAACTTTTTGTGATGGGTAGAAACATTGTCACTAATATTTAAAGATAGTTGCAATTATTATGCTTTTCCCCCACTTCCATCAAAAGAAAACTATAACTCATAGAGATATATGTTCTAGCTTGAGCAATAAGGTACCTATCTTACACTACACACAAATCTATTCTCAACCGTATTGCCTTAGGCATATGAAGCTTCTCGAAACGGAGATAAGAAAAAACGCAAATGACACAACCCATGGTGCAATTTTTCCTTGTTTTATTCCTTTATAGGAAAACAACAAAAAATTTCAAACTTCACTGACGTAGTCCTTGTCAATATATATACTCACCAACCATCCGTTACTACCATATACTATTCCGATACAGCTCCGCTTCAATTTCTCAAGGTTGTTCCTTGCACTCATCTGCAGAAGCATTCAGGTATCTTCAGTGTACTTTAATTTTACTACCTTCAATTGTTTCTGATTATCGATCCTTATACATCTATTCGTGCCCTTTTTATTTCATTGCTCTTGTTATTTAAATTTTCATTTTAGCTTCTGTATAGTTGTTTGCTTTCATGAATTACGACAAATTGGAGTTGCACTGCTTATTGATTTTCTAGGAATCAAGAAATGTTTCTATGTGATGCTGGATCTTCAGTAACAGTTTTTTTTATCAATTAAATGGTTTGTTAGTAGATGTATTGAATGTTATAATCTAGTATGCGATGATGATTTTTCCTGTCACATTGAAGATGTTTTTGAAGTCGGGATAAGAGGTGTTTTTCGTTTATTTGAAGGGGATTTTTTTTAAATCTTGATATCTTCTGAATTGTATTTGATGTTAAGTTATATATTATCTAGTTTCATGATCTTTCCAGTTACATTGATGCTGTTTTTCAGAGTGAATTTTGATGGGTTATTTGGATCTAGCCTCTTATTGGGCAGTAAATAGAAAAAGACCAGCAAGTGAATGTTTGACTATCGACAATTTGACCACACGTCCTGCAAATTAGGGTTAGGGCAGTTTTAAGTGTCTTATGCTGAGATGCTGAGATGCTAATTAATTCACAAGTGGAATAATGATGCTGAAAATATGTGTTTTAGTGTGTCATAGTTTTACATGCATGGCCTTTGATTGATCCCATTTTAAAATCTACTTAGCTTGCCAAGTTGTCTGGTTTTAAGTGTTTTTTTTAATTCTTTAAGTCATCGTTATTACGTGATATTTACAATTTCTTTTGTTCAAACTCATTTTATTATAATCATGGATCTCTTTTCATTTTGTAGTTAATTCTCATCAGCTTAGTTTGTAAGTTGGTTGTTTGTCATAACTTTCATATATAATGATATCATTGTACTTATTTCCATTTTTATTAGCAATTAAGAACAATTAAATAGTTGATAGGCTTCTCTATTGCCAATAAATAAAATGATCTATCAACTATCTACTAGATTCTATAATTTGATGGATTACAAGATTTAGAATGGATGATTACTATGTAACTAGTTCTATAGTTACTTATTCATTAATGTAATATTTCAGGATGAGTTCATCTGAGGATAAGCCAATGAACACAAGAGACTTCCGTCATGTCTACGTAAGAAGAAGAAGAACAAGAAATACCACTGGTTCTGAAAGAGTAGTACGAGATTTGGATCTAAACTATCCCCCGCCTTCAGAACCTTCTATGCCCAAAACTGATGGCTCATTTGAAATTGGAGATGATAGCGTAAGTTTAGTTTTACTTTTCCAGATTCTGCAGTAAATACTTTCTGTGGCATTCATTATTTTTCTGCAACAAATTGACATGAATCATTCTGGTTGAATTAATTTTGATATCATGTCAATAGATTTTTTTTTATCATAACCTTGCTATAACTTATATGCACAGGATGATCACATGCAACTGAAAAGGGGTGCATCTGCACCCAATGAGTTTTTAAAAGTCACATATTGTACCTAAGAACTGAGTTTTTAGATATTGTAAATTTCGTCACAATCTTATTTCATTCTTCATTACTGTGATCTGATTTCAAAATATCACAGCATGTTTCTCCTGCTTCCAATCTCTTTGAAAGAGAAGCAGTCATCCCACGCCGAAAGCGCAGCACCATCAAACGCAAACCACGGCATTACCCGCCACCACCTTCTGCTGACAATCACAAGTCATCATCAGCTGCTGCGGTATGTATGATAATAATATTAACAATTATTTTAAATATATCAAAAGTTATAGTAGGTATGTTTATATATATACATATATATTAAAATGAATTCATCTCACCTTAACACATGCATACATTATTTGTGGTATTCATTATTTGTCTGCTACAAATTAACATGAATCATTCTAGTTGATAATTTCACATAATAGTTTCGTAATATCTCTAACTAGTTAAGCGTTTCCTGAATAAATTTGATCTTACTGAAAAATCTTATTCATTCTGCAATATGCATAACTATGCTCTAATTTCAAAATATCACAGCCTCGTTCTCCTGCTCCCATTCTCTTCCAAGTAGCAGCAATTTTCCCCCGCCGGAAGCGCAGCACTATAAACCGCAAACCACGGTGCTACCTGGGGCCACCCATCCAACCATCATTGCAAGTTTGTAACCAATCCAATATCTTTAGCAATATATTTTATTATTTTTTTACTTAACCTTAAGGTAAGCATGCTGATATATTGTTTCACTTGAAGCTTGCTCCTGAAAAGGAGTGGTGTTGTCCTGCATGCTGCAGGATTGATGATGATGAACTGTCGATGCCAATCAAATGTTTCCCTTAGTGCCTATTGTTATTCCCTACCGGCCTTTGGATTTTGTCTTTTGACAAAATATGCTATCAGATATTCTAAATTTTGTATGTATAGTGTACAGCGCATATGTATGAATCAAAAGGTTTAATTATTTAGTGTGGCAATGTATGCTCTCTTTGTAATACTATGTTAGGCAAGTTTTCTTATCTTTATTCTTTGGCTATTAGGTGAGGGTCTTCCTCCCATAAAGACACATAAGATGGATAAGTATCATCTATCTATTTATAATATACTAAATCTCAAAGGTGCATTCTCATATTAACATTTCAACATCATTTGTGCCACACCATCAATATTTCTATTTGGCACCTCCTAAAATCATTTTCATTGTTTTCTAACATTAATATATTAAATTTAATATATATACTTTTTGGAACCTTATAAAAACTTAAATACCATTAGGAAAACTTAAAATATGATTTAATCGTTATATCGTTTTCAAACATCCTGAAGATATGTAGATCCCCTTAAATTTCAAAAATAAACTTAAGACAAGTAACAAGATTTTGATTTCGCACATTATAAGGATATAGAGTTTGCCCCATTTTTTTTATAAGTATCATGAGAGTATAAAAAAAATAGTGATTACTAAAATTAAGAAATCTCATATGCGCACGATGAAGGTGGTTTAGGCGTTAAGAATGTGGAGGTGATGAATGCCGCTTTGCTTAGTAAGTGGAAGTGAAGGATTCTAGCGGATGAAGAGGCGGTTTGGCGTGGCATCCTTTTATCTCGATACGGTAACGTACATAGGAAGATTCTCATCGGTGATTTATCAGTGGTGGAGAAAAATGACTCAATATGGTGGAGGGATATTCTTTTATCTGATAACTATGTTTTCTTGCTGAATAATAACTTTTCAGGGGCTGTTTTGTGCTTAGTTGGGAACGGAATTGATGTTCCTTTTTGGCACCGTAATTAAGTTAGTGTTCAGCCGCTGGCGCAAGCTTCCCCGGAGCTTTTCGACATCTCCCGCGATGACCGCATTTCTATTGCAGACGCTGGTTTTCAGTCCGAAGTCGGTTGGGTTTGGAGCGTTGCTGCGCTTTTACATGACAGTAGTGATGAGGCTGATTTCCTGTGCGTGATCTTACTGACAGTATCCGGCATGTGGTTCCTAGGGAGAATGTCAAGGATGGTTTTGCGTGGAGCATCAATTCGGACGGAGTGTTCACACTTAAGTCTTGCTACGATATGTTCAAAGCGAAGTTATCCGGACCACCTCTCAATCCTACTATTATTAAAGCTTCTAAACATCTTTGGAAGGTAAAAACTCCGCCTGAAACTCTCTTTTTTGGTTGGAGGATTATTCACAATAGATTAGCTACTAAGGACCAATTACTTAGGAGGGGCGTATTGTTGGATAATAGTGATTCTATTTGTGTTTTTTGTTCTATGGAGGAGGAATGTCTTTCTCATCTGTTAGGGGGCTGTTTTGTCGTGGCGGGTATTTGGAGGAAGCTAGGTATTTGAGTGGATTGGTCCCATTGATGGTATATCTTTGGAGGAGTTTGAGGGGTTTCTTTTTGTTGTTGAGAAGGTGAAGAATATAGCTAAAAGGTCAATAGTCACGGTAATTTGGTTAGCAACGGTTTGGTGTATTTGGACTAGGCATAATGCAATCATTTTTAAGAATGACTTGTTTAGCTTTACTGAATGTATGTCGGAGGTTATTTTTAATTCTTGGAAATGGCTTTATTCTAGTTATAAACTAGCGAATAATTGTAACTTTCATGTTTGGAATATTCTACCTCTCATCTGTTTTGAGTAGTAGAAGCTTTCCGTTTTGTATTCGTTGGAGTATCCCTTATACTCCGGTTTTATTTCCATTGCCTATTAAAAAAATTATTTCAACGGATATAAACAATAAAATAATATAAAAATTTTACAATCCTGTTTTTATTAAAGCAAGATTAAAGTAAACAGAGAACTAAGAGTTTTCAAAACCACTGGCGGATCTAGAAAATTTGCTTAATGAGGACAAGAAATTAAGAGATATTTTTTAATAAAAAAGATAAAAAAAAATAAATACAATTATTAATTTGTATACGTCGATGGAAAAAAACAATGTCTGCGTTGAACGAGTTAAAAACTGACGATTAAAAATAATGATTTTTAGATAAGTTTTTTAATTAAAATTATGCTATAAATTTTACAATGTATTTCAATTTATCAAAAAAACTAGTAAGAAGCCTGTGCTATCGCACGAGTCTCGTCTGAATTCACATTCACATGTCTATCAAACCACCATTTGGTTAACATTGATATAGTTACAAATATATGCTAATAATATGCACAGATTTTTAAACATTGATTCATACTTACAATAAATCGTACAGTCGATTATTTAACTTCAGTTATATAAACAACAGCAAGAGAAATATTTAAAAGATGGACATTAAAATGAACAGTATATCAATGATATCTCTTAGATGCGTTTACATCTACGCGTGAATCTAAATGAGTTAACAAAATTCAGTTGAATCCGGATGGGTTAATTTTAAAACTACATATTTGAATAAAATAATTTTTTTCAATTCAAATAACATTACTTTTTAGATATTAGTCAATTTTTTCCAACCTAAAAATTTATAACAGTTTCCCGTCAAATATCAGTTTTAAATCCTTCTTATTATATCATATTTATAATTGTACAAATCTACAAGACAAATCCCCGTTAAATTTCAGTTTTAAATGAATATCTACACTCCATGTTATCTCGAAATTTCAGTTCTGAATGAATACTTTCTCTATCTTTTTTGTCTAGGAGAATTTTATAATAGAAGTTTAACTCTACAAAATTTATAAAATTTTAAATTATTTGATATTTCAATAAATAATTTTAAATAAAAATATAATAATTTTTTTAAAAAAAGTAATTAATAATAATTTTAAATTTATACAAAATTTAGTATGTTTGATAATAATTAAAAATTAAATTAATTGTTTATAATAATTTCTTAGAGAAATTTTTGAAAATCAACATATTCCCACTCTTAAATTTACAATTAAATATGTGTTTTTCATTAGAAAGTTGTGTTTTTCATATATCATAATTGTCTCATGTTTTTTTATTAAAACAAATATTTACATCAATTTTTAATATAAATATTATCATTTTATCATTAAAAAATTATAATTTACATAGGTATATAATTATGTGTAATTTCAACATGCATATTTCTAATACTAAATTAAGATATATCATAAATATTAAATTGTATTTTAGTTATAAACTAAAACCCGTTTAATTTAGATCTATTCAATAAGATTGACTGATATATAAAACAAAATTAAATTTTTTATTATTAGTATTATTATTAAATTTTATGTGTAATGTAATTTTTTTAATATGATGGATACTTTACAATCATTAATAAATATGATTTTTAGAAAGTTATGTATTCATCGATCACAATTGTTTCATAAGAAAGTTATATATAAATTCATTTATAATTTTTATAAATTCAAAAATATAAAGTAAGGGTTCTCAAAACAGAGAACTAAGGATTCTCAAAATCAGTGGCGGGTCCAAAAAATTTACTTAATGGGGGCAAGAAATTTAGAGATATATTTTAATAAAAACGATAAAAAATAAATAAATACAATTATTAAATTTTATATGTCGATGGAAAAAACAATGTCTACGTTGAACGAGTTAAAAAATGACGATTAAAAATATTGATTTTTAGATAAGTTTTTTAATTACAATTATGCTATAAATTTTACAATGTATTTCAATTTATCAAAAAATTAAACAAATTAAATAAGTTGGTGATTTATATAAGTATATAATTTTTAACCTTCCTAAAAATATATATTTAAATATATTATTTTTCATCAATAAAGTTGATACTACCTATTAAAATAAATTTATATTAGACTATATAAAGGGACTAAAACTTAACATACAATTTATTTGATCAAAATGATAATAAGAAGTTAGAAGAAAATAACTAAATATTTATTTGGTAATTGATAATAAAAAATTGGTTGCTTAAGAATATTGTTTAATAAAATAAAGTTAATATAATTATTAACTTGTTTACAAAAACTAAATAAAATAGGATATATAATGAGAGATTAGGCAAAATGTAGAAATTGTATGGGGACAAGAAATTTCAATTTTTATATGATGAGAGAAATACTATATGTAATGTTTAATGACAAGAAAATATTGGTGGGGAATAGACCCTATAAGGTTGTATGTACATCTGCCACCACTGCTCAAAACCTATTTACACATAAAACATGGTAGATCCGCAAACAAAAAAATAAATTATAAACCAATTAAAATTACAAAAGAAATAGCAAATGATTTTAATTTGTTAAATTCTTAAAAACTACAAATGGGGGTGAGTAATTTATCCTATAAAAGACCACTTCCAAATCAAAGATTTGATACTCCAAACCGTATTATTGACATTCCAAATCTCATTTCAAAAGCAAATCTCATTCCTAGTTAACCAAAGAATCCACAAAATAGCTAACCAACAACTCCTAATTTTTCCTCTTTCACCTTCTTTTTTTTACAAAAAGAAAACCAATCCATGAAACACGATAAACATTCTTCTTCCAAATCCCCATCCGGCTTTCCAATCCAAATTGCAACCTCCCTCCACACCACCTCCACCATCTTACACTTGAAGAAAGAATGATCCCGACTTTTCGGATCAATACCGCAAAAAACACACTTAGTATTATCCATAGACATGCTTATTTGTCTATACACAAGTAAATCCTTAGTCGGAAGTCTATTCACAAAAAGTCTCCACCCAAAAGCTTTAATTTTTAAAGGCATTTCCAACTTCCAAATTAAAGCTAAAGAGACATTGTTCCTATTAGAAGGACCAAACGAAATACACATTCCGGCATAATGCCCATAACAAGAAGCAACAGAAATGTCACTATCCACCGTAATATTCCAATTAATGTTATCCTTAACGTCTAATAACATCCCACAACCATTAATGAAATTCTGAAAAGAAACATAGGTCGACCTAGTGAATGATTCGGTAAGATGAGAAGAAATAATACGGCAACTCCCCCATTTTTAAACTCCGTTCTCCCACCCTCTCATACCTGCAACCAGCACTTTTTTCAATAAAGAGGCCAAATATAATTTCGGAAATTTCTCTTTAAAACAAAATTCCTCCCTCCACCTCGCTTCCCAAAAATGGGTTGTGTACCCATTACCAACCTTAAATCGGCAATGAGACACCATAGGATCGTCACACACACTTTTCCAAACTAAAATTAAGTCATTCCACCAAAAAGAAGAAGTAGACGAAGAGGAAAAATTAGAGACGAAAGGAAACATACCTCCACAAAAGCTCTTCATAGATAAATCACCATATCGGGCTTTCAACAAGTTGTACCAAACCGGATCATGTCCCTTAAGAATTCTCCATATTCATTTGTTAAGAAGTGCGAAATTGAAATAAGTGGGTATGCATTGGAAAACCCCATATATATATATATATATATATATATATATATATGGATAGGATCAAACGACACTAAGGTGTCAAATTTAATATTATGACACCTCTGATAACTCTTTACCACATATTTGTATAACAAAATTCACGGTTGAATTGAAAGCTATTATAATATAGCTACTTTTTTTTATAAGCAAGATAATTATATATCATGAGTACAAGGGGTACTCAATCCATATACACCACATTATGAACATGCACAAGGCAATAAACAGTAACCGATGTTTGAGCAAGTGACAATGCAACTCCCTAATTGAGGCAATCCACTGGGCAAGTACACCATTCATAGAATGAACACACTTTGTGTCTCTTACAATCTACCACCAACCATAACCAAGAGACCAATTTTATTTGGAACAGTAATGAGCTGGCATCCTTTTCTGTATTATTAAACTACTTATCATTTCTCATTTTCCACAAGTTCCAAGTAGTTTCCATCCAAACCATGTTTTCCTTATTTTTCCCACACCTTCCTTTGAATGCTCTATGGAACTGCACGAAGTGATCTATGGAATCA
Source organism: Vicia villosa (assembly GCF_029867415.1). Classification (NCBI taxonomy): domain Eukaryota; kingdom Viridiplantae; phylum Streptophyta; class Magnoliopsida; order Fabales; family Fabaceae; genus Vicia; species Vicia villosa. The sequence goes on from NW_026705038.1 coordinate 81,633, forward strand.
TTCACAGTCGCATAGTCTCTTCCCATCCACTACAACACCTGTTTCCAAATCCACACAAAAATTTGGCAATTGAACAACAAATGAATTATACTCTCTTCGCTGCTAAAACAGAAAGTTGATTGAGTTTACTTACAATAGCAGTTTCCATTTGAATATTGGAATGACACTGTTTGAAGCATTGTATGGTAGAAGGTGTGGGACGCCTTTGTGTTGGTATGAGTTCGAATAGGGTGTTGTGCTTGGGTATGAGATTGTCCAACAGACCAAAGAGAAGTTCAAAGTGATTCAGGAGAAGATGAGAGCTTTTTAGAGTCGCCAAAAGATTTATCATGATAAATGTAGGAAAGCACTTGAGTTCCAAGAAGAGAATCATGTGTTTTTAAGGGTTATTGTAACTGGTGTTGGTCAAGCTTTGAAGTCTCGAAAACTCACTCCGCGTTTCATTGGTCCTTACCAGATCTTGCAGAGGATAGGAGAAGTGGCCTGTAGGATTGCTTTGCCACTGTCTCTTGCTAATCTTCATTATGTATTTCATGAGTCTCAGTTGAGGAGGTACATTCTGGATCCGTCTCATGTGATCCAAGTGGATGATGTGCATGTGAGAGATAACCCAACTGTTGAAGCATCACCTATGCGGATAGAGGATAAGGAAGTGAATCAGTTGCATGGTAAAAAAATTATCTTGGTGAAGAGAGTTTGGGGATGACCAGATGACGGAAGCGTAACGTGGGAGCTCGAAATCCATATGAGAGATTCATATCCAGATTTGTTCACATAAGGTAACTTTCGAGGACGAAAATTCTTTAAGTGAAGGAGAGTTGTAACACCCCAAATCTAGAATTTGTTTCTTTTATATTTATTTATGATTATTATATAATTTATGTGTTGTCGGTGTTAGAATATAAGTGAGAGTTAGAAATTATTTAGAATTATTAAATAATAGCTTTTATGTGGTTTATTAATAAAATAAGAAGAAGAAATAGAACAAATAGAGTGTGTAGATAATTTAGGGGCATGATGGTAATTGGATAAGGATAAGTGAGGGTATATGAGGAAAAGCATAGAAAGGGTCCAAGGTGTTGCACCCCAATTTTTGACCTCTGAGATCCCATCATTTTCTAAGTGTTATGATCATTATTGTTATACCCCAAAATTCGCCCGCGTTCTTTTTTTTTCAAAAAGAAGTCAACAGACTTCTGTCTAAAAATTTGGAGTTTTATACAATCTTGGATTTTTATTTCATAAATATCCTGATTTTATGAATACTCAATTTTTAGAATTTTTTATACTGTATTTTGGTTCGCTGTTAAATTTATTCTTACATAAACGCCAAATACTGTTTATCACTTCATACACTGTTTATTTGGGATTTATTTTCAGATAAATAATGCTGACGCAGTTGGTACAGAATTAAAATTTGCAGGTGCGGAGTCCGGGTTTCAGATTATACTGTTACCAGTCAAACCCGCTATCAGCGCAATTCTCCGTGTTTGTACCATCAGTCAAATCAATCTTTTGCACTTCAAATTTCCAAGATTTTTGTTCTAGAAGTCTTCTGATAATCACGTGATCAACAGAGACTCAACACTGCACAAAAATCAGGTACGCCTAATTGTCTCCTACACAAACAGTCCCTAACTAGGGTTTTTTTTTTTTTTTTAGGAAAACGAGTTTTTGAGACCTCAAATGGATTTCATGGATCTCCATATGTCTCAAAGTACCACCAGACAAATTTTCAAACTTCGATTCGCTCGGACGCACAGTCTGTTAGAACAAGATTTGTTCTGATCAATTATCTTAGTTTTGATGATAACAATAATATGAATTTTGCTTAAGATAATATGGTACTCTAATCCAATGCAATTTCCTTTTCAGGAAATATATAAAGAGTATGCATAATTCAGCGCTCAGAAGCTTTGTCTCAAATGGTTCAGCATGCAACATCAGAACATGGTCTGGCAAGACATCAGAAGATGGTCGAAGCAGAATCAGAACATGGGTCTATGGAAGCATCAGAAGAACAAGAGAACAGAAGCACTGAAGTTCTGATGGTATCACGCTCAGAAGCACTTCAAGGTCAGAAGATCAGAAGATGCTCTGCACCAAGCTGTTTGACTCTGATGATATTCAAACGTTGTATTCACAAACATCAGATCAGAAGAAAGTACAAGTGGCAAGCTACGCTGACTGACAAAAGGAACGTTAAAAGCTATAATAGGCTACGTCAGTAGACACAGCGTGAACAAGGCTCGAGGTAGTTGACAAAAGCGTATAACATTAAATGCGATGCTGTACGGAACACGCAAAGCATTAAATGCACTCAACGATCATCTTCTCCAACGCCTATAAATATGAAGTTCTGATGAGAAGCAAGGTTAACTAATTCTACACCTATTCTGTGAATATCAACTTGCTGAAACGCTGTTCAAATCAAAGCTCAGAAACTTCATCTTCATCAAAGCTCACTACATTGCTGTTGTAATATATTAGTGAGATTAAGCTTAAACGATTAAGAGAAATATCACAGTTTGTGATTATAGCTTTTAAGAAGCAATTGTAATACTCTTAGAATTGATTACATTAAGTTGTAAGGAACTAGAGTGATCGTGTGGATCAGAATACTCTAGGAAGTCTTAGAGGTTATCTAAGCAGGTTGTAACTAGAGTGATCGTGTGGATCAGTATACTCTAGAAAAGTCTTAGAGGGTATCTAAGCAGTTGTTCCTGGAGTGATCAGTGTGTGATCAGAAGACTCTGGAAGACTTAGTTGCTGACTAAGTGGAGAACCATTGTAATCCGTGCGATTAGTGGATTAAATCCTCAGTTGAGGTAAATCATCTCTGCGGGGGTGGACTGGAGTAGTTTAGTTAACAACGAACCAGGATAAAAATAACTGTGCAATTTATTTTTATCTGTCAAGTTTTTAAAGCTACACTTATTCAAACCCCCCCTTTCTAAGTGTTTTTCTATCCTTCAATTGGTATCAGAGCGCCGGTTCTAAGGTGCAAGCACTTAACCGTGTTTAGAAAAGATTCAGGAAGAGAAAAACGCTTTAGTAAAAGATGGTTGATGAAAGTGAAAAGTCTACACCTGCATCTACATCTGGCTCTGCTGAGCAATACAACGGTAACAATGGTTATACTAGACCGCCGGTATTTGATGGTGAAAACTTTGAATACTGGAAAGATAAACTGGAAAGTTACTTTCTTGGTCTAGATGGTGATCTATGGGATCTTCTGATGGATGGTTACAAACATCCAGTAAATGCCAGTGGCGTAAAGCTGACAAGGCAAGAAATGAATGATGATCAGAAAAAGCTTTTCAGGAATCATCATAAATGCAGAACTGTTTTGCTGAATGCTATCTCTCATGCTGAGTATGAGAAGATATCTAACAGGGAAACGGCCTATGACATATATGAGTCCTTGAAAATGACTCATGAAGGAAATGCTCAAGTCAAGGAGACTAAAGCTCTCGCCTTAATCCAGAAGTATGAAGCCTTCAAGATGGAGGATGATGAAGACATTGAAAAGATGTTTTCAAGATTTCAAACTCTTACTGCTGGATTGAGAGTTCTTGACAAGGGATACACCAAGGCTGATCACGTAAAGAAGATCATCAGAAGCTTACCCAGAAGATGGGGTCCTATGGTGACTGCATTCAAGATTGCAAAGAATCTGAATGAAGTTTCTCTGGAAGAGCTTATCAGTGCCTTGAGAAGTCATGAAATAGAGCTGGACGCAAATGAGCCTCAAAAGAAAGGTAAGTCTATTGCATTAAAATCCAATATCAAGAAATGCACTAACGCTTTTCAGGCTAGAGAAGAAGATCCTGAAGAATCAGAATCTGAAGAAGAAGATGAACTGTCCTTGATCTCCAGAAGGCTAAATCAACTCTGGAAGACCAAGCAAAGGAAGTTCAGAGGCTTCAGAAGTTCAAAGAAATTTGAACGTGGAGAATCTTCTGATGACAGAAGATTTGACAAGAAGAAGGTCATGTGCTATGAATGCAATGAGCCTGGACACTTCAAAAATGAATGTCCAAAACTTCAGAAGGAAAATCCCAAGAAGAAGTTTCATAAGAAGAAAGGTCTTATGGCAACCTGGGATGAGTCAGAAGATGATTCAGACTCTGAAGATGAGCAGGCTAACTGTGCGCTGATGGCGACAGAAGATGACAGATCAGAATCTACATCAGAATCAGATTCTGAAGAGGTATTTTCTGAACTTACTAGAGATGAGTTAGTTTCCGGTCTAACTGAACTTCTGGAACTCAAGTCTCAGATCAGTCTCAAATACAAAAAGCTGAAAAAGCTATTTGAATTTGAAACAAAGAAGCTTGAGTTGGAGAATTCTGAATTAAAAGAAAAACTTTTAAAATTATCCAATAATGTTGGATCTCCTTCTGATTCAGAAAAATCCACTCCTAGTCTAAACCATATTCTGAAAGAATATGATTTAAGTTTCAGGAAGTTCTTATCTATAAGTATTGGCAGAAGTCAGCTAGCTTCTATGATATATGCTGTGTCTGGAAACAAAAGAGTCGGTATTGGTTTTGAGGGTGAAACCCCATACAAACTTGAACCTGTTGATGAAATGAAATTCACATACAAGCCATTGTATGATCAATTCAAGTATGGCCACTCCCATGATATTAGGCACACTTCACATGCTCAAAGTTTTCACATAACACACACCAAAAAGCATGTGACACAACCTAGGAAATATCATGAAACTCACATTAAAAATTATCATGTTGTTCCTCCTATTGCTTACAATGTTAAACCCAAGTTCAATCAGAACTTGAGAAAATCTAACAAGAAAGGACCCAAGAAAATGTGGGTACCTAAGGATAAGATTATTCCTATTGCAGATATCCTTGACTGCAAAAAGGACAAAGCACAACATGTCATGGTACCTGGACTCTGGATGCTCACGACACATGACAGGAAGAAGGTCTATGTTCCAAGACCTGGTGCTTAAGTCTGGAGGAGAAGTCAAGTTTGGAGGAGATCAGAAGGGCAAGATAATTGGCTCTGGAACTATAAAGTCTGGTAACTCTCCTTCCATCTCTAATGTACTTCTTGTAGAAGGATTAACACATAACCTCTTATCTATCAGTCAATTGAGTGACAATGGTTATGATATAATCTTTAATCAAAAGTCTTGCAAGGCTGTAAATCAGAAGGATGGCTCAATCCTATTTACAGGCAAGAGGAAGAACAACATTTATAAGACAGATCTGCAAGATCTTATGAGTCAGAAGGTGACTTGTCTTATGTCTGTTTCTGAAGAGCAGTGGGTCTGGCACAGAAGATTAGGTCATGCTAGTTTGAGAAAGATTTCTCAGATTAACAAAATGGATCTTGTCAGAGGACTCCCTAATCTGAAATTCAAATCAGATGCTCTTTGTGAAGCATGTCAGAAGGGCAAGTTCTCCAAACCTGCATTCAAGTCCAAGAATGTTGTTTCTACCTCAAGGCCATTAGAACTCTTGCACATTGATCTGTTTGGCCCAGTCAAAACAGCATCTGTCAGAGGGAAGAAATGTGGATTAGTCATCATAGATGATTATAGCCGCTGGACGTGGGTAAAATTCTTGAAACACAAGGATGAGACTCATTCAGTGTTCTTTGATTTCTGCATTCAGATTCAATCTGAAAAAGAGTGTAAAATCATAAAGGTCAGAAGTGATCATGGTGGTGAATTTGAGAACAGATCCTTTGAAGAATTCTTCAAAGAAAATGGTATTGCCCATGATTTCTCTTGTCCTAGAACTCCACAGAAAAATGGGGTTGTAGAACGAAAGAATAGGACTCTACAAGAAATGGCCAGAACCATGATCAATGAAACCAATATGGCTAAGCATTTCTGGGCAGAAGCAATAAACACTGCATGCTATATTCAGAATAGAATCTCCATCAGACCTATTCTAAATAAGACTCCTTATGAATTGTGGAAGAATAGAAAGCCCAACATTTCATATTTCCATCCTTTTGGATGTGTATGCTTTATTCTGAACACTAAAGATCATCTTGGTAAGTTTGATTCCAAAGCACAAAAATGTTTCCTTCTTGGATATTCTGAACGCTCAAAAGGCTACATAGTATACAATACTGAAACATTGATTGTAGAAGAATCAATCAATATCAGGTTTGATGATAAGCTTGGTTCTGAAAAACCAAAGCAGTTTGATAATTTTGCAGATTGGGATATTGATATATCAGAAGTTGCTGAGCCAAGAAGCAACGCATCAGAAGCAGAGCTTCTCAGAAGCAAAGAATCTGAAGATCAAGTATCAGCTTCTCTGGAGAATCTAAGCATTTCTGAAGAACCATCTGTCAGAAGATCATCCAGACTCATCTCTGGTCATTCAGAAGATGTCATTCTTGGAAAGAAGGATGATCCAATCAGAACAAGAGCATTCCTTAAGAACAATGCAGACTGTCAATTAGGTCTTGTGTCTTTGATCGAGCCAACTTCTGTTGATCATGCTCTAGAAGATCCAGACTGGATAATTGCTATGCAAGAAGAACTGAATCAGTTTACAAGGAATGATGTTTGGGATCTTGTTCCAAGACCAGATGGATTCAATATAATCGGTACAAAATGGGTCTTCAGAAACAAGCTCAGTGAGAAAGGTGAAGTGGTAAGGAACAAAGCCAGACTGGTGGCTCAGGGTTATAGTCAGCAAGAAGGGATTGACTATACAGAAACCTTTGCACCAGTAGCCAGGTTAGAATCTATTCGTCTTTTAATTTCATTTGCCACTCAACATAATATCACTCTCTTTCAGATGGATGTTAAGAGTGCCTTCTTAAATGGTTATATAGATGAAGAAGTTTATGTCCATCAACCTCCTGGTTTTGAAGACTCTATGTCTCCTAATCATGTTTTTAAACTAAAGAAATCATTGTATGGATTGAAACAAGCTCCCAGAGCTTGGTATGAACGCTTAAGTTCTTTCCTTCTGGATAATGGTTTCACTAGAGGAAAAGTGGACACTACTCTTTTTTGTAAAACCTTTAAAAGGGATATTTTAATTTGTCAAATATATGTAGATGATATTATTTTTGGAACATCTAATGCTACACTTGGAAAGGAGTTTGCTGAGTCTATGCAGGCTGAGTTTGAAATGAGCATGATGGGAGAACTCAAGTATTTCCTTGGAATACAAATAAATCAAACATCAGAAGGAACGTATGTTCACCAAACCAAGTATGTGAAGGAACTTCTGAAGAAGTTTAATCTTCTAGACTGCAAAGAAGCCAAAACTCCTATGCATCCAACATGCATCCTAGGTAAGGATGAGGTAAGTAAGAAGGTAGATCAGAAGTTATACAGAGGTATGATTGGATCTCTTCTATATTTGACTGCTTCTAGACCTGATATTTTGTTCAGTGTTTGTTTGTGTGCTAGATTCCAATCAGATCCTAGAGAATCTCATTTAACTGCTGTTAAGAGAATTCTAAGGTATCTGAAAGGTACTACTAATGTTGGCTTAGTTTACAGAAAATCTAAAGAATACAACTTAGTAGGATTCTGTGATGCTGACTATGCTGGAGACAGAATTGAAAGAAAGAGTACTTCAGGAAGTTGCCAATTTCTTGGAAGTCATTTGATCTCCTGGTATAGCAAGAAGCAAGCAACTATTTCTCTATCAACAACAGAAGCAGAATATGTCGCTGCTGCTGGTTGCAGCACACAGATGCTCTGGATGAAGAGTCAGTTAGAAGATTATCAGATATATGAGAGTAACATTCCTATATTCTGTGATAATACTTCTGCTATAGGTTTATCTAAGAATCCTATTCTTCATTCAAAGGCTAAACATATTGAGATTAAACATCATTTCATAAGGGACTATGTTCAGAAGGGTGTTATATCTTTAAACTTTGTTGATACAGACCATCAATGGGCTGATATCTTTACAAAACCCCTGGCTGAAGATAGGTTTAAGTTCATTCTGAAGAACATCAGTATGGATTTATGCCCAGAATGAGAAGATGAGAAGTTCTTATGTATGAGTATCTTCTGAAATGAAAATGGATTATTTTCTAATCAGAAGTTCTGATTGAAATCTTTTAGAAATTATGATTCGGTTATTACTAACGTTTCATTGTCTAAGTTGATTCAGAACCTCTTTTAAAGCAAAACAGCTGTAACGTTTTATCTCGGGATGGTAAACCTGTCGTTACTATTCATGGATAAGCGCGCGTGCAGTTGAAGGGACGCCGACCATAGGTAACTGTGCTAGTCACCTCATTCGTCTTTATTATCTCTCCTCATGTCACGTAACATTAAATGCTATCCATCATTTGTATCATTTTATTTTCTTTTAAATACTCTTCAAACGCTTCTCTTTCCCTCTTATATTTTCTCTACTACACTTTGTCCTTGTTTTCCTTCCCTATCCTTTTGCATTCATATCAAACCCTAGCTGTTCATTATCTGCAAATCCATCATGAACTCTTCATCAAGCCCAGGAAATCATGAAAATGATCAAAACAACAAGAGAAAAGCTGTTGAAACATCTCCTTCCAAACCCAAAAAGATAAAAATCACCTATGACCCTCTCAAGGTGAATCCATTCGAAGCAAAGTTGTCTGGAAACTATTCTAGACGTGTGTTTCAACCCCCTGGTGAAAGCCCTCCATCATCTCCATCTTCTTCCTCATCTTGTTTCCTTCAAGACTCAACTTCCTCCTCCTCTAACCTTTCCTCTCCCTCAACCCATTCCAAAGAAATCTCTTCACCTGCTGAGAATGTTGTCTCTGATAAAGATTGTGGAAGATCTGCATCAGAACCATTTCTCCCTGACCCCTCGCCTGGAAGCCCAAGAAGCAGTCAATGATGCGTTTCACTCCTTCATGGCATGCTGGCACAGACTTTGTCTTAGCTAGGGTCTTAGGCTTTGGTCTTAGTAGTTTTCTTTCCTTGTTGCATCTGCTTGTTAAACATAAGAATCTTTTGTAATATCTTTTGATTATCAATGAAAAGTTTCTTTGTTTTACATTCCAGTGATTTTATTTGTCGTTTTATTCATCTGAATCTTTTGAAATATTCTTTTTGATGTTATGACAAAAAGGGGGAGAAGATAAATGATAAATGATTTGATTAATCTATCAGTTGCTGGGTAAAGCTCCCACACATTTACTAACAAGAACTGCAAGTTCTATATGGTTTAAAGTGTTTTGCAGGTATAAAGAAGTGAAGAAAATCTTCAAAGCAAACACCAGAAGCAAAACCATAAGAAGTGTATTCTGTAAAAAGAATAAGCTCATGGAAACTGAAGCAAGCTGAGTGCTGTCAAGCTTCAGAAATCAGAAGCAAGAAAGAAGAATGAATCAGAAGCACTGATAATAGAATTTGATCCATATTTGTCTATTTGCTTTGACAAAATTCTATTTGCTCTGATACATTATTTTAGCCTATATGGCTCTGATACATATCATGTGTTCAAATATACATTTTATGTTCTGACTCGTTCATGCTGACTTTTGTCGTTTAGTTTTTGTTCTGTAACATTTCAGGATGTAGAGATGCTCTGATGATGCTCTGGTACATTCAACAATGTTCTGATACAAATCTAGCATGAAGTAATGTTGGTAGAAATTCAAAGCTCTGAAGCTATCCGAGGGAAGCAGAAATCAGAAGCTGTGAATGTTCTAAAAGTTCCAGAAAACTCAAGTTCTGAAGCTGTCCTAAATGGAAGCAGAAATCAGAAGCTGTGAATGTTCAGAAGATCAAAGAAATTCAAGTTCTGAAGCTGTCCTAGATGGAAGCAGAAATCAGAAGCTGTGAATGTTCAGAAGATCAAAGAAATTCAAGTTCTGAAGCTGTCCTAGATGGAAGCAGAAATCAGAAGCTGTGAGTGTTCTAGGAAATAGAGAAGAAGAAATAGAACAAATAGAGTGTGTAGATAATTTAGGGGCATGATGGTAATTGGATAAGGATAAGTGAGGGTATATGAGGAAAAGCATAGAAAGGGTCCAAGGTGTTGCACCCCAATTTTTGACCTCTGAGATCCCATCATTTTCTAAGTGTTATGATCATTATTGTTATACCCCAAAATTCGCCCGCGTTCTTTTTTTTTCAAAAAGAAGTCAACAGACTTCTATCTAAAAATTTGGAGTTTTATACAATCTTGGATTTTTATTTCATAAATATCCTGATTTTATGAATACTCAATTTTTAGAATTTTTTATACTGTATTTTGGTTCGCTGTTAAATTTATTCTTACATAAACGCCATATACTGTTTATCACTTCATACACTGTTTATTTGGGATTTATTTTCAGATAAATAATGCTGACGCAGTTGGTACAGAATTAAAATTTGCAGGTGCGGAGTCCGGGTTTCAGATTATACTGTTACCAGTCAAACCCGCTATCAGCGCAATTCTCCGTGTTTGTACCATCAGTCAAATCAATCTTTCGCACTTCAAATTTCCAAGATTTTTGTTCTAGAAGTCTTCTGATAATCACGTGATCAACAGAGACTCAACACTGCACAAAAATCAGGTACGCCTAATTGTCTCCTACACAAACAGTCCCTAACTAGGGTTTTTGTTTTTTTTTTAGGAAAACGAGTTTTTGAGACCTCAAATGGATTTCATGGATCTCCATATGTCTCAAAGTACCACCAGACAAATTTTCAAACTTCGATTCGCTCGGACGCACAGTCTGTTAGAACAAGATTTGTTCTGATCAATTATCTTAGTTTTGATGATAACAATAATATGAATTTTGCTTAAGATAATATGGTACTCTAATCCAATGCAATTTCCTTTTCAGGAAATATATAAAGAGTATGCATAATTCAGCGCTCAGAAGCTTTGTCTCAAATGGTTCAGCATGCAACATCAGAACATGGTCTGGCAAGACATCAGAAGATGGTCGAAGCAGAATCAGAACATGGGTCTATGGAAGCATCAGAAGAACAAGAGAACAGAAGCACTGAAGTTCTGATGGTATCACGCTCAGAAGCACTTCAAGGTCAGAAGATCAGAAGATGCTCTGCACCAAGCTGTTTGACTCTGATGATATTCAAACGTTGTATTCACAAACATCAGATCAGAAGAAAGTACAAGTGGCAAGCTACGCTGACTGACAAAAGGAACGTTAAAAGCTATAATAGGCTACGTCAGTAGACACAGCGTGAACAAGGCTCGAGGTAGTTGACAAAAGTGTATAACATTAAATGCGATGTTGTACGGAACACGCAAAGCATTAAATGCACTCAACGGTCATCTTCTCCAACGCCTATAAATATGAAGTTCTGATGAGAAGCAAGGTTAACTAATTCTACACCTATTCTGTGAATATCAACTTGCTGAAACGCTGTTCAAATCAAAGCTCAGAAACTTCATCTTCATCAAAGCTCACTACATTGCTGTTGTAATATATTAGTGAGATTAAGCTTAAACGATTAAGAGAAATATCACAGTTTGTGATTATAGCTTTTAAGAAGCAATTGTAATACTCTTAGAATTGATTACATTAAGTTGTAAGGAACTAGAGTGATCGTGTGGATCAGAATACTCTAGGAAGTCTTAGAGGTTATCTAAGCAGGTTGTAACTAGAGTGATCGTGTGGATCAGTATACTCTAGAAAAGTCTTAGAGGGTATCTAAGCAGTTGTTCCTGGAGTGATCAGTGTGTGATCAGAAGACTCTGGAAGACTTAGTTGCTGACTAAGTGGAGAACCATTGTAATCCGTGCGATTAGTGGATTAAATCCTCAGTTGAGGTAAATCATCTCTGCGGGGGTGGACTGGAGTAGTTTAGTTAACAACGAACCAGGATAAAAATAACTGTGCAATTTATTTTTATCTGTCAAGTTTTTAAAGCTACACTTATTCAAACCCCCCCTTTCTAAGTGTTTTTCTATCCTTCACAGTCAACAGCTCAAACAGTCAACAGACGACCAGTTTGACCAAAAAGTCAACAGACAGTCAAAAATGCAATTTTTTGTCAACATCCATATTTTGTCAAAAGATTCATCATGTGATCAATGGTTGATCATAATTCATCAAGAAAAGTTCAGAAATCGACAAAACTCCAAGTTTCAAAATTAGAGTTTTTTACCTAAAAGTCAACTGAACTTTGACCAACCATAACTCTCTCATAATTTATCAGAAAAATTCCAACCAAATCTCATTCTCAAGGAAATTAAATTATCTACAACTTTGATGTTGGGCCCGAGGTCAAGAAATGCTTCCGCCTAAGAGATATAAGCCAAAACATTACAGGTCATTTTCAAAGTCAACAAAAAGCAGTTTTTTGTCAAAGCCCATATCATCAAAATAACTTCTCCAAATGCAAAAACGCTTCCAAAGTGGCTTGTAGAGGACATCTTGGGCTTTCCAAAAAGTAAAAGAACACTTTCATAGGATCAAAATTGAGGGAGATATTCCTTGATGAAGTTGACCTTTTTTTGGAAAAATGAATGAAACAAGTAATGACCAAAATTTGATTTTTTTTTTCAAAAAGGCCAATTCTTTTGTGATTCAATCTTGATTCTCATATGTTTAAAGATATTCACAACATATCCATGATTCATGACATTTTTATTTCATTTTAATTAAATTTTATTCATTTAAAGTTTAATTAAAGTGAGATAATTCAAAGATATTATCAAAGATGCCTATGGTTGCCAATCAAGACCAATTCAAGATGCTTAAAGATATTATTGCAAGATTGAAGAGAATAATACTTGAGTGATTAATCTATGGTTAAGTTTTTTAACCTAGCATAAAAGAATATTCCATTCTTTTTCCACAAAATCAATCATGACAATTTCCACTTGCAAGGCTTTATGATCATATCTCTTTGCCTATAAATAGAGCTTCATTTTCTTCATTCAAGGAGAGGAAAAAAAGGGAGAGGAACACAAAGAACAACAACAATCACCACAAAGTCATAGCTTAAGTTTATATTTTTGCAAAAGTTTCAAGAAACTTGTAAAAATCAAGGCTCATTCAAATAGCCACTTTCAATCAATTTCAATCACTCTATTCCACTCTTGGGACATCATAGAGTAAGTACAATGTAATTTTTAATATGTAGTAGTGTTAGGAGTTCATGAATTAAAAACTCCATATTTATGCGTATTTTCAATTTCTCAAAAAAAATGTTTTAATTTTAGTTTTAAGTTGATAAAATGTTTATTTAATTTTTAACATTAAAATATTTTATTTATTTTCATAATTAATTTATTTTTCTTAATTAATTAGTAATTATGTAAATATTGCTTTTTTTAATTATTTTCAACCAATCAAAAAACTCCAAAAATATTTTCCTTTTAGATTTAGGTTTATTTTTTTTTATAATCTAATTTTTGACATATAAAATAATATTTTTATTGTTAAAGTTTAATTATTTGTTTAATTAGCTTGTTAATTAACTTAAAATCAATTCCAAAAAAAATCACAAAAAGAATGAATTAAGTTTAATTTGTTTTATATTTATTTTTGTATATTATTTGATATTATTTCTTATCTTTTTCCTTTGTCCCGAATCAGAATAAAAGATCAAATATGGCAGAGATTGTATGCAGTTGATTTAAGATTTTTGGAAATTTATCGTGTAGTCGCTATGATTCTATCAAGCTTCTGATAAATTTTCATTAACTTTAAATCCGAGATCATCATTCACTCACCATCGATCTTCACTAACATCGTGGATATACTTGACTAGCTTCAAGATGATTCGCGTGCTAACATACCAACAATTGACTTTAATTTCCGCATTTTATTATATTGTTCTTTATATTTCTTGCTTTATGCTTTATTTTATTATTTATTATTTATGTTTATGCTATTTTCACTTTGTCCATTTGGACGTATTATTTATGTTTCTGCCATTTTCTCTTTGTCCACTTGGACGTATTATTTATGTTTATGTTATTTTCTCTTTGTCCATTTGGACGTATTATTTATGTTTCTGTTATTTTCTCTTTGTCCATTCGGACATATTATTTATATTTCTGCTATTTTTTCTTTGTCCATTTGGACATATTATTTATATTTCTGCTATTTTTTCTTTGTCCATTTGGACATATTATTTATATTTCTGCTATTTTTTCTTTGTCCTTCTGGACATATTATTTATATTTCTGCTATTTTTTCTTTGTCCATTTGGACATATTATTTATATTTCTGCTATTTTTTCTTTGTCCATTTGGACATATTATTTATATTTCTGCTATTTTTTCTTTGTCCATTTGGACATATTATTTATATTTCTGCTATTTTTACTTTGTCCATTTGGACATATTATTTATATTTCTGTTATTTTTTTTCTTTGTCCATTTGGACATATTATTTATGTTTCCGCTATTTTCTCTTTGTCCATTTGGACATATTATTTATGCTTCCGCTATTTTTTCTTTGTCCATTTGGACGCATTGTTTATGTTACCGTCATCTTCCTTTTGTCCACTTGGACCATATTTTTACCTTTGAGCTAAAACATTAATAATCAAGATTAAACTAAAAAAAAAAGTACTTTGCACACTTGCACCTCTATGGTTCTCCCTCTTATTACTTTTTTTTAATCATACCATCATTTAAGAAAAGTATTAAATGCATAGGAAAGATCTTATAAATTGAGAGTAGATAACTCCTAATTGCTTGCTTAAACATTTTCATTTTCAAACAACGTATTTTCAAAACTTCTCATCTATTTTCAAAACTTTCATCTGGTATTTGAAGGGCATTATTCCCAGTGAAACTCTTCAGAGACCTATGTGACATATTGTCCATATTCACTTCTTCTATTTTCAAATCAATAAAGCATTTAAAAAGTGAGCTAAGCAATTAAGAGCCCATGGATAACCATGGATACAAAGGGTGCTTAAAACCTTCCCTTTGTATAACCAACGCCCCGAACCCAAAATCTGTCAAAAGGTCTTTTTTCTGTTCTTTTATGCCTTTCCTAAATATTGGACAAAATAAAAGTCGGTGGCGACTCTTGCAAAACAAAAAAAAAAGTTCCGCAAACAAACATTTTCGCTCTGCGGAAAATCAAAAATCAACAAAAAAAGAGCAAGGAGTCAATTCGTTGCCAAAAAACTGAGTTACAGAACTGGCGACTCTGCTGGGGACTTGAAAAATCTTTTTAAAAGAGGGGTTACCTTAGAGTTTTATATCACTTTAATATTTGCTTATACTTGGTTATTTTGTACATACTTGTTATTTCATGCTATTCTTGATATATGTGTGGTTCTGTCACTTGAGATACATTATGGACAAATCCTAACCCGGATTAAGTACACATAAGAATTAGGTGGAGGGTATAGTCATGTATGGCATACAAGGAGTTCAGTCCTTAACAAGCTGTCATGAGAATCCTTTCGCTCAGTGGAGGTTCCTTGCTGGTAGTATATGTTTAGCAAGTTCAGTTGCGAAAACATTATTGCTTTCATTGAGCTGTAGAAGCTGAGTTGGCCGTAGAACCCATTATCCCATCTTGGCCTTTTTAGGTTGTGATGCAGAAACTATTCAGGTGTAGACTTGGATTAGTTGTCATGCGGAGAATCACACGCAGACGAGTTTTTCTTGAGAATATTATTGGCTCACAAGTTCAATTGTGCAAGCCGATAATATCCGAAAGAAGAATGTGGACTCTGACGTATCAGTAGAACATGTTGTGCAGGTGATTAACCCTTAGTACTATCCCATGTTTGGTTCGTTAACCTCATGCTCGTGACGTTGAACTTTGGAACCTACCTTATGTGCACCATGTTTATGTTACCATTTCTGTATATGTGGCATTCATGCATTCATACATTCATAAAAATCTTTTCCTTTGATTTCCAATGAACTCAGAGGTCTTTTTTTGTAAACATCGTAAGTTTCATCAAACTCAATGGATCTTGGGTGTTGATGGAGTGAAAACTCTAATCCACCAAAATGGATGATTGACTTTGATGATAACTTGATCAATGCTTTAATCCAATGCTTGAATGTTTGCAAATTAATATCTTAAGTTCTTTGAAACTCAAAAAATATAAACAACAATTGCATCATTTGCATACATACATCCAGGTTATCCATGTAACTTATCCTTGTCTGTCTCCATCTTCGAAGTTGTTTGTATACCATCAAGCTGATTCTTCCTCCTCGGAATCCTCTTCTAGAAGGTTTTAGGTCTGATCTTCATTGTCCTTTCCATCAAGGGGCAGCGGGCCATGATTTAGAAAGATGTTTCCCTTTGAAGGCCAGAGTTCAAGAGTTGGTTAGATCAAAGTTGTTATCTTTTAAGAATGTTGGTCCCAATGTTGTCACTAATCCTTTGCCGAATCAGAATGGCTGAAAACGGGTCAGAGACAATTATCTCCCTAAAGCCAGTGTATCAAGACAGGACAGCTCATCCTCCTTATTGATTAGTCACTAGGCCATGTTTCCCTACTGTTTGCATTTCTTCAGTTGTATTGTTTGCTTTTAAACTTTGTTTATTCCTGAATGTTAGTTTTAATGAAATGAGAATCGTATGTTTGAATTCATTTTCATCTACTATGTCTATGTCTATGCTTCTTTTACAAAAAAAATAAAAAAATAAAATAAAAAAATAAAATAAAATAAAAAAAATAAAAAAA
Organism: Vicia villosa; assembly: GCF_029867415.1. NCBI lineage: Eukaryota > Viridiplantae > Streptophyta > Magnoliopsida > Fabales > Fabaceae > Vicia > Vicia villosa. Next base: position 98,230 of record NW_026705038.1, read on the forward strand.
ATTTTCTATTTTGCTTTCTCTATCAAACTTGTGTTTTATGCAAAGACTGGAGGGAGGATGATGAAAACGAAATATCCATGTCGCATTAGTATGCATTCAAATAAAACTTTGTTGACGATGTACAGGCATTCCTTCAATTCCCAAACACTGGAGATATAAGGATGATAATCCCTCGTCAACCCCTTTGAGCCTAGAAGTTGGTGTTTCTTTCTGTACAAAATAACCCACATTTTAACCCGGGGCAGGGTAGTTCCCAGTTAATTTGGTTGTGCATTCTATTTTAAGAGAATCATTCAATGCACCTTTTAACAAGTGTTTTAATCACAAGCTTTCCTCCGCTTACATCAAAGAAATGTTGGAGACGCCGAGCAAAAGTCGATGATGGTTCATTATAATCATTAAGCAAGGTAGTCACTATCTTTCAGGAAAAAGAAAAGTATCAAAAAAGAAAATCGACGAAAAGCCTGCTAAGTCAAAATCAAAAATGACTTAGGCAAAAATTAAGGCATCCCGCTGACTGTAAGTTCAAAATAAACAGTTCAGGCAAAAGTTAGGGATATCAAAAGAAGGAAAAAAGAAGAGATAAGTCAATAAATTCTTGAACCACAAAATGTTGTGACTATCAAAAGGAAGAAGTGACTGCCATCACTAAGTTTTCTTGGCTTGTGAACTATCATCATCACAACAGATAAAATTGCAAAAGTCTCTTAGAACCTGAATGCATATTTTGAATTAACTGAGTTTAGGACTGAAGATCATCACGAAGATGGGGTGGGTTACAAAAATTTTGAGCCTTATACCTTTTGTTTTTTAAACCGTGAACCTGACCACGTTACAACCTTCAAAAGCCCTAATTGAAGCAAGGTTTATTTTGAAAGCATACTACAACAAGGTTGCGTAAGCTGACTCCCAAGAGATTTGCCAATCATTTGTTTTGATATCATACTTTTACTTTGAATTTCTCAAACCATTGTGTTTTGACCAATAATTCCATTTTCTTTACATATATAACATCTTTCCAATAATGATTTTGACTTCAAAAAATATGTTTTGAGCATTGCATTAAAATTACCATTCTTGAATGAACATTTATTTGCGAGTAAGCACTCATCTTTAAGGAAGTTCAAACAGTCGAGAAACTTGATCAGTGATCCTATCAGGGGCACGTTCCTTCAAGATCCTGTTGTTCAGATGTTTAATCAAGATTTGTTGATCAGAATATCCTCTTCAAGATGTATACTATGGCAAGTCTTCCCAACATTCGTTTCAAGAGTTGAATCCGTGATCAGTTCATCCCTAACATAGTTCAACTGAAGCCATGATCAGTTAGCTTGCAACAATTATTCAATCAGGGGCAATCTTCTTCACCAATCCCCAAGCATAGTTTATCAGTCCTTCTCAAAGGATCATTTGTTTAATACAGTTATCAGTGTGACAAGAAGTTTGTTCAAGCACCTTCTTTCCAAGCAGAGTTTTCAGAGTTCCTGTGTTGAGGAATCAAAGCTCCAATCTTGCCTCACAAAAGAGTCAATCTCAGTTGTCATAAATAACTACATTTCATTGAGCATTCATCATGCATAGAAAAATTTAACATCATGCATAAAAACAAATTCATGCTCATTTATATTTTTCCAAGTCTTGTTGTTATCAACATCTTACCTTGATATCGAAGTCCAACTCACTTGGCATTAACCTTTAATATTATTCAATCACGCTTTACTCTTGATTGATCTTTATTTATATCCGATCATGTTTTACTCTCGATGCTATTTGATCGTGCTTTACTCTCGGTTGGTGTCTCAATCATGTTTTACTCTTGATGACCTTTGATATTGTCCAATCATGTTTTACTCTTGATTGTCTTTGATGATGTTCAATCATGTTTTAGTCTTGATTGCCTATGATGTTATCCAATCATGGTTTACTCTTGATTGCTTTTGATACTATTCAATCATGTTTTAGTCTTGATTGCCTATGATGTTATCCAATCATGGTTTACTCTTGATTGCTTTTGATACTATTCAATCATGTTTTAGTCTTGATTGCCTATGATGTTATCCAATCATGGTTTACTCTTGATTGATTTTGATACTATTCAATCATGTTTTAGTCTTGATTGCTTGTGATGATGTTCAATCATGTTTTACTCTTGAATGCCTCTGTCAATTTATATTCCTTTCCAAATTCATTCATGTTTTACTCTTGAATTATTTCTGATGTGGGTTCCAGAGATTTTTCTTTCTGAGCGTCTCTGTTGATTTCATGTCCAGAGTTCCTTTCACGTTTTACTCCTGAAAGCTTCTGTCGACTGTTTCTTTCTTTTGTGAAGTCCGATTCTATTCCTGGATGACTTATACCTTTTTCCCAACGGAGTCTGTTTACTTCTCCCCTGTGGTGTCCTGTTTCCATCTCGTGGAAATCATATACATTCATAATCATAAGCATTACATTGCATCTCAGGTTCAAAAATTGTGTTTTTATATATATTTAAGTCTCTTCAATCACGTCGAAACGAAGATTTCCAATCTTCACATCTCCGGATAGAAGAAACTTAAATAGGGGCATCTGTTGCACCCTAATTTTTGACCTCTGAGATCCCATCATTTTCTAAGTGTTATGATCATTATTGTTATACCCCAAAATTCGCCCGCGTTCTTTTATTTCAAAAAGAAGTCAACAGACTTCTGTCTAAAAATTTGGAGTTTTATACAATCTTGGATTTTTATTTCATAAATATCTTGATTTTATGAATACTTAATTTTTAGAATTTTTTATACAGTATTTTGGTTCGCTGTTAAATTTATTCTTACATAAACGCCAAATACTGTTTATCACTTCATACACTGTTTATTTGAGATTTATTTTCAGATAAATAATGCTGACGCAGTTGGTACAGAATTAAAATTTGCAGGTGCGGAGTCCGAGTTTCAGATTATACTGTTACCAGTCAAACCCGCTATCAGCGCAATTCTCCGTGTTTGTACCATCAGTCAAATCAATCTTTCGCACTTCAAATTTCCAAGATTTTTGTTCTAGAAGTCTTCTGATAATCACGTGATCAACAGAGACTCAACACTGCACAAAAATCAGGTACGCCTAATTGTCTCCTACACAAACAGTCCCTAACTAGGTTTTTTTTTTTTTAGGAAAACGAGTTTTTGAGACCTCAAATGGATTTCATGGATCTCCATATGTCTCAAAGTACCACCAGACAAATTTTCAAACTTCGATTCGCTCGGACGCACAGTCAACAGCTCAAACAGTCAACAGACGACCAGTTTGACCAAAAAGTCAACAGATAGTCAAAAATGCAATTTTTTGTCAACATCCATATTTTGTCAAAAGATTCATCATGTGAATAATGGTTGATCATAATTCATCAAGAAAAGTTCAGAAATCGACAAAACTCCAAGTTTCAAAATTAGAGTTTTTTTACCTAAAAGTCAACTGAACTTTGACCGACCATAACTCTCTCATAATTTATCAGAAAAATTCCAACCAAATCTCATTCTCAAGGAAATTAAATTATCTACAACTTTGATGTTGGGCCCAAGGTCAAGAAATGCTTCCGCCTGAGAGATATAAGCCAAAACATTACAGGTCATTTTCAAAGTCAACAAAAAGCAGTTTTTTGTCAAAGCCCATATCATCAAAATAACTTCTCCAAATGCAAAAATGCTTCCAAAGTGGCTTGTAGAGGATATCTTGGGCTTTCCAAAAAGTAAAAGAACACTTTCATAGGATCAAAATTGAGGGAGATATGCCTTGATGAAGTTGACCTTTTTTTGAAAAAATGCATGAAACAAGTAATGACCAAAATTTGATTTTTTTTTCAAAAAGGCCAATTCTTTTGTGATTCAATCTTGATTCTCATATGTTTAAAGATATTCACAACATATCCATGATTCATGATATTTTTATTTCATTTTAATTAAATTTTATTCATTTAAAGTTTAATTAAAGTGAGATAATTCAAAGATATTATCAAAGATGCTTATGGTTGCCAATCAAGACCAATTCAAGATGCTTAAAGATATTATTGCAAGATTGAAGAGAATAATACTTGAGTGATTAAACTATGGTTAAGTTTTTTAACCTAGCATAAAAGAATATTCCATTCTTTTTCCACAAAATCAATCATGACAATTTCCACTTGCAAGGCTTTAATGATCATATCTCTTTGCCTATAAATAGAGCTTCATTTTCTTCATTCAAGGAGAGGATAAAAAGGGAGAGGAACACAAATAACAACAACAATCACCACAAAGTCATAGCTTAAGTTTATATTTTTGCAAAAGTTTCAAGAAACTTGTAAAAATCAAGGCTCATTCAAATAGCCACTTTCAATCAATTTCAATCACTCTATTCCACTCTTGGGACATCATAGAGTAAGTACAATGTAATTTTTAATATGTAGTAGTGTTAGGAGTTCATGAATTAAAAACTCCATATTTATGCATATTTTCTATTTCTCAAAAAAAATGTTTTAATTTTAGTTTTAAGTTGATAAAATGTTTATTTAATTTTTAACATTAAAATATTTTATTTCTTTTCATAATTAATTTATTTTGCTTAATTAATTAGTAATTATGTAAATATTGCTTTTTTTAATTATTTTCAACCAATCAAAAAACTCCAAAAATATTTTCCTTTTAGATTTAGGTTTATTTTTTTTATAATCTAATTTTTGACATATAAGATAATATTTTTCTTGTTACAGTTTAATTATTTGTATAATTATTTGTTTAATTAGCTTGTTAATTAACTTAAAATCAATTCCAAAAAAAATCACAAAAAGAATGAATTAAGTTTAATTTGTTTTATATTTATTTTTGTATATTATTTGATATTATTTCTTATCTTTTTCCTTTGTCCCGAATCAGAATAAAAGATCAAATATGGCAGAGATTGTATGCAGTTGATTTAAGACTTTTGGAAATTTATCGTGTAGTCGCTATGATTCTATCAAGCTTCTGATAAATTTTCATTAACTTTAAATCCGAGATCATCATTCACTCACCATCGATCTTCACTAACATCGTGGATATACTTGACTAGCTTCAAGATGATTCGCGTGCTAACATACCAACAATTGACTTTAATTTCCGCATTTTATTATATTGTTCTTTATATTTCTTGCTTTATGCTTTATTTTATTATTTATTATTTATGTTTATGCTATTTTCACTTTGTCCATTTGGTCGTATTATTTATGTTTCTGCCATTTTCTCTTTGTCCACTTGGACGTATTATTTATGTTTATGTTATTTTCTCTTTGTCCATTCGGACATATTATTTATATTTCTGCTATTTTTTCTTTGTCCATTTGGACATATTATTTATATTTCTGCTATTTTTTCTTTGTCCATTTGGACATATTATTTATATTTCTGCTATTTTTTCTTTGTCCATTTGGACATATTATTTATATTTCTGCTATTTTTTCTTTGTCCATTTGGACATATTATTTATATTTCTGCTAATTTTTCTTTGTCCATTTGGACATATTATTTATATTTCTGCTATTTTTTCTTTGTCCATTTGGACATATTATTTATATTTCTGCTATTTTTTCTTTGTCCATTTGGACATATTATTTATATTTCTGTTATTTTTTTTCTTTGTCCATTTGGACATATTATTTATGTTTCCGCTATTTTCTCTTTGTCCATTTGGACATATTATTTATGCTTCCGCTATTTTTTCTTTGTCCATTTGGACGCATTGTTTATGTTTCCGTCATCTTCCTTTTGTCCACCACTACAAGAAAATTTGCAGATTGGGACGGTTATATTTGCAGGTTACGATAGTTAAAACTACCGCAATTTACAATCTACGACGGTTGCAGCACCATCGCGGAATCGTGTGTCCCCAACCCATTTCGCGACGGTTGCTAAAACCGTCACAGCCACCGTCGCGCTTCTTCACAACGGGTTGGAACTGACTTAAAGTAGAAATGGCGACGGTTAATAACCGTCGTGAATATGCCTTTGATTTTTGTTTTTGTTGTTCGCGACGGTTTAAAACTGTCGTGAATGTGATATCCTGACAGTTAAAACCATCGTAATTTTATAGGATGTTTTGTTATTACTCTATATCCGCAGGTAATATCGCAAATATTTTTGTAGGTAAATTGTCAAGAATTTTTCAAAATCCACAGGTAATATCGCATATATTTTTGTAGGTGAATTGTCAGGAACAAAACCCGCAGGTAATATTGGAGATATTTTTGCAGGTAAATCCTTAGGAATTTAAAAATCCGCAGGTAAAACCGCAGTTGATATATTTCTAAAATTAAAAAAAAAATACATTCAGCTATGGTTTAATTAAGATCCATAAATCTCAAATTCTATTAAAAAATTAGGACATCTTAATAGAAAAAAAAACTCAGCTAAATATTGGCTAGTTTTTATGTCTAAGATAGCATATATTACAAGTGGTCACAAATGCAGGAGCAGTTGAATTACGAAGATGATATAGGACCACCATTGAAGAATGCTTGGCCACCATTGGTAACGATTTCCCTGATAGAGACTTGGAACTGCTTGTAAATAATTTCAACCTGTAAGATAAAGCTCATTAAAATGATCAACAATTCACTAATTAGTAAAATGATTAACTTTAACTAAAATAAATTTATCACTCATTGATTTGTCTAAGACCTTATATTTTACGAGTTGAAACCAGGAATCAGGAAGACATTGAATGATTGACAATCAAATACAATCAAGTGCTAATAGAAATTAACACATAAGTTTCTCTGTTTTCACATTGTAGTACTACTTCATAACATCTAAAGAGAGGCAAGACAAAATGTGTGACTGCCGAAATCGATTTGTTGAATTTGAAAGTTGTTCAGTTGGCAATATAAATAAAATAAAAATTGAATATCACACAAGGGATAAAAACAAATAATACTAATGAGATAAGACTTACAAACCCAGGTGTTGCCACACCCCATTAGAATACAACAGTGGCTACATGCATGTTGCAAGTGAACCATAATAAAATCTATCCATAAAATATTCAATAGAGAAAAACTTCAAAACAAATAGAGGATTAAACTGATCTCATATGACACCTAACCGGCACCTAAAGAAAAAGGTAAATAGCAGCACCCAACTAAAATAACGAAAGGTACGTAAAAATGAAAGCACCTAACTAAAAATTCACTTGCAATACAAAGTAGGGAAATACCCAGCAAGACCCAGAAGATGGAAGTTGTAAACACAAGCTTCTCAATCAAATGGTTTTGATGAAGACAACATGGATATCTAACTATCAAGAAAGGATGAGAAAAAGATTCAAAGAGCATTCTATCCAAGTCTTAATTTAGCATCAAGTTTCTTAAAACAACTTTTGAAGACTTTTGGAGTTAAGGTATAAACATGTTATTATCTTGATAAAATAGTGCTCAAAATACATACAATATTGCATAAAGTCATTAAGTCCTCTCCCTAGAAAATCTTGACATTTTAGAAGTCTTAGAAACATTTTTTTGTTTCTTCTTTCAGTGTAACCGGTTACGGTTATTGGCGTAACCGGTTACGATCACGCAGCCAGACTTCCTTTTGCTACTGGTTTTCTTTTTCTTTCCAGCGTAACCGGTTACGGTTCTTGGTGTAACCGGTTACGAAAACGCATTTTCAAATTTTCCTTTTATAACCGTACAGCATAACCGGTTACGGCCATTCTCGTAACCCGTTACGGCTGAAACAGTAGCATTTCTTCATTCTTTTTCAGTGCATACGAGTCAGATTGTTTTTCATTCAAACATTGCATCTTTTCACATAATCTTATCCTTTCCTAAGGGTGTTAAGGCATTATATATACACTCACTTTCAGATATCATATTCACCTCTTTCACTTTGCAATTATACACATTTATTCTCTCAAATTTCACACCAAGTGCTCTTTAATATTCAAACTTTCACATTGATATTTTTTTCTGCATTAGTGTTCCATACATGTCCAGAAAAATTTATATCATTGATCATAAACATTGAGCACTATACTATCATTGATAATTGCTTGAAAGGGAAGATCAATCAAGTGATTGATACATTGTTCTACTATTCAAACTCTTATACAAAATCAAATACTTGTTGTATTCTTGTTATCCAGGATTGTTGGAAACAAGTTAGACACTTTGAGAGGATTGTTCTCATAAGTGGTCTTAGTGAAAAATCCAAGAGGATTGTTCTTGGTCCAAGAGGATTGTTCTTGGTGTTTGGTTAGGCTTGTACAAGATACCAACTATATTGAAATCTCTTACTGCGTAAGGGGACTGGAGTACTCTCGGTTTGTGAGGGGAACCAGGATATATCCTTGTGTCATTTATTTTTCTGCACTTCACATTTTTAGTAACATCACCATAAACCAGAAAAATAATCACTTTACACCATAAAACCGAAAAAGTTATAAAGTACCTAATTCACCTCTTAGGCATATCTGATACTTACATTTGGCATCAGAGCAAGCTATAGGTAACTTGTTCCTAAAGATCCAGAATGGCTTCCGCAAATCAAAATCCGGTTTTCAAAGATGGTGGTTCTAACAACAAGCCTCCATTGTTTTGTGGTGAATATTTTGACTTTTGGAAAATACGAATGAAGGCTCATCTAGAAGCACAAGGAGAAGAAGTTTGGCAGGCTGTCCTACAAGGTCCTCATGTCCCTATAACGGTCGTTAATGGTGTTGGATCGGAGAAACCTAAAGCGTCATGGGATGATAATGATAGAAAAAGGGTTCTTGCTGACAAAAGGCGGTCAATCTCCTTCAAGGTGCTCTTAGTATGGATGAATTTTTCCGAGTATCGGCATGTACAACATCAAAGGAGATTTGGGATACTCTTGTAGAAACTCATGAAGGTACCACTGAAGTTAAAAGATCAAGATTGAATACTTTAAGCCAAGAGTACGAACTGTTTAGAATGAAGCCCGGAGAAACTATTCTCGATTTGCAAAAACGATTCGTACATCTGACAAATCACTTGAAGGCACTTGGTAAGACTCTTACTACCGAAGAACTTAATCTTAAAGTACTCAAATCTTTGACAAGGGAGTGGCAACCAAAAGTGACGGCGATATCCGAAAAGAAAAATTTATCAAAATTTACTTTCGCAACACTATTTGGAAAACTTCAAGAATATGAGACGGAACTTGGAAGATTGGAAAAGCATGAGAACTTAGAGAAGAAATCCAAAGGCATTGCATTAAAGGTAGATTCAAAAGAAAGCAAAATGAAAGATGCATCGGATGAAGATGAAAATTTCTTGCTTCTTGTAAAAAGGTTAGGCAATTTTTTGGTAATAAAAATAATATTGATAATACTAACTATGTCAAAAGAAAGAAATTCTCAAAGCATAAGGATAAAGAAGCATCTGAAGGATAGAAAAACACTTAGAAAGGGGGGGTTTGAATAAGTGTAGCTTTAAAAAACTTGACAGATAAAAATAAATTGCACAGTTATTTTTATCCTGGTTCGTTGTTAACTAAACTACTCCAGTCCACCCCCGCAGAGATGATTTACCTCAACTGAGGATTTAATCCACTAATCGCACGGATTACAATGGTTTTCCACTTAGTCAGCAACTAAGTCTTCCAGAGTCTTCTGATCACACACTGATCACTCCAGGAACAACTGCTTAGATACCCTCTAAGACTTTTCTAGAGTCTACTGATCCACACGATCACTCTAGTTACAATCTGCTTAGATAACCTCTAAGACTTCCTAGAGTATTCTGATCCACACGATCACTCTAGTTCCTTACAACTTAATGTAATTCTAAGAGTATTACAAATGCTTCTTAAAAGCGATAATCACAACTGTGATATTTCTCTTAATCGTTTAAGCTTAATCTCACTAATATATTACAACAGCAATGTAGTGAGCTTTGATGAAGATGAAGATTCTGAGTTTTGATTTGAACAGCGTTTGAGCAAGTTTAATATGAGTTGTTTTGGTGCAGAGTCGTTAACCTTGCTTCTCATCAGAACTTCATATTTATAGGCGTTGGAGAAGATGACCGTTGAATGCATTTAATGCTTTGCGTGTTCCGCACAGCATCGCATTTAATGTTATACGCTTTTGTCAACTACCTCGAGCCTTGTTCACGCTGTGTCTACTGACGTAGCCTTTAGTAGCTTTTAACGTTCCTTTTGTCAGTCAGCGTAGCCTGCCACTTGTACTTCCTTCTGATCTGATGTTTGTGAATACAACGTTTGAATATCATCAGAGTCAAACAGCTTGGTGCATAGCATCTTCTGATCTTCTGACCTTGAAGTGCTTCTGAGCGTGATACCATCAGAACTTCAGTGCTTCTGTTCTCTTGTTCTTCTGATGCTTCCATAGACCCATGTTCTGATTCTGCTTCGACCATCTTCTGATGTCTTGCCAGACCATGTTCTGATGTTGCATGCTGAACCCTTTGAGACAAAGCTTCTGAGCGCTGAATTATGCGTACTCTTTATATATTTCCTGAAAAGGAAATTGCATTGGATTAGAGTACCATATAATCTTAAGCAAAATTCATATTATTGTTATCATCAAAACTAAGATAATTGATCAGAACAAATCTTGTTCTAACAATCTCCCCCTTTTTGATGATGACAAAAACATATATAAATGATATGAATTTGCGATCAGAAAGAACAGACGGCAAAAGACAAATTACACAGCTATAGCATAAGCATATGAATATGTCTCCCCCTGAGATTAACAATCTCCCCCTGAGATAAATAATCTCCCCCTGAAATAAATACTCGAAGAACTTTAATAAAAGACTTCCCTGATTATTTCGGTAGAGACGATCATATAAGCTTCTGTCTTTAGAGAATTCATAGCTTCTGACTTCTGCTTCCATAGGACAGCTTCAGAACTAGAATTTCCTTAGATCCCTAGAGCACTCACAGCTTCTGATTCCTGCTTCCATCTAGGACAGCTTCAGAACTTGAATTTCTTTGATCTTCTGAACATTCACAGCTTCTGATTTCTGCTTCCATTCAGGACAGCTTCAGAACTTGAATTTCTTTGATCTTCTGAACATTCACAGCTTCTGATTTCTGCTTCCATTTAGGACAGCTTCAGAACTTGAGTTTTCTGGATCTTTAGAACATTCACAGCTTTGAATTTCTGCTTCCCTCGGATAGCTTCAGAGCTTGAATTTCTACCAACATCACTTCATGCTAGATTTGTATCAGAACATTGTTGAATGTACCAGAGCATCATCAGAGCATCTCTACATCCTGAAATGTTACAGAACAAAAACTAAACGACAAAAGTCAGCATGAACGAGTTAGAACATAAAATGTATATTCGAACACATTATATGTATCAGAGCCATAACATTATATGTATCAGAGCAAATAGAATTTTGTCAGAACAAATAGACAAATATGGATCAAATTCTATTATCAGTGCTTCTGATTCATTTTTCTTTCTTGCTTCTGATTTCTGAAGCTTGACAGCACTCAGCTTGCTTCAGTTTCCATGGTTTTGCTTCTTGTGTTTGCTTTGAAGATTCTTTTCACTTCTTTATACCTGCAAAACACTTAAACCATATAGAACTTGCAGTTCTTGTTAGTGAATGTGTGGGAGCTTTACCCAGCAACTGATAGATTAATCAAATCATTTATCATTTATCTTCTCCCCCTTTTTGTCATAACATCAAAAAGAATATTTCAAAAGATTCAGATGTATAAAACGACAAATAAAATCACTGGAATGTAAAACAAGGAAAGTTTTCATTGATAATCAGAAGATATTACAAAAGGTTCCTATGTTTAACAAGATGAGAAACATTCCTAGCAAATACATAAAAAGTCATCCCAAGAGGAAATGACTACAAAAATTAAAAACAGCACCCTAGCAGGACACGCTCGGTGTCAACCCATCAAGAATCCCTGTGGAATCTTGTCTTCCAGACTAGAACCTCCACTGTAGGAGAGATCCAAGTGACCAAAGAGGAAGAGAGGGACAGTTCACAGACAGAGAGCTAATGTTGCAAACGGGGCTTTCCCTCAACATAGAAGTTAAGAATATCATTCTTAACCTCCTCCCATAACTCAAGAAAGTCTTCTGTCTTTGGGTGAAAGTTGATAACAACATCAAAGAAGAGGTCTGACTTGAGAGGTATTAGGAGAGCCATCCCGAGATATGCAGAGATCTGTCGCCTTTGAGTCATAGATCTTCAACAGGCTTAGGATGAACGCTAGGTTTGAGCTAGGATTTCTTTTTAAAAGAATGAAAAACTTGTTTGAGCAAGAGACGAAAACGGAAGAGAGAGAGAGAGAAAAACTTGATGAGGAATGCAAAGAGATAGGGAAAGAGAAGCGTTTGAAGAGTATTTAAAAAAAATAAAATGAAACGAATGTTGAATAGCATTTAATGTTACGTGACATGAGGAGAGATAATAAAGACGAACGAGGTGACTAGCACAGTTACCTATGGTCGGCGTCCCTTCAACTGCACGTGCGCTTATCCATGAATAGTAACGACAGGTTTACCATCCCGAGATAAAACGTTACAGCTGTTTTTGCTTTAAAAGAGGTTCTGAATCAACTTAGACAATGAAACGTTAGTAATAACCGAATCATAATTTCTAAAAGATTTCAATCAGAACTTCTGATTAAAAAAAATGTTCCACATTCATTTCAGAAGATACTCATACATGAGAACTTCTCATCTTCTCATTCTGGGCATAAATCCATACTGATGTTTTTCAGAATGAACTTAAACCTATCTTCAGCCAGGGGTTTTGTAAAGATATCAGCCCATTGATGGTCTGTATCAACAAAGTTTAAAGATATAACACCCTTATGAACATAGTCCCTTATGAAATGATGTTTAATCTCAATATGTTTAGCTTTTGAATGAAGAATAGGATTCTTAGATAAACATATAGCAGAAGTATTATCACAGAATATAGGAATGTTACTCTCAAATATCTGATAATCTTCTAACTGACTCTTCATCCAGAGCATCTGTGTACTACAACCAGCAGCAACGACATAGTCTGCTTCTGTTGTTGATAGAGCAATAATTGCTTGCTTCTTGCTATACCAAGAGATCAAATGACTTCCAAGAAATTGGCAACTTCCTGAAGTACTCTTTCTTTCAATTCTGTCTCCAGCATAGTCAGCATCGCAGAATCCTACTAAGTTGTATTCTTTAGATTTTCTGTAAACTAAGCCAACATTAGTAGTACCTTTCAGATACCTTAGAATTCTCTTAACAGCAGTTAAATGAGATTCTCTAGGATCTGATTGGAATCTAGCACACAAACAAACACTGAACAGAATGTCAGGTCTAGAAGCAGTCAAATATAGAAGAGATCCAATCATACCTCTGTATAACTTCTGATCTACCTTCTTACTTACCTCATCCTTACCTAGGATGCATGTTGGATGCATAGGAGTTTTGGCTTCTTTGCAGTCTAGAAGATTAAACTTCTTCAGAAGTTCCTTCACATACTTTGTTTGGTGAACATACGTTCCTTCTGATGTTTGATTTATTTGTATTCCAAGGAAATACTTGAGTTCTCCCATCATGCTCATTTCAAACTCAGCCTGCATAGACTCAGCAAACTCCTTTCCAAGTGTAGCATTAGATGTTCCAAAAATAATATCATCTACATATATTTGACAAATTAAAATATCCCTTTTAAAGGTTTTACAAAAGAGAGTAGTGTCCACTTTTCCTCTAGTGAAACCATTATCCAGAAGGAAAGAACTTAAGCGTTCATACCAAGCTCTGGGAGCCTGTTTCAATCCATACAATGATTTCTTAAGTTTAAAAACATGATTAGGAGACATAGAGTCTTCAAAACCAGGAGGTTGATGGACATAAACTTCTTCATCTATATAACCATTTAAGAAGGCACTCTTAACATCCATCTGATAAAGAGTGATGTTATGTTGAGTGGCAAATGAAATTAATAGACGAATAGATTCTAACCTGGCCACTGGTGCAAAGGTTTCTGTATAATCAATCCCTTCTTGCTGACTATAACCCTGAGCCACCAGTCTGGCTTTGTTCCTTACCACTTCACCTTTCTCACTGAGCTTGTTTCTGAAGACCCATTTTGTACCAATTATATTGAATCCATTTGGTCTAGGAACAAGATCCCAAACATCATTCCTTGTAAACTGATTCAGTTCTTCTTGCATAGCAATTATCCAGTCTGGATCTTCTAGAGCATGATCAACAGAAGTTGGCTCGATCAAAGATACAAGACCTAATTGACAATCTGCATTGTTCTTGAGGAATGCTCTTGTTCTGATTGGATCATCCTTCTTTCCAAGAATGACATCTTCTGAATGACCAGAGATGAGTTTGGATGATCTTCTGACAGATGGTTCTTCAGAAATGCTTAGATCCTCCAGAGAAGCTGATACTTGATCTTCAGATTCTTTGCTTCTGAGAAGCTCTGCTCCTGATGCGTTGCTTCTTGGCTCAACAACTTCTGATATATCAATATCACAATCTGCAAAATTATCAAACTGCTTTGGTTTTTCAGAACCAAGCTTATCATCAAACCTGATATTGATTGATTCTTCTACAATCAATGTTTCAGTATTGTATACTCTGTAGCCTTTTGAGCGTTTGAAATATCCAAGAAGGAAACATTTTTGAGCTTTGGAATCAAACTTACCAAGATGATCTTTAGTGTTCAGAATAAAGCATACACATCCAAAAGGATGGAAATATGAAATGTTGGGCTTTCTATTCTTCCACAATTCATAAGGAGTCTTATTTAGAATAGGTCTGATAGAGATTCTATTCTGAATATAGCATGCAGTGTTTATTGCTTCTGCCCAGAAATGCTTAGCCATATTGGTTTCATTGATCATGGTTCTGGCCATTTCTTGCAGAGTCCTATTCTTTCGTTCTACAACTCCATTTTGCTGTGGAGTTCTAGGACAAGAGAAATCATGGGCAATACCATTTTCTTTGAAGAATTCTTCAAAGGATCTGTTCTCAAATTCACCACCATGATCACTTCTTACCTTTATGATTTTACACTCTTTTTCAGATTGAATCTGAATGCAGAAATCAAAGAACACTGAATGAGTCTCATCCTTGTGTTTCAAGAATTTCACCCATGTCCAGCGGCTATAATCATCTACGATGACTAATCCATATTTCTTCCCTCTGACAGATGCTGTTTTGACTGGGCCAAACAGATCAATGTGCAAGAGTTCTAATGGCCTTGAGGTAGAAACAACATTCTTGGACTTGAATGCAGGTTTGGAGAACTTTCCCTTCTGACATGCTTCACAAAGAGCATCTGATTTGAATTTCAGATTAGGGAGTCCTCTGACAAGATTCAGTTTGTTAATCTGAGAAATCTTTCTCAAACTAGCATGACCTAATCTTCTGTGCCAGACCCACTGCTCTTCAGAAACAGACATAAGACAAGTCACCTTCTGACTCATAAGATCTTGCAGATCTGTCTTATAAATGTTGTTCTTCCTCTTGCCTGTAAATAGGATTGAGCCATCCTTCTGATTTACAGCCTTGCAAGACTCTTGATTAAAGATTATGTCATAACCATTGTCACTTAATTGACTGATAGATAAGAGGTTATGTGTTAATCCTTCTACAAGAAGTACATTAGAAATGGAAGGAGAGTTACCAGACTTTATAGTTCCAGAGCCAATTATCTTGCCCTTCTGATCTCCTCCAAACTTGACTTCTCCTCCAGACTTAAGCACCAGGTCTTGGTACATAGACCTTCTTCCTGTCATGTGTCGTGAGCATCCAGAGTCCAGGTACCATGACATGTTGTGCTTTGTCCTTTTTGCAGTCAAGGATATCTGCAATAGGAATAATCTTATCCTTAGGTACCCACATTTTCTTGGGTCCTTTCTTGTTAGTTCTTCTCAAGTTCTGATTGAACTTGGGTTTAACATTGTAAGCAATAGGAGGAACAGCATGATAATTTTTAATGTGAGTTTCATGATATTTCCTAGGTTGTGTCACATGCTTTTTGGTGTGTGTTATGTGAAAACTTTGAGCATGTGAAGTGTGCCTAATATCATGGGAGTGGCCATACTTGAACTGATCATACAATGGCTTGTATGTAAATTTCATTTCATCAACAGGTTCAAGCTTGTATGGGGTTTCACCCTCAAAACCAATGCCTACTCTTTTGTTTCCAGACACAGCATATATCATAGAAGCTAGCTGACTTCTGCCAATACTTCTAGATAAGAACTTCCTGAAACTTAAATCATATTCTTTCAGAATATGGTTTAGACTAGGAGTGGATTTTTCTGAATCAGAAGGAGATCCAACATTATTGGATAATTTTAAAAGTTTTTCTTTTAATTCAGAATTTTCCAACTCAAGCTTCTTTGTTTCAAATTCAAATAGCTTTTTCAGCTTTTTGTATTTGAGACTAATCTGAGACTTGAGTTCCAGAAGTTCAGTTAGACCGGAAACTAACTCATCTCTAGTAAGTTCAGAAAATACCTCTTCAGAATCTGATTCTGATGTAGATTCTGATCCGTCATCTTCTGTCGCCATCAGCGCACAGTTGGCCTGCTCATCTTCAGAGTCTGAATCATCTTCTGACTCATCCCAGGTTGCCATAAGACCTTTCTTCTTATGGAACTTCTTCTTGGGATTTTCCTTCTGAAGATTTGGACATTCATTCTTGTAGTGTCCAGGCTCATTGCATTCATAGCACATGACCTTCTTCTTGTCAAATCTTCTGTCATCAGACGATTCTCCACGTTCAAATTTCTTTGAACTTCTGAAGCCTCTGAACTTCCTTTGCTTGGTCTTCCAGAGTTGATTTAGTCTTCTGGAGATCAAAGACAGTTCATCTTCTTCTTCAGATTCTGATTCTTCAGGATCTTCTTCTCTAGCCTGAAAAGCGTTAGTGCATTTCTTGATATTTGATTTTAATGCAATAGACTTACCTTTCTTTTGAGGCTCATTTGCGTCCAGCTCTATTTCATGACTCCTCAAGGCACTGATAAGCTCTTCCAGAGAAACTTCATTCAGATTCTTTGCAATCTTGAATGCAGTCACCATAGGACCCCATCTTCTGGGTAAGCTTCTGATGATCTTCTTTACGTGATCAGCCTTGGTGTATCCCTTGTCAAGAACTCTCAATCCAGCAGTAAGAGTTTGAAATCTTGAAAACATCTTTTCAATGTCTTCATCATCCTCCATCTTGAAGGCTTCATACTTCTGGATTAAGGCTAGAGCTTTAGTCTCCTTGACTTGAGCATTTCCTTCATGAGTCATTTTCAAGGACTCATATATGTCATAGGCCGTTTCCCTGTTAGATATCTTCTCATACTCAGCATGAGATAGCATTCAGCAAAACAGTTCTGCATTTATGATGATTCCTGAAAAGCTTCTTCTGATCATCATTCATTTCTTGCCTTGTCAGCTTTACGCCACTGGCATTTACTGGATGTTTGTAACCATCCATCAGAAGATCCCATAGATCACCATCTAGACCAAGAAAGTAACTTTCCAGTTTATCTTTCCAGTATTCAAAGTTTTCACCATCAAATACCGGCGGTCTAGTATAACCATTGTTACCGTTGTATTGCTCAGCAGAGCCAGATGTAGATGCAGGTGTAGGTGTAGACTTTTCACTTTCATCAACCATCTTTTACTGAAGCGTTTTTCTCTTCCTGAATCTTTTCTAAACACGGTTAAGTGCTTGCACCTTAGAACCGGCGCTCTGATGCCAATTGAAGGATAGAAAAACACTTAGAAAGGGGGGGTTTGAATAAGTGTAGCTTTAAAAAACTTGACAGATAAAAATAAATTGCACAGTTATTTTTATCCTAATTCGTTGTTAACTAAACTACTCCAGTCCACCCCCGCAGAGATGATTTACCTCAACTGAGGATTTAATCCACTAATCGCACGGATTACAATGGTTTTCCACTTAGTCAGCAACTAAGTCTTCCAGAGTCTTCTGATCACACACTGATCACTCCAGGAACAACTGCTTAGATACCCTCTAAGACTTTTCTAGAGTCTACTGATCCACACGATCACTCTAGTTACAATCTGCTTAGATAACCTCTAAGACTTCCTAGAGTATTCTGATCCACACGATCACTCTAGTTCCTTACAACTTAATGGAATTCTAAGAGTATTACAAATGCTTCTTAAAAGCGATAATCACAACTGTGATATTTCTCTTAATCGTTTAAGCTTAATCTCACTAATATATTACAACAGCAATGTAGTGAGCTTTGATGAAGATGAAGATTCTGAGTTTTGATTTGAACAGCGTTTGAGCAAGTTTAATATGAGTTGTTTTGGTGCAGAGTCGTTAACCTTGCTTCTCATCAGAACTTCATATTTATAGGCGTTGGAGAAGATGACCGTTGAATGCATTTAATGCTTTGCGTGTTCCGTACAGCATCGCATTTAATGTTATACGCTTTTGTCAACTACCTCGAGCCTTGTTCACGCTGTGTCTACTGACGTAGCCTTTAGTAGCTTTTAACGTTCCTTTTGTCAGTCAGCGTAGCCTGCCAATTGTACTTCCTTCTGATCTGATGTTTGTGAATACAACGTTTGAATATCATCAGAGTCAAACAGCTTGGTGCATAGCATCTTCTGATCTTCTGACCTTGAAGTGCTTCTGAGCGTGATACCATCAGAACTTCAGTGCTTCTGTTCTCTTGTTCTTCTGATGCTTCCATAGACCCATGTTCTGATTCTGCTTCGACCATCTTCTGATGTCTTGCCAGACCATGTTCTGATGTTGCATGCTGAACCCTTTGAGACAAAGCTTCTGAGCGCTGAATTATGCGTACTCTTTATATATTTCCTGAAAAGGAAATTGCATTGGATTAGAGTACGATATAATCTTAAGCAAAATTCATATTATTGTTATCATCAAAACTAAGATAATTGATCAGAACAAATCTTGTTCTAACAGCATCCACTTCATCACAAGAAGTTACATGCTATGAATGTGGGAAACAAGGACACATAAAGCCGGAATGTCCAAAGCTTTCGAAGAAGAATGGATTCAAAGGCAAAAAGGAGTTCAAAAATAAAAAGGCCTACATAGCATGGGAAGATAATGAAGTAAGTTCCTCATCGGACTCCGATAGTGACGAAAGTGCAAACCTAGCACTAATGGCATCACACCACTCCGACGATGAAGAAGGCGAGGTTAGTCATGATGATTCTCTTTTTGATAATGGTGCACAAGGTGCAATAGATGAATTATTAAAAGAATGCAAAATTCTCTATAAAACTATCTCATCTCAAAAGAAAATAATATCATCTTTAGAAGAAAAGGTTAAGATAATTGAAGTAGAACATAAAGATGACAAAGAAAAAATGATTAGTGTTCAAGAAGATAATGTTGCATGCAAGAATTGTGAATCACTTTCCTTCCATTTGTCCAATTAAAACGTGTTTTAGAAAGATATGAAAAAGGGCAAATTGGATCGGAAAATGTTCTTAGCACACAAAGATACTCCAATGATAAGAGCGGACTTGGTTTCTCTAAATTTGATAAACCAAGATCCAACAAGACTATCTTTGTCAAGGCTAGTAACCAACCAATTCAAGAGAAAGTGATCAAGCCTAAAGTAATGTAACATTATCCTAAAAAGAAGAACTTTGTTAAGAAGAAATCTTATCCTCCTAGATATAGAAGTAACTTTGAACCTACTTGTTTTTATTGTGGTATTATTGGTCACACACCCAATGCTTGTTATGTAAGGAACTTTAGTGTTCCTAGTGGACATTATGTATGGGTGAAGAAAGGAACTAACTATGATGGACCCAAAGCCATTTGGGTACCTAACAAAACTTAATTTGTTTTGTAGGCATGCTTGAAGACCACCTCAAACCTATGGTATCTAGATAGTGGTTGTTCAAAGCATATGACGGGTGACTTAAACCAATTTTCAGATCTAAGGTTAAAGGCCAAGGGCTTTGTCACTTATGGAGACAACAATAAGGGAAGAATTCTTGGCAAAGGCAAAGTTGGTGCACCACCTTTCACATCAATTGAAGATGTTCTTTATGTTGAAGGACTAAAGCATAATCTTCTAAGCATTAGCCAACTTTGTGACAAAGGCTTCAAGATCAAATTCACTAAGGAGGAATGCTTGATCATCGATGAAGTCACCAATGAGGTAAAACTCAAAGGTACAAGAATTAATAACATTTTTATGATTTCTTTAAATGATTTATCTTTGAAAGTAAAATGTCTTTTGGTAAACAATAATGATTCATGGTTATGGCATAAAAGAGCAGCCCATATTCATATGGACCATTTAAATAAGTTAACCAAACATGATCTTGTTATTGGCTTACCTAAGATAAAGTTTGTCAAAGATAAATTATGCGACGCATGTCAAAAGGGAAAGCAAACCAAATCATCTTTCAAACCAAAGAATGTGGTGACTACAACAAGACCACTTCAATTATTGCATATGGATCTATTTGGTCCATCAAGGACAAGAAGCTTCGGAGGTAATGTATACGCTTTAGTTATTGATGATGATTATTCTAGATATTCTTGGACTTTGTTTCTTGTGCAGAAAAGTGATGCTTTTAGAGCCTTTAAGAAGTATGCAAAACAAATCCAAAATGAAAAATCATTAAAGATTGTATCCATAAGAAGTGATCATGGTGGAGAGTTTCAAAATGCATCATTTGAAGAATTTTGTGAAGAACATGGTATCTCGCATAATTTTTCAGCACCAAGAACTCCACAACAAAATGGAGTAGTTGAAAGGAAAAATAGGTTTCTAGTGGAACTTGCAAGAACAATGCTTAGTGATGCAAATCTTCCTAAATACTTTTGGGCGGATGCGGTTAGTACGGCATGTTATGTTGGAAATCGAGTAATCATTAGACCTATCTTAAAGAAGACTCCATATGAACTCTTTAAAGGAAGAAAGCCAAACACTGCTCACTTTCACATTTTTGGATGCAAGTGCTTTGTTCTCAACAATGACAAAGACAATCTTGGTAAGTTTGATGAGAAATCCGACGAAGGTATATTTCTTGGTTATTCTCTTTCTAGTAAAGCATATAGAATTTATAATAAAAGAACTTTAACTATTGAAGAATCTATGCATGTATCATTTGATGAGACTAACACCTCCAAAGAGGAAATAGTTGTTTGTGATGATGATGATCCTTTAGATTTACCCCCGGAAGAACTTTCAAATGATACAATTGTGAAGGCACCGAAAGAACCTTCAAATGATACAATTGTGAAGGCACCGGAAGTTCAACAAGAAAGTGTTCAACAAGAAAGTGTACAACAAGAATCTAACACCAATGATCTACCAAAAGAATGGAGAACTCATAGAGATCATCCTATTGATAAAGTTATTGGTGATATTAGCCAAGGAGTTGCAACAAGATTAAATCTCAAAGATGCTTGCTTACACATGGCTTTTGTTTCTCAAATTGAACCTTCCAAAGTTGATGAAGCCTTAGGAGACGATCAATGGATAAATGCAATGCAAGAAGAATTAAATCAATTCGAGAGAAATCAAGTTTGGGAACTTGTTCCTAGACCAAATAATAAACACATCATAGGTACTCGATGGGTGTTTAAGAACAAACTTGATGAGAATGGTATAATTGTTCGAAACAAAGCAAGATTGGTGGCCCAAGGTTACAATCAAGAAGAAGGAATCGACTTTGAAGAAACATTTGCTCCGGTTGCAAGGTTAGAAGCTATTCGTCTTTTACTTGGTTATGCATGTTCATTAAATTTTCAGCTTTATCAAATGGACGTCAAGAGCGCATTCTTGAATGGCTACATCAATGAAGAAGTCTATGTCAAACAACCCCCGGGATTTGAAGACTTCAAGAATCCTTCACATGTCTTTAAGTTGAGAAAGGCTCTTTATGGATTAAAGCAAGCACCTAGAGCATGGTATGATAGACTTAGCAATTTTTTGTGTGAAAAAGGTTTCGAAAAGGGTAAGGTTGATAAAACTTTGTTCATTAAGAAAATCAAAAGTAACACTTTATTGGTTCAAGTCTATGTTGATGATATCATTTTTGGATCGACTAACAAAGAAATGTGTGAGGAATTCTCATTGATGATGCAAGGAGAATTCGAGATGTCTATGATGGGAAAGATGAACTACTTTCTTGGACTACAAATTAAGCAACTCAAAGATGGAATCTTTATCAATCAATCCAAATATTGTAAAGAACTATTGAAGAAGTTTGATATGGACAATTGTAAAGCGATGAATACTCCAATGGGCTCTGGTACATATGTTGATCAAGATGAATCCGGTACTCCAATTGATATTACCAAGTATCGAGGTATGATTGGTTCTTTATTGTATTTGACGGCAAGCCGTCCTGACATAATGTTTTGTTGTGAAAAACGATACCAATAACAAAGTATAATAGGGAATTAGAGAGGAGAAGAAGAACACAAGAATTGGTTATAACTGCTATTCTTTCACTTTCTCTTAAAACAAGATTACAAGTTTACAAGAATAACAAATAACCTCTCTCACCCTAAATTAGGATTTGCAGCTTAGCAATGATGAGAGACTAGTATGCTATTTATAATAAAACCTAACATACTAACTAATGGGCTTTTTCAGCAAGGCCCATTACACAAGCCGACTTAATAAACAAGCTAACTTAACAAATTATGGTTTAAACACTAAAACCTAATTTAACATGCTAACAACCCTAGCATCTTCGACATCTGCATGCTAGACCCATCTTCGACTACAACATGCACACTTCGACACCAGCATGTGAACAATCCTTCGACTTCATGCTTAACTCTGTCGAACTGTCGAACCAAGAAGCTACCCTTCGACAATACTAGAGTTCGATCCAATATCTCACAAATCTCCACCTTGGACCTAACTCTACAACGTCAAGGAACAGACTAGCTTTCTTCATGCAGCTTTATCAACTGCATACAGTGGAAAAACTTGCAACTCGGCAATGTCTTGGTGATCATATCAGCAGCATTGTCTTCAGTCGAAACCTTCAGCACTTGGACTTCTCCACGCTCGATTACTCCTCTGACGAAATGCAGCCTCACATCAATGTGCTTAGTTCGTTCATGATAGGCTGAATTCTTTGACAGGTGTATTGCACTTTGACTATCACATTTAACAGTGATACCTCGACCTTGAAGTTTCAGCTCCTTCGCAAAACCTTCAAGCCACAATGCTTCTTTCACAGCTTCAGTGAGAGCAATATATTCCGCTTCAGTGGTTGATAGAGCAACAACCTTCTGAAGTGTTGCTTTCCAACTAATTGCAGTGCCAAACATAGTGAAAACATATCCAGAAATAGATTTTCTGGAATCCATACAACCAGCATAATCAGAGTCGACATATCCTTCTATTACTGCTTTACTATCTTCACCCAAGGTTCCACCATAAATTAGGACTCTATTCAGAGACCCATTTATGTACCTTAAAATCCACTTCAATGCTTGCTAGTGAGCCTTTCCAGGATTCGCCATGTACCTGCTTACAAGACTTACTGCGTATGCTATGTCGGGTCTAGTACAGACCATAGCATACATCAAAGAACCAACTATATTAGCATATGGGATGCTATTCATATAGGCTCTTTCGACATCAGTACTGGGACACTGATCAATACTCAGCTTGAATTGAGGGTTTGTTGGAGTCACAACTGGCTTCGAATTCGACATACCAAACTTTTCAAGAATCTTCCGTAGATATGCCTCTTGAGATAGACATAACTTCGACTTCTTTCTATCTCTTCGAATGTCAATTCCAAGAATCCTGGAAGCAGCTCCCAGATCCTTCATATCGAACTCCTTATTGAGTTCAGCCTTCACCCTCATCACATCTTCGACACTGTTGCTTGCTATGAGAATATCATCCACATAAAGCAACAAAATAACAAATGAATTACCAGGTCGAAATCTGAAGTAAACGCAGTGGTCGAACTGACTTCTAATGAAACTTATGTGTGCCATGAACTTGTCGAATCTCCTATTCCACTGTCGAGGAGATTGTTTCAGCCCATACAAAGATCTCTTTAACTTGCACACATAATCTTCCTTCCCCTTTTCGACATACCCTTCAGGTTGCCTCATCAGGATCGTTTCATCTAGATCACCATACAAGAACGCAGTCTTCACATCCATCTGTTCCAGTTCAAGATCGAACTGTGCCACCATGGCAAGCAACATTCGAATGGACCTATGCTTCACAACAGGAGAAAACACATCATTGAAGTCGACACCTTCTTTCTGAGTGAAACCCCTTGCAACTAACCTTGCCTTGTATCTTTTCGACATCACTCCTTCAATTCCTTCCTTAACTTTGAAAATCCATTTACAGCTGACTAACCTTGCCCCAACAGGTTTCTTGATCAGTTCCCAAGTATGATTATCATGAAGAGATTTCATCTCATCATCCATGGCCTTCAGCCATTCAGTCTTATTTCGACTCCTCATAACTTCCTTATAATCTCTAGGTTCTTCGTCTAGAACCTCACTTGCAGAGATTAAGGCATAAGCTATAAGATCTGCATATCCAAGTCTCTGAGGTGGTTTGATGACTCTTCTCGACCTATCTCTCGACAATAGGTAGTCATCGTCAGTTTCCTCAACTTCAGCATCTACTGCTTCTTCTTCGACTTCATCTGGGATATGCAATTCGGCATCAACATGCTCCACCTCAACAGGAATCTCTACCTGTTCCAGCTCTTCGTCAGATGTTTCTGTACTTCGACCAACATCATCAGTTTTCTTAAAAGCCATTTCAGCTTCATTGAAAACTACATCTCGACTGGTGATACACCTCCTGTGACCTGGCTTTAGGCACCATAGCCTATAAGCTTTGACTCCTTCAGGGTATCCCATGAACATGCATTTCAGAGCTCTAGGTTCGACCTTGTCTTGCCTAATGTGAGCATAGGCTACGCAGCCAAATACTCTCAGTTTGTCGAGATCTGGTGGATGTCCCGACCAAACTTCTTCAGGTGTCTTCATATCTAACGCTGTCGAAGGACATCTGTTTATCAGATATGTTGCTGTCGAAACAGCATCAGCCCAAAACACCTTCTTTAACCCCGCACTAGTCAACATGCATCTGACTCTCTCCAAAATAGTTCGATTAAATCTTTCAGCCAAACCATTTTGCTGTGGAGTACCTGCAGTAGTTCCGTGCCTTGCAATACCAAAGGCAGCACAAAAACTGTTGAATGCCTCATTGCAAAATTCAAGGCCATTGTCGGTTCTCAACCTCTTGACCTTCCTGCCAGTCTGATTTTCAACCAGAGTCTTCCAACTTTTGAAATTCTCAAAAGTTTCATCCTTAGTCTTCTGGATGAATACCCATAATTTTCTGGAATAATCATCTACTATAGATAGAAAATACCTTGCTCCTGAATGTGATGCACACCTTGCAGGCCCCCAAAGATCAGCATGGATGTAATCAAGGGATCCATGTGTTCTTTGTTTGCCTTTGTTGAACTTCACTCTGCAAGATTTTCCAAGTACACAGGGTTCACAAAACTTCAGCTTTTCGACTTTGTCTCCACCAAGAAGATTTTGTTTCCCTAATTCGACCAGACCCCTTTCACTGACATGGCCCAATCTCATGTGCCAGATTTCTGTCTTCGACAAAGGTTTCGTGGATACAACATTTGTCGAACCACTTACAACTTCAGCCTCAAGGGTATACAAGCCTTGTTTCTTCACGCCTCTCAAGACTTCCTTCGAACCCTTCATGACTCTTAGGATACTTTTCTCTCCTTGGAAAACATATCCTTTCTTGTCGAATTCACCAAGAGAAAGCAGATTTCTCTTCAAATCAGGAACATACTTGACTTCAGTCAACAACCTTATTGACTCATCATGGAGCTTGAATCTCACAGATCCAACACCTGCAATCTTGCAAGCCTTGTTGTTTCCCAGCAATACTGATCCACCATCTTGATCACATAATTCCTCGAACAAGTCTTTGTTTGGAGTCATGTGCCAAGTGCAACCTGAATCCATAATCCACTCCTTCTTAGAGTCACTGCTTGAAACCACAAGAACATCAGATGATTCGAAATCATCTTGAACAATGGCAGCGTTGCCATTATCCTTACCTCCATGATATTTCAGGCGTTCAGGGCACACCTTTCTTGTGTGACCCTCCTTCTTACAATGGTAGCATCGAATGCCAGATGCTTCGCCACTGTAAGACTTCGACTGGCTTTTGCCTTTCTTCTTGTCGAACTTACCATCCTTTCGTAAGAGTTTTCCTTTAACGGCCAAACCTTCGCCAACAGTCGAAGGTTTATGCTCCTTTCGTTCATTCAAGTCCTTAGAGTACAAGGCTAATTGAACTTCTTCAAACGTCAGGGACTCCCTTCCATACAAGAGAGTTTCTTTGAAGTGAGAATGTGATCGAGGCAAAGAACACAATAGTAACAGCGCTTGATCTTCATCATCGATCTTCACATCAATATTTTCAAGATCAAGAATCAGCTTGTTGAACATATCCAACTGCTCAGCCAACACTTTGTCTTCAATCATCTTGAATGAATACAAAGCTTGCTTCAGGTAGAGTCGATTTACCAGCGATTTGGTCATATACAAACTTTCAAGTTTCACCCATAACCCTGATGCCGTCGTCTCCTTTGATACCTGCCGGAGAACCTTATCACCAAGGCTCAACAAAATTGCGCTGTGTGCTTTCTCGATCATATTCGTCTTCTCCGCTGCCGTCAATTCTGCATTCATGGCTGCCTCTCCCTTCAACGCTTCCAAACAACCCTGCTGAACCAGTAGGGCTTTCATCTTCAAAGGCCACAGACCGAAATCATTCACTCCGGTGAACTTTTCAATCTCATACTTTGTTGAAGGCATCTTCTCCACGCTCACCGCACCAATTTGATGTGAAAAACGATACCAATAACAAAGTATAATAGGGAATTAGAGAGGAGAAGAAGAACACAAGAATTGGTTATAACTGCTATTCTTTCACTTTCTCTTAAAACAAGATTACAAGTTTACAAGAATAACAAATAACCTCTCTCACCCTAAATTAGGATTTGCAGCTTAGCAATGATGAGAGACTAGTATGCTATTTATAATAAAACCTAACATACTAACTAATGGGCTTTTTCAGCAAGGCCCATTACACAAGCCGACTTAATAAACAAGCTAACTTAACAAATTAGGGTTTAAACACTAAAACCTAATTTAACATGCTAACAACCCTAGCATCTTCGAAATCTGCATGCTAGACCCATCTTCGACTACAGCATGCACACTTCGACACCAGCATGTGAACAATCCTTCGACTTCATGCTTAACTCTGTCGAACTGTCGAACCAAGAAGCTACCCTTCGACAATACTAGAGTTCGATCCAATATCTCACATGTTTAGTGTTTGTCTTTGTGCTCGCTTTCAAGCAAATCCAAAGGAATCACATCTTATGGCAGTTAAAAGGATCATGAAGTATCTCAAATGAACGACCAACGTTGGCTTATGGTATCCTAAAGGTAGTGTTTGCAATTTAATTGGTTATTCTGACGCGGATTATGCAGGATGTAAAACTGATCGTAAAAGCACAAGTGGTAGTTGTCACATTCTTGGAAATGCATTAGTATCATGGGCTTGTAAAAAGCAAGCATGTGTTGCTCTTAGCACGGCCGAAGCAGAATACATAGCAGCGGGTAGTTGTTGTGCACAAACTCTTTGGCTTAAGCAACAACTTCGTGACTACGGACTTGATCTCGGATGCATTCCTCTTCGATGCGACAATTAAAGTGCTATCAACATTACAAAGAATCCAGTCATGCATTCAAGAACCAAACACATAGACATTCGACATCATTTTCTTCGTGATCATGTGATTAAAGGAGATGTTGAAGTCACTTTTGTTGACACGCATAACCAACTAGCAGACATTTTTACAAAGCCGCTGGCCAAAGAACCGTTCTTCAAAATTCGAAGAGAACTCGGTATTTTGGATGAATATGATATATGACAAACTAAAAACAACTCATCCTCAAATCAAGTTCATCATTTAAGGTGCATGCTATCCACTTTTTCTACTTTAAATAGTTCATTCTTTTTTTATTATTCCTTTAAATATTAGAAATATATCTAAATAACATTTGATTTATGTACCTTCCTTTAAATATTTTTTGTTTTTTCACTCAGTGTAACCGGTTACGGTTATAGGCGTAACCGGTTACGGTTTCGTGTTTTGACCTTCCAGCTTTTCTGTTTGTCTCTGTTTCGTATGCGTAACCGGTTACGCCCCTATACGTAACCGGTTACACTGTTCAGGTTTTTATTTTTTTTATTTTTTTAAATGCTTTATTTATACTATATCTTTTGTTTTTATTTTGGTCAAATGATTCATTGCATCCACCTACCTCCATTCATTCTTCTCTTTAACTCATTCTTATCTTTGACCACCCACTTAAATCCTTCCATTTACCAACAAAATCTCATTAAAAAATCACTATCATATATCTCCTATATATTACAAAACCCAAATAAGCACTTCCTCCAAAATCACTTATTTGGTACCAACACACCAAAATCCGAAAATACCATCCTTAAACCCTAACTTTTCAAAGCTTCATCCATGGCATCATCCAAGAGAGCTAGAGGAAAGGAAAAAGTTGTTGAAATCTCTGAGGAACCTCCAGCTCCTAAAGATCTCTCACTGAAACAACGCAGGTTGCTCGCAAAGTTCCGACAGCGTCCTCTTATTGAACCAAAATGTGGTAATCTCTCAACCTTCAAACCTCCAAGTTTTAATTTTCTAGAACTTCTTCAATATCAGGGGCTTGCTGAACTTATAGCTGATTCCGGTCCATTTTACCCGGACGCAGTGAAAGAATTTTATGCTCATTTTCATATTGAACCTGGTTGTGTCCTGACATCTAAGGTTCATGACACTACACTTAGGCTGACATTAGAAGAATTAGGAACCATTCTGAATGTTCCTTCTACTGGTGAAAGAATTTTACCGGGCTTTATTCCAGGTTCTCCTGCGTTTGAAAATTATGCCAAAATGGATTATTTTTTCAGTATAGCTCGTATCTCACAAGAAAATTTTATGCTCGACGTGCTCAGTACAGTTCATCCCAAGGAATAATCCTACCAAGCAAGCAACTTTCTGTCAGTGACCGTATGCTTCACTATTTTCTTGCATACGTTCTTGTTCCAAAAAGTTCCAATCAATCCCAAATTGGTGACACTGAGATGCAACTGATGTTCGCAATCAAAAACCGTCTCAAGGTAAATTGGGCATATGTTTTTCTTTATCATATGGATTATCAAAGGAAACTCACATCTGGCCTTCCATATGCTCGACTCATTTCAAAGATTTTGGAAACTTGCAACATGCGTATTGGGAGAGAACCGGTCAAACCTATGGTTAGGAAACATATGATAACATCCTCCATTTGTGACAAGAATATGGGAATTTTCCGAGATAGTGATGGACTTTACAAACACCTTGATGAAGCCACACCTCCACCTACTAACCCAATTCCATCTACAAATCCAATTCCACCTTCAAACCCAACTCCACCTCCACCCGAAGGTTACACTAATGAGTTCCTTTACAACTATATGGTGGCAATGGAAGCTCGCTACAACACACGCCTTGACAATCATCGTGATGAAATTCTTGCCGCTATCTCCAATGCCAACCATAATGAAGAAGAAGAAGAAGGTGATGATGAAGGAGATGAGGAGATGCTTGATGATGCTATTTCTTAGTTCTTAGTTTAAGTCTTTAGCTTTCTATGCTTTTATGTTTAATGTGGTCTCTATGTTGGTTGTATTTTGCTTCTTTAGACAAAAATCGTTGGTTTACTTATAATGTTTAAAAGTACCTATTGCTTCGTCGTTTTAATGGTAATCATCTATGTCTTGGTAATCCTTTATATGTGTATGATTTACTATTGTATAAATTTCACTTCTCTTTTTCCCCATCCTTTTTGATAACAACAAAGGGGGAGAAGAGATTTGTATGTTGTATGTTGTTTGTTCAAAATTTGCAGGCCTTTGTTAAATGACAAATAGACTCACTCCAAATTTTCAAGAGAATCATGGACTTAGGGGGAGTCATCAACATAGGGGGAGTCTTACATATTACTTAACAAAGTTCAAACAAAAACAACATTCAAAGCTTGGTTGTCATCATCAAAAAGGGGGAGAATGTAAACACAAGCTTATCAATCAAATGGTTTTGATGAAGACAACATGGATATCTAACTATCAAGAAAGGATGAGAAAAAGATTCAAAGAGCATTCTATCCAAGTCTTAATGTAGCATCAAGTTTCTTAAAACAACTTTTGAAGACTTTTGGAGTTAAGGTATAAACATGTTATTATCTTGATAAAATAGTACTCAAAATACATACAATATTGCATAAAGTCATTAAGTCCTCTCCCTAGAAAATCTTGACATTTTAGAAGTCTTAGAAACATTTTTTTGTATCTTCTTTCAGTGTAACCGGTTACGGTTATTGGCGTAACCGGTTACGGTCACGCAGCCAGACTTCCTTTTGCTACTGGTTTTCTTTTTCTTTCCAGCGTAACCGGTTACGGTTCTTGGTGTAACCGGTTACGAAAACGCATTTTCAAATTTTCCTTTTATAACGGTACAGCGTAACCGGTTACGGCCATTCTCGTAACCCGTTACGGCTGAAACAGTAGCATTTCTTCATTCTTTTTCAGTGCATACGAGTCAGATTGTTTTTCATTCAAACATTGCATCTTTTCACATAATCTTATCCTTTCCTAAGGGTGTTAAGGCATTATAAATACACTCACTTTCAGATATCATATTCACCTCTTTCACTTTGCAATTATACACATTTATTCTCTCAAATTTCACACCAAGTGCTCTTTAATATTCAAACTTTCACATTGATATTTTTTTTTGCATTAGTGTTCCATACATGTCCAGAAAAATTTATATCATTGATCATAAACATTGAGCACTATACTATCATTGATAATTGCTTGAAAGGGAAGATCAATCAAGTGATTGATACATTGTTCTACTATTCAAACTCTTATACAAAATCAAATACTTGTTGTATTCTTGTTATCCAGGATTGTTGGAAACAAGTTAGACACTTTGAGAGGATTGTTCTCATAAGTGGTCTTAGTGAAAAATCCAAGAGGATTGTTCTTGGTCCAAGAGGATTGTTCTTGGTGTTTGGTTAGGCTTGTACAAGATACCAACTATATTGAAATCTCTTACTGCGTAAGGGGACTGGAGTACTCTCGGTTTGTGAGGGGAACCAGGATATATCCTTGTGTCATTTATTTTTCTGCACTTTACATTTTTAGTAACATCACCATAAACCAGAAAAATAATCACTTTACACCATAAAACCGAAAAAGTTATAAAGTACCTAATTCACCCCCCCCCCCCCCTCTTAGGCATATCTGATACTTATAGAAGTATTTAAGACTCAGAACTTGCCATACAAAGTAGAGAATTACCCTCAGTGACAAAGTAAATTATTTAAGACTTAGAACTTAGAACCTCATTCTGCACAGTTCCAAAAAATTAATTCTCAATTCTTATTGTTTGAAATTTCAAATTTGTTAAATTATTTCACTGCTTTACCTTACAAAAAAACATTGAATAGCAATGTGTCAAAACGTTGAATAAGCATACTATAACAATCCAGTGAATGACCATAAAATACTATTCCAATTCTTATAGTTTGCTTAGCATACTATAACAAAATTACACCAATAAGCCAACATTTGTTGTGCTGATATAAATTTCTATAATGGAGAAGAAAATTATAAAAATGTTAGCAAGTAGTAATGATCACAAATAAGAGTGACACACCTTCAGGTGGTTGAGCTAGCTTTCAGTTTTTTGGAGACATCATTTCTTTCTTCCGGTTAAGCTAGCCTATCAATTTAGATGTTTATCAGAGCATTTGCAATCACTATAGTATAAGTCAGTAAACATGTTATATAAGCAATAGAATCTTTTAGCAATTTTTTCTTCCAGAACCTACAAATATAACCAATATTTAAGACACAAATTTGAAGTTATACAAAAGTTCAAGTACATACTTAGTATTACAAGATTGATTGAAAAATGCAAAACAGTACCACAAAGTTGGCTCCCTGTTTTGTTGAAGATGGCGTGAATCCTTTTTGTTGAAGATGAGTACATGTGAAGTCGAAATCAAAGAGTCATCACAAACTCTCAAAAAATGGTTCAACAATAAATCAAGTGCAACAAGAACTCAGCTTCTTAAATTAAAAAGTAATCACATTTTCTAGCTATATACCTTCAAAAACTCATAGTTGACTACAATTTTGACCGCACCATTAGAATCTGTATGCAAATTTTCACAATATGAAGAACTCTTAACAAAGTGTAGCAAATGCTTCTTTCAACTCTTGTGAAACTCTTGGGATCAACCCTGACAATTTAGCCTTTGAACCATAATTCGAATAGCCCGAAGTCCTTGTCGAATCAGCAAACCTTCATGACATGCTTTGGTTCCTATCACCATCAATTGAAGAACTACTGAATGAGCAGATGCTGAACTACTTTGACACAACTAAACATCATATCCTGCAAAGTCCCTATCACAATACATTAGTTTCTGCAAAAGTCTCTTAACAATTCTTTATAGTTTCTCCTGCTTATTTCTGAGGTCCGACCAGTTTTGTGACGCGTTTCAAATCCGTTCTTTCAAAACATTGGACGTCACTCTATCGTAAAAAATCTTGACTGTGAAAGTAAATCTAAGACAATGAGATCAATCTCAGTAACAAATAATGATGCTAAATTCTCAAATTAGTGGAAAAACTTATAAATCATTAGAAAGGAAAGGATACACTTATCTGAGTAACAACTATTGTGATCTAGAAATGACCATCATCTTTGAATCGTGCAAGGGACTGGAATTCTGTTTTCTCCAGGAAGATTAAGTCTATTTAAAGCTAAGACTGCCCTAATGGTTTATCCGACTCATAAACCCAGTTATGTCAGACCCAACAAGGCTCGGTATTATTGAATCTCCTCTTTACACCGTATAGATACGGGTTGGTTTAAAGTCGACGAGTTACAATCCCTTTGGCTTAACCATCGAAGGCAATCGACTCATAGACAAAGTCATAAACATCCTTTACGAAACATATCGACAAGGACCTCAATAGCATAGGCCAAACCTAAATTGTGAATTACCCTACCATATTCACATAATACCCAAAATTGATTTTATTTAAAATTAATGTAGGACCGAAAAACAACTTATCTTTCATCGGAGTATCAATAATGTATGTTCGGGCGGGGTAAAAAGGCAAAGGATCCTCAAAATTTCCTCCGACGCGAGGGTTCTTGAAAAGTAGGTCAATGGTTCTCACAAATAAGGGTTTTGGGAGAAGGTTTTAAAATCAAAGTCATAGTTGAAACCCTAATCCTCGATTTGCAGAGAAGAGTGGAGGATGAAAAGGTGAGGGTTAAATTGACGGGGTGAAATCGACGAGGTTTGAGATTGTGATGGCGAGGGTAAGTTTGAGTACTCGGTTCGGGAGGGTGATTTTCAACGCAGAATTCTCGAGGGTGAGGGTGAAAATAGCGTATGGGCTTCACAAAAAAATATTAAACAATTGAGTTTTTTTTGGTAAAACGTAAATAAAAAAGGTGTTGAGGTTAGAATATGAAATAAAAAGCGTGTGTTTTTATTTGGGCGCGACAGTTTTACCGTCGTGAAATGAGTTTTAGGGCAGTTAATTTTACCGTCATGATATAATTTTTGGTGATAATGAAAGGTTAAGGGGCGCGACGGGTGTTTTACCGTCGTGAAATGAGTTATAGGGCAGTTAATTTTACCGTCGTGATATAATTTTTGGTGATAATGAAAGGTTAAGGGGCGCGACGGGTGTTTTACCGTCGTGAAATGATTTTTTTGGCGGTGAATTTTACCGTCATGACATAGCTTTTGGTGAGAAACTTTCATGATGAGAGGTTAAGGGGGACGACGGTTGTTTTACCGTCGTAACAACAATATTAGGGCAGTTAATTTTACCGTCGTGACATGAAATTTAGGGACGGTTGGTGTCAACCGTCGTAACCACTGTCTTCTATATGCCAATTACAACAGTTATCAAGTAACCGTCGCAATTTTTGTGTCGTAAAACACTAATTTTCTTGTAGTGCACTTGGACCATATTTTTACCTTTGAGCTAAAACATTAATAATCAAGATAAAACTAAAAAAAGTACTTTGCACACTTGCACCTCTATGGTTCTCCCTCTTATTACTTTTTTTTAATCATACCATCATTTAAGAAAAGTATTAAATGCATAGGAAAGATCTTATAAATTGAGAGTAGATAACTCCTAATTGCTTGCTCAAACACTTTCATTTTCAAACAACGTATTTTCAAAACTTCTCATCTATTTTCAAAACTTTCATCTGGTATTTGAAGGGCATTATTCCCAGTGAAACTCTTCAGAGACCTATGTGACATATTGTCCATCTTCACTTCTTCTATTTTCAAATCAATAAAGCATTTAAAAAGTGAGCTAAGCAATTAAGAGCCCATGGATAACCATGGATACAAAGGGTGCTTATAACCTTCCCTTTGTATAACCAACCCCCCGAACCCAAAATCTGTCAAAAGGTCTTTTTTCTATTCTTTTATGCCTTTCCTAAATATTGGACAAAATAAAAGTCGGTGGCGACTCTTGCAAAACAAAAAAAAATTCCGCAAACAAACATTTTTGCTCTGCGGAAAATCAAAAATCAACAAAAAAAGAGCAAGGAGTCAGTCCGTTGCCAAAAAACCGAGTTACACAAGGTTACTAAATAAAAAGGGAATAAGGAGGAAAGTGAGGCCAGTTTATAGCATACGTGAAACTGAGGAAAAGGTGAATGAGGCTAGAGCGTAGAAGAACAAGAGGTATTCATCCATAGAGTTTGAAGAAAAGCAATTCTAGAAGAATTCTAATGTAAGGGTGGGTAATGGTTTTCAATTATGGGGAAAGGGTAGATGTAGGGTTTTGATTCTTGTTGATTGTTTTTCATTCCAGAAAGTTTTGGGTGAATATGCAGTGTCAAGGTCTCTTGTATCCATGATCATTTGGCCCATTGACACTTCCAGACCTCGCTCTTTGGAATTCCCCAACACCAATGAATCTTTTTATTTAAGGTTAAATATGTTTTTGGTCCCTATAAATTACTAAATTTTTCTTTTGGTCCCAATAAAAAAAAGTGGCATGTTTAAGTCCCTACAAAATTATTATGCAAGTAGTTTTAGTCTTTGATATTAAACCAATGTGAATTTTTGAATGATTATTTTGCAAACATGTTTAGAACGTTATAAAAATTTTCTTTAAAAAAATCCCAAAATTTGATTTCTAAGTCAAGATTTTCATTACTTTTATCATTATCTTTTAAAATTTTAAAAATGTATATTTTATTCTTCTCATTCTAAAAAAATTCTAAAATTTGGTAAATAAATATTTTACAGTATTCTGAACATGTCTGAAAAAAATTATTCAAAAAATTAAAAGTTAACGGGTAATTAAACAATTTTCAAAATTTTAGAAAATAACAGGGTCTGAAACTGCATGCATAAAAATTTGTGAATTTCTTTGTACACCCTTTAACCTTCTTAGGGGATTCTGACGAAATTTTAGTTTTCCCTCATAAATTCAGAGATGCATCTCCAAAAGCACCACATTTCATTTTTTAAGGGTTCTTTCGGATATGTATTTACGAATTCACCCATTGGTGGATTTCGGAAGTACATATCTAAAATAATGATTTCCAAAAAAACAAAACCTAAAAACCAGAGAAGCTTAACATAAATTTAACATAGATAGTCGAAATTACATAGATATTGAAACAGAAATTTAACATTACATGTTGTTATAAACGTGTAACTGAGGACATTGCAACATTTTGATAACATATTCTCCCGATCTTTGAATCTTCGCATCCACTTCAATCGGATCCTTAGTAGAGTATCGGCAAAAAGTACTCCCTATAACCTTTAAATCGTCATCTGTCTTCAGTATATATTGAGTGAATTGTACATTTCCTTCAGTGTCAAGTGATAGGGAACGATACTCGAGCTTGACTACCTTTTGATTTTTTGCATATTGTAGGAGAGAATTTAGTATGGTAATCAGCTCAGCGAGAGGTGTGTCCTCGGAGAACCTAAATTTAAGTGGCGCCTTCGCACCATTTACGTGAACAAAAGCAAGGTGGAGATAGGTTTGGGTCATCTCTGATTTGTGGGGTGTGATGTTGAATAAATGGTTTGGAGACCCTATTTATAGAATATTTGGAGCAATTTGGTCCCAAGAATTCTTATCTTGTGTTAGGGCATGTTTCAGATAAAGACTTCCAAACTCACCCCTTATTTTTTAACGAAAAAAGGGGTTTTTGGATATGGATATCTGAAACATGCCCCGATGCATTTCCAAATTATACAGAACCAGCAACATAATTTATTTGGGCAGAATCAGTAGCATAGAACTAT
This sequence comes from Vicia villosa, assembly GCF_029867415.1. Classification (NCBI taxonomy): domain Eukaryota; kingdom Viridiplantae; phylum Streptophyta; class Magnoliopsida; order Fabales; family Fabaceae; genus Vicia; species Vicia villosa. The sequence goes on from NW_026705038.1 coordinate 134,729, forward strand.
CAAAACATTTAATTCGGTAAAAGTAAACAACGGTAAAATATTGAATAGATATATTATATATGTATTGAAACGTATAGAGTTTACATTGTGATTGACAATACATACAAAAATGGTTCGATTACATTCTAAAATATTCCGAACAAATTGTCCCTGCTTAAATCTAAAACTGGTTCTTTCTTCGACTTCTCCCTATTTGATTCTCTCTCGAGCTCTGTCAACTTGGTGAATTCTCCCATCCTTTCTAAAAAATGATTCGGCCAAGTTTCCGCTTCTTTTGCAGAATGTGTCGTCCAAATGTTTCCAAAGTTGTTGCATTTTGGGTCTCAGGCCTCGGCTCGCAATGTCCTGTTTATAACGTTCATTGTATACTTGCTTGATATTTGAAAAACTTTGTGGTGTTTTCCGTTTCAAATATGCAAGTATGTTTCTCGGCACAACTTTGATTATCGACATTTCCGAAATAATTTCTTTCTCCTTCGGCTTAAGTCGACCTACAATTGGATGACCTTGTAGCTTGGTTACATATGATTATGTTTACTAGAAATGTCACTAAACCGCCACGTATCATCCACCCTACATGATCCGTGCAATTTAAACAGACACTCACATTCTCTAGCATCTCATCGTTACAAATACTTGCCTTCTACTAGTGTCATTGTCGGACATTCCAACTACAACGCCAAACCCGAGTTTGCTAGCTTCCATCCTGACTCATTCAACCATGTGTTGACGAGCATTGAAAATTTGATCATTTGTAAATTTTTACCGAACATCTATCTCGACAATACCGTTTTAACATCGTCATTCACCTCATCCGGCTTAGCATCATGATTCAACTTATCCAAAATAGGTATAGGAAACATGTTGGGGGTGCACCATATCTAAAACGGGAAAAAACAGAAAATTAGTTAAGAATTATGTTTCTGTAACAGACAATTTCGGAAACGCACTTCCGAAATAATTTAGGTGGGTTTCAGAAGTACATTTCTGAAGAGATGTGGTTTTTTCATCTACAAATCAGTTCCAATGCAAGGGAATGAGGAAAGTTTATCTTAAATTGTATCTTTTTATGCTCTCTTTTACTTGATAAAACACTTGAAATTTGGTTTGAAAACGAAAAAAATAGATTAAGAATGGATGAAATTTTTTGGAGGGTTTTGGTTATGGGTGAAATGAGGAGAATGAAATAGTTCATGTAGCTGTTTACGGTGATTTCCGGTAAACAACCGCTAGTCTTCCAAACTATAATAAATATGATTTGGCTACTTGCAGGATCGACTAGATTGATCCTAGGACACATAGTCAAGAAGATTGTTATCAATGTTCATTTGAATCATATTCGTAATTTGTCCTCTTCAATGAGTATTGTTCGATTCAAGAATCTTGGTAATTGCTCCGTTATATGTAATTATAACTTTGACAAGAAAGATAAATAACATAGCATATGAAACTTAAAGATTGTTAAAACATAAAGAATCTTAAACTGCAGAAACGTTAAAGACTTTAAAAGTAAATGATCATGAAAGTAAATTCGGAAATAAAATAAAGATACAGGAATGTAAATGACAATAAATAAATGAAATGAAGTAATTCAGAAATGTATTCGAACATGAAATACAATACACATGTATTAAAATGGTGGTGTCATACGTACATTTTCTCAGCGAAATCTTTCTCGTAACACTTGATACTTGAGTAAATATGTGAGTGATTTGTACAAAATGAACACACGGAATCCTAACATTAAAACTCCTATTTATACTAGTTTCGACCTTAACGGTCCTACACTAATCTGCTGCCACGTTTCTCATCAGAACTTCCAGCGAAGCCATCTGTATTTGAACGGTTACGAAACCGTCTTCGAATTTCAAATCTTCCCGCCTGAGTCCATCTTCGACGCGTGGCAGTGTAAAAACACTATGAAAACACGCTAAGTAGTAACACTTAAATATATACTTTATAAATTTTGTCTAAGTCCCGAAGACATATGCTTTCATTAGTCTTTCAGTGTTCACTATCTTCAACGAACTTAGAAGTCTGTATCTTCGAGGCATGACCATCAGTAGCCATCTTTCCTTCGATTCTCAACTCCTTCGAAGGACAATATAAAACGAAATCTTCAGCTAACAAATTGCCCCCAATAAATGCCTGTTTCGAGAATCAACAGAAATAGGCGTTTCTTGTCATTATAAGATTTCGTTTTTATGATCTTTGAAAGTTCCAAGACTGCTGACTAACGTCATAATCACTGATAACACTGTTTCCGAAACGTCTTGTCATTTTCAAAGATGTCTTCTCATAACTTACATTCCCACGTTTTAACCTTACTTCCTGATCATTACTCCTACATACTAGGAGTGAAGCTAACTCATTCGACCGCCGTTGGATTAAATCACCAGCCGCCACGTGTCTCTCGGGTTTTACCCAAAAGATTTAAAAGGGTTTCCGTTAAACCTTTAAATATTTGACCTTGTGCCTTTATACCGCCTTCCATTCATCTTCTACACCGAGAAAACTAAGAATATCTTCACTCTTTCTAAAATCTTGCTCTTTTTAGCAAAAACTCTTCCATGGCTTCATCTTCAAATGTTCTTCAACCCGCTTTGAAGCTCCAATCAACAACACGTTCTGGGGAACGAGAGTTCGTTCCAAACCCTAACACTGAAGAAATACGCGCAATCTACGCTTCCCAGGTAATTATACCTTTTGATCTTTCTGGAAAAACTCTTGCTTTTATGGGTCCGTTACCGAGTGAAAGTATCCAATCTGTGAATAAATTCTTCCCTGCTTATTACAAGACTAGACCATTAGTTAGCAAAGTTAAGATAGATGAAGACGGTCGTTCTCCTTTAGGAAAATCTGCTAATGTTGAGAAAACTTCAACTGCAACCCCTTTAGCTTTAGCCAAAATTAGGTTAAACTATATGACCAATTCTGTAAAAGTTTTTAGGTCAATCCCTTTAGCCAAAGATCCTGACTTGTATTATGCTTGGCTAGAAAAGGTAGAGAAACAAAAAGGGTCCTTTTGGAAATCGTTAGGGATATACGATTTGATCCAACTGTCAAAAACAGGTTTAGAATACAACCAACCCATGTTAGTAGCAGCGGTTCATTTCTGGGATGCTTCTCACAATACCTTCCATCTTCCATGTGGAATGGTTACCCCCACACTTTTTGATGTGGCTGCTATTACGGGACTTCGACCAACTGGTGAAACCTTTGATCCCAATGACATGGATAATGACACTATAGGTTTCAACGATTCACAAGTTACTTACACGGCATTCATCCAGAAACACCATATTACCACCGAAGCGACAGTATCTGATGAAGAGCATATTGCTTTTCTAGCATTATGGCTCTCACGGTGCGCCTTCTGCTCAAGATCTATCTAGGTTGCAAAGAGGTACCTTTGCATGGCTAATCAGTTGCATGCTGGTAGAAAACTCAACCTCAGCCAACTACTTCTAGGGTCTCTTTACGAAAACCTCAGTGAAGCTGCGAATCTTACCAAGAATTTCAAATCTGGCAGTTCACTACTAAAAAATTGCAATTTAGGGACGGAAATTAGTGAAGGAACTAAATCCCTCACTAATTGTGATAGATTTAGTGAGGAAAAATCGTGTACATGATTAATCGAGAATGCGTAAAATTTAGTGAAGAAATTTGTGAGGTAATCATTCCGTCACAAAAACTCCCTAACAAATTCCCTCACAAATATGATAAATGTAAATTTAGCGAGAAAGTTTGAGATGAATTTTATTTCTCACTAATCTTTTCCTCACAAATTCTCTCATAAACGTGTTAGATATTTTTGTGAAGGAAATATTCCCTCTCTATTCTCTAATATATTTTTTATATAAAATAAATTTAACTTAATTTCTTAACTTAAATTTTAATTAAGTGATAATTTTATATTAAAATAAATTTTGATATTGTTGTAATAAAACCACTATTATATGATACACCTAAAATGCAGATAAAATTAAACTAAAGTTAAATGTTAAATATATTAGTTTGATTAAGTTAAAAATATAATTGTCTTGAATTTTTTCAATTTCCCTCTCACTCCAAACCAAACCAATTTAATTTCCCTCTCAGTCTCAAATCAATTTCACTTTCCCTCTTTCATAAGCCAATTTCACTTTAATAATGTTTTAACAACTATTTTTCTTTTCCCAATTTTTCCCTCACGTTGCCTGTTCTATGTCTTCTCCTTTCCATCCCTAACCCTAACCCTTATTTGCAACGAGACAAACAACGATATGCCGACGAACCATAACCTTCTGTTTCTGAGTTTGTTTTCTCTCTCACTTGAAAACCCACCACCACCCGAAAGTAACACTTGTGCGGCAACTTTGAAGGTGAAAACCCGTCACGTAGAACACACACCCTCCTATTTCTCTTTCAGAACAAATCAACCTGTTAAGAAATTCACCTCTTTCTCCTAACCTCTTTCAAGGTACCAATTTCATAACCTAATTTCTTCCCATTTTTCAATTTCATGATTTCTTTAATTTGATGGTTTTAATATATTTTGTCATCTTAGGTATACAAAAAAGAACAAGAAGAAAAAGTAACAACAGAGACATTTTTTAGGAGGAATAACATTAGAGGTATAAAGTTCTTATTTTATTTCTTTTTAGGTTGTTTAGGTGAAAATATATTGAGTTTTTGTATCCCTTATATCTAATTTTTTTCCTCCTTTTTGTCTTATCATCATTTGATTCATGTGGTGTTGTTTTATTCGGTGCAACTTTCTCTTTGTGATAATTGAAATTATTTTTCTATTGTACGGTAAATTGAATGTGTTTGAATTTAATGAGAGATTTGATTTGATGTGTTTGGAACAGTAATCCATCTCTGCTATATTGTTTGCATCCATCTGACCTATAGGTTATGATGTTTTTGTAATTTTGCTTCAATTTTGTAGCTTAATTGTTTGTCATTTTTCTTAATGAGAATGAATTACATTAGAATCTTCACTGGTTATCTTTAAGCTATATAAAGTTAAGCTACTTTTTGGAAGTATATCATGGTACTCTTAATGTAAGCTATATTGAATTGTGTGACAAGCTACTAAATACTTTTTGTTAGTTAGTTATGTTGTTGAATGAGTAATTGTTTTGATCAAATTGTGTTTATTGATGATGTTTTAATGGTATTGACTTGAGCTATTTTTTTGTGATAGAGATAATTCTCTCATTTGTTGACATGTTTAAGCTAAAATTCAACTAATTTACTTTGGCAATATTTTTAACTATTAGTTTCTTGTATTTTCAGTAGGCATAATTTTTGTTTCCAATAGGTATAAACAATTGCTCTCTTTTATCACATATACATTTTTTAAGTTCCTGAATAGTGATTTTATGTTAGTTTTACAACTTTGAATTTGGTGGATTTCAACCTCTACCTATCCATTTCCTGCATAACTATAGGACTGGACTGTTCCAAGGTTATTGAGTTGGATGCTGATGGTACTCGTTCTAAAGGCATTGCAATACCCTTAAAGAAAATTGGGATCAAGGCAAGTTTTTTAATAACTACTGAGATATTAGTAGGAAATGTTGTCATTCTACGGAAAATATGAAGACAGGGACCTAGTTTGGAATTTAAGAGATATGTTTATGGTTTCTTTGTTTTCTTTTGATTTAATTGTCATTCAATTGACTGGTTTATTGTTAGTCTTAGTCCTATTTGTCTGAACTTCAATTCACTTTTGTATGTGAAATGTAGTTTTAAGATATGTGGTTTGTGTTTGTAACAATAGAGATTCTCAATGGATCCAATTTAATGAGGAGGAACATTTTGTTTTCCAATTTATATAATAATAAATACTAGGAAAGATAAGTAAATATGATAAATGTCATACACAATGATTTCAAATTCGTTCTAGTGACATGTTTTTATCCAGAATTTTCCTTCCTAAAGCAAATGTTACTACATGGGAATAAACGATGTTTTACCTTAGTATTTCTTTTAACTTATATTGTCTATATTGTAGATAAAGTACAAGTGCCTTAACGTGAGGAAGACATTACGAAGATTATCATCTCTTAGGTTCAGGAACAAAGATATAACTATTTTCATTGTATAATCTCTTAATTTCAAGAGCTTTGCTTGTGCTATTTTAGTGTGAAGACCAAAACAAGTACTATGGTTTTAATATCTAGTTTTAAGAACATATTGAGTACAATTATTTAAGATTTGGAGAACATTTATTATATTCACAATTATAGTTTGTAGTGATTCATGTTGTGTATTACTTATTTTAATTTTTTGATGAAATAAATTCATTTGTATTATTAATAATTAAATTATGCAGAAAATATACAATTTCAATTACTTACTTTAGGTCTTTGCTGTTAAGTGACAGAATAAAGTTGTCATAAATAATGATGAGTAATTATTATTATTATTATTATTATTATTATTATTATTATTATTATTATTATTATTATTATTATTATTATTATTATTATTATTAGTGAGGGAATATAAACGTCACTAAATTATTCATTATCATAATTAGTGAGATATTTAAAGATCCCTCACTAATTACTGAGGGATTTCTTTTAAAAATTTTGTGACGAAACTTTGTGATTTGTGACGGATTATTTCCGTACATATTTGTGACGGAATTTGAAATCCCTCACAAATAGTTTGCGACATTGAAATTCGATACGGATATTGACACGTCATTAAATCCGTCACTAAAATGGTTTGTGACGGAATTTTAGTCTATTAGTGACGGAATTCTTCCCTCTCTAAATTTATTTTTTTTAGTAGTGGTTTACTTTATGCTGGTCCTTTTTGGTTATTGCAACTGTGGCTCAATGCCACATTCGAAACTTATCTTCCTTTTCGAGGAGATGTCAATGAGGAAGATAGCACAATCAAAAATCGAACTATAGAAGGGACCAGGTTAGCTTACCTAACTCCAAAAGAGGAAATGGGAAAGCTTCATGAACATTTCTTGGCGTATTCAATGATGTTTGCTCGGCGTGATCAGTTCGATCCTTCCATGGCCCCATTTGTACACAGAATAATAGGTCCTGAATGGTTTACTCGAAAATTTCCACCAACATCTCAAGATCAGCAAACTGAATCCATGGAAATTTGGGAAGCCTTTCTGACTCCAAGATTATTTTCCCACCGTCTTCGACCATCAAAGGGTCAATGTATCCTCATGTGTTATCAACCAAATTTGGTCTCGAGGCAGTTTGGGCTAACTCAAATAACACCCAAGTGCTTATATGAGAAAAGGAACCATATGTGTTTCCACACTTTGTATCTGACTGAAGAAGAATGTGAACGAAAAATCAACAAATATACTGGCGTTGCCAACCTTTCTCCTATTCCTTTCGAACCTTCTTTTTACTCTACACCAGATTTTCATCAATGGTGGACAGAGTATTATAGCTCTCAAATTTTTGATGCTGATAGCCTTGCTCAAGAACTAACCGCAGCTTTCACTGATGTGCAGGAGAACTTCAAAAAAGGTACTTCAACTCATATTAAAGAAATCCAAGCTTTTCAAAAATTCTTTGAAACTATCTATAGGCCTGATGATCTTAGTCGGACCGTTCGTGAGGCTGCAGTCACTTTGCGCGAAAAGTTTTCCACCAAACTAAATAAATTGAAATTGCCCTCGTATGTTCGACCAGAACTACGTTATGAAGTGGCTTTCAAACTTCATCCTCCAAAATTCCCTCCACTACCAAGTGCTGATTTTGGTGTGGCTCTAAGTCCTCCTTTCCCAGACTGGTTCGTGTGTGGGAATGCTCTCAAAATTCTTCAAGAGAGTGCCAAAAAACGCGCTGAACGAGTGGTTCCGACTAAGCATACCTTGGATACTTTCAAAGGACATCTTCATATAGATCTTAAACACGTTCGTGTCCTGACTCCAATACCTGAAGGTTTGGATTAAGGCAATCTTTTTGGACTGACTTTTCTTTTCTTTTACTGATATACTGATTTCAGTCTCAACTACAGTTGTTGCACGAAGGAGGAAGATTAAAGAAGCTTCTGCCCCAAAAGAGTCTGAGGCATCTAAAAGCGACAAACCAAACGAAAGTGATTCGATCGTCACGGACAAGAAGCCCACGGTAAATACTTATCTCATACTCTAAATCTGGTGCAACTCTGTGATTGGTACTCATCTTTCTCATCTTTCACTTGCCAGAGCTCGAAACCCCCAACGGGTTCGAAGCGTAAAGCTTCTTCGACCAATGCCTCAGACGGTGAAGACAAATCTCCTCCTCAAACTAGACAAGGACAGAAAAAGAAACACAAAGCTGTTACCCCTTCAAGAAAAGGGAAAAAGGCAAGTCCTTCAAAAGCTGCTTCTCCTGGCAATAAGGCGTCTTCTGAAGAGTCTCCTTTGAAGACTGCCAACAATGCTCTTGTTTTGGAAAGTCATAACTCAAGCCCAGACAATAATCCACCCAAGGTATCTTGCGTTTGTCTTACATATTATCTTGTAATTTTAACTAACTAATTGCACTGGCATTTTACCTTGTTATTGCAGGATGATGCTGGCACTGCTACTTCTGGTTTCAAAGACCCTGGCCTCACCATTGATGTTGATAAACTTTATGGTAATTGTCAAACTTCAACTTTCCTCTATTAAAACTTTCGAAGGCTTAACCTCATGATTATCTTGGCTTCGTTCGAAACAGATACTTCTCAAGCTAGAACCCATGTTCTCTCACCAGTCTTCGAAGACGTTAGGCCAATTTCCACTATATTGCCTAATGAGCCAATCGAAGAAAGCCAATCTACTGACGAATCCCCACCTACTCATCAAGGCAAAGATTTGGAAGAGGATCATCTATTCTCCGGCAGCGACAATGTGAACCAGCAAACTCATGGCAACGAAGATTCTGCATCGGAAAAAGATGCCATGGAGGAGATTTCTCAACCAGAAAAACCAATTTCTCAGGGGACTTCGACTCCCGATGTAAAAACTATTCCTGAGACAACTTCGACGCCTGCTCCTACGAAGCCTACTTCTTCGGAGCTTGAACAACTTAAACAAACTGATCCTCTTGGGTTCCTAAGGGCTATCATGAATGTGAATACTTCTTCACTTTCGGAGCCTGATGTTTCTCCAGCTGTAACTGCAGATTCTAGTGACAAGGAAGATACTCCTAACCTTCTTCGACAGATAAAAGAGAGATTCTTTGGGGTCAATCTTGTAGATGTTCTCAACCGGGACCCTGTTAAAAGCTACAACTTAAATCAACTTTTAAAGAAAGTAGATTTGCTTCAAGTTTCCCCAGAAGTCTCAGAGATGATTGTTCTGCTAGGCTCTCTCCTTGAACAACTCCAAGCTGACATTCTTCGAAAGCAAAACGTCGAGAAAGAATTATCTAAGATAGTGGCCTCTCATGACTCTTCATGGAATTCTGCTGTGGAAGCCACAAAACAAGGTGAAGCCCTCAAGCTTAAACATTCGGCGAATCAAAAAGCTATTGATGAATATGAGAAGAAAATCAGCTCCTGGAAACAAGAAATATAAATGCTCGAGGGCAAGATAAAAGAAGCTGAAAGTAGCCAAGCAGCCCTCCAAGAATCTAACCAACAAGATTTGCTCGAAGTGGTGCAGTCAGGAATCAAACATTTCGAGACTGCACAGAAGTTAGTGCCAGAGATCGAAAAGTTGAAGAAACAAAGGGCACTAATTGACCTTCGAATGTCCTCGTGGGAAACTCAATATCTGAAGATCAAAAGGAATCTCCCTGAGGACTTTAGCTAGATGTCTTCAATCTTGTTTCATTTGTTGGATTTTTATTTTGTAATCGAGACATATAATATTTGTACGCCTGGCTCCCATTTCTATCTATAATATTTGCTTGCACTAATTTTAACAAATCTTTCAATTTTCTGCCAAATATATCTTTAGATTTCCTACAGTGCTTTTTATTAAATACAACATGTAGAACCTGAACATCCTTCGCAACACTCTTGCCTCTAGACTTGACGTTTCCACTTCTTCTAGCCATAATCATTATTAAAAGTGACGTCACTTTCTCCAAAACGTCGGTTTTCAGACGTGCGTGCATCAGTTTAATGATTACTTTTCAACTTCCAAGGGCGGGAAACGGCGGAGGCCATAACTTCTTACTTTGAAAAACGAACCGCAGTCTAATCACTCATTAAAAATGTAAAACCAACCTTCAGTATTCTCCTTCTATATAAAGGGTTCCATATCACTTTTATTTCTTCATTCAAATATTTCTTCCCCAAATCAAAACACAGAAAAAAGAGAAAACACAACTCTTTCCTCTCAAACACCATTTTTCCCTGAAATGGCTGGAATTCTTTCCTTTAACGATCTCAAAGCTCTCATCAAGGGTGAGTTCAGACTTGATGAGGATGAACTCCTTCGTCATTTCATTAACATTGAAAATCTCTTTGCTAATCAGGAACTGAACTTCTACTTTGAGGAAGTCCTGGAGGGTGCCATCTACCCTAATATGGTGGCAGAGTTTTGGATGAATGCGTCTTTACGCATGGACCCTGAAGGTAGAGCCACCATTGATTCATCCGTTCGACATGCTCACCTTAGCATTACCCCCACCACTATTGCCAATCTCATAAGATGCAATAACACCGGAGCAACTTTTGATGATAATGTTCTTAGCATGACTACTCATATCATGTTGAGAACACTCATGGACAGTGATCGCTACAGCGCACAAACCATCAGGATTTGGCACCAAATGCTCGTAGGCAACTTTCAACCTCGGGTGATTGATGAGAATAACATCATGGTTGAAGATCTGGAGTTTATTCTCTGTGGTATTCGGGGAAGAAAGATTAACATACCTTTGATGATCTTCAAAGGTCTTGTCAAAGCTGTTGCTATCGGCATGGACCGTCGAGAAAGTGTAACTTGCCTTCCATACGGGAGACTCCTTAGTTACATTTTTCTCAAGAAAGGCGTAGTGAGAAGAATGCGTGATTCTGGGGCTAGGGACATGTTCGAAGCTGAACCTGTTCCTGTGCTATCTCTGGACAGTCTGGACGCCAGAATTAACTAGCGAGTCTAAGTTTAATCTTTTTGTATGTCTATGCCTTCCTCTCTTTTGTAATCTCAGATCCTATTTCTGGATCTTTTTGTAATGAAATGTATTTCCATGCTTGCAATGAAAAGAATATTTTGGTGGTTTGATTTTTCTTTCCATAATTTTTTCTGATTCTAAAGCCATTTTGATCAATGTGAAGTATACTTTGACACATGCCTGACCATTTTGGCTTTTCGTAGTACTTTAAGTGTCTACGTCTTTGCAATCTTTACTTCATGCATGCTAGGTTTATATCTCTTCAAGTATTTCCCGTTTACTCTTAAGATCCTGCGATCTTCTGCTAACTCTTCTATTTCGTAGGCATTGTTCGAGAATACTTTTAAGATTCGAAAGGGTCCTTCCCAATGTGGGGACCATTTACCAAGTGCCTGATTCTTTCGATCTATAGGTAGAATAACTTTCCAAACTAGATCATTATTAACAAAAGTTTTACCTTTCACCTTTTTGTTATATGCTCTGGACACTCTTTCCTTTTGCCTCTTTATCATTTCCAATGCTCGAAGCCTGTCTTCGTCCAAATCTACTAACTCGTTCATCATTAATTCCCAGTATACGTTGGGAGGAATGTCTGCTTGCCTTTGTATTCTTACTGATTGCAAACATATCTCAATTGGAAGTACTGCGTCATGTCCAAACGTTAACTGAAAAGGAGTTGTATTTGTGGCTTCTTTTGGAGACGTTCGACAAGCCCAAAGTGCCTGATCTAAAGTTTTATGCCAATTCTTGGGTTTCCTTCCTACATGTTTCTTAATAAGGCCAATTATTACTTTATTTGCTGCTTCAACTTGGCCATTTGCTTGAGCATAATAAGGTGTAGAAGTAAATAACTTGAAACCTATTTCTCTGGCAAAGTCTTGCATTTTTCGTCCAGTAAAGACTGATCCCTGATCCGTTGTTATGCTTTCTGGGATTCCAAACCTATATATAATATGTTTTTGAATAAACTCAATCACAGCCTCTTGATCCACATTTGCCAGCGGTATTGCTTCGACCCATTTTGTGAAATAGTCTATTCCCACCAAAATGTATCTTTGGCCTTTAGAGGACTTGGGGTGAATTTCTCCAATCAAATCTAGTGCCCATCCCCTAAAAGGCCATGGTTTTACTATCGTACTTAGTTCGTTTGCTGGGGCGTGTTGGATACCTGCGTGTTCTTGGCATTCTTGGCACCCTTTTGCAAATTCTATGCAATCTTTTAACATCGAAGGCCAATACATCCCATATCGAAACAAAAGCCATTTCATTTTGTGCCCTGCTTGATGTGCACCACATGCCCCACTATGTACGTTCGACAGAGCCAAGTATGCTTCTACTTCTCCCAAGCATTTTAACAATACCCCTTTAGGAGTTTTCTTGAACAATTCATTTCCCATCAGATAATATGACAGGGCTCTATACTTGATTTTTCTGTCTGTATCCGTCGAAGGATTTTTCAGATAGTTAATAATTGGACTCCTCCAATCTGTGTCTGTTAATGAATCTATATTCAGTACCTCGAATTGTTCTTTGTTGGCATAACCCAATCGTGAGTTCTCCAGATCACTTGGCGAAAGTTTAGTAAACATTGCTCTTCCTCTTACTTCAATCAATTCTTCCAACTTTTCTTTTGATACTTTATATCCTGAGGCTAATTGTGCCAAGTCGTTTGCTTCCTGGTTATTCACTCTTGATACGTGTTTTAATTCCACGTATTCAAATTTCTTGAGTAGCCTATTTGCAATAACAAAATACATGATCAAATTCTCTTTGATGCACTTGTACTCTTTTGTCAATTGCTTGATGACCAATTCAGAGTCTCCTTTAATTTCGACTCTGGTTGCCCCCAATTCTAACAAAGCCTCAAGTCCAGCAATCAATGCTTCATATTCAGCTTCATTATTGGAGCATAATGGACCTTCAATTTTATACTTGAGCTTTGTTGGAATTCCATCAGGAGAAATTATCAATATTCCAACACCAGTACCCTCTCTATGTGTTGAACCATCGAAATATAACTTCCAAGGTTTCAAATCCACATAATGTTGATGATTCTCAACCACCGCATGGTCAACAATGAAATCTGACACAATTTGACCTTTCATTGCCTTGAGAGGCTGAAATATTAATGAATATTCAGTAAGGGCTAAAGCCCACTTGCCAATCCGACTGTGTAGTATTGGCTTAGATAACATGTGTTTAATAACGTCACAATGAGATGAAACATAGACGTCAACTGGCTTTATATAATACTTAAGTTTGATACAAGAGAAATACAAACAAAGGCAGAGTTTTTCTATATCAATATATCTAGTCTCTGCATCATTGAGTACTCTACTTAAGTAATAAATGGCTCTTTCGATGCCGTTCTCATCTTCTTGGGCTAACATGCTGCCTATTGTTTTATCTGATGCTGAGATATACAGGCGCATGTGCTTCTTCCCATTCGGGGGAATGTGAATTGGTGGACACGTCAAGTATTGCTTTATTTGATCGAAAGCTTCTTGATGTTCTGCACTCCATTCGAACTTTCCTTGCTTAAGCCGTAATAGGGGCGAGAAAGCTTGGGTGCGTCCACTTAAATTAGAGATAAATCTTCTCAAGAAATTTATCTTACCCAATAAAGACTGCAATTCTTTCTTCGTGGATGGAGACTTGGTTTCCATAATGGCTTTTGTCTTGTTTTGGTTGATTTCTATCCCTTTTTTGTGGACTACGAAACCCAAGAAATCACCTGCCTGCACAAAGAAAGCACATTTAAGGGGATTCATCTTCAAGCCATATTTCCTCATTCTTTCGAATGATTGGCTTAGATGATCGAGATGACTCATACCCGAGGTAGATTTTACCACGATGTCATCTATATACACTTGCATGAACGTTTCTATAAAGTCATGAAATATAGAATTCATTGCTCTTTGATAAGTTGCCCCAGCCTTTTTCAGACCAAAAGGCATCACAATCCATTCGTAAGTGCCTATTGCTCCTGGGCAACGAAATGCTGTCTTGGATACATCATCTTCTGCTATAAAAATTTGATTGTATCCTGAATATCCATCTAACATGCTCAAATACTCAAAACCTGCGGCTGAGTCTACTAGCATTTCTGCTACAGGCATAGGATACTCATCTTTAGGAGTAGCTGCATTAAGGTCACGAAAGTCTATGCATACTCTTAATGAGCCATTCTTTTTAATTACAGGTACTATATTAGCAATCCACTCGACATACCTTGTAGTTCGGATAAATTTGCAACGCAAGAGTCTTTCGACTTCTGTCTTAATCTTCGAGTGAATCTCTGGCGCGAATCTTCTGGGAGTTTGCTTTATTGGCTTCTTCCCTTCTTTTATTGGTAATTTCAATTCGACTAAGTCTCTTCCGAGACCAGGCATCTCATCATAATCCCAAGCAAAACAATCTCTGTTGTCTTTCAACATTTTGATGATCGTTGCTTTCAATTCAGGCTCTAATTTCGCGCTGATGTATGTTATTCTCTTTTGATCATTGTCTCCAAGATTTACTTCTTCAAGAGGATCTTGGGCCAACATCTTTATGTTTGATGCCATTGGGTCTTTCTCGAATCCCAAAGGTTCTTCGTCGTATATTGCATCTAACTTCTGACTTGGTTTTTCTCTTATGATTTCTTCAACTGGAGCCGTGTCTTCAGGGAATTCGAAACTCGTACGTATCTCCAATTCTGTTGTTCCTTCCTTGATAGGAACTGTATCTATCTTTGTACTCGATAGTTCGGCTTCGAGAGCCGCCTTTCTTTTGTTCTCGGCCACATAGGCCGAAATCTTTTCGAAGAACACAGACTCAGACATTATTATCGTCATCATCCCAGCCTGTTGGCCGTACTGTCTGATAATTCTCCAATGGTGCTGGATCTGGTGGACCATCCATTATCTCTCTATCCCATTGGAATCCATTTGGATGCAAAGTCAAATAGTACAATGCATTTCTATTTGGAGCATACATCTCTTCAGCAGCATGACAAGGACCTATGTTTGCCAGATTCCTATCGAAGTTGGTTCTATTTACTTGGTTGACTTCAGCCATGTAGTAACTCTGGTCACCTTCGATATTCTCCACTATACCATCTTCTCTCCAAATCGTCACCCTCTGATGCATTGTTGAGGGTACAGCTGCTACACCATGAATCCATTCTCTACCAATCAAAAGGTTGTAGTTTGCTTTTGCTGGTATAACCATAAACAGGGTTGGCCTCGTAACTGAGCCCACTGTTAAGTTGACTTGAACAACTCCCAGTGTTTGTCCTATTTTGCCTTCATAATTAGATAAGACCATGTTATGTGGCCTTATATCTGTATCGAACATACCAATTCTTTTCAGCATATATTGAGGCATTAGATTCACTGCTGCTCCTCCATCAACTAAGACTTTATTAATACCAACATTCTCAATCTGCGCCCTGATGTAAAGTGGCTTCAAGTGGTTTCGCATACCCTCATCTGGTCTTTCGAAGAAAGCATTCTGTTCTTCTACTGCACCATTATTCAGCACATAGTAACACACAGGTCTGTGTTTTGTCATTTCTTCGATATCAGCCTCTTCGCAGTCTTCTACTTCAACTTCCTGGTTAAACTCGTGAGGGAGTACAGATACTACATTACAATTAAGATTTATGGATGACACCCCATCGGAATCAAAATCATTTGTCATTCTATCCTCTTCTTTCCAGGAATTTGAACGCATCTTCTCTTCTTCATCTAAGAGTTTCTCAGCCTCGAACAACCTGCATTCCACCGGAGGTTTGTTTAACTTTGCCCCCTGGTATGAGACTTGGTTGCTACTAGATTCTCCAACTTCTCTTGGCCTGTATTCCTTCTGAGACTTTTTTATCCTCTGATGCCTTCTCCACTGGGATCGAGACATAGGATTTTTTTCCCTTATAATTCTCCAATCGATTTGCCTCTCGATTTGGTCTTTGAAATTGTTTCCTATATGCCATTGCAGTTCTTCCTCCTTGGTCCCAGCTTCGCCATTTGTTGGTTCTTGCATCAGCTTGTATCCACCTATCCCTGGGTGCATTCGCAGGGACTTTAAAAGTCACTCTTCGAGCTCTAAGGTGTGGGCTATCAGGCCTCTTTGTCGGAGTCCATATGTCGAAACCATAAAGGTTAGGACGCAACCCCTGAGTTTCCCTACTCATATGGCAGTATATGCGTTCGAATGATTGTGCGAGTCTTTCATCATAGACTGCCCCACATCTGGGACACAGAGCAATTTCAGTGTTTCCTTTGTGGCATCTGACCAAAAATCCTACCAAGCTTTCATCCATCTTTGGATATAGTTGTAGCAGGGGATTTGGCTCTCTTCCTGGATGTTCCCATCTTTCGCGCCGAGCCCTCTCGAAGTTGGCTTCGACTCTTCGATTCAGCATGATCGAGCACCTTGGACACATCCATTGCTTACCACCGCTTCTCTCGTGACATTTCCAAAGATATTCTTTGAGGCTTTCAGTTTTTTGTGGAGCTTCGATGTCCCCATTTTGCCTTGTTAACCAAGTCTCTAATTCGCCAAACTCAGACACTGGGCGTCTGGCACTGACCATGTTAACTGCTACTGGAGGAACTTCAGAGATTTGTATTTTCTGGAGTTTCATCCTGAGGTCTTCAGTGGCCTCGCTGCTTTCTTCCTTCGAGGCTTCAGTTATCTCTGCCTTGGAAGATTCTTCAACATCAGTATTGAAGATTATGTCACCATTTAGGCTTTCAGTAGCCTGCTTTCCATTGAACTTTGATTTAGTTTCTAGAACTTCGGCTTCAGACGCCTCCACCATGTTGATATCTTCTACCTCACAGAGGCTAGCGTCAGCAATGTTCAGAGGATTTGAATCTACCCTCATTTGATTCTTGGCTTTGTCAGCAAACTTCAACCTTCCATCATTGAGAGCATTTTGAATTAGAACCCTGAAAAGAAAACATTGAGAAGTTTTATGGCCTAAAAAACCATGATATTTACAAAAACCTCTTTTCTTCCGTTGTTCCAACGGAGGAATTTTGGAATTTGGGGGTAGTATCATTTGGCCATCTTTTACCAGTAAATCAAATATTTCATCACATTTGGTAATGTCAAACGTATAAGTTTTCTTAGGGAACCTATCATTCTTATCATTTTCTACTGGGTTTTTTCCATTTGCTGGATTTAACAATTTGCAAGCATAAGGTGGCGCTTCTTTTAATTCAGCCAAGTCTATTTTGACTTCTTCAGGGCTATATGAGTCATTGAAAGACTCCTCATCAACATTCTCGGCTTCGACGTACGCCACTCTTTCTTTCTTATAGCTTTTATTTGCCCTAGCTTTCTCTGCCTTCAGGCGTTCGACCTGTCGAACCCTGTCTGCTAATTGGGCCATGTCCCTGAGGTATTGGGTATCTAGTTTCTTTCTTATTGAATAATCCAAACCACCCGCAGCCATTTCGACGAGTTCATGTTCCGGAACCGTTGTAAAACATCTAGATTTCAACAGGCGAAACCTATTTAAGTAGTCATCAATTGTCTCTGCGAATTTTCTTTTAACACTGGCCAATTCCTTCAGACTTATCTTAGTTTGACCCATGTAGAATTGCTCGTGGAACAACCTTTCTAAGGATGCCCATGCGTCTATCGAATTTGGTGGCAAAGTAGTGAACCAAATAAACGCATTTTTTGTCAGCGAACTAGGGAAATATTTAATCCTTAGATCTTCGTTTCCCGCTAAGTCTCCTGTTGTGTTAAATATCTAGCAATATGTTCCACAGTTGACTCATTAGTTTCGCCAGAAAATTTTGTGAATTTAGGAACCTTAGTTCCCCTAGGCAATTCTGTTTGCATGATATAATCTGATATAGGGGATGTATAATTTGGACGTCTGAGTCCAGTACTAAGGCCATTATTGGCCATAACCCTTTCTATCATGGCAGTTAAATTATTTTCTGTGGCCAGATTTTCTCTTCTAACTCTTTAGACAATCTCATCTGGATGATCGTCCCTACCCAAAATCCTCAATCTGGGTCGTTCTTCCTCCATTTCTTGTCGAAAGGGGACGGTCCTTTGACTTGAATCCTCCAAGTTAATTACCGGAGTCTTTTCGAACGACTCCGTCCTTCGTGAGGGGCCTGTATCCCTAGGAACCGTCCTAGGTGGGGGAACCATATCTTGCACACGTTCCAAAATAGGCCTCTCTTCTTGGTTCACAGGCTGCTTGTCTTTCCTTTTAGGCGGTGGTACTCCCATGAATTCTGCCATTCGATTCATTTGCGATGATATCTTTTGGAAAATTTCCACGTTTTCTCTATTTGTCGTAGTAACATTTGCCATTAGTGGGTTCAAGACTGAAGTTAGTTCTCTGGCCAAAACCCCCACCATATCATGGTTGCTTGCATCCATTTCTTGTCGAAATGCTGCTTGGTTATTTGTGGTAAAGTGAGGCATCTGGGTAGAGAAACCAGTGTTATGTGCACTTCGACCCACTGAACTAACATTTGGTGAAAATGCCGCATTGTTAGTTGGGGGATATATATGTCCTGCCCCTCGTACGCCTGTTCCATGTGGGTATGACATTCCGTATGGATTATTTGGTCTCCATTCGAAAGCGGAGTTTGTACCTTGACCAAATAAATTGTTTGCAGCATTTGTCGAGGCAAACAATACGTCCTCTGCACTTGTGGATGAGGGTGCGGTTGTCGACACTGAAACTGGAACAGTCCCTGAGGGTGCTGTATTATTTTCAGGCATAGTCTGGGAATTATCTGCAGGTCTCGATCCATTTGGACCCGTTGCATCTCGTGCTTCTTGAGTAGAAGTCGAATTTGCCGCTCCTGATCCCGAACCTTGTGGGGGATCTTGATTACCCCCTGTACGGGCCGTAACAGCCATTTTCTTGTTGTACCTTCGTTTGGGAATCGGTTGTGCACTGTCTTTTAATTTACCGTTCCTAAGGTTCATACAAGGTCTTGATATTGTCTAGACAAAAACAAAACAATTGATTAAAACAATCCGCGTGACACTGTCCCACCGGGTGTGCCAATTTGTTTACGGTGATTTCCGGTAAACAACCGCTAGTCTTCCAAACTATAATAAATATGATTTGGTTACTTGCAGGATCGACTAGATTGATCCTAGGACACATAGTCAAGAAGATTGTTATCAATGTTCATTTGAATCATATTCGTAATTTGTCCTCTTCAATGAGTATTGTTCGATTCAAGAATCTTGGTAATTGCTCCGTTATATGTAATTATAACTTTGACAAGAAAGATAAATAACATAACATATGAAACTTAAAGATTGTTAAAACATAAAGAATCTTAAACTGCAGAAACGTTAAAGACTTTAAAAGTAAATGATCATGAAAGTAAATTCGGAAATAAAATAAAGATACAGGAATGTAAATGACAAGAAATAAATGAAATGCAGTAATTCAGAAATGTATTCGAAAATGAAATACAATACACATGTATTAAAATGGTGGTGTCATACGTACATTTTCTCAGCGAACTCTTTCTCGTAACACTTGATACTTGAGTAAATATGTGAGTGATTTGTACAAAATGAACACACGGAATCCTAACATTAAAACTCCTATTTATACTAGTTTCGACCTTAACGGTCCTACACTAATCTGCTGCCACGTTTCTCATCAGAACTTCCAGCGAAGCCATCTGTATTTGAACGGTTACGAAACCGTCTTCGAATTTCAAATCTTCCCGCCTGAGTCCATCTTCGACGCGTGGCAGTGTAAAAACACTATGAAAACACGCTAAGTAGTAACACTTAAATATATACTTTATAAATTTTGTCTAAGTCCCGAAGACATATGCTTTCATTAGTCTTTCAGTGTTCACTATCTTCAACGAACTTAGAAGTCTGTATCTTCGAGGCATGACCATCAGTAGCCATCTTTCCTGCGATTCTCAACTCCTTCGAAGGACAATATAAAACGAAATCTTCAGCTAACAGTAGCAAGGTGATATAAGTTTAATATTTTCGGAAATGCATCTCCGAAAATGTCACTGAATGCTTAAATTTAACGTTCAAGTGTAAACAATGTATTATTGGAGATGCATTTCCGAAATACCTTAAAATTTGATTTGGGTACGTTTGGAGATGCATCTTCGAAGTGTATTTTGGGATTTATGCGTTTGAAAATGCATCTCCGAATGACATTTTAGGGTTTTCAGAGATTTTTTCACCCTTACAAAATATATTAAGAAATTCCTTAAAAAATTTGCAGGAACCAAAATATGTCATTTTTATAATTAAAACTAAAAGTAAAATTTAAAATATTTATAGGGACAAAAATTAACTCTTTTATTTATAATATTCAAAACCATTGTTTTTAATAAATGATATCGCATATAACCTTAACAAAATCATGTCAAGTAAGTAGATATCAAAGATTAAAAGGCTTTCTTTTCAAGATATTTAACACATACATTGGAGGGATGGCTTTGAAATTAGTATCGAACATAATATTTAAAGAGAATTCCAATTATTATGCTTTCCCCCACTTTCATCAAAACCGTGAGAAAACTAAAACTCATAAAGAACTTTCTCCAATTCGCGGATGACACCATTTTGTTAGGAGAAGCTTCTTGCGACAACATTTGGAATCTAAAAGTTTTGTTGAGAGGGTTTGAATTGGTGTCCGGGTTGAAGATTAATTTTTCTAAAAGCAACATCTTAGGTGTTAATGTGGGTGATTGGTATCTCAATGCCGCCACGAAGTTTCTCGCTTGCAAGAAAGGTACGCTTCCTTTCAAATTTTTAGGAATCATGGTGGGGGAGAGTCCTAGAAAAAAGAAAGTGTGGACGGAAGTTGTTAATAAGATAAAAGGGCGCCTCTCTTTGTGGAAGGGTAGGAATATTTCAATGGGAGGAAGACTTACCCTTATTAATTCGGTCTTGAATTCAATTCTCATTTTTAATCTTTCTTTCTTCAAAGTTCCGGGAATCATTGCCAAAGAGATTAGAAGGCTTCAAAGTGAATTTCTTTGGAGAGGTAATGTGGAAAAAAGGAGCATCCAATGGGTGAGGTGGGATGTCGTTTGTAGGCCTAAGGAGAAAGGAGGATTGGGGGTTAGAGTTGTTAAGGAGGTTAATAAAGCTTTACTTTTGAAGTGGAAGTGGAGAATTTTAAACGATGATAATGCTATATGGAGTAGTTTTCTTAAAGCGAGGTATGTTAGCCCAAAATTAAAAATGCAAGTCTCTAGTGGTGATTTGATTAGTAGCGACGATTCGATTTGGTGGAGGGATTTGTGTAAGATCAATTTGCTAGATGATCATGTGGAGTTTGGTTTTACCGGGTGTTTCAAAAGTAGTTGCATGAATGGGAAGGATACTCTTTTTTGGCATACCGTGTGGGTGGGAGACAAACCCCTTCGCTTTTCTTTCCCGGATTTATATGACTTATCTATTAAGAAATATTGTTCGGTAGCGGAGATTTTGAATTGGGTTGACGGAAGACATGTGTGGGACGTTCAAGCTCTTTTTTCTCGGGGAGATGGTAGTGTTTCGGCTATGGGGGCAGCAGCGGTCATTTTGCCGTGTTGGATCCGGTTTCGTGAGCAAGTGGAGGGTCACATTCCGAGTGAAGGTGAGAGCGACTCTTACGGTTGGTTCTTTAATTCGGATAAGGAGTTTACGGTAGCGGGCATTTCGTGGATTATAAATAACTCTAAACCTTTAGCTTGGGATTTTGGTGTGATTCGTTCTTTGAAAGTTATGTGGAGCATTCCTTTACCGCCAAAGATAAAGTTATTTTCTTGGAGATTTTTTGTCGACCGACTACCGTCTAAAGATATTTTATTGTTAAGAGGAGTCTCTAATTTGTCTAATCCGGATTGTGAGTTTTGTGGTGTCCATGTTGAAACTTCTTTTCATCTCTTTTTTAATTGTCAAAGGGCGAAAGAGATTTGGAAACGAATGTTTGAGTGGCTTGGCATACCGGAGGCGATCACCATAGAGGAGTTTCTTGTTTTTGAGATTTTACAAGAAAAGGTGAAGAACATTAATAGAAAGGCTAAGATCAATGTGGTGTGGTTATCTACGGTTTGGTGTCTTTGGATCATGCGGAATGCTATTATCTTTGACGGGAGACTTTTTTGTTTTGATGTCGTTTGTTCTCTCTTGGAGATGGTTATCTAGCGGATATTCTAAGTTTAGATCCAATTACTACGATTGGTTTAAACTTCCTTTATCCGATGCAATCATTCTCTAGGATCCTCTATTTGTAAGGGTTGCACCCCTAGTGCGAGCTTTATTAATCAATTGCCTATTAAAAATAAATAAAGAAACATCTATTCAAACGTGAGCAATAAGGTACCTATCTTAGACTACACACTAATCTTTTCTCAACCGTATTGCCTTAGGCATCTCAAGCTTCTCGAAACGGAGATAAGAGAAAACGCAAATGACACAACCACGGTGCAATTTTTCCTTGTTTTATTCCTTTATAGGAAAACAACAAAAAATGCCAGACTTGAATACGACGTAGTCATTCTCAATATATATATACTCATCAACAATCCGTTACTACCATATGCTATTCCTCAGCTTCTCATCTCAAATACAGCAGCTCCTCCTTCAACTCTCTCATCTGCAGAAGCATTCAGGTATCTTCAATGTACTTCAATTTTATTATAATCAATTGTTTCTGCTTAATATCAATCATTTTATATCTCTGCATGCCCTTTTTAATTCGCTTCTCTTGTTGTTTAAATTTTCATTTTAGCTTCTTTAATTTCGACAAATTGGAGTTGCACTGCTCATTAATTTTCTAGGAATCGAGAAATTTTTATATGTGGTGTCGGATCAACCGTAACAGTTTTTTTTATCAATTTTTTCTGCTAGTTGGAGTAGGCAATATTGTAAATCATGGTTTGCTGGTAGATGTATGATAATCTTTCCTGTCACATGTTTTTGAAGTTGGGATCAGAGGTGCTTTCTGTTTGTTGTTAACTTATTATCTAGTTTCATGATCTTTCAACTTACATTTGATGCTTAGAAAAAATTTAATTTCTCTCATTGGGCAGTTTTTAGGGGAGCCTATATCAGCCTCTAAGCTACGTTAGTGGTGTTTAGAGGATACAGTCACAGATGTTGAAGGGGAGGCTACACTGAGTCACTGACCAATGAAGGGACTGATAGCTTAAATGACTTGTACAATGGCCACGGCGGTTGTCAGAAAAATAGGCACCGCAATTCGCCTTAGCGACGCCATATCCGATATTTGACAACACTAGTTTGAGGGTGCCTTAGGAAGTTGGGGGTTAGTGGAAGCTCGACTTTCATGGTTCCTTGCCAAAGTTCTCATGTTCATACTTTTTTTTCCATAAGCAACTTATATATAGATTGGGAGTACTAGGGGTACTCCAACCCTATACAAGAAAAACCGATAATCAACAGTGAGAACATAGAATTTAACAGCATAGAAGTGGGTTTTTATACCACTCATAGAAATTGCAATTTCTGCTTCCTTGTGCCACTGATACAATCCACCACCAAGAGTACCACTGAATCATAAAAAAGAGCTCCTCACAACTAAACTTTGTATTGTTGAATATTATCCCGTTTCGTGTCTTCCATATGCACCAACAATAAGTTAACCAAATAGCAGCAGCTAGCTTCCACCTCATTTTACCTTTCATCTCCAGCAACCAAAGCAACAAGAATTCACAGCAATTCTGAGCGGGCTGCACAAGAATACCAAGCCACAATTCTATCTTGTTCTTCAAAGGGGCCAGAGAGGGACAGTTTACAAACAAATGGGCAGCATCTTCTACCTGCAAATCACAAAATACACACAGACTTTGTTGGTGTTGTACAATGATGTTCCTCCTTTGAAGCTGTGCCCTGGAAGGTAATCTATCACGGAGCAATCTCCACCCGAATAACTGTACTTTTGATGGCACTGCTGCATCCCAATTATAAGCTAAACACATTTTTAACTCTGCAGTTTCAGTAGCAACCGGGTGCACATTAATTTTCTCATAACAAGTTTTGACTGTGAAACAATTAGACTTATCAAAGGGCCAAATAAAAATATCTCTGGCAGTCACCACTGGGCGTATTCCAAACAAACATTCTTGCAGCTCCCCAAATTCCCTTGTTGCCTCCCGCCCCAGCACCACTTCACCTCTGATCACCTCCCACTCCCAAGCCATACTAGACCATTTACCTGAATTGCACACATAGTCCTCATTAAAAACCAGTTCTTTAGAGAGAGATGGGAATTGAATGGACAAACAGGCAGCCCCAATCCATTTAGTCTTCCAGAACATTATATCCTTGCCGTCACCAAGTCTTGCTGTGATTTTAGTCATCACTCCACCCTCCTCTTCGCAAATCTTCCTAATATCCTTCCACCATAATGACTCCTTGGTGCCAGTATTGCTACTCCACAATCTTTTCCTCACATCTCCATACCTACCCTCCAACACTCCTCTCCATATGGCATTTTCCTCTGTCAGAATTCTCCAAGGCCATTTAGACAGTAGAGCTTTATTGAAGTTTCCTACATGTTTAATGCCTAGACCTCCCTCATCTTTTGGTTTGCAAATCTCTTTCCACCCCACCCAAGCAATGGACCGCTTATCACTAATCCCACTCCACAAGAAATTTCTCTGTATAGAGATAATTTCTTTCCTCACTGTTTTAGGTATTTTGTAGAAAGAAAATTGATAACTTGGCATATTTGTGAGTATGCTATTTATCAATGTCACCCTACCCCCCATTGACACCAGCTTACCCTTCCAAGAAGACAGTCTTTCCTTTAACGATTTTACTACCGGCTTCCAAAAACTTGTCCTCCTATGATTTCCTCCCACAGTGAATCCGAGGAACTTGAAAGGGATTTTATCCACCTTGCAACCTAAGAAAACAGAGCAGGCCTCCAGTCTGTGATCTTCAATTCCAACCCCATATAATTTGCTTTTGTGCATATTGATTCTTAATCCAGACAACACCTCAAATCCTCTCAACACAGCCTTAAGAGTCCACAAGTTGGACCAAGATCCATCTCCAAACAATATCGTATCATCTGCGAATTGTAGTAAGCTGTACTCCACATCTTCATTGATCTTAAAGCCCTTGTATGCACCACTGGCAGTTGCATTTCTCATCATACCAGCCAATCCTTCAGCCACTATTGTGAATAAGAATGGGGAGAGGGGGTCTCCCTGCCGTAGACCACGTGTAACCTGAAAATCTTTCGTTGGGCTTCCGTTGACAAGTACAGACATCGAACTCGTGAAAACCGTGGACTCCATCCACCTCATCCAACGAAGACCAAACCCCATACCTATTAGCATTGATCTCAGGTAGCCCCAGTCTACACAATCGTAAGCTTGTGCGAAGTCAGCCTTAAATATGAGACATTCAGCCTTGTTCCTCTTTGCGTAATCTACAATTTCATTGGTGACCAACACTCCATCCAAGATTTGTCTTTTTGGAACAAATGCTGTTTGATTGGGAGAGATCAAGTTATCTATGACTTTCCTCAGTCTTGCAACAAGTATCCGTGAAATTATTTTGAGGAGTCCGTTTAGCAAGCAAATTGGTCTATAGTCTTCAAGCTTGCAAGGGATTTCGCACTTTGGGATTAAGACTAAAACCGATGCCGTAATAGCTTTTGGTAGTTTACCTCCTTTATGAAATTCTTTGACAAACTGAACAATAGATTCACCCACTACATCCCAACAGTTCTTATAGAAATCCAGGTTGAATCCGTCTGGCCCTGGGCATTTATCACCTTCACCTTCAAACACAGCTTGTTTTATTTCCTCGGTTGAGAACTCTTCTTCCAAAGCCAGACTCTGTTCCACACTTAACTTGTTTAGCATTTCATTCTTCAGCCGCGCACCTGGGGAGATTTCCTTCTTGAACTTAGCCTCATAGAAATCTTTAATAACTTCTTTTACCTCCTGAACTGACTCAACACGCCTCCCAGCAGAGTTAGTCACTGACCCAATATAGTTTCTCCTATATCCAGCCTTCATTGAAACATGAAACAGTCTAGTATTGTTGTCTCCCTCCTTTGCCCACCTATACCTTGATTTCTGGCTTAGGATACTCTCTTTTAATTGTAACTTGTGCCAAAAGGATTCTTGGAACACCCTTCTGCTTACTAATTCTGCCTCTGTTAACTTCCTGTTATTTTGGACCAACTTTTCTTCCACTTGATTCATATCCTCTACAATCTCATCTAATTCCACCTCTACCTTTCCAAAAACATTACGATTCCACCACGTTAGTCTTCCCCTCAAACATCGCATTTTCTCTTTTACAATGAATGTTGGGCTACCTTTAATCTTCAAAGCATTCCACTCTCTATTGATGAATTCATTGAAATCTTTATGCTCATACCAGCACCTTAGCACTCTGAAACTTTTAGGCCCCCAATTCACGTTGCTACTTTTTGTCCACACAGGCTTATGGTCTGAAACGTCCCTAAGCCCAACCTCTTGTGCTACAATCTCCCATTTTGAGATCAGGCCTTCGGATAGTAGGATACGATCTAATCTACTTGCTGCTTTTCCATTTGGTTTGATCCAAGTGAACACTCCACCATTAACTTGCACATCTACAAGATCCATGTTGTCAATGAAGCACTTGAATTCTACCATTTCAATTCCTCTGCTATGCACTTCCTTCCCACACCTCTCCTCCCTATTTTTTATTGAATTAAAGTCTCCCCCCACCACCCACTCACCAACCTCTAATTTGTTCTTCCAGCTAATTAAATCATGCCATAACTCTCTTTTCTCTGCTAAGCTACACTGAGAGTAGACATTAACAAAGTAGTGTACCTTGTTATTAATCAGAGCCTTTATCCCTAGAAAGCCATTTCTTGTAAAAGTAAATTCTGGTCTCACAACTCCCTTCCTCCAGATGGTTAGGATCCCCCCCGGTCTGCCTATAGCTTCTTTTGCCGACCATTCGCAATCCTTTGATCCCCACAAACTCCATACAACCTGATCAACCATTTTTGCTACCTTACTTTCCTGTAGGAACATAACCTGTGGATTTATTTTCCTTATTATTTGGGCAATACGCCTTTGTTTCATCGTATTCCCACTCCCCCGTATGTTGAATGTTCCTATAATCATTGCAACACCCTGTTTTTCTCCACCCTGCCATCAAACCTCCTCCTCCCATTAGCCTCAAGATTTCGAATAACAGCTTCGAATGCTTCGTCATCTTCATCTCCCTCCACGCCCAGCTCCTTAATTGAATTCCAAACCTTTTTTGGGACACTTTCGATAGATTTCCAAATTCTTCTGTTCCCAATTTGAACCCCTGAATCCGTTAATGAATCATCCGTGGATGCACACGCTGCAGCTGTCTCCCTTTTAGACTCACGCCCTTCAGTACTTGGAAGCTTTGTGTTAAGTTTGAATTGGGTTTGGATCAGGGTTGTAAAATACGAAGGGGCATAGGGTATTTTCAACGATTCGTAAATGTCAACTAAAGCTTTCTTCCTGATGGGTTTAGTCATTTTTCCTGGGCCTTTTTTTTCCTTTTGTGAACATGATATGGAGTCTGAAACTTCGAGGCCCACTGGATCCAGCCCCATAGATCCATCTACCAAATTCGTGACCCCACACTCTCGGGCCCCACCATCTTTATTAATTGCCAGCATTGGAACACCCGCAACTTCTGCCCCATCAACAACTACTGCCCCATCAACATCACAATTAATGGTTGACTTTCCATTATGGTTATTATGTCCTTTAAGATCTCCTACCTTATGGGGAAGCCCATAATCCTCCTTTCCCGCATAGGAATCTGCCACAAAACTTGCATCCATCTCTTCAGCCGTCAGTTTTGTGTTACCTCCACTTTCTGGTTTTGAATTGCCTGACAAAGAAGCTTCCTTGTCGCCCATGCTGTCCTCCTCCCCACTCTCCTCCTCCCCACTCTCATCTTCTTCCTCCTCACACCACGTGCCTTCAACCCCTTCCTCATCCTCCGAATATGACCCTTCAGAATTATCATCTTCAAAGTTGTCACCAGGAACCACAATACGTTTAGGCCCATGCATGTCTTCCACCAGCTTAATTCTATAGACATGATCATTTATCTCCAGATTTATAGTTTTGTTCAGTACTAATGAATACTTGGTCCTGACCAAGAATCTCGCCACATCCAATCTTTTTTGTTCACAAGTTTCAGCATCTGAACAGATGTAAACACCCACTGAACAAGATAAAGATTCAAATACCTTTGGATTCCAAGCATGGCAGGGTAAACCAAAACATCTCATCCAAGTTAAACGTTCATTATCGACATCTTTTGGGGACCAAGGATGGATATCAGAAAACCAGCGTTCAACCCAGGCCTGATCTTCCTCAACCAATGTCTTAATCTCCCCCACTACCCTTTCCTCCAACAGACAGAGGTTAGCCCCTAACGGCGTGGCTTTGATGTTGAAATATCCTTCAACCTGGAGCGCATTTTGTACGTTATACGTCGTTCCCGCCACTTCCACAACCCCCACAAACGCGCTTGCAAACCTAGCCATATCCGCTTCTTCTATATTTATCTGTCTATGAGCAAATCTCGGCATCCTCTCATTCTCGCACCATCCTAAAATGTTTCTTTCTTTGTCTATCTCCTTGTATCTATTGTCATGTTCCTCTCTCCATCTACCTTTAACCACATTAGCATAAGTCGAAGCTCCACTTGTGTTGTTAAATTTCCTTTCTGGGTGCAATGCTTCACCCGATCTTTGTTTTATCTCTAGCTTCCTCTTAGTATCTACCATCTCCTGGTATTCTTTAGCATTACTCCTGTTCTCCCTCCTGAATCTAGGGATATTAGCATGGAGTTTCCTCCCCCTTATGAAAAGATTATCAAGTTTAATGGCTAGGTCTCTTTCATCATCTACCTTTCTGAACTGCACAAACCCAAACCTCTTTCCTTTTTTATCCCTTTTTGGTGGTATTGATACCTCCATCACCAA
Organism: Vicia villosa; assembly: GCF_029867415.1. Lineage (NCBI taxonomy): Eukaryota > Viridiplantae > Streptophyta > Magnoliopsida > Fabales > Fabaceae > Vicia > Vicia villosa. The sequence goes on from NW_026705038.1 coordinate 163,769, forward strand.
ACCAAAACTTTTGAAAGTTTCAAATAGATCCTTGGCACTCATATCTTCAGGAAACTCAGTAATAAAGAAGTTAGAGACTTCTACTTTTGTGTTTGCTTCTTTTCCTCTCCTATCACACCAGTAAGATCCTCTTATGTTATCCCTCCTATTATACTTATTCTTACGGACCTCTGACCACCCTCCATTATCCATGATGGTAAGCAAGGTTACTAAGACTATAAACTCACGATGATATCCACAGGACCTAAACTTCTTGCAAGAAATCAATAGAACTATACCAAAACCAAGGCCCCTAACCCTAAGGTTAGGAATTTAAGCCAAAAATCTTAATAGAGTAAAATCAATTCATGCTTGAAGTAATGCATGGATGTATTAGTTAGTTAATTCTAAGTGTGATTAGTTTCTCATGTTCATACTAAAATGCATTTCATAAGTGTCTCATGCTGAGATGCTAATTCATTCATAGGTGGAATAATGTTCTGGAAAATATGTCTTTTAGTGTTTCATAGTTTTACTAAATGATCGATCTCTTACAATCTACTTTTTTTTTTAAAAGACAAGATATCATTAAAAGGGAGAACTAAGGGTTCTCCAACCCGCTAACAAGAGATGAAAACGGGAAGCCCCGCCAAAAAGAAAAAATTACTAACCAATTACATTACGAGAGATAGTACAACGGATTCATACAAAACTCGTATAGAGAATAATTGGATTGAGTAATTTCTCCACAAAAGGACCATCTCCAAGCCAACAACTTGATGTTCCAAATAATGTTGTTTACACTCCACGCCTCTTTGCGAAAACAAGCGGCATTTCTAACCAACCAAATGCACCAAACTGTGGCAAACCAAATAATGTCCAACTTCCTATCCAACACCAATTTACTATGAAAAAATAAGTGCCAATCCATAAAATTTGAGAAGCACTCTTCAACCGAAAAAGCCCCTTTACCCACCCAAAAAGCTATCTCTTTCCAAATATTTTTCACCACCAAACAACCAAAAAATAAATGATCCCTATTCTCCTTACATACACCACAATAAACACACTTTAAATCATCCACGGACAAAGACATCCCTCTCAATTCCAAAAGATCCTTCATGGGAAGCCTATTGTGGAAAAGACGCCAACCAAACGCCTTTATTTTGCAAGGAACTTCCATACCCCACACTAAATCAAAGGCAACCATGTGCTTAGGATGAGGACGAAAAGGAATACAAGACTTTTCATATATCTCATAGCAAGATGATACCGAAAAAATCCCCTCGGAATTGCTATTCCACACCACCGAATCCTTACCAACCGTCCACCCCTTGAAATTATCCAAGCGACTCATCAAAGACAACCTAAGCCCACTAAGATAAGGATCCACCATCACGGAATCGGGAAGTCCTAAAGTCCCCCATTTCCAATCGTCCTCCACCCACCCTCCCATGGCCGCCACCGAAACATTTTTAAGCCGGGAGGCTAAAAATAAATCCGGATACACCTCTTTCAAAACCGAATCATCCAACCATTTTGAATACCAAAATGGTGTATTATAACCATCACGGATAATAAAATTGCAACTACCAACAAAAGGATCTTTCAAGCCAAGAGAAGAATAAGATGAAGAAGAGTTAATATTTAAAATATCTTTCCACCAAAAGGAAAAAAGAGGCGAAAATACCTTACTATCCACGCCATACACCAAAGAAGAAATATCGCCATACCGAGCTTTCAAAACTTTGTACCACAACGAGCTTTGTCCTTGAAGAATCCGCCACCTCCATTTATTAAGAAGAGCCATATTAAAAAGATACAAGTTCTTCACCCCTAAACCTCCATATCTCTTTGGTAACGTGACATCCCCCCATTTTATCCAATGGATGCTTTTTTTATCTTCACTACCGCCCCAAAGGAACCTACTTTGAACACTAGTGAACAATCTCACCACTTTCTTCGGCATCTTGTAAAAGGACATAGTAAATATACAAAGCGAACTTAGCACCGATTTGAGAAGAGTAATCCTTCCTCCCAAATTCAAAAACCGGTTCGACCAACCTTCCAAGCGATTCCTCATTTTAACCAAAAGAGGTTTCCAAGTGGCCTCCTTTCTTGGATTACAACCAATAGGAATACCCAAGAAATAAAAGTTACTCTCCTCCATCTTACAATCTACTTAACTTGCCAAGTTGTCTGGTTTCATGTATTTTTTTTTAATTCTTTAAGTCATCGTTATTATGTGTAGGGGTGTGCAAAATATCCGGTTTTGATGTCCAAATCCATAACCAAACCTAAACCACTTTTAAATATCCAGATATAATTGAATGGTTATTAACCGGTTTAGTTATTAATGGTTTGGTTATCCATTCGTATAATCCGGATATAATTAAATGGTTATTAACCGGTTAAATTATTTTGGATTCGGTTATAATCCAAATCCAAATATTTTAATTCTCAAAATATTAATTTTTTTTTGAAAAAAAATATTTTCGGAAAAAATAATTTTTAAAACTGGATTTTTTTAAAAAACCGGTTATATAACCATAACCAAATTTATAACCGGTTTTATAACCAGTTTTGATTAAATTATGGTTATAGTTATAAATCCAAACCATTTAAATGGTTTTAAAATGGTTATGGTTTGGTTTTTGAAAATAACCAACCATGCACACCCTAGCTGGTTGTTTGTCATAACTTTCATAAATATATCATTATACTCATTTCCATTTTTACTGGCAATTAAGAACAATTTAAAACATGATAGGTTTCTCTATTGCCACTAAATAAAATGATCTATCTACTAGATTCTATAATTTGATGGATTGCAAGATTTATAATGGATCATTACTATGTAATTAGTTCTATAGTAATTACTTATTCATTAATGTAATATTTCAGGATGAGTTCATCTGGGGATAAGCCAATGAACACAAGAGACTTCCGTCATGTTTACGTAAGAAGAAGAAGAAATATAATTAGAGATTCTGGAAAAGTAGTACGAGATTTGGATCTAAACTTTCCCCCGCCTTCAGAACCTGCTATGCCTAAAACTGATGGCTCATTTGAAACTGGAGATGATAGCGTAAGTATAGTTTTACTTTTCCTCTTTCTGCAGGAAAGACTTTTTGTAGCAATCATTATTTTTCTGCAACAAATTGACATGAATCATTCTAGTTGAATTATTCTAGTTTATAGCTATCTGCTATTTAATTTTGCTATCATGTCAATACAATTTTTTATCATAAGCTTTCTATAGCATATATGCACAGAAAGATCACATGCAATTGAAAGTTTAGATATTGCATATTGTACCTAAGAACTTAATTGTAAATTCTGTCAGTCTTATTTCATTCTTCATTACTGTGATCTGATTTCAAAATACTATTACAGCCTCTCTTTCCTGCTCCCAATCTTTTCCAAGTAGCAGCAATCATCCCCCGCCGGAAGCGCAGCAGCATCAAACGCAAACCACGGCACTACCCGCCACCACCTTCAGCTGACCATCACGAGTCATCATCAGCTGCCGCGGTATGTTTTAGAAGAGTTGTGTTATAGTTTCTGATAATTGTTTCAGAATATCTCTAACTGGTTAAACTTTTCCTGAATAAAGCTGATCTTACTGAATAATCTTATTTCATTCTGTAATCTGCATAACTATGCTCTGATGTCAAAATATCACAGCCTCTCGCTCCTGCTCCCAATCTTTTCCAAGTAGCAGCAAAGCAATCATCCCCCGCCAGAGGCGCAGCACTGTAAACCGCAAACCACAGTGCTACCCGGGGACACCCATCCAACCATCATTGCAAGTTTGTAACCAATCCAGTATCTTTAGAATTAGAAGTATATTTTACTATTTCTTTACATAACTTTAAGGTAGCATGCTGATATTTTGTTTCACTTGAAGCTCGCTCCTGGCAAAGAGTGGTGTTGTCCTGCATGCTGCAGGATTGGTGATGATGAACTATCAATGCCAATCAAATATTTAAAGAAGTTCAAATAAAAAAACGGTCACTAAAAAGATTGGGTGAAAGAGGCATCAGCATTTGTATCTGTGCAGAAAATTTTTAATGTAGCAGTAGTACTTAAAGCTATTTATAACATAATACCCATTGTTGTTACCTACAAGCCCTTGGATTTTTCTGTTGACAAAATATGCTACCAGAAATTCTCATCTTTATATGTATAGTACTGCGCATATATCTATACCAAAAAATTTATTTAGTGTGTCAATGCATAGTCTCTGTGAAATACAATGGTATTCGCTGCATGTCTTATTTCTCTATTTTTTTATTTCGCTCTACTATATAGGCACATAAGTCGGACAAGGATTTTTTATTTTATCTTTAATCTTGAATACATTTTTATTATTTTCATTTTACAGCTCATATCAAACGGTCATTATTAAGTATATTATGAAAGTATTATTTTTGTTTTTCAAACAAATAATGAATGAATGATTACTTGGCTACTATTAATCCATAAAATTGGAAGACCCTCCAAAATTAAGTTTTAGTCTCCTATTTTTAAAGTTGGGTTTATGTCCTTTCTTTATTATGTTTTTTTCAGCGAGAGAATAGAATAATTTGTAATAACTTATCATTATTAGATTCCAATAATTATGTTGTATCATAATTAGATTATTAACCTATATATATATATATATATATATATATATATATATATATATATATATATATATATATATATATATATATATATATATATATTTTGTTGAGGTGAATGAGAAAGGCAAGCATTCCATTATGTTGTATGATATCAACCCTAATTTATTTATTTTTCTAAAATAAATCATTCTCTCTGCACGTGCCCACCTTTCTCTACAACCGCCATTAATCCTAACTGATCCCATGGTTTTAAATAAACCATTATCTCTGCGTCGTCGCCGCCTTTCTCTGCGACTGCCTAAACTGTTGTCACATCATCCCCCAACGCCACCGCACTAACATTCGTGCGATCTTTCTCTCGCACACCGACAACCTTTCCTTTAATCCTGCATCCTCAGTTTGTGTTTCTATCTCCCACACATAATGTCTAAGTTGATCACAAATATAATGAAACTAACAACAGAGCCACCTCTCCTGGAAATCGTGATATACACCAAGGAGACAACCTATTTTCCCTGATCGACAGTCACAAAGATGGAGCTTCATCACACTCACACTATTACACACATCAAGAACCACGTTCCTACTGTTCTTAAAATGGAGAAATATCAATATGGCACATGAGTCGAGCTCTTTTGCATCCATGTCCACTCTCATCGAGTTCTCCACCATATTGTTCCCTGTACGGATTAAAAACCATTGGCAGGTGGCTCTACTGTCAAGTATAACTAGTGGATTACTCTCGACTCTACCGTTCTTTAATTATTCTTTTACTTTCAGCAACCTATTTTATCTGCATAATTGTTCTTGTTGCTCTTACTGATTTGATCCCAATGTCGTAACATCTCGTTCGACATCTGGTATCTGTGTGCTAGAATTTCAATTGGCATCAGAGCAGACACCCCGTTCTGTCTTAGGTGAGCTCCAGAGAAGTAATTTTCTTGTACCATGGACAAAGAAGGAGGTTTCAACAACACACCACCACTCTTAGATGGAACCAACTTAAACGATTTGTTTCCATGCACGAAACGTCCCATGACAAAGCTTTGGGCCGTCTATGGCGCTGTTCCCAAGCTGGATAGAATATCCCTTCTTATGACCCGATAAATTGTATTGGTATAAATTCCTATGAATCTTTTTATTTATAATATTCAAAACCATTGATTTTAATAAATGATGTCATATATGGTCGAACGAAATTATGAATTAGGATTCTCAACAGCTTCCATGTCTATATTAATTTTATACTTGGATTAAGAATTCAATCTTTTAAAATCCAAAGCAAGTCCCGACACTTATGTTTGGTTTAGCAATACTGAAGGGAATTTTACGGTCAAGTCTTGTGCGGAGAATGCTATTGTGAACCATCTGAACTCTTTGTCATCAGAATTGATTAAATCTATCAATCATTTGTGGCAGGTAAAAGCCCCGCCCAACTTGCTCATTTTTTATGGAGGTTTTTGCTAAACAAAATTCCTACTAAAGATCAGCTTCAAAAAGGGGGATATTTGATGAATCAAATTAACTTGCGCTACGTCTTTTGTGATTTGGAACCTGAAACGCTGTCGCATCTTTTCCGGCAATGTATGTACTTGAATAGAATTTGGAACATGGTCTTTGAGTGGATTGGTACCCCGAAGGAATTATCGCTTGCTGAGTTTGTGGATCTCTCCTTCCATTGGGATAAGGTGAAGTGTGCTTCCCGCAGAGCTACTATGGAGATAATTTGGACAGCCACTGTCTGGTCCATTTGGCTCATCCGTAACGCTATTATTTTTAAGGGAGAGGATTTTATCTTCGAAGATGTTTTGTCAGCTATCATGTGGAGGTCGTGGATATGACTTTGTTCTAATTGTAAAAAAGCCGAATTATGTAATTTTTACTATTGAAATACTCTACCTCTCCTTTGTTTTAGGAAGTAGAGGTTTTCCGCCTTGTTTTTTCGTTGGGTGGAGTATCACTTATACTCCCTTTAATAATATCATTCCTTATTCAAAAAAAATAATCCAAAGCAATCTTTTATATCTCTAATGATTTATTATGCATTTTCTATTATGGATTGGTTAAATACAATATTTTTTAATATAATTTTTTAGGGTTAATAGTGATTTACCCCCTGCAAGATAGGTGTGTTTTGATTTACCCCCTTTAAAAAAAATTTAAATACCCCTATCCCTATAATTTTTGGGTACCCCTTAAGCGTTTAAAAACCAGGGTGGTAAATAAAAAAAACACCTTTTACAAGGGGTAATTTTTGCCATATGGAGGGCAAAAGACTTAGAATTTTTATATTTCAAGGAAGTTTTTAAAAACTTTGTTTAAAAGGAGGGTAAATCAAAACTCGCCTATATTGCAGGGTTTTGAAGTGGTATTGGAGGATTTTCGGTGCATCTAAAAAATTATGGTATAGAATGCTTAAAGCTCGATATGAGGATGTGAATCTTAGGTTGTGTTGTGATAATTTGAGCGTTAAGAAGGATAGGAAGTCGTCGGCGTGGTGGGCGGATTTAAACTCCTTGGGGAAAGAATTACCAGAGAATTTTTTTACTAACAATTTTCTTTTTCAGGTTGGAGACGAGCACTCTATATCTTTTTGGAAATCCCATTGGTTGGATGGTGGTCCCTTAAAGGATCGTTTCGCGAATCTTTTCAATTGCTCTTTGTTGCAAGATGTTTCAATTGGTGCCATGGGAGGGTGGATTGATGGGGATTGGTTTTGGGGAGATTTAGGCATTCCCGCTAACCATGTTTTCGAACCAAATGTTGGGCCGAATGCTGTCACTGTTTCTGGCGAACTTCCTGCCCCGGACGGTGTTGTTTTGGCCGCCAGTATTGGGATTGTTCTGGCTGTAACATAGGGAGCTGCTGCCCGAGTTCAAGATCTTCACATCATCTATGCTTTGCTGTCTACGGTTGTGCTGGTAGAATCCAAATCAGATGCTGCTGTTTGGAAGTTAGAATCGGATGGAATCTACAAAGGTTCTTCTTGCTACCATTTTCTTTGTAGTCATTTTGTTCCTTTTGGTCCGGCTAATCGGTACGATTCGGCTTTCATCGATATTTGGATGGTAGATGTCCCTTTGAAAGTGAAGTCTTTTGGTTGGAGGTGCTTCATCAACAAAGTTCTGACTAAGGATTCTCTTTGGTGTAAAGGTATTCTTGCTAATACCTCGAACTTAGATTGTGTTTTTTGTGCCAATTGCAATGAATCTCTTCTTCACTCTTTCCTATCTTGTCGGAACGCCGGTATTGTTTGGAGGGAGATGGCCGAGTGGATTGGGTTACCCTTTAAAATCGGTTTAGATTTCAAGGAAAGTTTTTTGTTTTGGAGCTCTTTTTGCCGGTCAAAGAAAGTCAAAAGCGGAAAAGTTGACACCGTTTGGCTAGCTATTTTATGGAGTCTTTGGATGCGTAGGAACAACATTGTTTTTAACAACAGCTCGTGGAATTCGCGGGATGTCGTTTGGAGTTGTAAGGCACTCGTTTGGAGGTGGTCGTTTATCGGGAAAATTACTCATTCCAATTATAACTTATTTGAGTTTAGCAATAACCCATTGTTTTACTTAAGTTAGGTTTCAATCGGTCTGTAATTTTCTTGTTTGGTTTTTTTTGGGTGTAATATCGACTCTTTGGAGCTTTAATATATTTCTTGATTTCAAAAAAAAAAAAAACTATTAACCCAATTTTTTATTACAAATTTACTCCTAACTAATTTTGTAAGAAAAAATAATTATTGACTAATAAATTCAAATTTCAAATAATATTTAGTAAGACACACAATTTTTATTGGGATTTATAATAAAATTAATTTTTTTTAAATAATAATAAATATGTTTTTTTTTAAGCAAGTTATATTGATTAAGAACGAATGTTCTAGAAACTCGGCTACAAATGGCTATAAAAGCCAAAACAGAAAATTACCCACCAAATTAAATCTAGCTTAAGTAATACAAAGAGTTTTTGCAAAACTCGTAAAAGTTGCAATTGGGATGAGTAATTTTCTCAACAAAAGACCATCTCCACACAAGCATTTTACAACTCCAAACTAAATCACTAGAATTGCAAGAAGAATTTTTTAATATGATTCCATGTTGTGTGAATAACAACACTATTTTTTTATTGAAAAATGTGTTCGGTGTCGATGTCACTTTTTAATATCACACACATGTAATTATCTCTATTTTATTATTATTTTTAAAATATTATTAGAATAAAATATTAATATCAAACTAAAATAATTCTTCTTAATTTTTTCTCTAATTTCTTCTTTTTTTATTATTTATTTAATATTTATCTATAATAAAATATAGTATAAACTAAGATATCAAAAAATACCGATGCGTTGACATCACTAATATTTTAAAAAAATAAAAATAAAATACAACGTAAAATACTAATATGCGAAGTACCGAACACATTTTTTTGTAAAACTTGTCATTTTTATTCACACAATATATTTTATTAGTTTAAAAAATTAATTAATCAAAGAGATATTACTCCCAAAAATTCCAATAAAGATTTGTGTGTACTGCTGAATTTTTTTTTAAAATTTAAATATATATTATTCAAGAATTCTTATCTATTAATTTAGTTATGATCGTAAATTTATAATAAAAAAAATACATTAAAAATAAATAATTAAGATATAAAAAATTGCTTTGGTTATAAAAGATTGAATTATATTCTAATATATTTAATCAATCTTATAGTTATAATTTTGCTGTAAAAATGGGTGCAAGTGTAAAAGCGGCCGAGAATCCCAATCCCAAAACTATCCAATTAAGTAGATATATGCGATTAATAACATTATATTTTACAAGATATTTAACACATACATTCTTAGACCATGAGAAATTAATTAACACATATATGAAATTAGTATCTAATATAATATTCAAAGATAATTGCAATTATTATGCTTTCCCCCATTTCCATCAAAACCGTCAGAAAACTAAAACTCATAAAGAGATATGTATTCTAGCTTGAGCAATAAGGTACCTATCCTACACTACACACTAATCTATTCTCTAAACGTGATAAGAGGAGAAAACGCGAATGACACAAGCCCTGGTGCAATTTTTCCTTGTTTTATACCTTTATAGGAAAACAACAAAAAATGCCAGACTTGAGTATGACGTAGTCCTTGACTCCTTGTCAATATATATACTCACCAACCATCCGTTACTACCATATACTATTCCTCAGCTTCTCATCTCAGATACAGCAGCTCCGCTTTCACTCTCTCAACCTCGTTCAATTCTCTCATCTGCAGAAGTATTCAGGTATATTCAGTGTACTTCAATTTTACTACATTCAATTGTTTCTGCTTATTATCAATTATTATATATCTCTGCATGCCCTTTTTAATTCGCTTCTCTTGTTGTTTAAATTTTCATTTTAGCTTCTTTAATTTCGACAAATTGGAGTTGCACTGCTCATTAATTTTCTAGGAATCGAGAAATTTTTATATGTGGTGCCGGATCATCCGTAACAGTTTTTTTTTTTATCAATTTTTTCTGCTAGCTAGTTGGAGTAGGGAATATTGTTAATCATGGTTTGTTGGTAGATGTATGATAATCTTTCCTGTCACATGGTTTTGAAGTTGGGATCAGAGGTGCTTTCTGTTTGTTGTTAACTTATTATCTAGTTTCATGATCTTTCAACTTACATTGATGCTGTTTTTTGAGTGAATAGGATCTAGCCTCTTATTGGGCAGTAAAGAGAAAAGGACTAACAGTCAAAGTGAATGTTTGACTGTCGACAATTTGACCACACGTCCTGCAAATTAGGGTTAGGGCAGTTTTAAGGGGAAACCTATCAGCCTCTAAGCCACATTAGTGTTGTTTATAGGATACATTCACGGATGTTGATGGGGAGGCTATACTGAGTCAGTGACCAGTGAAGGGACTAATAGCTTAAATAACATGTCCAATGGCCACGACAATTGTCAAAATATTAGTCACCACAATCCGGCTTGGCGACGCGACTCCATATCCGGTATTTGACAACATTGATCTCAGGATGCCTTAGGAAGTTGGGTGGTTGTGGAGCTCTCGACTTTGATGGTTCCTTGCCAAAGTTCTCATGTTCATACTAAAATGCATTTCGTAAGTGTCTCATTATGAGATGCCAATTCATTCACAAGTGGAATATTGTTCTTGAAAATATGTGTTTTAGTGTGTAATAGTTTTACTTGATATACAAAAATATAATCTAAATTGCTGATGCATGGCCTTTGATTTATCTCATTTTACACTCTACTTGACTTGCCAAGTTGTCTGGTTTCATGTGTTTTTTTTAATTCTTTAAGTCATCGTTATTCTGTAGTCTTCCTAATTGCTTCTGTGATCTTTCCAATTTCTTTAGTTCAAACTCATTTGATTATAATCATGGATTTCTTTTCATTTTGTAGTTAATTCTCATCAGCGTAGTTCTGACTTGGTTGTTTTTCATAACTTTCATAATGATATGATTATATATTTCCACTTTTATTAGCAATTAAGAACAATTTAATAGTTGATAGGCTTCTCTATTGCCGATATATAAAATGATCTATCTACTAGATTCTATTATTTGATGGATTGCAAGATTTAGAATGGATGATTACTATGTAACTAGTTCTATAGTTACTTATTCATTAATGTAACTTTTTATTGAGAATATATCAGGATGAGCTCATCTGAGGATAAGACAATGAACACAAGAGACTTCCGTCATGTGTATGTAAGAAGAAGAAGAAGAAATATAACTGGTGCTTCTGGAAAAGTAGTACGAGATTTGGATCTAAATTTTCCCCCTCCTTCAGAACCTTCTATGCCTAAAACTGATGGCACATTTGAAATCGGAGATGATAGCGTAAGTTTACTTTTACTTTTCTAGATTCTGCAGTAATTTATACTTTCTATGGCATTGACATGAATCATTCTGGTTGAATTATTCTAGTTTATAGCTATCTTCTATTTAATTTTGCTATCATGTCAATAGAACTTTTTATCATAAGCTTGCTATAGCTTATATGCACAGGAAGATCAGATGCAATTGAAAATCACATATTGTACCTTAACACCTGAGTTTTTAGATATTGTAAATTCTGTCACAATCTTATTTCATTCTTCATTACTGTAATCTGATTTTAAAATATCACAGCATGTTTCTCCTGCTCTCAATTTCTTCGAAAGAGAAGCAAACATTCCCCGCCGGAAGCGCAGCACTATCAACCGCAAACCAAGGCGCTACCCGCCACCCCCTTCAGCTGACCATCACGAGTCATCATCAGCTGCTGCGGTATGTATGACAATAATATTAACAACTATTATAAATAAATTGTCCAAAGGTTTTAGATCTTCCACTGCTTATGTTGGTTTAAAATTGGAAAGTTGGTTTTAATATATTAAAAGTTAGTAGATATGTTTATATATATATTAAAATGAATTCATCTCACCTTAACACATTCTTACATTATTTGTGGTAGCCATTATTTGTCTGCTACAAATTAACATGAATCATTCTGGTTGAACTTTTCTTGTTTATAGTTTCTGATAATAGTTTCAGAATATCTCTAACTGTGCTCTGATTTCAACATATCACAGCCTCTCTCTCTTGCTTCCATTCTCTTCCAAGTATCAGCAATCACCCCCCGCCGGAAGCGCAGCACCGTAAACCGCAAACCACGGAGCTATCCAGGGCGACCCATCCAACCATCATTGCAAGTTTGTAACCAATCCAATATCTTTATCAATATATTTTATTATTTTTTTACTTAACCTTAAGGTAAGCATGCTGATATATTGTTTCACTTGAAGCTTGCTCCTGAAAAGGAGTGGTGCTGTCCTGCATGCTGCAGGATTGATGATGATGAACTATCAATGCCAATCAAATATTTGATGAAGTTCAAATGAAAAAAGGTCACTAAAAAGTTTGGGTGAAAGAGGCATCACCATTAGCATCTGTGCAGAAAAATGTTAAGGTAGCAGATTATGGCAGAAGTAGTTAAAGCTATTTATACCAGAAGATGTGTAACTTAATGCCTATTATTATGCTATTAGATATTGTAACCTTTATATGTATAGTACTGCGCATATTTCAATACCAAAAAGTTTATTTAGTGTGTTGATGCATACTCCCTGTGAAATACTATGCTATTCGCTGCATGTCTTATTTCTCTTTTTTTATTTTATTTTGCTCTATATCACATAAGTCGGACAAGGATTTTCTATCTTTAATCTTGAATACAGTTTTATTATCTTCATTTTATAGGTTCTATCAAATGGCCATCATTAAGTATATATCAAGTATAAGAGTGTTGTTCTCGATTTTCAAACAAATAATGAATGAATGATTACTTGGTTACTATTAATCCATAAAATTGGAAGACCCTCCTATTTGTAAAATTGTGTTTTGTCCTTTCTTATTAGGTTTTTCACATATTTTGTAATAATTTATCGTTATTAAATTCAAATAATTATGTTGTACCATAATTTATTTTTTTTAGATTAATGACAAAATATTGCACTTTTTTTAAATAGGCAATGGAATTAAATAGGAATATAAGGGGTACTCCGCCCGAAAACAAAACGGAAAACTTCTACTACTCAAAACAAATGAGAGGTAGAATATTCCAAACGTAAAAGTTACAACAAGCTTCTAACTTATAAAAAGAACAAAGCCAAGACCAAGAATGCATGAGAAACCACCGCCGAAATACACTCGGTAAAACTAAAGGACTCATGCTTAAAGATTATCGTATTTCGCTCCAACCAAAGACGTACACCACACTGTTGCTAACCAAATGACCGCCACAATAGCCCTCTTAGCTAAACTTTTTACCTTGTGCATAGCAAAAGGGAAACTTTCAAAATCCTCTAAAGTTAAATCATCAATGGGACCAATCCACTCGAAAACCTTCTTCCAAACACCCACCACAACCACACAAACCCCTAATAAATGACATAAACTTTCCTCCTCCACGAAACAGAAAACACAATTTAAATCACTACTATCCAAATACCCCTTTTATGCAATTGGTCCTTAGTAGCAATTCTATTATGAATAATCTCCACCCAAAAAAAAGAAATTTTAACGGAGCCTTTATCGTCCACAAAAGAGATGCGGCTTTAACAATTGAGGGATCGATGGGAGGTCCAGAAAACTTGGCTTTTAACCTCTCGTAACAAGACTTGACTGAGAATACTCCTTCGTGAGAAATTATGGTTGGCAGCCCAGCAGAAAGAGAGTACAGCTCCGGATAGGCCGATAACAGCGGCTGGTTGGCAGTCCAGTAGCAGTGCCAAAACGGAGTATTAGTACCGCTTCCAATATTACACGTCACAGCACCTGAAAAATTATGGTTCAGTAATAAAATATAATTGTCAGATAAAAGAATATCCCTCCACCAAATAGAGTTGCTCTTCTCAATAATCGAAACATCACCGATGAGAACCTTTTTCTTCGCATCCCCATATCTGGTTGAAAGAATTCTGCGCCAAACAGCCTCCTCATCCACTAAAATCCTCCACTTCCATTTGCTTAGCAACACGACATTCATCACCTCCACATTCTTAACTCCTAAACCTCCGTCATCTCACTCTTTACAAATGGTGTCCCAACAAACCCAATGAATTGGCCTTTTGAATTCGCTACCATTCCAAAGAAAAGAGCTTTGGATAACACGAATCTCATTGAGAATCTTCGAAGGCGCTTTGTAAAAGGATAAAGAGTAAATTAGAATGGTTTTTAAACGGAGTTGATCAAACACACTCGACCCGCTATATTAAGATTCACTCCCTTCCACACGGCTAACCTCCTTTTCACATGCGAAATCAAATCCCTCCACATGGAAATCTTTCTAGGACTATCTCTCACTCTCACACCGAGGAACTTAAACGGGAGTTTATCTACTTTGCACGCAAGAAAAGTAGAAGCCGTTTCAAGATACCACTCACCCACATTGACTTCATATATATTGCTCTTGTGAAAGTTTACCCTCAATCCCGACATTAGCTCAAAGCCCCTAAGAATGGTTTTGACACTCCACAAATTTGCGATATATCCTTCCGCCAATATGATTGTGTCATCCGCAAATTGGAGAAAATTCACATCTTCCTCTTCATTGATCTTGAACCCTATAAAGTCGCCAATGGCTTTAGCTTTCGACATTAGATCCATTAACACTTATGTTACCAAAACAAATAAGAAAAGGGACAACGGATCTTCTTGACGAAGGCCTTTTTCGACCTTAAACTCCTTCGTTACACTCCCTTTAATGATAATGGACATATTACTAGAAAAAATACATCCTTCCATCCAACTTACCCACCAAGCACCGAAGCCCATTTTAATGAGAACATACCTCAATAAATTCCAACTTACTCGATCATAAGCCTTTTCAAAATCAACCTTCATAACAAGACAGCTCCGTTTCTCTCTTTTAGCTAATTTTAAAACCTTTCGTCAGCTTATCCTTATGAAAGAAATCCATCACAAACCTCACAACATCCACCTTAACCGTCTCCCAACATTTTTGATAAAACTCCAAAGTAAATCCATCCAGTCCCGGGCTTTTGTTTCCATCACAATCCCACGCCGCCAACTTCACTTCCTCTTCCGAAAAAGGTATTTCCAACCACCCGCTATCTACCTCATCCAATTTAGATAAATCCAACCCCTCCGATACTGCTCTATCGGTGTTTTCTTCTTTGAAAAAACCTTCAAAATGATTCTTAACCTCCTTTTTCACCTCTTCAACGCCCTCCACCCTACCACCTGCACCTTCCAACACCGTAATAGCGCACTTTCTTTGTCTATATTTAATTGAGTTATGGAAAAACCTTGAATTCTTATCGCCGTCCTTCAACCAAAGTTGCCTATACTTAAGCCTTAACATGCTTTCTTTAACAAATAAACAATTCCAAAGCTCCCTAGTAGCATCTTTTCTCCTATCAACCAAAGAATGAATGTTTCCTCCAAAATTGTCAACCAACAAGTTATCCATCTCATTGATAATTCCCACCTCGTCTCTCACTTTTAAATCAATCCAAACAAAAACCTCCCGATTCCAAATTTTAATCCTTTCCTTCAAACGCTTAAGTTTTTCAAACAAAATGAAATCTCCCCTCCCTACGACCTTTACCTTAAGCCACTCTTCATGGATGAAGGCCTTAAAATCTTTATGTTTGAACCAAGCATTATTAAATCTAAACCGTTTTGGTCCCCAATCGATGACACCACAATTAAGCCGAATAGGAGGATGATCCGAAAATTCTCTACTTCCTATCCTTTGATCAACTACTCCCCACATATCAATCAAGTTTCTTAAAACTAGAAACCTATCAATTCTACTCATAGCTTTCCCATTATCTTTGAACCAAGAAAATATACCTTCAACACACGGAACATCAACCACCCCCATACGGACAAAGAACTCCCGAAACTCATCCATGCCTCTCACATTATGATAACCACCTTCTCCTAGCCTTTCTTCTCTACTCGAAATTTCGTTGAAGTCTCCTCCTAGGCACCACTCTTCATTCCAACTTTTATTCCTCCTATGCACTAAACTCTTTCAAAGATCTCTTCTAGCTACCACGTTACATGGAGCATAAATGTTCACTAGATTAACACATATACCTTTCCAAAAAACATTGGTTCCTACATAACCTTGACCCATGAAACTATAGTTGAGATTCAAGGATCCTTTTTTCCAAAGAATGAACATACCTCCCGATGCTCCTTCCGAATAACTAGCCGCCCAATCCACCTCAAAGCCTCCCCAAAAGGATCTAGCCAAAGCATCATTGAAACTAGATAATTTAGTTTCTTGAATGAAACACACATCCACCTTACTAGAGTTTAACAGAAAACTAACTCTCTTTCTTTTGGATAAAATCCATCCTCCTCTAATGTTATATGAGATTAAATTCATAAAAAATTAGGAATGAACTCCTTCTTACCCTTCACCCCCAATCTATCCCTCCTCTCCATATCTTCAATAAGTTTGATATTCGAACCCTTTTCCTCTCCACTCGATACCCCTATCCTGGCTATATGAAGGGTACGAAAACACTTAGAAAGGGGGGTTTGAATAAGTGGTTTCTTTTTGCAATATAAAAAGACACGATATTTTTATCCTAGTTCGTTATAACTCAACTACTCCAATCCACCCGTCAAGGTGATTTTGCCTCTCTCCGTCGAGGACTTAATCCACTAATTAAAAACTGATTACAACAATCCACGGAGGTAACAGCCAACGCCTTCTTGAGAATCTTAACCACAAATTGGTAACTCAAGGAATACAAACTTTGACTTCTTGAGAATCCTAACCACAACTTGGTTAATCAAGAAATAATTACAAACAGAATTTCTAACAATTGATCTTAAATGCTTCTTAATCTAAGCTGTATCACAACTGTGATTTTTCACTAAGTTTAGTACAATGAAGATGAACTTAATCTGATACTATGAACAATAATATTTTCTTTCAGTATAAGTGTTCAAGTATGAAATATTTTCTTTGAGCGTGTTTGCATGTATCATGCGTGTGTTGTCTATATCATGTATGAGCTATGTATCTTTCTTTTTCAAATAATCTTTCATTTATAGTGATTTGAAGATTTTGTCTAATGCTGGATAATAGGCTAGCTTAGCTTTTCATGTTTGTGTGTTATCTTGGATAAACTTGCTTTCCACGCTTCTTGAGACTTGTTACTAAATCTGCTTTTAGTCGTTAATAATCATTATGTCTCCAACGGTAATCTTTCTTTTGTCAGAGTATTTGATCTTGGATGTCTTCAAGAAAACTTCTTTCTGACTTTGTAGAAATAACGTCTATCAGAATTATGCTTCAGCGGTTGGTGCTTTAAGAAGTTTCTTTATTAGAACTTCTTTAGACTTCAGCGTGACTTTATTTATATTGTTCATTTCAGCATTGTATGTAGTCCAAGTTCTGATGATACTTGTTTTGCTTGAACTTCACCATATGTTAGAACTTCTTCTGAAATAAGAGATATATAATTAGAGTATCATATTTACTTATACAAAATTTATTTAATTGTTATCATCAAAACACTAAGATAAGATTAGAACCAAACTATGTTCTAACAATTTCCCCTTTTTTGATGATCACATCACATTTACATTATGATCAGAAATTTTGTATATAAAAGAAACAATCGCCCCTGAGATGTATGATCTCCCCCTGAAATAAATACTTAGAGAGAAATGTAAAAGATAACTTCCCTGAGTATTTTACTCTTCAGTATGTTTCTTCAGAAGATTCACTGATACAGCTTTTACAAACGCGCTTCTTTAGAAGTTCTATATAATCGTCTTACAGAATCAAAATTTCCTGCATATACTTTCAAAAACAAATACTGAAGAGTATACAAGTTAGAAGTGTTTGAGACTAAGTCCCCATAATAACTGTCAGATCAGAATATATCAGAATATCATTCTCGATTAATGTGAATCCTGGTTCGAATTAATTCCAATAGAGCCAAATGGAAAATGCTGAAAAAACTATCTGATTTGAATCAGATGTAATGTCTGATTCGAATCAAATTAACCATCGATGACCAGAAAATGCCTGATTCGAATCAAATGTAAAATTCTGATTGAAATCAAAGTGTTTGAAAAGCTATTATTTGCTTCTGTTGAATTTGATTTGAATCAGGTTGTGTGTTTGATTTGAATGAAACACACAAAAATCTCAATTTTTCAAAGTTTTCAAAATACATAGAGATTTCTCTTTTCCACCTAACGTGAATCAATAACACAAATGATTTTTATGCCTCTGATTCATGCAATTGACTAAAACCATCATGATCACGTTCAAATATAACTATTAATTTATGCATGCTAAAACGAATAACGAATCGATTCAAATTTGATTTAGAGATGAGTAATAATGAGGGACACTCAATAAATGATAATAAACGAAAGCGAAAAATCAGACAACAAAATAATCAAATTAGAATGTCCTCTAAATGTGTTAAGGACATGCAACACTCTCCCCCTAAGAATATGCAATTCCAACTTTTCCATAGAATATCCATTCCTAGGACCCAATAAATTATATCAGTATAAATTCCTATGAATCTTTTAATTTGTAATATTCAAAACCATTGTTTTTAATAAATGATGTCATTTATGGCCGAAAAAAATCAAGCCATAAGTAGATATCAAAGATTAAAAGCATTATTTTCTTGCAAGATATTTAACATACGTTCGATGGCTAGATTTGAAATTAGAATCTAACGTAACATT
Source organism: Vicia villosa (assembly GCF_029867415.1). NCBI lineage: Eukaryota > Viridiplantae > Streptophyta > Magnoliopsida > Fabales > Fabaceae > Vicia > Vicia villosa. The sequence continues at coordinate 182,638 of NW_026705038.1, forward strand.
ATATTTAAAGGTAATTGCAATTATTATGCTTTCCCCCCATTTTCATCAAAACCGTGAGAAAACTAAAACTCATATAAAGAGATATATGTTCTAGCTTGAGCAATAAGGTACCTATCTTACACTACACACTAATCTATTCTCAACCGCATTTGCTTAGGCATTGGAAGCTTCTCGAAACGGATATATGAGAAAACGCGAATGACACAAGCCCTGGTGCAATATTTCCTTGTTTTATTCCTTTATAGGAAAACAACAAAAAATGCCAGACTTGAGTATGACGTAGTCATTGTCAATATATATACTCATCAACCATCCGTTACTACAATATACTCTTCTTATCTCCGATACAGCTCCGCTTCAATTTCTCAACCTTTTTCCTTGCACTCGTCTGCAGTAATCAGGTATATTCAGTGCACTTCAATTTTACTACATTCAATTGTTTCGATTTCTGTTTGTTTGAAGGGGATTTTTTAAAATCTTGATATCTTCTAAAATGTATTTGATGTTATGTTAATATCTAGTTTCATGACTACTTTATTCGGTGTTGAACAATATTAAGAGGAGGCTTTCTTTGTGGAAGGGTAGAAATATTTCTATGGGAGGTAGGGTCACCCTCTTAAATTCGGTGTTGAATTCTATTCCTAGCTTCACACTTTCCTTCTTTAAAGCACCGAATAAAGTAGTCAAGGAGATAAGAAAAATCCAAAGTGAGTTTCTTTGGAGTGGTAATGTTGAGAAAAGAAGTATCCATTGGGTGAAGTGGGAGGTGGTGTGTAGACCAAAGGAGAAAGGAGGTTTGGGAGTTAGAGACGTGAGGGAGACGAACAAAGCGCTTCTCTTGAAGTGGAAGTGGCGAATTCTCAATGAGGACAAGGCCATTTGGAGTCGTTTTTTAAAGGAGAGGTACGGTTGTCCTAAAACCAAGATTCTAGATGTTGGAGGAGAATCCAAAGGAAGGGACGAATCGATTTGGTGGAAGGATTTGCGTAAGATCAATTTGTCGGAGGAGGTGGTGGACAATGGCTTTCTTGGTTGCTTTAAAACTCTTAGTAAGAATGGCAAGGACACTCTTTTTTGGCTTAGTCTTTGGTTGGGAGATACTTCTCTTAGCATGTCTTTCCCGGATTTGTTTGCGCTTTCGAATAACAAATATTGCACGGTGGCGGAGGTGTTGAGATGGATTGAAGGAGCACATAGGTGGGATTTGGAGGTTCTTTTTTATGGTGATAACAGCCCCGACTCAGCAGCATGGGCAGCAGCGGCAGTCTCGCCTAGCTGGACCCGGTTCATCTTGTTGGTTAACAACCATCTTCCCCGCGAGTTTGAGAGCGACAATTTTGAGTGGTCTATTAATATGGAGAAGGAATTTTCCGTGGCTAGCATCTCATCCATGGTAAACAACTCTAAACCTTTTGGATGGGACTCTACTTTAATTGGATGGTTGAAGACTATGTGGGATCTTAATCTTCCGCCTAAAATCAAGTTGTTTGCTTGGAGATTTTTAATTGATAGGCTTCCAACTAAGGATCAATTACGGAATAGAGGTTTTTCTAATATTAATCCGAATTGTGGCTTTTGCGGTATCGTTTTGGAATCTACATCTCATCTTTTCTTTCTTTGCCAAGAGGCGAGGGTGATTTGGAATCATATTTTTGGGTGGTTAGGCATTAAGGAGGAAATCAACTTTGAGGAGTTCTTGTCCTATGGTGACTTACAAATAAAGGTGAAGAATAGAAAGCGTAGAACTCTAATACTTTTTGTTTGGTTTGCTACCGTTTGGAGTCTTTGGCTATCGAGGAATGCCATAATCTTCAACGACGAGGGGTTTTGCTTCGATGTTATTTGTTCTAATATAGTTTTCCTAGCTTGGCGTTGGTTGTGTGTCGGATATCCTAAGTTTAGACCATCTTATTACGAATGGTTTAAACTTCCCTTATCCGATTATGTTAACCTTTAGGAGCGTTTCTTTTTGTAAGGGTTGCACCCCTAGTGCGAGCTTTATCAATCAATTGCTTATTAAAAAAAAAAAAAAGTTTCATGATATTTCCATTACATTGATGCTGTTTTTTGAGTGAATTTTGATGGGTTATTATTTGGAAGTAAAGAGAAAAAGACTAACAATCAAAGTCAATCTTTGAGTGTCGACAATTTGACAACCTGTAAGCTGAATTAGGGTTAGGGCAGTTTTAAGGGGAAACCTAACAACCTCTTAGCTGCATTAGTGTTATTTAAAGGATAGTCACAGATGTTGAGGGGAGGCTACACTGAGTCACTGACCAATGAAAGAACTAATAGCTTAAATAACATGTCCAATGGCCACAACAATTGTCAAAAAGTTAGCCACCGCAATCCGGCGCCAAATCTGGTATTTGACAACATTGATGTGAGGATGCCTTAGGAAGTTGGATGCCATAGTGGAGCTCTCGACTTTCATGGTTCCTTGCCAAAGTTCTCATGTTCATACTAAAATGCATTTCATAAGTATCTCATGCTGAGATGGCAATTCACTCACAAATGGAATAATGATCTTGAAAATATGTGTTTTAGCGTGTCATAGATTTACTTGATAAAAAAATATAATCTCAATTGCTTATTCATGGCCTTTGATTGATCTCATTTTACAATCTATTTGTGGTCTTACTAATTGCTTTTCGGCTTCCTGTGATCTTTCCAATTTCTTTTGTTCAAACTCATTTGAGTATAATCATGAATTTCTTTTCATTTTGTAGTTAATTCTCATATGCTTAGTTGTAAGTTGGTTGTTTGTCATAACTTTCATTATGCTATCATTATACTTATTTCCATTTTTTATTCGCAATTAAGAACAATTCAATAGTTGATAGGCTTCTCTATTGCCAATAAATAAAATGATCTATCTATTGGATTCTATAATTTGATGGAGTGCAAGATTTAGAATGGATCATTACCATGTAACTAGTTCTATAGTAATTACTTATTCATTAATGCAACTTTTATTGAGAAAATTTCAGGATGAGTTCATCTGAGGATAAGCCAATGAACACAAGAGACTTCCGTCATGTGTACGTTAGAAGAAGAAGAAGAAGAAATACAACTGGTTCTGGAAGAGTAGTAAGAGATTTGGATCTAAACGCTCCCCCACCTGCAGAACCAGCTTCTATGCCTAAAACTGATGGCTCATTTGAAATCGGAGATGACAGCGTAAGTTTAGTTTTACTTTTCCAGATTCTGCAGTAAATACTTTCCATGGATACACATTTTTCTGTCGCAATTTTATTTCGTTCTACATATATAACTGTGATCTGATTTCAAAATATTACAGCCTTTCTCTCCTGATCCCAATCTCTTCGAAAGAGAGGCAATCATCCCACGCCGAAAGCGCAGCACCAGCAACCGCAAACCACGGCGCTACCCGCCACCACCTTCGGCTAACCATCCCGAGTCATCAGCAGCAGCCGCGGTACGTTTGACAATAATATTAACAATTATTTTAAATAAATTGTCCAAAGGTCTTAGATCTTCCACTGCATTTATCGGTTTAAAATTGGAAAGTTGGTTTAAATATATTAAAAGTTAGTAGATATGTTTAAATTTTGATATGTTGTGGGAACATGTAATCTAGTCCCGGGAAGTAGTGTTTATGAATTAACTTATGCAGAATGAAAATGATTTAACTAGTCTTAGTCTTTGAAACAAAATTTCTTCCAAAAAAATATGTGAGGGTGATCCTATATATATGTGTGTGTATATGTATTAAAATGAATTCATCTCACCTTAACACATGCTTACATTATTTCTCTGTAAAAAATTAACGAGAATCATTCTGGTTGAATTATTCTAGTTTATAGTTTCGGATAATTGTTTCAGAATGAAGTTGATCTTACTGAAAAATCTTATTTCATTTTGCATGAACATACTCTAATTTCAAAATATCACAGCCTCTCTCTCCCGCTCCCATTCTCTTCCCCGTAGCAGCAACCATCCCCAGCCGGAAGCGCAGCACCGTAAACCGCAAACCACGGCGCTACCCGGGGCCACCCATCCAACCATCATTGCAAGTTTGTAACAAATTCAGTATCTTTAGCAGTATATTTTACTATTTCTTTACTTAACCATGCATGCTGATATTTTGTTTAACTTGAAGCTCGCTCCTGGCAAAGAGTGGTGCTGTCCTGCATGCTGCAGGATTGATGATGATGAACTCTCCATGGCGATCAAATATTTGAAGAAGTTCAAATAAAAAAAGGTCACTAAAAAGTTTGGGTGAAAGTGGCATCACCATTTGTATCTGTGCATATAAAATTTTAAGATAGCAGATTATGGCAGAAGTACTTAAAGCTATTTATACCAGAAGATGTGTAACTTAATGCCTATTGTTATGCTATTAGATATTGTAACCTTTATATGTATAGTACTGCGCATATTTTAATACCATTAAGTTTATTTAATGTGTCCATGCATACTCCCTTGAAATACTATGCTATTCGCTGCATGTCTTATTTCTCTAATCTTTAATCCTGAATACAGTTTTATTAGCTTCATTTAGGTTCTATCAAATGGCCATCATTAAGTATATATCAAGTATGACAGTGTTGTTTTCGTTTTTCAAACAAATAACGAATGAATGATAGTTGGTTACTATTAATCCATAAAATTGCAAGACCTTCCGAAATTAAGTTTTAGTCTCCTATTTGTAAAGTTGAAGTTGAGTTTTTGTCCTTTCTTATTATGTTTTACAGAAGAAAAAATTGGCCCTCCTTCATTATTTTGGACGTTGCTAGTGATAGAATAGAATATTTTGTAATAATTTATCATTATTGTTTCCAGTAATTATGACGTGAATGAAAAAGGCAACCATTCTCTATGCGTCGTTGTTGTCTTTTCCTATGACCTCCAGAATCGCCGTCACGACTTCCTTCCCGCGCCGCTGCACAAGGATCTGCACAGTCTTTCTCTCATGCGCTGCTTACCCTCCACCGATCTTGCATCCTCAATCTGTGTCTCTCTCTCCCACACGAGATGTCTGAGTCTGATCAGAGTGATAACGACACTAACAACATAAACCATCTCTCCTGACAGTCGTGATACCACCAACGAGACAACCTCTTCTCCCTCATCGACAATCTCAAAGATGGAGTTTCATCCCTCTATTTATTTCAAACATCAAGAACCACGTTCCTATTGTACTTGAAATGGAGAAATATCAACATGGCACATAGGCCGAGCTCTTTCACATATCCATGCCCGCTCTCATCGGGTTTTATATCATTTGTTCCTCTACGGATAAGAAACCACTAGCAGATGCCTCTACTGTTGAGTATGACTAGTGGACTACTCTCAACTCTATCGTTCTTTAATAGATATATTTCACAATCTCCACTGACCTGCTAACCACCATCTTGGAACCAGACACCACTGTTATGGAAGCCTGGAAGCATTTGGATGACAATTTTTAAGACAATCAGAATGCTCGCATTGTCACTCTCAAGCAAGAGTTCTCTAACACTCACATGGAGGATTTTCCCAATGTGTCTACTTATTGTAAGCGTCTTAAGATATTATATAACCAGATAGGGAATGTTGGTTTCCTATCAATAACCATCGTTGGATTTTTCAACTGGTATCTGGTCTTCCAAAAGCTTACCGTAGTGTTGTTACCTTGATTCGCTATTGTAATCCTGTTATTGCCTTCTATCAAGCTCACTCTATGCTCACTTTGGAAGAAGCCGGTATGGCTAAAATAACTAGCACTAGTTATCATTTTGCCATGCACATCACTCTGCAGCAACCTTCTAAAGACTCATCAGCATGGAAACTATTGCCCAAGCAAGTGCGCTTGGTCTCTTGTAAACCAGGGTCGAGACGAGGGGACGTGGTAACCGTCTTGGTCTTCAGCCTTGAACTCACAACTCCCCTCCACCATGGTCCTCTCCTCCTTGATAACAACACCAGTAGTACTCAACCTTGCAATCATGGAGTTGGACTCCGCCACCATGGGCCATGCCTTTGCGCCCGAATCCCACCTCTCATAGGGCATGTCTTGCATGTCCTCTGAAGTAGCCATGCATTTTAGGACAGCATCCTCAGGCATATGCAGCTGCTACATCATCTCAAACACCGACAGACATTGAGGTTGTTATGCACATTGTCTTTGCACGCTCCTGCCGCTACCGCGAAAAATGGAATCAGAGTCGCCACTAATATATTTATCCCATCGAGGGAAAGGAATACCAGGAAACCTAACTCAAAATAAGAACAAGGTCTTTCGACCAGAGAACAGGGTACGGGAGTCGGTTACGCAAGGGGAAGGTACTAGCACCCCTCGCGCCCATCGTACTCGATGGTATCCACCTATGTTTGTTTCTATCTAAAGGGTGTATCTATGTCTAAATCTAAATGCGAATGAATGCAAAAGAAATACGGGGAAAAGAAGGAATTATTTACAAGTGTGTTCGCTTAGGCCCCGCGACCCAATGCCTACGTATCCCTTAAAAGGAATCAGAGCGACCGTAGTTCGGCTCCTTAGTTTCCATTTGTTTTGTGTTTTTTAGTTGAACAGAGGTTAAGGTCACAATCCACGATGCTCGACCTTTGGAGACTTATACGCCTACTTTTGGAAAGGACTTAACTTTTTCTTAGGTGCCTAACAAGGCAAAAGAAAAGAATCTTGGGTTTGTGTTTTTTATGTAACTACATGATGAACAAAACCCAATACAAGGTTCCGCACCACTTCATTACTTTGTTTTAATTCGAGCCTTTATTAAGTGTTTTGAATGTTTTTGGTTGGGTATTTTTTAAGGGGATTTGCTTTGCGATTAGAATCACATAAAAATGTATAATGATCGAGAAGCATATTAGGGAATGAATCCCACTCACTTCTATCCCATTATATAATGTTCAAGAAACAGATTAGGGAATGAATCCCACTCATTTCTATCCCATTAATTAATGTTCGAGAAACAGATTAGGGAATGAATCCCACTCATTTCTCTCCCATTAAGTAGTGACCGAGAAACAGATTAGGGAATGAATCCCACTCATTTCTATGCCACTAAGTGATTGAGAAACAGATTAGGGAATGAATCCCACTCATTTCTCTATCACTTTCTTGATGTGATTCGCATCTCTATTTGTTAATGTTTTAATGTTGAAAAGAAAAAGGAATGAACAAGGGGGACTAACCTATTTTCTAACCTAATTGTTATTCTAATTCCTATTTAAGATCTAAACTAAAATCTAAAGGGAATGTTCACTAAGAAGAGAGTTGTTTAAGTTGACTAAAGTCAACTTTAACAACTAGGGGTATTTTAGACATTTTTTAAAATATGAAAATATTCACAAAAAGAAAGAATTAAAATCTAAACTAACCATGAAAATATTCACAAGCAAATTGTATTTTTATTCATTTCAAAGCTATTTCCAAAAATTAAAACTAAAAAAAAGACTATTTATTTTTATTACAAGAACCAATCAAAATTCAAAGAAATTCCACTATTAAATTCTAAAGAAAAAAAACAAACTATGGAATCTAAAAATCTAATTGGTTAAGAAAATATTTTTCACACTTTTGTTTAAGCAAAATTCACATATCAAGCAAGAGAAAAAAAACTAATTTTATTTGCTTATTTTTTTAGTCAGCAGGGGGGTGTATTAGTAAAAGTCAAATGAACTGAAATCAAGGGTGACACGCATTTGGGCCCATTGCTGGGAGGTGCGAAAAAGAAAGGGTGTAAGGCCCATATCTAAAACGAGGCCCAGATTGAACATTGCATCACTTCTTTTGTTCCACACTTTATTTTCATTCAGCATGTTATTTATTTAGGCTATGTTTTTATTATTGAAACGTGACAACACAGCATATCAATTGGGCAAGTGAGGTTTTAAGTCATAAAATAACAAAAAACATGGTTCAGCCAATCACGAAGCGCCAACTCTTTATTCAATCATTGCGATAAAACAAAAATCACTAATGTATGGGAACTGCAGCCAATCCCTGTGTACCACACGAGCAAAAAGAAAATAAGCCATGAAACGACTTTAGACGCCGGAACCACTGTTCCGGTCGTCTTCTCCGGTGGGGACCACCGTCAACCACCACCGACGTAAACAAACACACGCCCAGAAATTACAAAAAACATCACAACTCCACTCGGATTTCGCCACTGAACACGAATCTGACCTCAATTTTGTCTTAAACGCACTCTACGGCTCAAACCGAAACCAAGTAAGAAACCCTAACTACAAAAAACTCCATGAAAACGTAAGCTAAGAGTATCAAGCAGCTCGAGTCTACGCACATGATCCAAATATCACATTCAAAATTACAGAGCACGTGCATAGCATATACGAGCAAGGATTGGAACGCACAAAAACGCAAATGCTACTACGATGCTGAGAAGTCTCAGGAAGCGTACTTGAACAAATTCTCGATTCAAAGATTTAGAAGACTCTACTACTTCCTCTTGAATGTGTGGAGTTTGGTGATGGGGATCTTGGAAAAATCTTCACCTTCACTGAGAAATAAACTCAGGCTTTCAGCCTTGAGTTCTTGCAGAAGAGGAAAGTGAGATGATGGTGATTCTGATCTCGAAAAGATGATGATAGTGATACTCTGGATCCAAGATCGATGGTGATGTTGGTTAAGATTGAAGAATGTAATGGTTGGTGATTGATTCTGATGAAGGTTTTTTGACGATGGAGGAGACTCGGTAATGATTCACGATGCAAGTTGATAATGGGAAGGAGTGGTGGTGGTGATTGATTCCGATGAAGATGAAGGTTGAGGGTGGTTATGGAGTTTGTTATGGTGGTTGAAGGTTGGTTAGGGCGGTTAGATAAAGAGATAAGAAGAGAGGGTGGAGAGAGGAGAGAGTGAGAAGGAGAAAAGAGTTTGAAACTGAAAAAATTAAATGAAGTCTCCTCCTCTGAATTTGTGAAGAGTTTGGTTTATATATGGTTGGTGTGGGTGCATGAGTGTTACGGTGAGGAGTGTTGCATTGGATGCTTTTTACAAACTTAGTGCACAAGGGTGACTTTTGTAGTAACTTCTTCTTTCACTTTCATGCACATAGCAAGTTTTATGGTTGGCTTGGGTAATGCATAAGACCTGTACACATGTTGCAAGATTTTCCAATCATTATGCTAAGAATAAACATGTCCATAGTGTCCTCTTTGCCCATTTATAACTCCAACTATAGTTCATCAAATGATTCAATCTTTGGGCCAATTTAAAGAGTACATCGCATATAGTGATTTTTATGTTTGGAGGTTTTTGAAATGAAACTTGGGAGGATGAGAAATCTAGCTTCAAACTCATGGCATCATCACTGAAATTACGCGCGCTTCAACCTTGCCCTTAATGCTAGCCAGTTTGCAATTTTCAAGTGGTCTACTTTGAGGCTCACCATCTCATTCATTACATGACCAAATGATATAATTCTTTGATCATTGGTTAGAGGACATGGAGAAGAGAAGATTGATGTCTTACTTGCATTCACAACATTCTTGTAATCCTCAAAAAGGAGTCTCCAATTTGATACACCACCTGTTTGACAAAATGTCTTGCGCATGCCTTATATCCTTGCCCAGCCACATGTCACGAAATACCTTTGCGTGATCACCACTTTGAATCCTCCTAATTCTTTCATTACACATTCAATTTCCATGGTATTGATTCCAATTGAAAGAGGGCGTAGAGGAAAATAGATTATACAAAGGTTGAATCTGTAGGGTTCTTGTAACGCTCTAAACCTGGCTTCAAAGATGACACACCACGTGCTTGGTAAAATGCTTCACGTGTGCCCAAAGATTTGCCCATCCTCAAGACTTGCACAAGTTTGAAACTTCCAACTTGTCTCACTCGTAACTCTTGATTCATGCCTTATTTGACAAAACTCCCAACTACAATATTGTAGAGGGCCATGAAATGAACAATTTTGTTGTTGAACTTGTTTTGAAATCGTGCCTCTATCCACGTGTAAATCCACCATGAAGTCATTTGTTCAACCATTCACAAAACTCAAAATATTTCTAAGTCTTTTCACTTTCCATTTTTGGCACTTCATAAATCAACTAACTTTATATTTTTGGGCAATTTTGAGAAATTCTTGATTTTATTTAATTATGTTGACTTTTCTTGACCAATTTTCCACCAACCTTCAATATCTGACAGTTGACTTTGACTTTGACCAAAAAGTCAGCTTTTTCTGATTTTTCCGATTCCAAGTGAATTTCTCGATTAATCAGTTTCTGATCCAATTCTCAATCAATTTTCAAACAACGAACTCCCGTAAATGTTTCTTCAAGGCAACCATATTTCATACTCAAAATCATCTCCTGATTAAATGTTGACCAAAAAGTCAAAAGGATTGACTTTGGTCAAAACCTTAATTTGAAAATCTTGAATTTGAGGATTGCATCTTTTGATCAGAGCTTTGAATTGGAGAGGATGAAACCCTGATTTTAGGAGAACTTCAATGGAAATGGGGCCGTATAATCAGACTTCAAACCTTCTCTTTTGAACCAAGATATCTCCCACATAGAAGCTCTTTTTCATCAATTTTCTTGAACAGTAACAATGATATGAATGAATGTATTGAGTGGATGACCTACATGAGGTATGCATATGATTGTGACATAAAAGCCAATTGGGTATAAATAAGTGGGCAAATTTTGGGGTGCAACAGCTGCCCCTATTCAAACTTCTTGGACCTGAATGTACGGACGACACACGTTCGAGACATTTGAGGTGTAAGTGGGTTGAATACCCAAAAGTACCATCAAAATTTGCATTCCGTGGTAGCGTAAAGAGTGTTGAGTGTTATTAAGAGATACCAGCCAAAGGCGGACCAAACGAATTGCTAACCTTAGTTAGACTTGAAAAAGAGACACAACCGTAGCGTGGCTCAACAAAGAAGAAATCATCCGTAGATGAATTTACCAAATTGCTAACCTTACTTAGACTTTGAAAAAGAAGACACAACCGTAGCGTGGCTCCACAAGGAAGAAACCATCCGTAGACGACTCCACCAAATTGCTAACCTTAGTTAGACTTTGAAAAAGAAGACACAACCGTAGCATGGCTCCACAAGGAAGAAACCAGCCGAAGACGACTCTTCCAAACTGCTAACCTTAGTTAGACTTTGAAAAAGAAGACACAACCGTAGCGTGGCTCCAAAAGAAAGAAACCATCCGTAGACGACTCCACCAAATTGCTAACCTTAGTTATGAGTAAATTTATAATAAAAAAAAATACATTAAAAATAAATAATTAAGATATAAAAGATTGCTTTGGTTATAAAAGATTGAATTGTAATCTAATATATTTAATCAATCTTATAGTTATAATTTTGCTGTAAAAATGGGTGCAAGTGTAAAAGCGGCCGAGAACCCCAATCCCAAAACTATCAAATCAAGTAGATATAATATTCAAATATAATTGCAATTATTATGCTTTCCCCCCAATTCCATCAAAACCGTGAGAAAACTAAAACTCATAAAGAGATATATGTTCTAGCTTGAGCAATAAGGTACCTATCTTAGACTACACACTAATCTATTCTCAACCCGCATTGGCTTGGGCATATGAAGCTTCTCGAAACGGAGATAAGAGAAAACGCAAATGACACAACCTCGGTGCAATTTTTCCTTGTTTTATACCTTTACAGGAAAACAACAAAAAATGCCAGACTTGAGTATGACGTAGTCATTGTCAATATATATACTACCATATACTATTCCTCAGGTAATAGTAATACTCTCTTCTTATCTCCGATACAGCTCCGCTTCAATTTCTCAACCTTGTTCCTTGCACTCGTCTGCAGTAATCAGGTATATTCAGTGTACTTCAATTTTACTACATTCAATTGTTTCTGCTTATCAATCATTTTATATCTCTGCATGCCCTTTTTAATTCGCTTCTCTTGTTGTTTAAATTTTCATTTTTGCTTCTTTATGGTTGTTTGCAATCATGAATTTCGACAAATTGGAGTTGCACTGTTCATTAATTTTCTAGGAATCGAGAAATTTTTATATGTGGTGCCGGATCAATGACCCGGGATCATCCGTAACAGTTTTTTTTATCAATTTTCTCTGCTAGTTGGAGTAGGCAATATTGTAAATCATGGTTTGTTGGTAGATGTATGATAATCTTTCCTGTCACATGGTTTTGAAGTTGGGATCAGAGGTGCTTTCTGTTTGTTGTTAACTTATTATCTAGTTTCATGATCCTTCCACTTACATTGATGCTGTTTTTTGAGTGAATTTAGATGGGTTATTAGGATCTAGCCTCTTATTGGACAGTAAAGAGAAAAGGACTAACAGTCAAAGTGAATGTTTGACTTCGACAATTTGACCACACGTCCTACAAATTAGGGTTAGGGCAGTTTTAAGGGGAAACCTATCAACCTCTAAGCTACATTAGTGTTGTTTATAGGATACATTCACGGATGTTGATGGGGAGGCTACGCTGACTCAGTGACCAGTGAAAGGACTAATAGCTTAAATAACATGTCCAATGGCCACGACGATTGTTAAAATATTAGCCACCGCAATCCGGCTTGGCGACGCGACTCCATATCTGGTATTTGACAACATTGATTTGAGGATGCCTTAGGAAGTTGGGTGGTAGTGTAGCTTTCGACTTTCATGCATGGTTCCTTGCCAAAGTTCTCAAGTTCATACTAAAATGCATTTCACATGTGTCTCATTCTGAGATGTCAATTGCTTATGCAAGATCTTTGATTGATCCTATTTTACAATCTACTTGACTTGCCAAGTTGTCTGATTTCATGTGTTTTTTTAATTCTTTAAGTCATCGATATTCTGTGGTGTTACTAATTGCTTTTTGGCTTCCCGTGGTCTTTTCAATTTCTTGTGTTCAAACTTGATTATAATCATGAATTTCTTTTCATTATGTAGTTAATTCTCATCAGCTTAGCTGTAAGTTGGTTGTTTGTCATAACTTTCATAATGATCCTTTCATTATACTCATTTCCATTTTTATTGGCATTTATAAGAACAATTTAAAACATGATAGGTTTCTCTATTGCCAATAAATAAAATGAACTATCTACTAGATTCTATAATTTGATGGATTGCAAGATTTTTAATGGATGATTACTATGTAACAAGTTCTATAGTTACTTATTCATTAATGTAACATTTATTGAGAATATTTCAGGATGAGTTCATCAGAGGATAAGTCAATGAATACAAGAGACTTCCGTCATGTGTACGTAGGAAGAAGACAAAGAAATATAATTAAAGGTTCTGCAAAAGTAGTACGAGATTTGGATCTAAACGCTCCCCCACCTGCAGAACCTTCTATGCTTAAAACTGATGGCTCATTTGAAATTGGAGATGATAGCGTAAGTTTAGTTTTACTTTTCATATTTCTGCAGTAACTACTTTCAGTGGCATTCATTATTTGTCAGCAACAAATTGACATGAATCATTCTAGTTGAATTATTCTAGTGTATAGAATTTTTTTATCATAAGCTTGCTGTAGCATTGAGTTTTTAAAAATCCCATATTGTACTTAAGAACTGATCGTTTTTAGATATTGTAAATTCTGTCACAATCTTATTTCATTCTTCATTACTGTGATCTGAATTCAAAATATCACAGCATGTTTCTCCTGCTTCCAATCTCTTCGAAAGAGAAGCAGTCATCCCACGCCGAAAGCGCAGCACCATCAAACGCAAACCAAAGCATTACCCGCCACCACCTTCTGCTGACCATCACAAGTCATCATCAGCTGCTGTGGTATCTATGATAATATATAATATTAACAATTATTTTAAATATATCAAAAGTTATAATAGGTATATTTATATTTATTAAAATGAATTCATCTCACCTTAACACATGCTTACATTATTTGTGGTATTCATCATTTGTCTGCAACAAATTAACATGAATCATTCTAGTTTATAATTTCACATAATTGTTTCATAATATCTCTAACTAGTTAAGTGTTTCCTGAATAAATTTTGAACGTGGGAACCGGTTCCTGCATAGGGACAACCCGGTTCCCCATAGTAAACCACAGAATGCTGAAATTTGAGAATGCTGGGAACCGGTTCCCCCATAGGGACAACCCGGTTCCTAAAACCTTTATTTTGAATTTTAACTATGAAAAAGGTTTTAAATGAACTCTTTGATATATGAGACTTGTTCATGATTATGATATGCATGAGAGTATATTTTGTGAACAATTATATGTCAAAGTGAGTATTGTTTATACCTTTGCCATTTATTGCTTGATTCTTGAATCTTTATTATTTCTTCAAGACTTTGAAATTGTGTGTTCTTTGCTTAAGACTTGAGATACTTTTTGCACATCCTTTATGAAAGCTTGATGTCCATATTGTCTTCATCAAAACAAACTATGCTTGAGATGCTTTGCAATTACATCTTCATCTCAACTTAAATAACATCCACGAACCTGGCCATCAGGAGCCATTTTTATTCTCGTGAATGGCCATCAGAAGCCATTCTTCTTTGAACTCTAATTTCTTCAAAGAACATTTTCTTCAATCGAAATCTCCAGCTAACAGTCGTCCAAAAGTTTCAAAAGTTGTTGCATTTTGGGTCTCGAACCTCGGCTCGCAATGTCCCGTTTATAACGTTCATTGTTTACTTGCTTGATAGTAGTATTTGAAAAACTTTGTGGTCTTTTCTGTTTCAAATCTGCAAGTATGTTTCTCGGTGCAACTTTGATTATCGATATTTCCAAAATAATTTCTTTCTCCTTCGGCTTAAATCGACCTATAATTGGATGACCTTGTAGCTTGGATACGCATGATTATGTTTACTATAAATGACACTAAATCGCCACGTATCATCCACCCTACATGACCCGTGCAATTTAAATAGACACTCCCATTTTCTTGATTCGCTGTCATCATGTTTTAACTTCTGAATTTTTGAAACATATTTTCCACCTCTCTCGCATCTCATCATTACAAATGCTTTCCTTCTACAAGTGTCATTGTTGGACCTTCCAATTAAAACGCCAAACCCGAGTTTGCTAGCTTCCATTCTGACTCATTCAACCATATGTTGACGAGCATTGAAAACTCTATCATTTGTAAAATTTTGCCGAACATCTATCTCGACAATATCGTCTTAACATCGTCATTCACCTCATCCGGCTTAGCATCATGATTCACCTTCTCCGAAACAGGTTTAGGAAACATGTTGGGGTGCACCATATCTAAAACGGGCAAAAACATAAAATTTGATAAGAATTATGTTTCTGTAACAGACAATTTCGAAAACACTCTTCCAAAATTATTTAGGTGGGTTTCAGAAGTACATTTCTGAAGAGATGTGGTTTTTTCATCCACAAATCAGTTCCAATGCAAGGAAATGAGGAAAGTTTACCTTAAATTGTATCTTTTTATGCTCTCTTTGGCCTGATAAAACACTTGAAACTTGGTGTGAAAACGAAAAAACTAGATTAAGAATGGATGAAGTTTTTTGTAGGGTTTTGGTTATGGGTGAAATGAGGAGAATGAAATAGTTCATGTAGCAAGGTGATATAAGCTGAATATACATCTCAGAAAATGTCACTGAATGTTTAAATTTAACGTTCAAGTGTAACAAGATGTTTTTGGAAATGCATCTTCGAAGCGTATTTTGGAATTTGGGATGCGTTTGAAAATGTATCTCCGAATGACATTTTATGGTTTTCAGAGATTTTTTCACTCCTACAAAGTATATTAAGAACTTCCTTAAAAATTCTATAGGGACCATAATATGTCATTTTTATAATTGAAACTAAAAATAAAATTGAAACATTTATAAGTACCAAAAATTAACTCTTTTATTTATAATATTCAAAACCATTGTTTTTAGTAAATGATATCACGTACATATAGCCTTAACACAATCATGTCAAGTAAGTAAATATCAAAATTAAAAGCCTTACTTTTCAAGATATTTAACAGATACATTGGAGGGATGGATTTGAAATTAGTATCTAACATAATATTCAAATATAATTGCAATTATTATGCTTTCCCCCCAATTCCATCAAAACCGTGAGAAAACTAAAACTCATAAAGAGATATATGCTCTAGCTTGAGCAATAAGGTACCTATCTTAGACTACACACTAATCTATTCTCAACCCGCATTGGCTTGGGCATATGAAGCTTCTCGAAACGGAGATAAGAGAAAACGCAAATGACACAACCTCGGTGCAATTTTTCCTTGTTTTATACCTTTACAGGAAAACAACAAAAAATGCCAGACTTGAATATGACGTAGTCATTCTCAACATATATACTCATCAACAATCCGTTACTACCATATGCTATTCCTTCGCTTCTCATCTCAAATACAGCAGCTCCTCCTTCAATTCTCTCATCTGCAGAAGCATTCAGGTATCTTTCAATGTACTTCAATTTTATTATATTCAATTGTTTCTACTTATCAATCATTTTATATCTCTACATGCCCTTTTTAATTCGCTTCTCTTGTTTTTTAAATTTTCATTTTAGCTTCTTTATAGTTGTTTGCAATCATGAATTGCGACAAATTGGAGTTGCGCTGCTCATTAATTTACTAGGAATCGAGAAATTTTTATATGTGGTGCCGGATCATCCGTAACAGTTTTTTTTCTTATCAATTTTTTCTGCCAGTTGGAGTAGGCAATATTGTAAATCATGGTTTGTTGGTAGATGTATGATAATCTTTCCTGTCACATGTTTTTGAAGATGGGATCAGAGGTGCTTTCTGTTTTTTGAGTGAATTTTGATGGGTTTTTTGACCACACGTCCTGCAAATTAGGGTTGGGCAGTTTTAAGGGGAAACCTAACAACCTCTAAGCTACATTAGTGTTGTTTATAGGATACATTCATGGATGTTGATGGGGAGGCTACACTGAGTCAGTGACCAGTGAAAGGACTAATAGCTTAAATAACATGTCCAATGGCCACGACCATTGTCAAAATATTAGCCACCGCAATCCGGCTTGGCGACGCGACTCCATATCCGGTATTTGACAACATTGATCTGAGGATGCCTTAGGAAGTTGGGTGGTAGTGGAGCTTTCAACTTTCATGGTTCCTTGCCAAAATTTATCAAGTTCATACTAAAATGCATTTCACATTTGTCACATTCTGAGATGTCAATTGCTTATGCAAGGCCTTTGATTGATCCCATTTTACAATCTACTTGACTTGCCAAGTTGTCTGATTTCATGTGTTTTTTTAATTCTTTAAGTCATCGATATTCTATGGTGATACTAATTGCTTTTTGGCTTCCTGTGATCTTTTCAATTTCTTTTGTTCAAACTCATTTGATTATAATCATGGATTTCTTTTCATTATGTAGTTAATTCTCATCAGCTTAGTTGTAAGTTGGTTGTTTGTCATAACTTTCATAATGATCTTTTCATTATACTCATTTCCATTTTTATTGGCAATTAAGAACAATTTAAAACATGATAGGTTTCTCTATTGCCAATAAATAAAATGATCTATCTACTAGATACTTTTTTTTGATGGATTGCATGATTTTGAATGGATGATTACTATGTAACTAGTTCTATAGTTACTTATTCATTAATGTAACTTTTATTGAGAATATTTCAGCATGAGTTCATCTGAGGATAATCCAGTGAACACAAGAGACTTCCGTCATGTGTACGTAAGAAGAAGAAGAAGAAATATAACTGGTGCTTCTGGAAAAGTAGTACGAGATTTGGATCTAAATTTTCCCCCTCCTTCAGAACCTTCTATGCCTAAAACTGATGGCACATTTGAAATCGGAGATGATAGCGTAAGTTTACTTTTACTTTTCTAGATTCTGCAGTAATTTATACTTTCTATGGCATTGACATGAATCATTCTGGTTGAATTATTCTAGTTTATAGCTATCTTCTATTTAATTTTGCTATCATGTCAATAGAACTTTTTATCATAAGCTTGCTATAGCTTATATGCACAGGAAGATCAGATGCAATTGAAAATCACATATTGTACCTTAACACCTGAGTTTTTAGATATTGTAAATTCTGTCACAATCTTATTTCATTCTTCATTACTGTAATCTGATTTTAAAATATCACAGCATGTTTCTCCTGCTCTCAATTTCTTCGAAAGAGAAGCAAACATTCCCCGCCGGAAGCGCAGCACTATCAACCGCAAACCAAGGCGCTACCCGCCACCCCCTTCAGCTGACCATCACGAGTCATCATCAGCTGCTGCGGTATGTATGACAATAATATTAACAACTATTATAAATAAATTGTCCAAAGGTTTTAGATCTTCCACTGCTTATGTTGGTTTAAAATTGGAAAGTTGGTTTTAATATATTAAAAGTTAGTAGATATGTTTATATATATATTAAAATGAATTCATCTCACCTTAACACATTCTTACATTATTTGTGGTAGCCATTATTTGTCTGCTACAAATTAACATGAATCATTCTGGTTGAACTTTTCTTGTTTATAGTTTCTGATAATAGTTTCAGAATATCTCTAACTGTGCTCTGATTTCAACATATCACAGCCTCTCTCTCTTGCTTCCATTCTCTTCCAAGTATCAGCAATCACCCCCCGCCGGAAGCGCAGCACCGTAAACCGCAAACCACGGAGCTATCCAGGGCGACCCATCCAACCATCATTGCAAGTTTGTAACCAATCCAATATCTTTATCAATATATTTTATTATTTTTTTACTTAACCTTAAGGTAAGCATGCTGATATATTGTTTCACTTGAAGCTTGCTCCTGAAAAGGAGTGGTGCTGTCCTGCATGCTGCAGGATTGATGATGATGAACTATCAATGCCAATCAAATATTTGATGAAGTTCAAATGAAAAAAGGTCACTAAAAAGTTTGGGTGAAAGAGGCATCACCATTAGCATCTGTGCAGAAAAATGTTAAGGTAGCAGATTATGGCAGAAGTAGTTAAAGCTATTTATACCAGAAGATGTGTAACTTAATGCCTATTATTATGCTATTAGATATTGTAACCTTTATATGTATAGTACTGCGCATATTTCAATACCAAAAAGTTTATTTAGTGTGTTGATGCATACTCCCTGTGAAATACTATGCTATTCGCTGCATGTCTTATTTCTCTTTTTTTATTTTATTTTGCTCTATATCACATAAGTCGGACAAGGATTTTCTATCTTTAATCTTGAATACAGTTTTATTATCTTCATTTTATAGGTTCTATCAAATGGCCATCATTAAGTATATATCAAGTATAAGAGTGTTGTTCTCGATTTTCAAACAAATAATGAATGAATGATTACTTGGTTACTATTAATCCATAAAATTGGAAGACCCTCCTATTTGTAAAATTGTGTTTTGTCCTTTCTTATTAGGTTTTTCACATATTTTGTAATAATTTATCGTTATTAAATTCAAATAATTATGTTGTACCATAATTTATTTTTTTTAGATTAATGACAAAATATTGCACTTTTTTTAAATAGGCAATGGAATTAAATAGGAATATAAGGGGTACTCCGCCCGAAAACAAAACGGAAAACTTCTACTACTCAAAACAAATGAGAGGTAGAATATTCCAAACGTAAAAGTTACAACAAGCTTCTAACTTATAAAAAGAACAAAGCCAAGACCAAGAATGCATGAGAAACCACCGCCGAAATACACTCGGTAAAACTAAAGGACTCATGCTTAAAGATTATCGTATTTCGCTCCAACCAAAGACGTACACCACACTGTTGCTAACCAAATGACCGCCACAATAGCCCTCTTAGCTAAACTTTTTACCTTGTGCATAGCAAAAGGGAAACTTTCAAAATCCTCTAAAGTTAAATCATCAATGGGACCAATCCACTCGAAAACCTTCTTCCAAACACCCACCACAACCACACAAACCCCTAATAAATGACATAAACTTTCCTCCTCCACGAAACAGAAAACACAATTTAAATCACTACTATCCAAATACCCCTTTTATGCAATTGGTCCTTAGTAGCAATTCTATTATGAATAATCTCCACCCAAAAAAAAGAAATTTTAACGGAGCCTTTATCGTCCACAAAAGAGATGCGGCTTTAACAATTGAGGGATCGATGGGAGGTCCAGAAAACTTGGCTTTTAACCTCTCGTAACAAGACTTGACTGAGAATACTCCTTCGTGAGAAATTATGGTTGGCAGCCCAGCAGAAAGAGAGTACAGCTCCGGATAGGCCGATAACAGCGGCTGGTTGGCAGTCCAGTAGCAGTGCCAAAACGGAGTATTAGTACCGCTTCCAATATTACACGTCACAGCACCTGAAAAATTATGGTTCAGTAATAAAATATAATTGTCAGATAAAAGAATATCCCTCCACCAAATAGAGTTGCTCTTCTCAATAATCGAAACATCACCGATGAGAACCTTTTTCTTCGCATCCCCATATCTGGTTGAAAGAATTCTGCGCCAAACAGCCTCCTCATCCACTAAAATCCTCCACTTCCATTTGCTTAGCAACACGACATTCATCACCTCCACATTCTTAACTCCTAAACCTCCGTCATCTCACTCTTTACAAATGGTGTCCCAACAAACCCAATGAATTGGCCTTTTGAATTCGCTACCATTCCAAAGAAAAGAGCTTTGGATAACACGAATCTCATTGAGAATCTTCGAAGGCGCTTTGTAAAAGGATAAAGAGTAAATTAGAATGGTTTTTAAACGGAGTTGATCAAACACACTCGACCCGCTATATTAAGATTCACTCCCTTCCACACGGCTAACCTCCTTTTCACATGCGAAATCAAATCCCTCCACATGGAAATCTTTCTAGGACTATCTCTCACTCTCACACCGAGGAACTTAAACGGGAGTTTATCTACTTTGCACGCAAGAAAAGTAGAAGCCGTTTCAAGATACCACTCACCCACATTGACTTCATATATATTGCTCTTGTGAAAGTTTACCCTCAATCCCGACATTAGCTCAAAGCCCCTAAGAATGGTTTTGACACTCCACAAATTTGCGATATATCCTTCCGCCAATATGATTGTGTCATCCGCAAATTGGAGAAAATTCACATCTTCCTCTTCATTGATCTTGAACCCTATAAAGTCGCCAATGGCTTTAGCTTTCGACATTAGAGCCATTAACACTTATGTTACCAAAACAAATAAGAAAAGGGACAACGGATCTTCTTGACGAAGGCCTTTTTCGACCTTAAACTCCTTCGTTACACTCCCTTTAATGATAATGGACATATTACTAGAAAAAATACATCCTTCCATCCAACTTACCCACCAAGCACCGAAGCCCATTTTAATGAGAACATACCTCAATAAATTCCAACTTACTCGATCATAAGCCTTTTCAAAATCAACCTTCATAACAAGACAGCTCCGTTTCTCTCTTTTAGCTAATTTTAAAACCTTTCGTCAGCTTATCCTTATGAAAGAAATCCATCACAAACCTCACAACATCCACCTTAACCGTCTCCCAACATTTTTGATAAAACTCCAAAGTAAATCCATCCAGTCCCGGGCTTTTGTTTCCATCACAATCCCACGCCGCCAACTTCACTTCCTCTTCCGAAAAAGGTATTTCCAACCACCCGCTATCTACCTCATCCAATTTAGATAAATCCAACCCCTCCGATACTGCTCTATCGGTGTTTTCTTCTTTGAAAAAACCTTCAAAATGATTCTTAACCTCCTTTTTCACCTCTTCAACGCCCTCCACCCTACCACCTGCACCTTCCAACACCGTAATAGCGCACTTTCTTTGTCTATATTTAATTGAGTTATGGAAAAACCTTGAATTCTTATCGCCGTCCTTCAACCAAAGTTGCCTATACTTAAGCCTTAACATGCTTTCTTTAACAAATAAACAATTCCAAAGCTCCCTAGTAGCATCTTTTCTCCTATCAACCAAAGAATGAATGTTTCCTCCAAAATTGTCAACCAACAAGTTATCCATCTCATTGATAATTCCCACCTCGTCTCTCACTTTTAAATCAATCCAAACAAAAACCTCCCGATTCCAAATTTTAATCCTTTCCTTCAAACGCTTAAGTTTTTCAAACAAAATGAAATCTCCCCTCCCTACGACCTTTACCTTAAGCCACTCTTCATGGATGAAGGCCTTAAAATCTTTATGTTTGAACCAAGCATTATTAAATCTAAACCGTTTTGGTCCCCAATCGATGACACCACAATTAAGCCGAATAGGAGGATGATCCGAAAATTCTCTACTTCCTATCCTTTGATCAACTACTCCCCACATATCAATCAAGTTTCTTAAAACTAGAAACCTATCAATTCTACTCATAGCTTTCCCATTATCTTTGAACCAAGAAAATATACCTTCAACACACGGAACATCAACCACCCCCATACGGACAAAGAACTCCCGAAACTCATCCATGCCTCTCACATTATGATAACCACCTTCTCCTAGCCTTTCTTCTCTACTCGAAATTTCGTTGAAGTCTCCTCCTAGGCACCACTCTTCATTCCAACTTTTATTCCTCCTATGCACTAAACTCTTTCAAAGATCTCTTCTAGCTACCACGTTACATGGAGCATAAATGTTCACTAGATTAACACATATACCTTTCCAAAAAACATTGGTTCCTACATAACCTTGACCCATGAAACTATAGTTGAGATTCAAGGATCCTTTTTTCCAAAGAATGAACATACCTCCCGATGCTCCTTCCGAATAACTAGCCGCCCAATCCACCTCAAAGCCTCCCCAAAAGGATCTAGCCAAAGCATCATTGAAACTAGATAATTTAGTTTCTTGAATGAAACACACATCCACCTTACTAGAGTTTAACAGAAAACTAACTCTCTTTCTTTTGGATAAAATCCATCCTCCTCTAATGTTATATGAGATTAAATTCATAAAAAATTAGGAATGAACTCCTTCTTACCCTTCACCCCCAATCTATCCCTCCTCTCCATATCTTCAATAAGTTTGATATTCGAACCCTTTTCCTCTCCACTCGATACCCCTATCCTGGCTATATGAAGGGTACGAAAACACTTAGAAAGGGGGGTTTGAATAAGTGGTTTCTTTTTGCAATATAAAAAGACACGATATTTTTATCCTAGTTCGTTATAACTCAACTACTCCAATCCACCCGTCAAGGTGATTTTGCCTCTCTCCGTCGAGGACTTAATCCACTAATTAAAAACTGATTACAACAATCCACGGAGGTAACAGCCAACGCCTTCTTGAGAATCTTAACCACAAATTGGTAACTCAAGGAATACAAACTTTGACTTCTTGAGAATCCTAACCACAACTTGGTTAATCAAGAAATAATTACAAACAGAATTTCTAACAATTGATCTTAAATGCTTCTTAATCTAAGCTGTATCACAACTGTGATTTTTCACTAAGTTTAGTACAATGAAGATGAACTTAATCTGATACTATGAACAATAATATTTTCTTTCAGTATAAGTGTTCAAGTATGAAATATTTTCTTTGAGCGTGTTTGCATGTATCATGCGTGTGTTGTCTATATCATGTATGAGCTATGTATCTTTCTTTTTCAAATAATCTTTCATTTATAGTGATTTGAAGATTTTGTCTAATGCTGGATAATAGGCTAGCTTAGCTTTTCATGTTTGTGTGTTATCTTGGATAAACTTGCTTTCCACGCTTCTTGAGACTTGTTACTAAATCTGCTTTTAGTCGTTAATAATCATTATTTCTCCAACGGTAATCTTTCTTTTGTCAGAGTATTTGATCTTGGATGTCTTCAAGAAAACTTCTTTCTGACTTTGTAGAAATAACGTCTATCAGAATTATGCTTCTGCGGTTGGTGCTTTAAGAAGTTTCTTTATTAGAACTTCTTTAGACTTCAGCGTGACTTTATTTATATTGTTCATTTCAGCATTGTATGTAGTCCAAGTTCTGATGATACTTGTTTTGCTTGAACTTCACCATATGTTAGAACTTCTTCTGAAATAAGAGATATATAATTAGAGTATCATATTTACTTATACAAAATTTATTTAATTGTTATCATCAAAACACTAAGATAAGATTAGAACCAAACTATGTTCTAACAATTTCCCCTTTTTTGATGATCACATCACATTTACATTATGATCAGAAATTTTGTATATAAAAGAAACAATCGCCCCTGAGATGTATGATCTCCCCCTGAAATAAATACTTAGAGAGAAATGTAAAAGATAACTTCCCTGAGTATTTTACTCTTCAGTATGTTTCTTCAGAAGATTCACTGATACAGCTTTTACAAACGCGCTTCTTTAGAAGTTCTATATAATCGTCTTACAGAATCAAAATTTCCTGCATATACTTTCAAAAACAAATACTGAAGAGTATACAAGTTAGAAGTGTTTGAGACTAAGTCCCCATAATAACTGTCAGATCAGAATATATCAGAATATCATTCTCGATTAATGTGAATCCTGGTTCGAATTAATTCCAATAGAGCCAAATGGAAAATGCTGAAAAAACTATCTGATTTGAATCAGATGTAATGTCTGATTCGAATCAAATTAACCATCGATGACCAGAAAATGCCTGATTCGAATCAAATGTAAAATTCTGATTGAAATCAAAGTGTTTGAAAAGCTATTATTTGCTTCTGTTGAATTTGATTTGAATCAGGTTGTGTGTTTGATTTGAATGAAACACACAAAAATCTCAATTTTTCAAAGTTTTCAAAATACATAGAGATTTCTCTTTTCCACCTAACGTGAATCAATAACACAAATGATTTTTATGCCTCTGATTCATGCAATTGACTAAAACCATCATGATCACGTTCAAATATAACTATTAATTTATGCATGCTAAAACGAATAACGAATCGATTCAAATTTGATTTAGAGATGAGTAATAATGAGGGACACTCAATAAATGATAATAAACGAAAGCGAAAAATCAGACAACAAAATAATCAAATTAGAATGTCCTCTAAATGTGTTAAGGACATGCAACACTCTCCCCCTAAGAATATGCAATTCCAACTTTTCCATAGAATATCCATTCCTAGGACCCAATAAATTATATCAGTATAAATTCCTATGAATCTTTTAATTTGTAATATTCAAAACCATTGTTTTTAATAAATGATGTCATTTATGGTCGAAAAAAATCAAGCCATAAGTAGATATCAAAGATTAAAAGCATTATTTTCTTGCAAGATATTTAACATACATTCGATGGCTAGATTTGAAATTAGAATCTAACGTAACATTATATTTAAAGGTAATTGCAATTATTATGCTTTCCCCCCATTTTCATCAAAACCGTGAGAAAACTAAAACTCATATAAAGAGATATATGTTCTAGCTTGAGCAATAAGGTACCTATCTTACACTACACACTAATCTATTCTCAACCGCATTGGCTTAGGCATTGGAAGCTTCTCGAAACGGATATATGAGAAAACGCGAATGACACAAGCCCTGGTGCAATATTTCCTTGTTTTATTCCTTTATAGGAAAACAACAAAAAATGCCAGACTTGAGTATGACGTAGTCATTGTCAATATATATACTCATCAACCATCCGTTACTACAATATACTCTTCTTATCTCCGATACAGCTCCGCTTCAATTTCTCAACCTTTTTCCTTGCACTCGTCTGCAGTAATCAGGTATATTCAGTGCACTTCAATTTTACTACATTCAATTGTTTCGATTTCTGTTTGTTTGAAGGGGATTTTTTAAAATCTTGATATCTTCTAAAATGTATTTGATGTTATGTTAATATCTAGTTTCATGACTACTTTATTCGGTGTTGAACAATATTAAGAGGAGGCTTTCTTTGTGGAAGGGTAGAAATATTTCTATGGGAGGTAGGGTCACCCTCTTAAATTCGGTGTTGAATTCTATTCCTAGCTTCACACTTTCCTTCTTTAAAGCACCGAATAAAGTAGTCAAGGAGATAAGAAAAATCCAAAGTGAGTTTCTTTGGAGTGGTAATGTTGAGAAAAGAAGTATCCATTGGGTGAAGTGGGAGGTGGTGTGTAGACCAAAGGAGAAAGGAGGTTTGGGAGTTAGAGACGTGAGGGAGACGAACAAAGCGCTTCTCTTGAAGTGGAAGTGGCGAATTCTCAATGAGGACAAGGCCATTTGGAGTCGTTTTTTAAAGGAGAGGTACGGTTGTCCTAAAACCAAGATTCTAGATGTTGGAGGAGAATCCAAAGGAAGGGACGAATCGATTTGGTGGAAGGATTTGCGTAAGATCAATTTGTCGGAGGAGGTGGTGGACAATGGCTTTCTTGGTTGCTTTAAAACTCTTAGTAAGAATGGCAAGGACACTCTTTTTTGGCTTAGTCTTTGGTTGGGAGATACTTCTCTTAGCATGTCTTTCCCGGATTTGTTTGCGCTTTCGACTAACAAATATTGCACGGTGGCGGAGGTGTTGAGATGGATTGAAGGAGCACATAGGTGGGATTTGGAGGTTCTTTTTTATGGTGATAACAGCCCCGACTCAGCAGCATGGGCAGCAGCGGCAGTCTCGCCTAGCTGGACCCGGTTCATCTTGTTGGTTAACAACCATCTTCCCCGCGAGTTTGAGAGCGACAATTTTGAGTGGTCTATTAATACGGAGAAGGAATTTTCCGTGGCTAGCATCTCATCCATGGTAAACAACTCTAAACCTTTTGGATGGGACTCTACTTTAATTGGATGGTTGAAGACTATGTGGGATCTTAATCTTCCGCCTAAAATCAAGTTGTTTGCTTGGAGATTTTTAATTGATAGGCTTCCAACTAAGGATCAATTACGGAATAGAGGTTTTTCTAATATTAATCCGAATTGTGGCTTTTGCGGTATCGTTTTGGAATCTACATCTCATCTTTTCTTTCTTTGCCAAGAGGCGAGGGTGATTTGGAATCATATTTTTGGGTGGTTAGGCATTAAGGAGGAAATCAACTTTGAGGAGTTCTTGTCCTATGGTGACTTACAAATAAAGGTGAAGAATAGAAAGCGTAGAACTCTAATACTTTTTGTTTGGTTTGCTACCGTTTGGAGTCTTTGGCTATCGAGGAATGCCATAATCTTCAACGACGAGGGGTTTTGCTTCGATGTTATTTGTTCTAATATAGTTTTCCTAGCTTGGCGTTGGTTGTGTGTCGGATATCCTAAGTTTAGACCATCTTATTACGAATGGTTTAAACTTCCCTTATCCGATTATGTTAACCTTTAGGAGCGTTTCTTTTTGTAAGGGTTGCACCCCTAGTGCGAGCTTTATCAATCAATTGCTTATTAAAAAAAAAAAAAAGTTTCATGATATTTCCATTACATTGATGCTGTTTTTTGAGTGAATTTTGATGGGTTATTATTTGGAAGTAAAGAGAAAAAGACTAACAATCAAAGTCAATCTTTGAGTGTCGACAATTTGACAACCTGTAAGCTGAATTAGGGTTAGGGCAGTTTTAAGGGGAAACCTAACAACCTCTTAGCTGCATTAGTGTTATTTAAAGGATAGTCACAGATGTTGAGGGGAGGCTACACTGAGTCACTGACCAATGAAAGAACTAATAGCTTAAATAACATGTCCAATGGCCACAACAATTGTCAAAAAGTTAGCCACCGCAATCCGGCGCCAAATCTGGTATTTGACAACATTGATCTGAGGATGCCTTAGGAAGTTGGATGCCATAGTGGAGCTCTCGACTTTCATGGTTCCTTGCCAAAGTTCTCATGTTCATACTAAAATGCATTTCATAAGTATCTCATGCTGAGATGGCAATTCACTCACAAATGGAATAATGATCTTGAAAATATGTGTTTTAGCGTGTCATAGATTTACTTGATAAAAAAATATAATCTCAATTGCTTATTCATGGCCTTTGATTGATCTCATTTTACAATCTATTTGTGGTCTTACTAATTGCTTTTCGGCTTCCTGTGATCTTTCCAATTTCTTTTGTTCAAACTCATTTGAGTATAATCATGAATTTCTTTTCATTTTGTAGTTAATTCTCATATGCTTAGTTGTAAGTTGGTTGTTTGTCATAACTTTCATTATGCTATCATTATACTTATTTCCATTTTTTATTCGCAATTAAGAACAATTCAATAGTTGATAGGCTTCTCTATTGCCAATAAATAAAATGATCTATCTATTGGATTCTATAATTTGATGGAGTCCAAGATTTAGAATGGATCATTACCATGTAACTAGTTCTATAGTAATTACTTATTCATTAATGCAACTTTTATTGAGAAAATTTCAGGATGAGTTCATCTGAGGATAAGCCAATGAACACAAGAGACTTCCGTCATGTGTACGTTAGAAGAAGAAGAAGAAGAAATACAACTGGTTCTGGAAGAGTAGTAAGAGATTTGGATCTAAACGCTCCCCCACCTGCAGAACCAGCTTCTATGCCTAAAACTGATGGCTCATTTGAAATCGGAGATGACAGCGTAAGTTTAGTTTTACTTTTCCAGATTCTGCAGTAAATACTTTCCATGGATACACATTTTTCTAGCATGTCAATAGATATTGTAAATTCTGTCGCAATTTTATTTCGTTCTACATATATAACTGTGATCTGATTTCAAAATATTACAGCCTTTCTCTCCTGATCCCAATCTCTTCGAAAGAGAGGCAATCATCCCACGCCGAAAGCGCAGCACCAGCAACCGCAAACCACGGCGCTACCCGCCACCACCTTCGGCTAACCATCCCGAGTCATCAGCAGCAGCCGCGGTACGTATGACAATAATATTAACAATTATTTTAAATAAATTGTCCAAAGGTCTTAGATCTTCCACTGCATTTTTCGGTTTAAAATTGGAAACACTACGCCAAATTTGGCTTTTAGCAGCACCCCTACGAAAGCGCTTTTAGGAAAAGCGCTGGCATAGGCTTCGCTAAAGACAAAATTAAAAAACACGCTAAAAAAGCGCTCTAATAGTGGGGGGGTATGAAAGCGCTTTTAAGAAGCGCTCTGGTAGGGGGGGGTTATGAGAGCGCTTTTCAAAAGCGCTCTGGTAGGGGGGGTACGAAAGCGCTTTACAAAAGCGCTCTGGTAGGTGGGGGGAACGTGGGGGGAACGAAAGCGCTTTTCAAAAGCGCTCTGGTAGGGGTGTTTAATGAGAGCGCTTTTTGTCAAAAGCGCTGGTATAGCCCAGGCTATGAGAGCGCTTTCCAGAAGCGCTTTAGTAGCCTTATTACTAAAATTAAAACCAAAAACACGCTTCTACTGTTTCTCACTTTCTCTCTTTCTTTTTCTCTCTGCACGCGAACCAGAAACCCCACCCCTCACCGTCGTCGGTCCTCCGTCCACCACCATCGCGCGAACTTCTTCTCCTCCGTCCACCACCATCGTTTCGTCTCCGTCTCTTCTCCTCCGCCACCCAGGTATCACACTTCTCATAGCTTTCATATCTGGAAGGCTTCATGTTTGTGAGTATTTGTGAATATCAGTTGTTGTTCTTTGTTGTTTTCTTTTCCTCTTAGATTCATTATGAGATTGTTGTGTTTAATACCATGCCTTTGTTGTAAAAACTCACATTAGTGTTCTACCCGTTTATTAAGAAGAAATGTAAGATAGTCGTTACAACAAACGCTGATGAGGGCAACCGAGGATTCAATGTCGAGTTTAGTATATACGTTTTGTTGAATTAACTCCTCAAATGAGTAGATTTGTAGAGTCATGTTTGGTCCATCAATTAAAGTATTGAACATACTAGTGCCTCCGTAAGCAAAGTTCATACCATATTGTAGTTTTGAGAAATTTCTCAATGAATATGGTGCAGGAGATTTGATCTTCATATAGGAAGATGGCACAATGAATTGAGCTTAGAACTGATAACTAAATTTTTATTTAATGAACTATATTAAGAATTTAAATAATTTCAACAATTCGGTTTTTGTTTAGTTTGAGATTTAGAGACAATTAGAGTAGAGAGTTAAAGATGTAATCGGTGAGGATGTGACCGTAGGAGAAACTTCCAGAAGGTTTACTGGGAAAAATCATCCCATATGGAGGTTTATATGAAGATGAGTTCAAATAATTTCCTGTATCAGCATATGAGTCTCCAAATACAAACAGTTTCACTAATTTGTTTAAGCACCATTTGAATTTGCATTAATTTAATTGCATGTAAAAAGCACATTAAGTTCTTAATAATTAAATTATTTTGTTACTATTGTAATAATAAAAATACTAGCTTGTCTTAGAATGTACATATAAAAGTGTACCAGTAGTTATAATTATCATGAAGAGGAGAATAAACCATGAGAGAAAAATGATGTTTAGTGGATTTGGTTTGGCCATTGATGAATGTTATATTGTCTTTAGTGTATACTACATTTCCTGTATTGACTGATATAGAATGAGTATAAATACAAGTGTATGTGTTTCTCAATCTTATTATAATCATACATTGAATTGAATTTCTTGTATAGGTCTGACTGGATTGATAACTTTGGATCTCTTTGGAGCTCGTATCATTGACTCTGGTACTACATATTTAGGAGTATGTACACACATCAAACTATTGTTGATTTCCTTTGTTCAATCGATTTTGTCTTGGTGGTTACTAACTTTGTGAATTTGCTATAGGGGTAACTTGTGTATAGTGAAAGTTTGATCGTTTCCCAGCCTAGTTCGACGTTTGGCGTTTTCTTGAGTTCGGTAACATCCGAGGTAAATTTCTTTCTCAAATTACTGGTATTATGATGAATTTGTCTGAAATTGTGTGATTATATATGTTACGTTTTATTGCTTCGGATTCATTCCGTTTATACTTTGCGTTTTGACAGAAACACATTAGTTTTATGTGTTTAGAGAGTTAATATAGGAGGTACTTACTAACTTTGTGAATTGAATTCGCCATAGGGGTTACTTGTGAAGAGTGGAAGTTTGACCGTTGTTGTTTAGCTTAATTAAGACATGGATAAGACATGGATGAATTCAAACCGATTGTCGAAAGAGTACGAGAAAGGGGTATGGGAATTTGTTGAGTTTGCGGTTGCGAACTCCAAAGACCCGCTTCGAATGCCGTGTCCTTGCTTGGGTTGCTGTTATGCCGGGGGTAAGGTTAACGGGAATCAGTTGGGATCTCATTTATTACCGGTTTGGAATTGATAGAAGTTATACATGTTGGTCAATGATCCGACAAGTACGAAATGGTCTATAGTGCTTTTATCTAACAAAATAGTTGATGAAAAAATTGAAGATCAAGGTGATATTGGTGTTGGCATTGAATCTTGTACAAGAAACGATCAAAATGAGAATGAATCTTGTATTAGAAATGATCATAATGAGGGTATTTGGATCAATCCAACCGTCCGCATTGTTAAGAGACGCGTAGTACACAAACCTACCAAGAAAAGAAAGAGACGTTAGTGATAAAGGTAATAGTATACATAGTCCGACTAATTTGTTTTATTCAATTTGGTGCATATTCTCGTTTTGTACATAACTTTTGAACCATGTATCCGCTTGTTGACTTCTTTACATGTAACTATACTATTTTGACGATTCCGGAGCTGCTCATGCACTTATCTTTACATTTCGGGACTATTTTTTTATCGGTTTTGCTTCTGCCCGTAATCAAAAGTCGGGCTTAGGGTCTGAATTTCGGAAAACCGACTTTGTTTTTGAGTCCGTGGCGACGTTTTACCATAGCCATGTAAATTTCGTTCAATTCCGATAACTTTCTTTTTTTACGCTTATTTTGATTTGTACCGATTTCGTTTCCGATTTACTTGTACATGCATGGTTTGACTTCCATTTGACTTGTATAGATTGTTAGCTTATTAACAGTGTACTAATGTGCTTTAGTTTGTTTGATACAGGTTCAATGGCTTCAGATAGAGATGCTCCACCTGAAAACCCACCTGAAAACTTACAAGAAAACTCACAAGAAAGAGTTGC
Source organism: Vicia villosa (assembly GCF_029867415.1). Classification (NCBI taxonomy): domain Eukaryota; kingdom Viridiplantae; phylum Streptophyta; class Magnoliopsida; order Fabales; family Fabaceae; genus Vicia; species Vicia villosa. The sequence continues at coordinate 214,454 of NW_026705038.1, forward strand.
TTCGGATACAAATGCTCCACCTGATACTGAAGCAAAAGAGGTTGCACGAGGCATCACTATTATGAGGGATATCATACGACATAGAGACCAAGGATTAGTATACCGATTGGAATGGAATTCTGATAAACAACCAATTGGTCCTAATTCTGCAAAGTTGACAAGTTATATTGGTACACTTGTCCGTATGCATATTCCAGTCTCCATAGCTACCTGGAAATCGAAGACGAAAAATTTAGAATTGGAGGAGAAAAAACAAGCGATTTGGGAAGAGCTTCAGGTATATATCATATATGGTTAATTGTTGTTATTATCTTGACGATAAATTGTTTAAATTATTTATACTAACACACTATGCGTACTCTTTTTGCAGAGGACTTTTGAGATACCAGATGAACGTAAAAGCTACATACTTAGTTTGGCCGGCAAGAGATATAGAGGGTGGAAAAGTTTTTTGACAAACACCTATCTTAAGGATAAAGATGGAAAATTTCTTGAAGTTGCACCGGGACGGCCAACAAAGTATGCGACCTTCATTGATGAAGCAGATTGGGCTGAGTTTGTAAAGCAAAGAGATGAAGCTTTTCAGAAAAAGAGTGCCACGAATAGGGAGAGAGCATCCAAACCCGCGTATCCATACAAAAAAGGGCGTTTGGGATATGCACGCTTAGAGGATAAAATTGTAAGTAAATAGAAATTCGATTTAATTAATTGTCTACATGTGCATGTTTTAATTGACGATTTTATCGTTTGTGTCAATGCGTAGTTGGAGGAGACTAAAAGTGAGGAAGCTTCACTTCCTGTACATGTGTTGTGGAAGGAAGCTCGTGTGGGCAAGAATCACGCTGTCGATCCCGATGTTCAGAGAGTTTATACTGAATGTGTAAGTATAATACTGTGTCTTTAATTAAATCAAATGTTTTTTAATATATAAATGACTTTTTATCTCCACTAATAATTATTTAAATGTAAATGAATTACAGGAGACCTTGTCGCAATCGGCATCCACCGGTGAGGAGAGCGTACTTAGTAGAGTACTAGATGCTCCCGAGTATCCCGGTCGGGTGAGGGGTAAGGGTCATGGTGTGACTCCAACCTCTTTTTATAAGAGTTCTAGGAGAAGATCAAATCTTACCAATGAAGAAGTGTTGCAAAAGTTGCAGGAATTGCAAGCACAGGTCTCTGAATTGCAAAGAGATAAAGATATGTATATGAGAGAAAAGTGCAACACTTCATCGGTGAGAGAAACTAGTGATAAGGCTAGTATCAACTATCAAAAGAAATTTCCCGAGGTAATTATAAGTTTTTTTCCTTACAAACTGTTCTATTTTATTAATGATAATGACTTTATATTTACTTTTGGTTTAGGGCATTTCATCTTGCCAACTATACTTATCGGAACCGAATTATCGACTAGTTGGCAAGGGAAAAGTGCACAACACTTCGGGAGATTTACTTCACCACAGACCGCTCCCGGATGGACACCTGAAAGTATCGGTGGATGTTGTATTAGATCGTGATGCGATTCTACCGGTACCTGACATGGTCTCAGAGACGACATTGCTGCGAGATGCAATAGGATCGTTTGTTGCATGGCCCTCGGAGCTCATTACCATTAGTGATGAGGTAAATTGAAAACGATTATGAATCATTTAGTTTTCGAATGTCAATTCTAAACCGTTTATTAATTATGTTTTACATTTTATTTTTAGACTGCTCCTATAAAACCCGCAATTAAGGGTAAAGGGATTTTACAGGAGGAGGAGTCTGTTGCATCGCTAAAAGAGGTACATTTAAAGTGTTAATATATAATCTGAATCAAAATATGCATGATTTTATATTTTACCTAACTTATATGATTTTTAGGCATCCGCTCGGGAGTCACAACAAGTGACGCAGCAGGTTCGTAGCGTACCACCCAGTGGTCCTCCGAAGCAAGCGGCAAGAAAAGGCGGTGCTTTTGTGCCTCGATACCGGGCGACACTCGCAACAATGGTTGATATGTCCGATATGAAGGATGGTGCTTTACGGGAAATCGATATGGATGAAAGTGTCTTCGGTATTGAGTTCAAGTCACATATTACAATTGACGACTTGCAAGAGATTTTTGACCAGGATCAACTAGGCGTCAGTAATATGCAATCATACATCCGGTAATATTCACTCATCCGATATATTATTTAATTAGTCCCACAATATAATTTATTTACACTTTTCAATAAAAAGAATCTAATGTTTATTATGTTTTTATTTAAGGTTGTTGTATGACAGAGTGTTGCGCGGGACTGCATTGTCTAACAGATTCCGGTTCGTGTCTTCCGCCCATTGCGGCGGAATGGAAATTGTTTCGGATCCGGAATCTGTTAGACAGCGCTTAGTCGATAGATTCATGTCCACCGGCAATACAGAATGTCTGCATCTTTGGGCGTATAATACCCGACCAGTAGGGTTAGTTTCTCATTCTTTATTCATCTAATCTCTGTTTCTTTAGTGTATAGCAATATTTTCATATAACCTATTGTTTTAATTTATAGAGCACACTGGTTGCTGCTTGCTATCAACCCGATAAGGGAAGTCGTGTATTATCTGAATTCGGTAAAGGGTGAATGGACCAATTATCCGGCCATGAAGGAAATCGTTGATTTGTAAGTGGGATCGTTCTAAATATATATTCGTGTATATTTATATATTTACTTATTTGTGGGATTGATCTAAACATATGCTTTTATATATTTGTTAATTAGATCAATACAAGTATTCCGTAGTCAACGGGACGCACAGGTATCCCGGACTAAATCAAACAACATCACCTGGATCGAAGTGCAGGTACATTACTTTTCACAAATTTGCTTATAATATTTATGCTACTTGGTAAAACAAGACAACTTATATAGAATCTTATTTGTTTTTCTATGTAGTGTCCGATACAGCGTAACAGTTCAGACTGCGGATACTTTGTATTGAGGTTTATGAAAGAAATCATTCAGGCGAATCAATTAGAGATTCCTCCCACGGTATAAAGTTATAACTTAAGATAATTTCATATAATTTATTACATTTACCTAAATATATTATTCATATTATGTTTTTGTTTTATAGTACCTTGACGAATTCCGTGCTGCTGGGTACTCGAAGCTAAAGTTAGAAGAAATCAAAGAGGAATTGTGTCAATTTTATATTAAGCAATTTTTCATGCAGATTTGAACTATAATATTGTTGATTTTGTAATGATGTATATATATAATTTTGTAATGATGTATATATATAATTTTGGATATTATAATGGTATATATTAGTATATATATTGTCTTACTGATGGCTGAAATAATATAGTCGAAAATATATTACAGGTCGAAAATATATTACAGGTCGAAAATATTACAGGTCGAAAACATTACAGGTCGACTGGGAGGATTAAATTATAGGCTGCACATAAAAATACCTCATTTAGCAACTACAGCGCTTCTAAAAAGCGCTCTTAAAGGTCCACATACTAGAGCGCTTCTTAGTAAAAGCGCTGGCAAAGACCAGTAAAAAAGCAAAAAAAATTAAAAAATTACGCAGCATACAAAAGCGCTTTGGGAAAAGCGCTCTGGTAGGCCCCCCTATGAGAGCGCTTTGTCTGGAAAAAGCGCTCTCATAGGGGGGCCTACCAGAGCGCTTTTCCAAAAGCGCTTTTGTATGCTGCGTAATTTTTTAATTTTTTTTGCTTTTTTACTGGTCTTTGCCAGCGCTTTTACTAAGAAGCGCTCTTAAAGGGGGGTCTACCAGAGCGCTTTTTCCAGGAAAGCGCTCTTATAGGGGGTCCTACCAGAGCGCTTTTTCCAGGAAAGCGCTCTTAAAGGGGGGGTCTACCAGAGCGCTTTTAAAAGCGCTTTCGTAGCCTACGCCAGCGCTGGCTTTGGCAGCGCTTTAAAGCGCTGTTAAAGGCCAAAAAAAGCGCTGTGAAAGCCCTTCCGTGTTGTAGTGAAAGTTGGTTTAAATATATTAAAAGTTAGTAGATATGTTTAAATTTTGATATGTTGTGGGAACATGTAATCTAGTCCCGGGAAGTAGTGTTTATGAATTAACTTATGCAGAATGAAAATGATTTAACTAGTCTTAGTCTTTGAAACAAAATTTCTTCCAAAAAAATATGTGAGGGTGATCCTATATATATGTGTGTGTATATGTATTAAAATGAATTCATCTCACCTTAACACATGCTTACATTATTTCTCTGTAAAAAATTAACGAGAATCATTCTGGTTGAATTATTCTAGTTTATAGTTTCGGATAATTGTTTCAGAATGAAGTTGATCTTACTGAAAAATCTTATTTCATTTTGCATGAACATACTCTAATTTCAAAATATCACAGCCTCTCTCTCCCGCTCCCATTCTCTTCCCAGTAGCAGCAACCATCCCCAGCCGGAAGCGCAGCACCGTAAACCGCAAACCACGGCGCTACCCGGGGCCACCCATCCAACCATCATTGCAAGTTTGTAACAAATTCAGTATCTTTAGCAGTATATTTTACTATTTCTTTACTTAACCATGCATGCTGATATTTTGTTTCACTTGAAGCTCGCTCCTGGCAAAGAGTGGTGCTGTCCAGCATGCTGCAGGATTGATGATGATGAACTATCCATGGCGATCAAATATTTGAAGAAGTTCAAATAAAAAAAGGTCACTAAAAAGTTTGGGTGAAAGTGGCATCACCATTTGTATCTGTGCATATAAAATTTTAAGATAGCAGATTATGGCAGAAGTACTTAAAGCTATTTATACCAGAAGATGTGTAACTTAATGCCTATTGTTATGCTATTAGATATTGTAACCTTTATATGTATAGTACTGCGCATATTTTAATACCATTAAGTTTATTTAATGTGTCCATGCATACAGCATACTCCCTTGAAATACTATGCTATTCGCTGCATGTCTTATTTCTCTAGTCTTTAATCCTGAATACAGTTTTATTAGCTTCATTTAGGTTCTATCAAATGGCCATCATTAAGTATATATCAAGTATGAGAGTGTTGTTTTCGTTTTTCAAACAAATAACGAATGAATGATAGTTGGTTACTATTAATCCATAAAATTGCAAGACCTTCCGAAATTAAGTTTTAGTCTCCTATTTGTAAAGTTGAAGTTGAGTTTTTGTCCTTTCTTATTATGTTTTACAGAAGAAAAAATTGGCCCTCCTTCATTATTTTGGACGTTGCTAGTGATAGAATAGAATATTTTGTAATAATTTATCATTATTGTTTCCAGTAATTATGACGTGAATGAAAAAGGCAACCATTCTCTATGCGTCGTTGTTGTCTTTTCCTATGACCTCCAGAATCGCCGTCACGACTTCCTTCCCGCGCCGCTGCACAAGGATCTGCACAGTCTTTCTCTCATGCGCTGCTTACCCTCCACCGATCTTGCATCCTCAATCTGTGTCTCTCTCTCCCACACGAGATGTCTGAGTCTGATCAGAGTGATAACGACACTAACAACATAAACCATCTCTCCTGACAGTCGTGATACCACCAACGAGACAACCTCTTCTCCCTCATCGACAATCTCAAAGATGGAGTTTCATCCCTCTATTTATTTCAAACATCAAGAACCACGTTCCTATTGTACTTGAAATGGAGAAATATCAACATGGCACATAGGCCGAGCTCTTTCACATATCCATGCCCGCTCTCATCGGGTTTTATATCATTTGTTCCTCTACGGATAAGAAACCACTAGCAGATGCCTCTACTGTTGAGTATGACTAGTGGACTACTCTCAACTCTATCGTTCTTTAATAGATATATTTCACAATCTCCACTGACCTGCTAACCACCATCTTGGAACCAGACACCACTGTTATGGAAGCCTGGAAGCATTTGGATGACAATTTTTAAGACAATCAGAATGCTCGCATTGTCACTCTCAAGCAAGAGTTCTCTAACACTCACATGGAGGATTTTCCCAATGTGTCTACTTATTGTAAGCGTCTTAAGATATTATATAACCAGATAGGGAATGTTGGTTTCCTATCAATAACCATCGTTGGATTTTTCAACTGGTATCTGGTCTTCCAAAAGCTTACCGTAGTGTTGTTACCTTGATTCGCTATTGTAATCCTGTTATTTCCTTCTATCAAGCTCACTCTATGCTCACTTTGGAAGAAGCCGGTATGGCTAAAATAACTAGCACTAGTTATCATTTTGCCATGCACATCACTCTGCAGCAACCTTCTAAAGACTCATCAGCATGGAAACTATTGCCCAAGCAAGTGCGCTTGGTCTCTTGTAAACCAGGGTCGAGACGAGGGGACGTGGTAACCGTCTTGGTCTTCAGCCTTGAACTCACAACTCCCCTCCACCATGGTCCTCTCCTCCTTGATAACAACACCAGTAGTACTCAACCTTGCAATCATGGAGTTGGACTCCGCCACCATGGGCCATGCCTTTGCGCCCGAATCCCACCTCTCATAGGGCATGTCTTGCATGTCCTCTGAAGTAGCCATGCATTTTAGGACAGCATCCTCAGGCATATGCAGTTGCTACATCATCTCAAACACCGACAGACATTGAGGTTGTTATGCACATTGTCTTTGCACGCTCCTGCCGCTACCGCGAAAAATGGAATCAGAGTCGCCACTAATATATTTATCCCATCGAGGGAAAGGAATACCAGGAAACCTAACTCAAAATAAGAACAAGGTCTTTCGACCAGAGAACAGGGTACGGGAGTCGGTTACGCAAGGGGAAGGTACTAGCACCCCTCGCGCCCATCGTACTCGATGGTATCCACCTATGTTTGTTTCTATCTAAAGGGTGTATCTATGTCTAAATCTAAATGCGAATGAATGCAAAAGAAATACGGGGAAAAGAAGGAATTATTTACAAGTGTGTTCGCTTAGGCCCCGCGACCCAATGCCTACGTATCCCTTAAAAGGAATCAGAGCGACCGTAGTTCGGCTCCTTAGTTTCCATTTGTTTTGTGTTTTTTAGTTGAACAGAGGTTAAGGTCACAATCCACGATGCTCGACCTTTGGAGACTTATACGCCTACTTTTGGAAAGGACTTAACTTGTTCTTAGGTGCCTAACAAGGCAAAAGAAAAGAATCTTGGGTTTGTGTTTTTTATGTAACTACATGATGAACAAAACCCAATACAAGGTTCCGCACCACTTCATTACTTTGTTTTAATTCGAGCCTTTATTAAGTGTTTTGAATGTTTTTGGTTGGGTATTTTTTAAGGGGATTTGCTTTGCGATTAGAATCACATAAAAATGTATAATGATCGAGAAGCATATTAGGGAATGAATCCCACTCACTTCTATCCCATTATATAATGTTCAAGAAACAGATTAGGGAATGAATCCCACTCATTTCTATCCCATTAATTAATGTTCGAGAAACAGATTAGGGAATGAATCCCACTCATTTCTCTCCCATTAAGTAGTGACCGAGAAACAGATTAGGGAATGAATCCCACTCATTTCTATGCCACTAAGTGATTGAGAAACAGATTAGGGAATGAATCCCACTCATTTCTCTATCACTTTCTTGATGTGATTCGCATCTCTATTTGTTAATGTTTTAATGTTGAAAAGAAAAAGGAATGAACAAGGGGGACTAACCTATTTTCTAACCTAATTGTTATTCTAATTCCTATTTAAGATCTAAACTAAAATCTAAAGGGAATGTTCACTAAGAAGAGAGTTGTTTAAGTTGACTAAAGTCAACTTTAACAACTAGGGGTATTTTAGACATTTTTTAAAATATGAAAATATTCACAAAAAGAAAGAATTAAAATCTAAACTAACCATGAAAATATTCACAAGCAAATTGTATTTTTATTCATTTCAAAGCTATTTCCAAAAATTAAAACTAAAAAAAAGACTATTTATTTTTATTACAAGAACCAATCAAAATTCAAAGAAATTCCACTATTAAATTCTAAAGAAAAAAAACAAACTATGGAATCTAAAAATCTAATTGGTTAAGAAAATATTTTTCACACTTTTGTTTAAGCAAAATTCACATATCAAGCAAGAGAAAAAAAACTAATTTTATTTGCTTATTTTTTTAGTCAGCAGGGGGGTGTATTAGTAAAAGTCAAATGAACTGAAATCAAGGGTGACACGCATTTGGGCCCATTGCTGGGAGGTGCGAAAAAGAAAGGGTGTAAGGCCCATATCTAAAACGAGGCCCAGATTGAACATTGCATCACTTCTTTTGTTCCACACTTTATTTTCATTCAGCATGTTATTTATTTAGGCTATGTTTTTATTATTGAAACGTGACAACACAGCATATCAATTGGGCAAGTGAGGTTTTAAGTCATAAAATAACAAAAAACATGGTTCAGCCAATCACGAAGCGCCAACTCTTTATTCAATCATTGCGATAAAACAAAAATCACTAATGTATGGGAACTGCAGCCAATCCCTGTGTACCACACGAGCAAAAAGAAAATAAGCCATGAAACGACTTTAGACGCCGGAACCACTGTTCCGGTCGTCTTCTCCGGTGGGGACCACCGTCAACCACCACCGACGTAAACAAACACACGCCCAGAAATTACAAAAAACATCACAACTCCACTCGGATTTCGCCACTGAACACGAATCTGACCTCAATTTTGTCTTAAACGCACTCTACGGCTCAAACCGAAACCAAGTAAGAAACCCTAACTACAAAAAACTCCATGAAAACGTAAGCTAAGAGTATCAAGCAGCTCGAGTCTACGCACATGATCCAAATATCACATTCAAAATTACAGAGCACGTGCATAGCATATACGAGCAAGGATTGGAACGCACAAAAACGCAAATGCTACTACGATGCTGAGAAGTCTCAGGAAGCGTACTTGAACAAATTCTCGATTCAAAGATTTAGAAGACTCTACTACTTCCTCTTGAATGTGTGGAGTTTGGTGATGGGGATCTTGGAAAAATCTTCACCTTCACTGAGAAATAAACTCAGGCTTTCAGCCTTGAGTTCTTGCAGAAGAGGAAAGTGAGATGATGGTGATTCTGATCTCGAAAAGATGATGATAGTGATACTCTGGATCCAAGATCGATGGTGATGTTGGTTAAGATTGAAGAATGTAATGGTTGGTGATTGATTCTGATGAAGGTTTTTTGACGATGGAGGAGACTCGGTAATGATTCACGATGCAAGTTGATAATGGGAAGGAGTGGTGGTGGTGATTGATTCCGATGAAGATGAAGGTTGAGGGTGGTTATGGAGTTTGTTATGGTGGTTGAAGGTTGGTTAGGGCGGTTAGATAAAGAGATAAGAAGAGAGGGTGGAGAGAGGAGAGAGTGAGAAGGAGAAAAGAGTTTGAAACTGAAAAAATTAAATGAAGTCTCCTCCTCTGAATTTGTGAAGAGTTTGGTTTATATATGGTTGGTGTGGGTGCATGAGTGTTACGGTGAGGAGTGTTGCATTGGATGCTTTTTACAAACTTAGTGCACAAGGGTGACTTTTGTAGTAACTTCTTCTTTCACTTTCATGCACATAGCAAGTTTTATGGTTGGCTTGGGTAATGCATAAGACCTGTACACATGTTGCAAGATTTTCCAATCATTATGCTAAGAATAAACATGTCCATAGTGTCCTCTTTGCCCATTTATAACTCCAACTATAGTTCATCAAATGATTCAATCTTTGGGCCAATTTAAAGAGTACATCGCATATAGTGATTTTTATGTTTGGAGGTTTTTGAAATGAAACTTGGGAGGATGAGAAATCTAGCTTCAAACTCATGGCATCATCACTGAAATTACGCGCGCTTCAACCTTGCCCTTAATGCTAGCCAGTTTGCAATTTTCAAGTGGTCTACTTTGAGGCTCACCATCTCATTCATTACATGACCAAATGATATAATTCTTTGATCATTGGTTAGAGGACATGGAGAAGAGAAGATTGATGTCTTACTTGCATTCACAACATTCCTGTAATCCTCAAAAAGGAGTCTCCAATTTGATACACCACCTGTTTGACAAAATGTCTTGCGCATGCCTTATATCCTTGCCCAGCCACATGTCACGAAATACCTTTGCGTGATCACCACTTTGAATCCTCCTAATTCTTTCATTACACATTCAATTTCCATGGTATTGATTCCAATTGAAAGAGGGCGTAGAGGAAAATAGAATTATACAAAGGTTGAATCTGTAGGGTTCTTGTAACGCTCTAAACCTGGCTTCAAAGATGACACACCACGTGCTTGGTAAAATGCTTCACGTGTGCCCAAAGATTTGCCCATCCTCATGACTTGCACAAGTTTGAAACTTCCAACTTGTCTCACTCGTAACTCTTGATTCATGCCTTATTTGACAAAACTCCCAACTACAATATTGTAGAGGGCCATGAAATGAACAATTTTGTTGTTGAACTTGTTTTGAAATCGTGCCTCTATCCACGTGTAAATCCACCATGAAGTCATTTGTTCAACCATTCACAAAACTCAAAATATTTCTAAGTCTTTTCACTTTCCATTTTTGGCACTTCATAAATCAACTAACTTTATATTTTTGGGCAATTTTGAGAAATTCTTGATTTTATTTAATTATGTTGACTTTTCTTGACCAATTTTCCACCAACCTTCAATATCTGACAGTTGACTTTGACTTTGACCAAAAAGTCAGCTTTTTCTGATTTTTCCGATTCCAAGTGAATTTCTCGATTAATCAGTTTCTGATCCAATTCTCAATCAATTTTCAAACAACGAACTCCCGTAAATGTTTCTTCAAGGCAACCATATTTCATACTCAAAATCATCTCCTGATTAAATGTTGACCAAAAAGTCAAAAGGATTGACTTTGGTCAAAACCTTAATTTGAAAATCTTGAATTTGAGGATTGCATCTTTTGATCAGAGCTTTGAATTGGAGAGGATGAAACCCTGATTTTAGGAGAACTTCAATGGAAATGGGGCCGTATAATCAGACTTCAAACCTTCTCTTTTGAACCAAGATATCTCCCACATAGAAGCTCTTTTTCATCAATTTTCTTGAACAGTAACAATGATATGAATGAATGTATTGAGTGGATGACCTACATGAGGTATGCATATGATTGTGACATAAAAGCCAATTGGGTATAAATAAGTGGGCAAATTTTGGGGTGCAACAGCTGCCCCTATTCAAACTTCTTGGACCTGAATGTACGGACGACACACGTTCGAGACATTTGAGGTGTAAGTGGGTTGAATACCCAAAAGTACCATCAAAATTTGCATTCCGTGGTAGCGTAAAGAGTGTTGAGTGTTATTAAGAGATACCAGCCAAAGGCGGACCAAACGAATTGCTAACCTTAGTTAGACTTGAAAAAGAGACACAACCGTAGCGTGGCTCAACAAAGAAGAAATCATCCGTAGATGAATTTACCAAATTGCTAACCTTAGTTAGACTTTGAAAAAGAAGACACAACCGTAGCGTGGCTCCACAAGGAAGAAACCATCCGTAGACGACTCCACCAAATTGCTAACCTTAGTTAGACTTTGAAAAAGAAGACACAACCGTAGCATGGCTCCACAAGGAAGAAACCAGCCGAAGACGACTCTTCCAAACTGATAACCTTAGTTAGACTTTGAAAAAGAAGACACAACCGTAGCGTGGCTCCAAAAGAAAGAAACCATCCGTAGACGACTCCACCAAATTGCTAACCTTAGTTATGAGTAAATTTATAATAAAAAAAAATACATTAAAAATAAATAATTAAGATATAAAAGATTGCTTTGGTTATAAAAGATTGAATTGTAATCTAATATATTTAATCAATCTTATAGTTATAATTTTGCTGTAAAAATGGGTGCAAGTGTAAAAGCGGCCGAGAACCCCAATCCCAAAACTATCAAATCAAGTAGATATAATATTCAAATATAATTGCAATTATTATGCTTTCCCCCCAATTCCATCAAAACCGTGAGAAAACTAAAACTCATAAAGAGATATATGTTCTAGCTTGAGCAATAAGGTACCTATCTTAGACTACACACTAATCTATTCTCAACCCGCATTGGCTTGGGCATATGAAGCTTCTCGAAACGGAGATAAGAGAAAACGCAAATGACACAACCTCGGTGCAATTTTTCCTTGTTTTATACCTTTACAGGAAAACAACAAAAAATGCCAGACTTGAGTATGACGTAGTCATTGTCAATATATATACTACCATATACTATTCCTCAGGTAATAGTAATACTCTCTTCTTATCTCCGATACAGCTCCGCTTCAATTTCTCAACCTTGTTCCTTGCACTCGTCTGCAGTAATCAGGTATATTCAGTGTACTTCAATTTTACTACATTCAATTGTTTCTGCTTATCAATCATTTTATATCTCTGCATGCCCTTTTTAATTCGCTTCTCTTGTTGTTTAAATTTTCATTTTTGCTTCTTTATGGTTGTTTGCAATCATGAATTTCGACAAATTGGAGTTGCACTGTTCATTAATTTTCTAGGAATCGAGAAATTTTTATATGTGGTGCCGGATCAATGACCCGGGATCATCCGTAACAGTTTTTTTTATCAATTTTCTCTGCTAGTTGGAGTAGGCAATATTGTAAATCATGGTTTGTTGGTAGATGTATGATAATCTTTCCTGTCACATGGTTTTGAAGTTGGGATCAGAGGTGCTTTCTGTTTGTTGTTAACTTATTATCTAGTTTCATGATCCTTCCACTTACATTGATGCTGTTTTTTGAGTGAATTTAGATGGGTTATTAGGATCTAGCCTCTTATTGGACAGTAAAGAGAAAAGGACTAACAGTCAAAGTGAATGTTTGACTTCGACAATTTGACCACACGTCCTACAAATTAGGGTTAGGGCAGTTTTAAGGGGAAACCTATCAACCTCTAAGCTACATTAGTGTTGTTTATAGGATACATTCACGGATGTTGATGGGGAGGCTACGCTGACTCAGTGACCAGTGAAAGGACTAATAGCTTAAATAACATGTCCAATGGCCACGACGATTGTTAAAATATTAGCCACCGCAATCCGGCTTGGCGACGCGACTCCATATCTGGTATTTGACAACATTGATTTGAGGATGCCTTAGGAAGTTGGGTGGTAGTGTAGCTTTCGACTTTCATGCATGGTTCCTTGCCAAAGTTCTCAAGTTCATACTAAAATGCATTTCACATGTGTCTCATTCTGAGATGTCAATTGCTTATGCAAGATCTTTGATTGATCCTATTTTACAATCTACTTGACTTGCCAAGTTGTCTGATTTCATGTGTTTTTTTAATTCTTTAAGTCATCGATATTCTGTGGTGTTACTAATTGCTTTTTGGCTTCCCGTGGTCTTTTCAATTTCTTGTGTTCAAACTTGATTATAATCATGAATTTCTTTTCATTATGTAGTTAATTCTCATCAGCTTAGCTGTAAGTTGGTTGTTTGTCATAACTTTCATAATGATCCTTTCATTATACTCATTTCCATTTTTATTGGCATTTATAAGAACAATTTAAAACATGATAGGTTTCTCTATTGCCAATAAATAAAATGAACTATCTACTAGATTCTATAATTTGATGGATTGCAAGATTTTTAATGGATGATTACTATGTAACAAGTTCTATAGTTACTTATTCATTAATGTAACATTTATTGAGAATATTTCAGGATGAGTTCATCAGAGGATAAGTCAATGAATACAAGAGACTTCCGTCATGTGTACGTAGGAAGAAGACAAAGAAATATAATTAAAGGTTCTGCAAAAGTAGTACGAGATTTGGATCTAAACGCTCCCCCACCTGCAGAACCTTCTATGCTTAAAACTGATGGCTCATTTGAAATTGGAGATGATAGCGTAAGTTTAGTTTTACTTTTCATATTTCTGCAGTAACTACTTTCAGTGGCATTCATTATTTGTCAGCAACAAATTGACATGAATCATTCTAGTTGAATTATTCTAGTGTATAGAATTTTTTTATCATAAGCTTGCTGTAGCATTGAGTTTTTAAAAATCCCATATTGTACTTAAGAACTGATCGTTTTTAGATATTGTAAATTCTGTCACAATCTTATTTCATTCTTCATTACTGTGATCTGAATTCAAAATATCACAGCATGTTTCTCCTGCTTCCAATCTCTTCGAAAGAGAAGCAGTCATCCCACGCCGAAAGCGCAGCACCATCAAACGCAAACCAAAGCATTACCCGCCACCACCTTCTGCTGACCATCACAAGTCATCATCAGCTGCTGTGGTATCTATGATAATATATAATATTAACAATTATTTTAAATATATCAAAAGTTATAATAGGTATATTTATATTTATTAAAATGAATTCATCTCACCTTAACACATGCTTACATTATTTGTGGTATTCATCATTTGTCTGCAACAAATTAACATGAATCATTCTAGTTTATAATTTCACATAATTGTTTCATAATATCTCTAACTAGTTAAGTGTTTCCTGAATAAATTTGATCTTACTGAAAAATCTTATTCATTCTGCAATATGCATAACTATGCTATGATTTCAACATACCACAGCCTCTCTCTCCTGCTCCCATTCTCTTCCTAGTAGCAGCAACCATCCCCAGCCGGAAGCGCAGCACCGTAAACCGCAAACCACGGCGCTACCCGGGGCCACCCATCCAACCATCATTGCAAGTTTGTAACCAATCCAGTATCTTTAGCACTATATTTTACTATTTCTTTACTTAACCATGCATGCTGATATTTTGTTTAACTTGAAGCTCGCTCCTGGCAAAGAGTGGTGTTGTCCTGCATGCTGCAGAATTGATGATGATGAACTATCAATTCCAATCAAATATTTGATGCAGTCCAAATAAAAAAAGGTCACTAAAAAGTTTGGGTGAAAGAGGCATCACCATTTGTATCTGTGCAGAAAAATTTTAAGGTAGCAGATTATGGCAGAAGTACTTAAAGCTATTTATACCAGAAGATGTGTAACTTAATGCCTATTGTTATGCTATTAGATATTGTAACCTTTATCTTTATATGTATAGTACTGCGCATATTTCAAATCAATACCAACAAGTTTATTTATTGTGTCCATGCATACTCCCTGTGAAATACTATGTTATAGGCACATAAGTCGGACCAGGATTTTCTATTTTAATTTTGAATACAGTTTTATTATCTTCATTTTATAGGTTCTATCATATGGTCATCATTAAATATATTATTTTCGTTTTTCAAACAAATAATTAGCAATGGCAATTTGGTCCATTCCCTATGGGTACCCGCAAAAAAAAGTCCACAACGTGTAGGGTTAAAACCCGCAAAATTGGTACAGGTGCGGGTACAGGTAATTACCCATTAAAATAAACGGATATGGCTGCGGGCACAGATACCTTACTACTCACTCCGCTCCATACTCGCACTACATATTTGTATAATATCATTTGTATTATTATATAAAAATGCATATTTATCAATTTTTAAAAATATATCGCTATTAAACTATTACATATTTTAATTTAATAAAAGTGTTTATTTATTTTTTAACTCAACAATAATATCCGTAATTTTATTTAATATTGTTAGAAAAACTTATAATTATATGAAATTTTGTAATTAATTTTACTATTGCGGGTAAACGAGTACGGATATGGGTATTGAGGTACCCATAAAATATGGGTACGGGTATGAACATTGGTGTCCACAAGGATTTGAGCTCGGGTACGGAGATTTTTTCATACCGCAGATATGGAGACGGGTACTATACTATTCTACCCAAACCCTACCCATTGTCATCCCTACAAATAATGAATGATTACTTCGTTAGTATTAATCCATGAAATTGCAAGACCCTCCAAATATAAGTTTTAGTCTCCTATTTGTAAAGTTGAGATTTTGTCCTTTCTTATTATGTTTTTTACTAATAGAATAAAATAGTTTGTAATAATTTATCATTATTAGAATTCAGTAATTATTTTTTTACATAATTAGATTGTTAACATACATATACATATATATATATATATATATATATATATATATATATATATATATATATATATATTCTATTGACGTGAATGAGAAAGACAAGCATCCCAGTATCTTACATGGTATCAACCTTAATCAGTCCCATTCTCTAAAATAAACTCACTCTCATCGGGTTCTACATCATATTGTTCCCTATACGGATAAGAAACCACTGGTAGATTCCTCTACTGCCGAGTATGAACACTGGACTATTCTTGACTCTACCGTTATTCAATAGATATATTCCACAATCTTCATTGACCTATTAACCACAATCCTAGAACCGGATTCCACTGTTGTGGAAGTCATGAATCATTTAGCTGACATTTTTTTAGCATAATCATTATGCTCGCGTTGTCACTCTCAAGCAAGAGTTTTCTAACACTCGCATGCAGGATTTTACCAAGGTGTCTACTTACTGTCAGCGTCTTAAGATGCTCCCTAGCTAGTTAAGGAATATTGACTCTCTTGTCAACAAGCACTGATTAGTTCTTCAACGAATATTTGGTCTTCCAAAAGCTTAGCATAGTGTTTTTACCTTGGTTATCTAGATTAACCCTCACTTTGGAAGAAGATTGTATAGCTAAAATCACTAGCACTGGTTCTCATTTTACCATGCACGCCACTCAGTAGCAACCTTCTGAAGACACCTCTCAACTTGGAAATTGGTGCCCAAGCAACCTTGCTCAGTCTTGTGGAAACCACGATTGAGGCATGAGACCTAGTAACTGTGATACACCTTATCTTGGAGCTCACGGTGCCCCTCCACCATGGTCGTCTCCTCCTTGGAAGCAGCAGCACTATTCAGTCTTGCAACCATGGGGTTGAACTCTCCCACCATGGGCCACGCCTCTGTGCCCATATCCCATATCTTAGCAGGCACGCCCTGTCGGTCTTCTGAAGTAGCCAGTCAATGTAGAACAGCGTTGTCATGCATATGCAGCTGCTACATCCTCTCAGACACTGAGGGACATTGAGGATGCAATGCACGCCATGTCTCTTACACACTCCTGATTATAAGTGGTACATGGATATTGGTGCAACATCTCACACAGCAACAACACAAGGTAATCTCTCATCTTATTCTCCTTTAAGTAATTCAAATCAAAAAGTTATTATAGGAAGTGGCCACAGAATTCCAATTCACAACACCAGACACACACAAATAGCCATTTATCATTATCCCTTCACTTAAACCATATGTTGCATGCTCCGAAAAATATTAAAAATTTTATTTCTGTGAGGCAGTTTACTAGTGAAAACAATGTCAGTTTTCTTTGACCCACTTGGTTTTACTGTATCTGATTTTTAAACGGGGATCCCTCTCATGAAATGTGACATCCGTGGAAATCTATATCATATCACCACTCCCTCCAGTTTTTCCGGTCTTACGTCCAATCTCTAGTACAGTTGTCTTGGTCATCATGGGTCTTTGTTTTAAATTCCCTTTGCAAAAATAAGTTCATATTGATTCTATTAAAAACTTGAAAACTTACTATTAAATGATTTTGTATGTTGATTAAGTGATTACCCTATCAAATTGATTGCATATATGTGAGATGAGAGACATGTTGAGTACTTGTATGTTCAAAAGAACTTTTCCGAGTAGATTGGATTGAAGCAGGGAACCAAAGCATAAATCAGAAGAAAAAAATAAAGGTGACGTTCACTACTAAGTGTACCACCTCGATTTTATTTACTAGTTATTTTATTGATTATTTATTTTATCAATTATTATATGATAGAGTAAATAATTAATTGTGTGGTTTTGTGAACATATATGTTATGTGTGTTGGATTATTGCGTGTGGAAATAATAGAATGAATGATTGGGCCTAATAATAATAGGATGACTAAAATATGGGGGTATGAGTTAGTAAGCCCATTAAGAGAATTATGTTAGTAAGGGTTTAACAAAACAAGAGAGAATAGAAAGTTAGAAAGAAAAGTGAAGAAAAGAGGAAAACAGGAAAAAGAAGAGAAAGGAAGAGAAGAGAAGAGGCAACACTAGAGAAGAACTTCATCTAACGTAAGGGTGGGTTTTTCATATGATTATAGGGTATATGATGTATGTAATGGGTAGTAACATGTGTAGAATTTGGGGATTTCAATTTCTAGGTTTTAACATGTTATGTTTTGATGTGGAATCCATGAAATTGATGATTGAATCATATTTTGATGTTAGTAATTGATTCTATATGATGAATACATGTTATAATGCTTTTATTTCATTAACTATGGCTGTTTGGATGGGTTTTATGGTGAAAAATCGTGTGAAACAAAATCTGTTCTGTAGTAGAATTTTTCTGGTTTTTCATGAGCGGCCTCAAAGGCGCTTAGCGCGGTCTGACATGAAAAGTTTTATATTTTTTATGAACTGAACTGAACTAGATTATGTATGCTATCATTTATCATGAATTTTCTTAATATGTTTGCATGGTTTTTTAGGCAATTCCTTGTATGAACATAATACTTGAATTTTGTGTATATGTATGTTGTGAATTGCAATTGGTTGAGATTAACATTGTTGAGCTTTGTTTGCTACATGTTAATTGTGTTATGTTTATTTAGTGAGTACTATGAAGGTGTTTTCACATGTGATTGATGGCATGATATATGTATGTTTGTGCAAAAGGTGGGATAATTCATATGTGATGAATGGTGTGATATATGCTTGTATGATAAAGATTTTGAGATGGTCTTAATTGCATACAATTGTTGGTATTTGCACATGCATTCATTCAGTGTGAAAGAGACAGTGTTCATTAGTTTCGTGGAAACTAGTGACTTATCCCGAACCTTGGAGATGGGTTTGAAACTTAGGGGACGGGCTATTTTTGGTGGTTATCTGTCTTGGAGATGGATGTGGTGATACCGCTAAGGAAAACAATTAGTACCACATGCATATTGAATTGAGTCACATTTGAGTCACATGTGTCGATGAGAAATGTTATTTTGGTGTGCTTGTGTGATAATTGTGTGAAGGGTAATGCTAATTTGTGCCCCAAAGGCACATGTTAAAAAACCCATAAATAGTAAATTCGTATTGAAAAAAACAATAATATTATTAATTATAACCTAATATTAAATTCAACACACAATTTTCAAGTAATTCTTGCTATATTTATCTCTTAACTTGTGCCCTTGGGGCATAAGTTAGAATTACCCTTGTGTGAATGGTATATTGGTGGTAATTGTGATTGATTACTTTATTATCTTGAATTGTTGAGCTATGTTGTACATGTAAACATGTGAATTGTATTTAAAAAGTGTTGAATACATTAATGTGTGAAGTATGATGAATTATATTGATGTATGTTGTTATGCATCAGTTATTATTATTATATATTTTTATAATAATATGAATTCTCACCCTTCTGTTGGAATGATGTTTTCTACGACACTGCTCAGGTGCCAAGGAGTAGTGGTGCTTTGCTTGCAAGGATTAGTCGTGGAGCTAGTTCATTGTTTATCGTTATTCTAGGTAGTGAGTCATGCTCTGGTTATGTAACACAGGGAAACGTTTAAACTCATGTTTGTTGAGAGATGTTTATTATACTCTCTTTTATATGTTTGGTGTATTTGAGATTATGTGATGATTGGCCTTTGGTGCCTATGATTTAAATGCATGATTTCTATTTTTAGATTTCAATTATTGGTATCGTTTTGAGATGATTAATTATTCCGCTGCGATGTGCATATGAAACATAAATTTAAATGTGTGTTATGAACATGGCCAGATGTATATGTGTTGGATATGTGTTTAGTTTTAAATACATATGATGCCCTTTTTGATATGCATGCTAACTTACTGTGATTTGGGATAAGGGTGTTACACTAAGGGTAATCATTTTAATTCTAATGAAATGTTTAGTTTGCAAACAGGTTACTTGGGGACAAGCAACTGATTAAGTTTGGGGTTGGGATCATAATCGTCATTACGTGATTTTTATGAGGAAATTCGGGTGTAACCGGAATAATAACAAGTAAAAGTCATGCCAAAGTGTGAAGAATTAAGCAAAAAATTATCACATGGAAGAAATAAAAACATAGTTAAAATATTGAAGAAAAAGGGAAGAAAACAGTGATTTGGCTACTAGAAACATCATGCGCACAATGCATCCCATTGTGGTACAGTGAAGCTTTCTGTTGCAGTGTGATGCTATCCATCATGGTGTGATACTGCACTTTTGTTGAAACGCACCATTGACGTTTTTGCTAACTTTTTGAGGAGTTTTGAAACCAAGAGATAAAGTGATGACTAGGGATCTTCAAGAGACAAATTTTGAAAGCTTTGGAGTCATCGGAGAGCTATTCTTCAATGGATTTTGATGATGAAGATTTATCAACTCATGATATTTATTAATCTATCAATGAGTAGCTAAGTTTCTCAAGATTAGATCTTTTTGAATCGAACCTCATTATTACTCTCTTAGATCATATATCTATTTGAGTTTTATTGAACACTTTTATTAATATTATCTTATTTAATTGTTCTTGAGTTTAATGTTTTTTGTCCATTTACGAGCGCACTAATCGATATTAGATATGTTGGGGTATCTGACTGTTAATTTACTTATTTGATTTAGGGCACTTATTAAACTTAGTAATTAACTAGGAATAGATGATTATATATTTTTTCTTTTTAATTAACACGTATAGAATACTTAATTTAACTCTGAATTGGCCTAGGAAATTATTTTGAAGTTTAGTGAATTGTACACCAAGAAATTGGATGCATTGGTTTTGTTAGTTCGCAATAAAATAATAATTTAATTGCAATTCAAAAAGTACACAGTCAATCAACTGGTATAATAAGGGAATTCGATATAAAAGATCTAATCTCTTTTTTCATCTTGACTTTTGTTATCTTAGTTTTCTCTTTCTTGTTATGGAACCACGTAAAATAAAAAACAAAACAATAAAACCTCGTTGTTATTATTTTAATTCCCACATAATTACATTTATAAATTACAATCCTCATGGAGACGACCATTTTAATCATTACTACGACACTAAGAGTACACTTACCGAAAGATCGTCACTAATGAACTTGGAGTTTTAACCATGGAGACGTTTATTCTATCCTTGACATTTATCACTTGTTTACTCAGGATGCAACTGTAGACTCATTATCTCTTTGAGATTTTGTTTGAAATAATGATTTTCCTCTAGAGATATATTTATTCTCTTTGTATCATGTTAATAAGTAATGATTTGATTATCCTTTATCATAAGAGATAATTCTTTATTATGTAGGCACTAGTACAAAAATGTTAATTTACACCCGTTTTTTATTAAATTTACACCCATTATTTTTAATAAAAATCGGGTGTATATCCACAGGGTGAGAAATGTCTAACGAATTTACACCCGTTATTTTTAACAAAAATCGGGTGTAATTGGGCGTAATTATGTTTTTAATTACACCCTGTTTTAATAAAAATCGGGTGTAATTGGGCGTAATTACGTTTTTAATTACACCCTGTTTTAATACAAATCGGGTGTAATTGGGCGTAATTACGTTTTAATTACACCCTGTTTTAATAAAAATCGGGTGTAAATGGGTTTAATTACGTTTTAATTACATCCTGTTTTAATAATAATCGGGTGTAATTGGGCTTAATTACGTTTTAATTACACCCTATTTTAATAAAAATCAGGTGTAATTGAGCTTAATTATGTTTTAATTACACCCTATTTTAATAAAAATCGGGTGTAAATATGTTCTTAATTACCCCCTATTTTAGTAAA
Organism: Vicia villosa; assembly: GCF_029867415.1. NCBI lineage: Eukaryota > Viridiplantae > Streptophyta > Magnoliopsida > Fabales > Fabaceae > Vicia > Vicia villosa. The sequence continues at coordinate 236,154 of NW_026705038.1, forward strand.
AATCATGTTAGTAATTGATTTTAGCTTCATAATTGTTTCTGACTTAAAGATATAATTTATAGTTTTTGAATTCTAACATGATTTTATTTTTACGCTAAAAGTTACTATTTAACTCATTTTTATATAAATATACTAAAACATAAATTATTTTACATTAAATTCACTTTAATTATTTTTCTCACGGCATAACCAAAGCAGCCAAATATATACAACAAAAGTGTAGTGGGAACACCAAAAGTATGCACCGAGTACTACTAGTTCATGAGAGGCGGATCAGCAAAATGTCATCAATATAATTTATTTAAAAGATTGCAATGTGAAGTTCCCTTGCTTGTATCCATCGAGGATCTTTACTGGATACTTGGTAAGGTAGGTTCTATCTATAACTTAGGTGCTTTAGAAATATGCAAATATAGGAGTGAAGGAGAAGAGATTAGTGTCTTTTTAGCTATCTATGGGAAGCAGAAAAAACTCAGAAGAATGATAATAGCAGAATGAATCTTCTTAAAATCTAATCTAATGAACAATTCAATGTGTTTAACGAACATGGTCAAGTAATTAAGTGCATAGCTAACTTGCAGATAATACTATCTAACAGAAAACTAACTAGGAAACATAGCTCGTGTTCGTCTTTATCCGCTAAAAGGTACAATATATACAGCAAGTAGATTGTCGCCAGTGACTGATATGAGCAAATCACCTGAATTTCCTCCAATACTAAACTACCCTGGCAGATACATAATAATGTTGACAATGGAAAACATGGTGATGTACTGTTATGGGAAACAATCGAAATCACTCTCCTTTCTTTAAGAGATCGGGTCAATGAAAATGCCATGTAACTGTTGTACATAAGCCATAATTGTCATGGAAAAAAGGCTAAACTTTGGTTTTTGATTTTGCATAACCTGAAAATAAGTATCAAGTTTGAATTAGATTTGTAAAATACTAATAAAAACAAATGAATGCTACAAATGATTTGGTAAAAAAAAGACATGCACATTCACTGTTATAAAATAGCATGCTTTAGCTAAATTTGTTAAGAAATGTAGTTAAATACAGTTTTAAGAAAATAGTGTTTTGGTTCTGATAAGTACATACCTTAAATTAGTACACCTTGGACTGGTACATTAACAAGCTGATACTCTACATGGAAGATACAGAAACACATCTCGCTCTGTGCACAGTTGAAAACTTTTTTTGTTTTTAAGCAAGACCTGCACAAAATGGACCGAGATTTCAGAATTGCACAGCCCAAGCTGAGTCGACAGGAAAATGCTTCAAGGAGCAAATCCGTTAGCTATACACCAAGGTTCATTGCAGTTTACTAGGTAAAATTCAGCTTTAACGTAATTGCATTGAAAAGAACGTGATGCATAAATTACCTGTAATGACACCTTAAGCAGATTTCTTGCCACTAACGATTCGAGATATCTGGAGACCCCTGCTGAAAGCTTCATTGAAGAGAATTCTAGTTTGCATTGATTGAAATCCAGGTAACCATGAGAGAACTGCCATGGGGGCCATAACAATGATTCCAAACAGTAAATCGTAGAGTCGGGCCAATGAGACCACAGTATCCCACACTAAAGTTGACTGTAGAAAAGGCCTAAGCATCTGGGCTATTAAAATAATTCCCCATCCTGTGGGAATGAATGCACACGAACTTGTTAGAAGATCAACAAAACTGGAGCTAGTTAACTCCATTAAGAGGACAATTACAAGAACCGTAACCATAGTCACAAGAAGCTGCACTAGTCAATAATATATATGCTCATTTGTAGCATATTTGTCCCGTGCATATGCTAGACTGATATAAATCGCAACAACAGCAACCATGAATATCCAAGACAGCAAGTACACGGCTATACTAGTATTGTTATCTGCAATACCCAGCTGATAAACAATGCCATACTGAAAGAAGAAAAATCGAAGGTCTAAAATGATTTCCAACAGCTTTCCCCATATACCGGTTGTTTTGAGATGATCTTGCTCCTCATACCACCATGTTTCCCAGCTGAATTCTGCCTTTAAGAATGGTCCTCCCGGATACCAAATCCAATTCACAAAGTCTTCAAAGTCATATACAGTCTTCAACCAATCAAACCCAGAGGGATTGAAAACAAAAGGAGACATTATCCATGAAACTACAAGAAACCAACTTGAGATTGTCATAGCTATGTAGACAAAAGTACCCTTAGGCAAGGGACTATGAGAAGCATACACAGTTAAAATAATTCCAAGCTCAATAGCCTTAACAAAATGGCTTCTAGCATATAGTCGATAGTTCTCAGCAAAACTCTTGTGCTCCACCACAAAACCGCGGCCAGTGGCTCGGTACTTCGCAAATGAACTTACAAATGACCTGAATTAATTTTTGATAGTGATGGGTTTAATACTTAAGAAACAGATGACCTGAATATCATTCTATCAATGAACTTACAAATGGAAAAAATTCAAAAGGGAAATCTGATTATATAGTTCCTGTCATGGCAAGGTTTAAAGAAGAGTCAAATTTCCCCTTCAATGGTTTAGCAAAATCACCCACATCACTAAGAATCAAAAACAGAAATGTGTAACAAAACAGGTCACATCTAAATATTTCAAGCACCAATGAGCTATTCAGTGAAAACAAAATCAACAACAACAAAGATATAGGATTGAAACAAACTCTCAAACTCATATGATGCTTCAAATGATATATAATATATTAAGTCACAGATTCAGACCTGCCTTTCAAAACTAATCGAACGATGCTTGAGTAAACCCCTTATGAGTCTACACTTTCTCTGCAGGTTCCTCTCTATCTCGCACCTTCTCCCTTCCAGCCTTCATATAAAATTTATTTCACAGAAAACAAAGCAATGTCAAAACAATATAATTTTCCTAGTCATAAAAGCCAATAGAACCTGTTTGACATGCTCAATATTGAATGAACAAAGCAATGTCACAGAAAAACTATCTAAAGTCTGAAGAACTGTCTAATCAAGCAATGTCACAGAAAAAGAAAAACAAGTTCACACAAACAAAATTCATTTCAAACAAAATCAAGCAATAGGAACTAATTTGCGAGTATAAACCCTAATTCTTCAGCTACCAATGTCGCTCAAAGTATAAAACCCCTAATTTTTCCTTACCAATGTCGTCACTGTGAAATGGTTTCCTCTCAGCTTCGTTGTCGTCACTGCGAAATGGTTTCCTCTCAGTTTCAGTGAGCAGATGAGCGGTGCGGTGTTGGAGAAGAAGAGAGCGAATGAGCGAAGCCCTTTTCATTCGTCACAGAAGCGAAGCGAAGTTGAGCGAATGAGAAAGGATTCACAGAAGCAACGCGATACACTTCCTGAAATCAAACTTCGCTGAAACCCGAAATCACAGAAGCAACGCGATGCGATGAAAGCGATGAAGTTCAGAATCGATTGAAAAATGGGTTCGGCATGCACGATGAAGTTCAGAATTGATTGAATTTTGGTTTTGTATATTTTAATAAATTATGTTATTAAAGAGTTTTAGTATTGCCACATAGATTATATTTAGACCCATTAATATTGCCACATAGATTATATATTTTAAGTTATAAAATTAAACAATTTTTTTTTGTTTATATACAATTACACCCGTTTTTTAGTTTAAAAGGAGTAATTGAAATTTTATTATAATAAATTTTTTAATTTAAACCCGTTTTTAGGAAAAAGGGTGTATATTATAACCCGATAATACAAAAGTGACATTCTATTTACAAAATTGCCACCAAAAATTCTCAATTACACCCGTTTTTAGTAAATCGGGTGTAAATTTTAAAATTATATTGTCTTATTTGTACTAGTGAGGGATGTTTGAGGTTTTATTATGCAAATGTCATAATTAGATTTTAACGTGATATTTGTTTATATCACCCTTCAACCTGAAACTACTAGACTCTATAAATATATTTGAGTACTTTATTTTCAATCAAATGTTATTTGTAACAAGACGACCATAAAGATGGTTGATGGGTACTCTAAAAATTATGTCGATAGACATGAGTGGCCTATATGAAATTTGTTCATCCTGCATAACAAGATAAATATGTAAGGGACCAATATCAAAATAGACAATGTAACACCCTAATTTTCCCGGCTATTATTAAAATAAAATCAAAGTAAATTTTTCAAAATAGTAAACATACAATTAGGATATCACACTTTCAAAACATATTAAACCTGCTCATTTATATATAGATACATAACACAAATGACGGATGAACCAAAACAACTTCATAGTCCTCAATTTTCACTCTTATTACGCAACGGAAAATAATCATAATTATTATCAAAACAATTCTCATCCAACATAAACAGCATTTTTTCAAATAACAAGGAGTTCATAAGACTCCAGATAAATTATCAAAGACAACAAAAATAAATAAGCGTTCACCCCCCTGGTGTTACGTGTCAGAGCAATGACACCAACTCGAAAAGATATTAAGAGAAAACTCTTCCAAACTCCATATCCTCGGAACTACTCCAGACTATCTGCAGGATGCAATATAAAGTATCATTCCAACAGAAGGGTGAGATATCACAATAATATAAAAGAATGTATAATGATAAGTATATAGAATTATAATCATGCATAGTCATACATTCCACATCTCACACTTTCACACCATCCAAAAACAATTATCATATGGTTCACACATCAATCACACAACTTATTTATCAATGACAACAATAATGCAATTCAATGAGACTGACTCAAAGGCTCAATGCATGTGGTACTAATATCTCTCCCGAATTCACGCCATCTAGGATCAGAGCCACCAATCGTGAACAATTTGGTCTACATCTGTCCCGATCCATGCCATCTAGGATCAGAACCAACAAACATCGTGAATAATGAGATTCACCTCGCTCCTTGTCCATGCCATCTAGGATCAGAGCCATCAACCGGACTAAAGTCCACAACACGACTTGCATGCGACACAACCATGCACAAACACAACACAATGATATCTACATCCATCAATGCAACACGCCAATACAGGCCACATGTTATCCATAAACTCAACATACAATTTCATACAACCCAACAAAAGCATATAGCATCATCACACATAACAGCATACACACATCTCAACATAACAGATAAAATCTGGCACATAAAAGTGTCAGTTTCCCATAAATAATATCCCACTATGTTTGAAATTGTTTTTATATGACATAAAATATTTCCACCTTCCTGTAGGTTCAAACGGTACGTCAAACGGACACACGAGTAAAAAGTTATGGATTTTCAAAGTTTTACAAAAATGCAAACTTCGCCATCATACTGCAACATACACTGACACCATAAAATATCATTACACACTAGTTAGATTTAGTTCCAGAAACTTGAAACCATTTTTACAAGAAAGTACACTGTATTAGCTTTCCACATGTTCAAACGGCGCGTTAAACGGACACCCGAAACTCAAGTTATGAATTTTTAAGGTTTTAGAAATTTCAGTTCAACACAATGGTAACCGGTTACTTCATTTCAAGTAACGAGTTACTTCAGTCCAGAAAACCATTTTTCACATTTTTTCGATTCCAGAATTGGTTACTTCATTATGAACAGCCCAGAAACACATTTTCAACTCAAAGTAATGGGTTGCTTCATTTCAAGTAACTGGTTACTTCACTGTAAGTTGCCCAAAAAACCCCATTTTAATTGATGTAATCGGTTACATTAACTCAAGCAACCGGTTACATGAGTAACAAAATCACTTTTCTACTACTTTTTGAATACGAAAAGCACTTTTACAAACACCCAAACCTCCCCAATTGTCATACAATTGCATAATTTATACAAATTGATTCAATCACCAACATACCTCAAGATCATGCAATCTTCATCCACAAATTTCATTCACCAAACAGAATTTACACCAATTGAATTGTTTAGAATACAAGAGAGGAGCAATTACTAGCAACAATTAATCCTCACCCACACATAATTATACAAACTCTTAGAAAGTTGGTACTCCATCCTTACCTTAGATTGAAGTTCCTTAAGCTTCGACAGTAGATTCTTCAAGCCCTGGTTTTTTCTCCCATTCTCGTTTCTACTTCTCTCTGAACGATCATTCCAAAAATAATATGCTATCATTGTCCTCTTTTTTCTTTTTACTAAGATAACCCTTAGACCCTTAATATGGTCTTCCTTCCTTACCCCAACTAACCCTCTTGGAATTACTACCTTGCCCTCATTCTTTCTACACATTTCATTATACTTAATTATTAATAAAATTCTAAATAATTATTTTTAAATCTAAATAATCCTAACTAAATTATTTAAATAAAAATAATTACTAACTAATATCACTAATTAGTTACTCACAACATTCCTCATCTCTACGATATTGCTCACACACCTCCAACACCTTATTTCTATATTTTTAATGCAACTACCTCATTCCAAAGGCCTCACGACACATCAAAACACCCATCAACGCATAAAAATACACAACATCACATAGTCAAATTATGAAAAATAATTTAAATAAAATCGGGGTGTTACAAACATGGATGTCATAGCCTCTGTCTTGGGTTCAATATAGATATTGGGCAAAGGGTAATTACGAGGGGTAAACCAAAATGCGCTCACATTTGAGGGGTTAAAGTATATTTAACCCTACTAAGTATCTTATTCTATAAAACTTCAAAAGCCATAATAACTCAGTGGTAGGATTAAGGCTCTTACCTAGATCTAGATCCAACAATTTTACCTTTGTTGTCACTATACAAAGAAACTTCTCTTCTCATAGGAGTGAATATGATATTTCTTTAGCCATATGATTTGAACAAACATTATCAATATGATATTGTAAGCTCGATTTTTCCAGCATATATACATCATAATTTTACTTTTATATTTTTATGCCAAAGTATTTTTTGCTCCTCTTGCATTTATGGAATACATATTATTTCTAGAATTATGAGCAAACATATTTTCATTTTTATTTCAAGATACTCTTTGTAGAAAATGAGAAGAAGAAAAAACATTTTTACTATCATGACTTCTCTTAACAAAGCAAAATCAAGTGACATAAACATTTGTATTGCAATAATTACATTTAAGACTACTGCATTTAGAGATCCTATTTTCAAGGCATATATAGCTAAAAAAATTAACATTGTTTTTAGGTTCATAATATAGGTCAGCCTTAATATAGGATGCTCTTCGATTTTAAAGAAAGAGATTTTAGTTTTCTCTTCCTTTGGTAATTATGTCAAGTATGTTTTGCAAATGCTTATTTTCAATTTTTTAAAACATCAGACTTATTGCACTTGATAGACTCATCCAATACTTTGTGAAAAAGGAAAGCGATTTGAGTTGAAACATTTTCTCTTTCTTTAATATTTTCTGTTTCTTTCAAAAGGTATTTATTTTCAAACTCAAAAGAAAAAAATGGTATATTTATAAGTGGAGACAAGTTGTTTTAACTTACTTGTTTCTTTATTTAACTTCTTGCAAATAAGAAATAAGTCATGATAGTAGAAATGGGAAGTTACCTCATTTTTTTATGATTTGCCATGAGGAAGATATTAGCTTCTTCTTCATCTAAGGATTTCATGTCATCCAAGATATGTAGGCCTTTTTTACTTCTTTGTCAATTTTCTTGATTCAGATTACTTATCAGGTTCTAATTTTTAGGGCAGTTTGGTCTTATGTGATCTTTCTTTCCGTATTGATGTCATGTAGGAGTAAATAAGGATCTTTCTTCACTTTGCTTCTAGAACTTTGGAAAAAAATTGTGTCTTAAGAATTCTTTAAATTTTTTGAACATGAGTTCCATGTTGTTATTACTTTCTCTTTGGCAATATTTATCTTCTGACTCCATATATTTGATGTTTATAAATTTTAGAGCAATACTTTACAATATAATTTTAAAATTTACACCCGATTTACTAAAAACGGGTGTAATTGAGAATTTTTGGTGGCAATTTTGTAAATAGAATGTCACTTTTGTATTATCGGGTTATAATATACACCCTTTTTCCTAAAAACGGGTTTAAATTAAAAAATTTATTATAATAAAATTTCAATTACTCCTTTTAAACTAAAAAACGGGTGTAATTGTATATAAACAAAAAAAAATGTTTAATTTTATAACTTAAAATATATAATCTATGTGGCAATATTAATGGGTCTAAATATAATCTATGTGGCAATACTAAAACTCTTTAATAACATAATTTATTAAAATATACAAAACCAAAATTCAATCAATTCTGAACTTCATCGTGCATGCCGAACCCATTTTTCAATCGATTATGAACTTCATCGCTTTCATCGCATCGCGTTGCTTCTGTGATTTCGGGTTTCAGCGAAGTTTGATTTCAGGAAGTGTATCGCGCTGCTTCTGTGAATCCTTTCTCATTCGCTCAACTTCGCTTCGCTTCTGTGACGAATGAAAAGGGCTTCGCTCATTCGCTCTCTTCTTCTCCAACACCGCACCGCTCATCTGCTCACTGAAACTGAGAGGAAACCATTTCGCAGTGACGACAACGAAGCTGAGAGGAAACCATTTCACAGTGACGACATTGGTAAGGAACAATTAGGGGTTTTATAATTTGAGCGACATTGGTAGCTGAAGAATTAGGGTTTATACTCGCAAATTAGTTCCTATTGCTTGATTTTGTTTGAAATGAATTTTGTTTGTGTGAACTTGTTTTTCTTTTTCTATGACATTGCTTGATTAGACAGTTCTTCAGACTTTAGATAGTTTTTCTGTGACATTGCTTTGTTCATTCAATATTGAGCATGTCAAACAGGTTCTATTGGCTTTTATGACTAGGAAAACTATATTGTTTTGACATTGCTTTGTTTTCTGTGAAATAATTTTATATGAAGGCTGGAAGGGAGAAGGTGCGAGATAGAGAAGAACCTGCAGAGAAAGTGTAGACTCATAAGGGGTTTACTCAAGCATCGTTCGATTAGTTTTGAAAGGCAGGTCTGAATCTGTGACTTAATATATTATATATCATTTGAAGCATCATATGAGTTTGAGAGTTTGTTTCAATCCTATATCTTTGTTGTTGTTGATTTTTTTTTCACTTAATAGCTCATTGGTGCTTGAAATATTTAGATGTGACCTGTTTTGTTACACATTTCTGTGTTTGATTCTTAGTGATGTGGGTGATTTTGCTAAACCATTGAAGGGGAAATTTGACTCTTCTTTAAACCTTGCCATGACAGAAACTATATAATCAGATTTCCCTTTTGAATTCTTTCCATTTGTAAGTTCATTGATAGAATGATATTCAGGTCATCTGTTTCTTAAGTATTAAACCCATCACTATCAAAAATTAATTCAGGTCATTTGTAAGTTCATTTGCGAAGTACCGAGCCACTGGCCGCGGTTTTGTGGTGGAGCACAAGAGTTTTGCTGAGAACTATCGACTATATGCTAGAAGCCATTTTGTTAAGGCTATTGAGCTTGGAATTATTTTAACTGTGTATGCTTCTCATAGTCCCTTGCCTAAGGGTACTTTTGTCTACATAGCTATGACAATCTCAAGTTGGTTTCTTGTAGTTTCATGGATAATGTCTCCTTTTGTTTTCAATCCCTCTGGGTTTGATTGGTTGAAGACTGTATATGACTTTGAAGACTTTGTGAATTGGATTTGGTATCCGGGAGGACCATTCTTAAAGGCAGAATTCAGCAGGGAAACATGGTGGTATGAGGAGCAAGATCATCTCAAAACAACCGGTATATGGGGAAGCTGTTGGAAATCATTTTAGACCTTCGATTTTTCTTCTTTCAGTATGGCATTGTTTATCAGCTGGGTATTGCAGATAACAATACTAGTATAGCCGTGTACTTGCTGTCTTGGATATTCATGGTTGTTGTTGTTGCGATTTATATCAGTCTAGCATATGCACGGGACAAATATGCTACAAATGAGCATATATATTATCGACTAGTGCAGCTTCTTGGGACTATGGTTACGGTTCTTGTAATTGTCCTCTTACTGGAGTTAACTAGCTTCAGTTTTGTTGATCTTCTAACAAGTTCGTTGGCATTCATTCCCACAGGATGGGGAATTATTTTAATAGCCCAGATGCTTAGGCCTTTTCTACAGTCAACTTTAGTGTGGGATATTGTGGTCTCATTGGCCCGACTCTACGATTTATTGTTTGGAATCATTGTTATGGCCCCCATGGCAGTTCTCTCATGGTTACCTGGATTTCAATCAATGCAAACTATAATTCTCTTCAATGAAGCTTTCAGCAGGGGTCTCCAGATATCTCGAATCGTTAGTGGCAAGAAATCTGCTTAAGGTGTCATTACAGGTAATTTATGCATCACGTTCTTTTCAATGCAATTACGTTAAAGCTGAATTTTACCTAGTAAACTGCAATGAACCTTGGTGTATAGCTAACGGATTTGCTCCTTGAAGCATTTTCCTGTCGACTCAGCTTGGGATGTGCAATTCTGAAATCTCGATCCATTTTGTGCAGGTCTTGCTTAAAACAAAAAAAGTTTTCAACTGTGCACAGAGCGAGATGTGTTTCTGTATCTTCCATGTAGAGTATCAGCTTGTTAATGTACCAGTCCAAGGTGTACTAATTTAAGGTATGTACTTATCAGAACCAAAACACTTTTTTCTTAAAACTGTATTTAACTACATTTCTTAACAAATTTAGCTAAAGCATGCTATTTTATAACAGTGAATGTGCATGTCCTTTTTTTACCAAATCATTTGTAGCATTCATTTGTTTTTATTAGTATTTTACAAATCTAATTCAAACTTGATACTTATTTTCAGGTTATGCAAAATCAAAAACCAAAGTTTAGCCGTTTTTCCATGACAATTATGGCTTATGTACAACAGTTACATGGCATTTTCATTGACCCGATCTCTTAAAGAAAGGAGAGTGATTTCGATTGTTTCCCATAACAGTACATCACCATGTTTTCCATTGTCAACATTATTATGTATCTGCCAGGGTAGTTTAGTATTGGAGGAAATTCAGGTGATTTGCTCATATCAGTCACTAACGACAATCTACTTGCTGTATATATTGTACCTTTTAGCGGATAAAGACGAACACGAGCTATGTTTCCTAGTTAGTTTTCTGTTAGATAGTATTATCTGCAAGTTAGCTATGCACTTAATTACTTGACCATGTTCGTTAAACACATTGAATTGTTCATTAGATTAGATTTTAAGAAGATTCATTCTGCTATTTTCATTCTTCTGAGTTTTTTCTACTTCCCATAGATAGCTAAAAAGACACTAATCTCTTCTCCTTCACTCCTATATTTGCATATTTTTAAAGCACCTAAGTTATAGATAGAACCTACCTTACCAAGTATCCAGTAAAGATCCTCGATGGATACAAGCAAGGGAACTTCACATTGCAATCTTTTAAATAAATTATATTGATGACATTTTGTTGATCCGCCTCTCATGAACTAGTAGTACTCGGTGCATACTTTTGGTGTTCCCACTACACTTTTGTTGTATATATTTGGCTGCTTTGGTTATGCCGTGAGAAAAATAATTAAAGTGAATTTAATGTAAAATAATTTATGTTTTAGTATATTTAAATAAAAATGAGTTAAATAGTAAATTTTAGCGTAAAAATAAAATCATGTTAGAATTCAAAAACTATAAATTATATCTTTAAGTCAGAAACAATTATGAAGCTAAAATCAATTACTAACATGATTTTTACTAAAATAGGGGGTAATTAAGAACATATTTACACCCGATTTTTATTAAAATAGGGTGTAATTAAAACATAATTAAGCTCAATTACACCTGATTTTTATTAAAATAGGGTGTAATTAAAACGTAATTAAGCCCAATTACACCCGATTATTATTAAAACAGGATGTAATTAAAACGTAATTAAACCCATTTACACCCGATTTTTATTAAAACAGGGTGTAATTAAAACGTAATTACGCCCAATTACACCCGATTTGTATTAAAACAGGGTGTAATTAAAAACGTAATTACGCCCAATTACACCCGATTTTTATTAAAACAGGGTGTAATTAAAAACATAATTACGCCCAATTACACCCGATTTTTGTTAAAAATAACGGGTGTAAATTCGTTAGACATTTCTCACCCTGTGGATATACACCCGATTTTTATTAAAAATAATGGGTGTAAATTTAATAAAAAACGGGTTTAAATTAACATTTTTGTACTAGTGTGTTGTGAATTCAATGCCAATAACGAAGTATAAAACAATGAAAGACTAAAGAACAAGGAAGAAGAAGAACACAAGAATTGGTTATAACTGCAATTCTTTTACTTTCTCTTAGAAAACAAGATTACAAGTTTACAAGAATAACAAATAACCTCTCTCACCCTAAATTAGAATTTGCAGTGTGCAATAATGAGAGACTAGTATGCTATTTATAATAAAACCTAACATACTAACTAATGGGATTTTTCCACAAGGCCCATTACACAAGCTAACTTAACAAATTAGGATTTAAACATTAAAACTTAATTTAACAGGTTAACAACCCTAGCATCTTCGACACCTGCATGCTAGATCCATCTTTGACTACAGCATGCACATTTCGACAACAGCATGTGAATAACCTTCGACTTCATGCTTAACCCTGTCGAACTGTTGAACCAAGAAGTTACCCTTTGACCATACTAGAGTTCGATCCAATATCTCACAAATCTCCAGCTTAGACCTAACTCTACAACATCAAGGGAACAAATTAGCTTTCTTCATGCAGCTTTATCAACTGCATACAGTGGAAAAACTTACAACTCAGCAATGTCTTGGTGTTGTACCCCAAAATTTGCCCACACTTTTCAAAATTTCAAAAAATTGGATTTTATAAAATCTCGGGTTCATTTACATTGACATCTTGAATTTTATAAATATTCGATTTAAAGTCTGTTTTAAAAATATAGTAGTTTACTCTTAAATTGCTTATATTTTAATAAATAGAAAATGCTGGTCGATGTTTCATATACTTTCAATTGGCTTTTTATTTCAAATAAATAAATAGCACAATTGGTAAGGAGATAAGATTTGCAAGTGCAAGGTGTCAGGTTCGAATCTCACTTCTGACAGTTTTCCTTTTCATTTTGTTTATACCTTAGTTTTAATTTTATTTTTCATTTATATTCAAAAATCACAAAAATAAGTTTTTTTTATAATTTAAAATAGGGTTAATGAACTTTTTCGTCCCTTTAAATATTATTTTCATTTTCTATTTTAGGAAAATTTTAAAAATATTATTTTTTATCTTAATTTATTATTTTGTGTATGAAATAGTCAAATTTAAGAGAAAAAAACAAAAAAAGGATTGTGAGAGATTATGTTTCTTTATTTTAGGATAGTAATTGATACAATTAACTTAGAAAGAATCTTGAATTAAAATCAAATAAAATTTGTGATTATTCTTAATTTATTCTTAATTAATTGGATTGATTTTTTCCAAATATGTTAACCTACTTTTGTTCTAATATAAATAGATAATATTTTCTCACCCATCTGACAACTCATTCACGTACAGTACACACATCTTTTAGATCTGTTTTGTTACTAACAAATAGTACAAGTTTTAATAACTCCTAGTCTAAAAAAATACTCTCGTAAAAGAAGCTTTATTAAATTCATGGTACACAGTGTGAAACATTAACAAAAGTATTGAAACATTAACAAAAAAAAGTATTGAAATTTATAGGTTGATTACTGATGGGTTGAAATTTATGGGTTGATTACACTGTCTGTTCTTGTTCCCAAAAGGTAGAGGGTTGTTTTTGAACAATTTCCAGAACAAGCATATGATTTAACTTTTAAGACACAACAAGCATGCTCAGTAAAAAACAACAAGCATACGAAGGTGAGAGACTACAGAGAAAAACTACAGATTAGCACATAAGCCACATACCGGACGGAGGTGAGAGATGGACGGACGCGGCGGAGGGACGGAGGGTCGAGGCGGATGGACGGAGGGACGAGGCGGCGAGATGAATCAGTGATGCGTGCGTGATGCGGCGAGATGAATCAGGGAGGCGGCGAGAAGTCAAAGATATTTGATTTTTGAGAGAGAAAATGGTATTATGTTTTTGAGAGAGAAAATGATATGTGGTCACCAACAAAAGAAATCTAAAATATCTGTTGAGTCATGTGTTGTTGTGTGGCTGAAAATATTTTAAAATTTAAAATTTAATTTTTTTAATATGCCCGCGGGCTGCCCGCGTTCGCCCCGTGCCCGGCCCGTTTTATTGTGGGGCGGGGTGGGGCGGGCTTACTCAAAAATGCGGATCTGAAATTCAAGCTCGGCCCGCGTTAAATGACGGGCAAAACGGGCATGCCCGACGGGCCGGGCCCGTTTTGCCACCCCTACTAACAATTAACCCTTATTCCACCAATCTTCACGGTACAAAAGAAACAAGTCCGCTAACCCTTATTCATTGACCACAACCAATTAACCATTGCCGCAAATCCTAATTTTCCCAACCTTCACAGACTAACAAATCCACCCATCCTAACCACTTTTCAAGTCCTGATTTTTGTACAAATTCATCCTACGTACCACCAACTTATACAGGCATTCACACATAACAAAACATTATTCACATCATAAAAATTCAATTTTATTAAACACCATATTTTGTTGTCACTACAGCAAAATAATCATATTATGGCTTCGTGAAATAAACCTCTTCTCACTATTAACAGGGTCCTTAAACCTATATCACAAACTCATAACTCACCATAACTTTTGTTAACTTCAAACTAATTATAAAAAAAATTGCAACAACAATGATTTTTATTTGCAGGTAAAATTGAAGACATATCAACGAAACAGCAGAAAAAGAACAGCCGGAAGTCGTCACTGTGCCGCCGCTCTGCCTGGAGTTCCGAGCGTACTGCTCCGATTCCGACGAGCAGATTCGACAAAAACAACACCGCAAGCCGTCGTGAAATCAACCCTCAGCGCTCCGATGTCCTATCCAAAGCAGATCCGCGAACGTCGTTGAGATTTCCAAGCACCATCGCACGTGAATCTCGACTACATCACCCAGCTCAACATCGCAAGCTACCGGCCGCTGCAAGCTTCGTCAACTGCCTCCGATTTCACTTATTATTGGTATTCCTTAATTTCCTCTTCACTGTTAGATATTTCTCTTCATAGATTTGTTTTCAATATTCCATACGGTTATGATTTAAAAAGGTTTAGAACGGATTTGTGTGTATTTTTACTTCTGGGTTGTGCTTTTGGAACTGTTAGCCATTGAAGATGGAAAGTTTTTTTTTTTCTCCTTCATATGAAAAATGGGTAGAGTAGGTTGAAGAGAGAGACAAGAGCTCTTTTATGTTGTTTTCACCCCCTTTACTTGTTATTATTATTTGTAAAATTAAAAAGTAAGTATTTTGAATTAGTCAAACAATAATTAGGTGGATTTATTATAATAGATTTAAAAAACAAAAAAAAAAGGAATTTTCTTTTATATAAAAAAATAAACTGACGTGAAAAGAGGGAGATGAATTTCCCCACGTCATTTTTCTTCTTCTTTTCTTTCTATTTATTTAGAAAATGAATTGGTTCACTTCTTTTTTTAATTATTACTATTTTTATTTTATTAATAAAATCTTAAATTGTTATTTACTTTAAATATTCAAAAAAACATTAAAAAATAATGCCTTTCTTTTATTTGCTTATCAAAAATATAAAAATACCAAAAACAATATAAACACAAAAATACAAAAAAACATTTTGATAATTAATTTTTATTTTCTATTTTTTCTATTAAAAACTCCAAAAATATTTTATTTTAATCTCCTTTCAGAATTTATTTTCCTATCCAGATACCTTCAAACTCAAAGGTACAATTCCTATCAAGGGGCAAGAGGATTTATTTTCCTCTGGCCATATGTCTTCCAGTACAGTGGTACAGTACCTATCAAGGGGCAAGAGGATTTATTTTCCTCTAGCCATGTGCTTTCAAATTCAGAAGTACCCCGAATCGGAGGCTATGACCCACTGGATATGGTGAGCTTGATTCTTAAAGAAGGACGTTCAAAGATAGAAGTCGAAGTTCTTCAACAAAGCTGCAACTACATTTCAATGTTGCAAACTAAATTCGATAAAGATCCTTGAAAACATTGCATACGCATTTACATACATATCATTGCATAACAGGTTTCCAGACAACGAGTTTCTCATTCTCTTCCTCAAATACCTAAAGTTGGATGCTTACAACTCCTGTGTGGCTTCGTCGGAATCTTCTCCCTAGAAGTAATCTGCAATTTCAGATACGAACGCTTGGTTTGTTTTCCACTCTGGGGCACTGGGGCACTTGGTCAGTCGATCGATGATTGCCAGCCATTCAGATTCAAGACCTATTTGATGCAAAGGCTATCATCATTCACACCTGCAAGCTAGATTTGAAGGCCTCCTTCGACTCAACGGATCTTCTGAAGCAATAAGTCCATACGGAGAAAATCTCCTCAATGTTGGCAATTTGTAATTTCTCATGCATTTTCATGCGTAATCTTTCTTGTTTTTGTTCAATACTGTTTATATGCAATACTTGTTTGTTTTTGAACTATAATAATGATGCATTGGATATGTCTGTCTTGAAAAAATACATTCGCTCTCACTCTAACATGTTTTTCTTTGCTGGTGATACCAAACTCTCGGTGATAAAGCACGATGACTCTGAAGGGAGAATGACGAGCATATAATACTCATAATCTCAAATAGTGTGCTTTCGAGTAAAACCATGTTGATGATGTACAGGCATTGTTTCAAATCCCCAAACACTGGAGATATAAGGAATTTAATCACTTGTCAACCCATTTGAGCCTTGAAGTAGGAGTTTCTTTTCTATATGAAAAACCCTCATATTTAACCCAGGGGCAGTGTAGTGTTCAGACACCAAGAATATAAGTGACTGTCAGGTCTAAACACCTCATTGATTCCTCAATCGTCTCAAACTCCTCTTGAAGGATGAATGCTCGCATCGAGTTAATTGAACTTAGGTTGGAGAACAACACGAAGAGGGTGGGCACCAATAAAATTTTGAGCCTAAAAATCTCTTTTCTAAAAACCGTGAACCGGGCCACGTTACAACCCTCAAAAGTCCTAATTGAAGCAGGGTTAATTCGAAAGCATACTGTAACAAGAATACGGTAAACTGACTCCTAGGAGTTTTGCTAAAACGCTTGAGTTGGTATCACACCACCTTTTCACAAAAATCGATGTTTTGACATCCTTTCAAAAAGTTTCTTTTAAACTTCAAGACAAACATGAACTTTGGATTAGAATTATATTTCTCATATTAAACATTCTTTGCATATGAACAAGTATTTGACACCAGGAAAGCTTCCATCATGAGCTGCAGATGAAAAATTTAATCCTCTCAAGGGATAAGTTGTCTTCAGAACTCCGTTGAATTCGAGCGGGAATATCTCAAATTCTGATCACCCTCAGGGGCACACAAAGCAGTTGGATACTCTGTTGAGTAATAATTCATGTATCTGGGGCAATCAGGTCAAGACTCTAAGACTCCCTCATACGTGTTGACCAATCAGGGGCATTGTTCCTAAACTCATGATACTGTGGCAAGTTGCTTATAACAACACAAATCTCAGGAAGCCCTCCCGACAGGCATGCTTCAGAAGTGCTCCGAAGAGTAGAAATATTTCCATGACTTACTCAGTTGGCTAAAACGCCAATATTTACAAGGGGCATGACATGTTATTGTCCAATTCATCTGGGGAAGTCAAGTCAAGATTCAAATAATCTCTCAAAGGCGCTGAATAGTCAGAGATTTATTTTCCCTACAAAACACTGCTACAATTTGCTGTCATCATTAACAACATTTTGCATACATCATATACCTCATGGAAAATGCATGCATAACATACAAAATTCTCATTTATTTTGAGAACTGCATTGCACCACGCATTACATGCATCATGACATTGCATAAAACTAACTTTGTCTTTCAAGTCTACCAACCAGTCAGGCAAGTATCATCAACAAATCAATCATTATCAAATGAACAGTCTGGAAGCTTGAACCCCAGATTCTTGAAAAATCCACTCCGGAAGCTTGAACCCCGGATGTTCTAAAATCTGCGCCAGATATGTTCCGGAAGCCTGAACCCCGGATGATCTGAATTCTACAACAGATATGTTCCGGAAGCCTGAACCCCGGATGATCTGAATTCTATGCCAGAAATGTTCCGGAAGCTTGAACCCCAGATGTTCTGAAATCTACGACAGATATGTTCCGGAAGCATGAACCCCGGATGATCTGAATTCTACGCCAGAAACGTTCCGGAAGCTTGAACCCCGGATGTTCTGAAATCTACGACAGATATGTTTCGGAAGCCTGAACCCCGAATGATCTGAAATCTACGCCAGAAATGTTCCGGAAGCCTGAACCTCGGATGTTCTGAAATCTACGACAGAAATGTTCCGGAAGCCTGAACCCCGGATGTTCTGAATTCTACGACAGATATGTTTCGGAAGCCTGAACCCCGAATGATCTGAATTCTACGACAGATATGTTCCGGAAGCCTGAACCCCGGATTTTCTGAAATCTACGACAGATATGTTTCGGAAGCCATACAACCTGCATAATCAAAGTCGACATTTCCTTCGATTACTACTTTACTATCTTCACCCAAGGCTCCATCATAAATTAGGACCCTGTTCAGAGACTCATTTATGTACCTTAAAATCTACTTCAATGCTTGCTAGTGAGCCTTTCCAGGATTCACCATGTACCTGCTTACAAGACTTACTGCATGTGCTATGTCGGGTCTAGTACAGACCATAGCATACATCAAAGAACCAACTATATTAGCATATGGGATTCTATTCATATAGACTCTTTCGACATCATTACTGGGACACTGATCAATACTCAGCTTAAATTGAGGGTTTGTTGGATTCACAACAGGCTTCGAGTTTGACATACCAAACTTGTCGAGAAACTTTCGTAGGTATGCCTCTTGAGATAAGCATAATTTCGAATGCTTTTTATTTCTTCGAATGTAAATCCCAAGAATTCTGGAAGCAGCTCCTAGATCTTTCATATCGAACTCCTTATTAAGTTCAGTCTTCACCCTCTTTACATCTTCGACATTGTTGCTTGCTATGAGAATATCATCCATATAAAGCAGCAAAATAACAAATGAATTACCAGGTCGAAATCTGAAGTAAACACAGTGGTCGAATTGACTTCTAATGAAACTTATGCATGACATGAAGTTGTTGAATCTCCTATTCCACTATCGAGGAGATTGTTTCAGGTTGCCTCATCAGGATCGTTTCATCTAGATCACCATACAAGAATGCAGTCTTCACATCAATCTGTTCCAGTTCAAAGTCGAACTTTGCCACCATGACAAGCAACATTCAAATGGACCTATTCTTCACAATAGGAGAAAACACATCATTAAAGTGGACACCTTCTTCCTGAGTGAAACCCCTTGCGACCAACCTTTCCTAGTATCTTTTCTACGCTACTCCTTCGATTCCTTCCTTAACTTTGAAAACCCATTTACAGCTGACTAACCTTGCTCCAGCAGGTTTCTTGATCAATTCCCAGGTGTGATTATCATGAAGAGATTTCATCTCATCATCCATGGCCTTCAGCCATTCAGTATTATTTTGACTCCTCGTAACTTCCTTATAATCTCTAGGTTCATCATCAAGAACCTCACTGGCAGAGATTAATGCATAAGTTATAAGATCTGCATACCCAAGTCTCTGAGGTGGCTTGATGACTCTTCTCGACCTTTCTCTTGCCAACAGGTAGTCATTGACAGTTTCCTCAACTTCCTCGGCATCTTCTGCTTCTTCTTCGACTTCATTAGGGATATGCAATTCAACATCAACTTGCTCCACCTCAACAAGAATTTCTACTTGTTCCAGCTCTTCTGCACTTCGACCATCATCAACATCAGGTTTCTTGAAAGCCATCTCAGCTTCATTGAAAACTACATCTCGGCTGGTGATACACCTCTTGTGACCTGGCTCTAGGCACCATAGCATATAAGCTTTAACTCCTTCAGGGTATCCCATGAACATGCATTTAAGAGCTCTAGGTTCGACCTTGTCTTGCCTAATGTGAGCATAGGCTACGGAGCCAAATACTCTCAGTTTTTCGATATATGGTGGATGACACAACCAAACTTCTTCAGGTGTCTTCATATCTAATGTTGTTGAAGGATATTTGTTTATCGGATATGTTGTTGTCGAAACATCCCCAGCCCAAAACACCTTCTTTAATCCAACACTAGTCAACATGCATCAGACTCTCTCCAAAATAGTCTAATTAAACCTTTAAGTCAAACTATTTTGCTGTGGAGTACCTGCAGTAGTTCTCTGCCTTGTAATACCAGAGCCAGCACAAAAGTTATCGAACGCCTCATTGCAAAACTCAAGGCCATTATCGGTTCTTAACCTCTTGACCTTCCTTCCAATCTGATTTTCGACCATAGTCTTCCAACTTTTGAAATTCTCAAAAGTTTCATCCTTAGTCTTCTGGATGAATACCCATAACTTCCTGGAATAATCATCAACTATAGATAGAAAATACCTTGCTCCTGAATAAGATGGACACCTTGCAAGCCCCCAAAGATCACCATGGATGTAATCAAGGGATCCATGTGTTATTTGTTTGCCTTTGTTGAACTTCACTCTGCAAGATTTTCCAAGTACACAGGGTTCACAAAACTTCAGTTTTTCGACTTTTTCTACACCAAGCAAATTTTTTCCCTAATTCGACCAGACCCATTTCACTGACATTACCCAATCTCATGTGCCAGATTTTTGTCTTCAACAAAGGTTTCGTGGATGCAACATTTGTCGAACCACTTACAGCTTAATCCTCAAGGGTATACAAGCCTTGTTTCTTCACGCCTCTTAAGACTTCCTTTGACCCTTTCATGACTCTTAGGATACTTTTCTCTCCTTAGAAAACATATCCTTTCTTATCGAATTCACCAAGAGAAAGGAGAGTTCTCTTCAAATCAGGAACATACATGACTTCAGTTAATAACCTTATTGACTCATCATGGAGCTTAAATCTCACAGATCCAACACTTGCAATCTTATAAGTTTTGTGTTTCCCAGCAGTACTTATCCACCATCTTAATCACATAATTCCTCGAACAAGTCTTTGTTTGGAGTCATGTACCAAATGCAACTTGAATCCATAATCCACTCCTTCCTAGAGTCACTACTTGAAACCACAAGGACATCAGATGATTTGAAATCATCTTAAAAAATGGTTGCATTGCCATTATCCTTACCTCCATGATCTTCCAGGCGTTCAAGGTACACCTTTCTTGTGTGGCCCTCCTTCTTACAATGATAGCATCGAATACCAGATGCTTCGCCACTATAAGACTTCTGTTGACTTTTGTCTTTCTTCTTGTCGGACTTACCATCCTTTCACAAGAATTTTCCTTTAACGGCCAAACCTTCACCAATCGTTGAAGGTTTATGCTCCTTTCGCTCATTCAAGTCCTTAGAATACATGATTGATTGAACTTCTTCAAAGGTCAGGGACTCCCTTCCATACAAGAGAGTTTCTTTTAAGTGAGCATGTGATCGAGGCAAAGTGCACAATAGTAACAGCGCTTGATCTTTATCATCGATCTTCACATTAATATTTTCAAGATCAAGAATCAGCTTGTTGAACATATCCAACTGCTCAGCCAACACTTTGTCTTAAATCATCTTGAATGAATACAAAGCTTGCTTCAGGTAGAGTCAATTTACAAGCGATTTGGTCATGTACAAAATTTCAAGTTTCACCCATAACCCTGATGTCGTTGTCTCCTTTGATACCTATTGAAGAACCTTATCACCAAGGCTCAACAAAATTGTGTTGTGTGCTTCCTCGATCATGGTCGTCTTCTTTCTTTCCGTTAATGCAGCGTCCATAGTTGTCGCTCCCTTCAACACTTCCAAGCAACCCTGCTGAACCAGTAGGGCTTTCATCTTCAAGCGCCACATACCGAAATCGTTCACTCCGGTGAAATTTTCAATCTCATACTTTGTTGAAGGCATCTTCTCCATACTCACTGCACCAATTTGTTGTGAATTCAATGCCAATAACAAAGTATACAACAAGGAAAGACTAAAGTACAAGGAAGAAGAAGAATACAAGAATTCGTTATAACTGATATTCTTTTACTTTCTCTTAGAAAACAAGATTACAAGTTTACAAGAATAACAAATAACTTCTCTCACCCTAAATTAGGATTTGCAGTGTGCAATGATGAGAGACTAGTATGCTATGTATAATAAAACCTAACATACTAACTAATGGGCTTTTTCTACAAGGCCCATTACACAAGCTAACTTAACAAATTAGGGTTTAAACACTAAAATCTAATTTAGCATGCTAACAACCCTAGCATCTTCAACACCTGCATGCTAGATCCATCTTCGACTACAACATGCACATTTCGACACCAGCATGTGAACAACCTTCGACCTCATGCTTAACACTGTCGAATTGTCGAACCAAGAAGCTACCCTTTGACCATACTAGAGTTTGATCCAATATCTTACAAGTCTCATAGTGTGAAACACGTAAAAACTCATCAAGAATGAGAGTAGGAGTGATAATAGTTTAAGCTTTCATACTTCGCTGCACTTTTTCTATTTACTATTTGGTTCAATCATCTTCCTTATGGTTTACCACAACATTGATATCTTCATGTGTGAGAACAAACGAACCATTTTTCACAGCCTTCCACATTTCAAAATCCATTCCTTCTATGAACACTATAATCTTCTCTTTCCATAAAGCATGTCTTTCTCCTTTAAAGGATAGGGGCTTGTTAAGGGAACCGTCTGAACTCATTTTTCTTCCTCTTGGGACATTTAATCTTGAATAGGATTAAGGATCTAATGCCACTTTTTTAACAAGTGACTCCAATCATAATAGGGGAATGATCTATGAAGTGGTGAAATCATAATTAATTTTAAAAATTCATTTTATTTTTAAAATAGTTTATGTTAGTCCGGAGATAAAATAGCAAAAAATGGAAAGAATAAATTAGAGAGGAAAGAAAATGAATCAACAAAAAATAAAAAGAGATAGGGATAGAGAGATTGCACCATGATTTATAGAGGTTTGGCCTACCACTTGGCATACTCCTCTTCCCAATAATTTCTTCTTGAGAATTCCACTAAAATAATTTCTTAAGATTTTATGGATATGTCCATAAACCTTATTACAACAAATGAGAGAATTTACACATGCTAATCCCTCAAACCAAATGGAGCTTTTGACAGCTGAGCTCACAAACCAAATATAAATTTTACCGCCTAATCTCCAGAACTAAATATATATTTTACCGGGAAAATCTTAATATCCAAACAGAGATTGTATCAAGACAATCTCAATAATCAAACAATGAATTGATCAAGACACTCTCAAGAACCAAAGATATCAAACAAGATAATCACACTCTTGATGAAAAACACTTAAGCATGATCACAACTTTAACCAAATTCTCATAAGTATTTTTAATCACAAGGCAACAAGATACCTTTTATGAAAGCAAATATAAAGGAGATGAGAAGAGTAAAAAAATAAAAGGATAGTAGAAATTTGTATTTTGGTATGTTTTGAAATGAGGAGAGACCTCTTTTATATAGAAGATGATTTGGCTCAAATAGGAAATGATCCATGGGTCAAATTAAATGTCATAATCAATTATGTCGTAAGGCTAATCGATTATGAGCTCTAAAATATGACAAGTCTAATTCGTAAAAATGAAAACCTTCAACAGCTAGTATCATAATCGATTAAGAGTATTTCTAATTTATTAGGAAGTCGTTTGCCTTGCTCTAATCGATTAGAAAAAGTCCCTAATCAATTAGGAACTAGAAAACTTCCTTGATTGATTAAAAATACTTCTTAATCAATCCAACATGTGGCTTGATAGGTTTTCAAGATACTTTAAGGTTTTTTAGAAAAAGAGATAAGTTTAAAACAATTTTCAAGTGTATGTGTGAATTTCCTTAGTATCTTGGGAGTCACTCTCATACTTTTACAATACACAGATCACTCAGACACAGTATCAGACAAGCTTTCTATGCTTCCTCTTTTTCACAACCTTGGAGCTTTAAGATCCCTTTCAAGATTCATCATTGGTTCAGTACTTCATCTGGGACTTGGCTTTTTCTATCTAATGAGGCTTAAAATATATTCTTTTGATATATGCCTTCATTACAGGTTTCTTGTTCAGATATCCTTAAGAACTCCATTGAACACTACTTAACATTAGGTGTTATCAACATCAAAACCATCAAAGATCATCTTGTAAATAACCGTACCTGCAAGCACATAGCTCCACAAAAAAATACAAAATTTGATTTCCTAGAATCAATATCTCTCTCTATATCTACATATATCTAATCAAATAGTTTAGGTTATCTAATTCCAAATCACAAACTCATTTTTTAAGTCCCTCTAAGAAATCGCAAGATCCACTTCACAACAATCCCATGCTCCTTTCCTGGATTGACCAAGACTCTGATAACAATACTAACCACGTGTAATATATGTGCTTGTGTACATACCATTGCATACATCAAGCTTTCAGCATCTGAGGCATATGGCACCTTGTCAATATCCTACTTTTCAATTTCACTTGTACTAATATGCTTTAAGCTAAGACGAAAGTGACTAGCAAGTGGAGTGGCAATTAGCTTTGCCTTTTCCATGTGAAACCGCTCCAACACCTTCTCGGTACTTTTTTTATGATATCTACAACTTGTGTTCCTTGTGATCACGACAAGTGAACATACTAAGAATATGCTTTATTGGTATGAATTATTTCATATCAAAATACTTTTTCATTTCATTCTTCAACTTTTTTATCTTCTCACTATTTTGTCCAACGATCAACATATCATCAACATACAAAAGTAGTATGATGAACTCGCCATCAAAAAATCTCTTCAAAAACATACAATGATCAGAATTATTCCTTCGGTACCTATGATCAATCATGAAGGAATCAAATTTCTTGTACCATTGACGAGATTCCTACATAAGTCCATACAGGATCTTTTTCAAATAATATACTAAATCTTTTTCGCCTTTGACTTCAAACCACTCTGGCTTCTCCATGTAAATTTATCCTTATAAATTTCCATGAAGAAGTATAGTCTTCACATCTAGCTGTTCCACATCAAGATTCAAATTTGCTGCCAGACCAAGAACTACTCGAATTGATAACATCTTTACCATTGGTGAAAAAATCTCTTCAAATTCAATGCCTTTCTTTACCATTGGTGAAAAAATCTCTTCAAATTCAAACCTTTTTGGAGTGGTTGTCAATAAAGGTAATAAAATATCTTACACCTCGATGATTACTAGTGGTCATTGGACCACAAACATTAAAATTCATTGAATTTAAAATATTTGGTCTTCTATGTGGGGCCTTAGATTGAAATGAAGCTCTATTGTTGTTTTCCAACCAAATAATGTGTTCAAAGCTTAAGAGAAATTTTCAATCATTGCATACCTTCTAAAGTACCTCTTTTGGCTAGAATTTGAAGTCCCTTTTGGATCATATGTCTAAGTCGTTTATGACATAGCTCGATCAAGGAGTATTTTTCGAGAGCATTAACACACCCATTATTGACCATGGCACCAATCGCATAATGAGCTTTTATCTTTATGATTGATCTTTTTTAGCGGTCTTATGGATGTCAGATTGACATGCGTGTCAGGAACATGTCTCACATCTTTCAATGTTATGTGACAATCGGTGTTTGTTTTTAGGAAAACATCCTTTCCCACAATCATGGATCTATTACCATTACCCATCTTCACATGACCAAAGTCATTGCTTGTATATGAGGAAAATAAATCTCTTTGTGAGATTACATGGAATGATGCACCAGAATCCACAACCCAACATGTATCTTGGGATGCCAAATTAACATGAATATCATCACAAACGAATATCACCTCATTGCCTTGAAAAATGGTAGCGGCTATGTTTCGCATCACCATTTATTGCTTATCTCTTTTGAGCTTCCTACATAGCTTCCTACATTTTCTCTTCAAGTGACCTTTCTCGTGAGAGTAATAACATTCTACATTTTTTCTTCTCCACAGTCATCCCATGTACTTATCTCTTGACATTCTCCTAGACTTGTATCTAGTATTGAACTTCTTCTGAATGTTTCTTCCATGTTATTCTGCGACAAATGCCTCAGAATCTGTCGGCATTCCCATTTCCTTCCTTCATGAGTCTTCATTGAACACACTATATATTACAATGTCAAATGTTAGAACACCTTGTGGTGCTAAATTGCTTAATGAATCACAAGTATGTCCCAATTATCTGGTAAGGAGCTTAGAAGTAACAATACTTGTAATTCATCTTCAAGCCTCATCTTCATATTGGTGAGTTAATTTATCAATTTTTGAAAACCTCTCAAGTGTTCAAAAACATTCTGGATTTCTCAATACTTGAGGTCCACCATTTGCCAATAAAAGAGACTTTATTCTAGACTATATTTTTCTCGTACTAGATTTCTAATTTCGTTCATAACGTGTATGCAACTATTTCTTGCGCAACATAATAAAAGAAACTTTAATCTATCCATTATCGAATTTGTCCAATAGTTTTCCTGTTCATCAAATTACAATCATCATCAGACTTTCTGGTTAGCTTCGTCCCTTTATTTTTAGAGGCAGTGAGAGATAAATTTCAAAGAATCAAATTGATGTAGCTGAAACAAATTCAAACATGTTTTAAACAAACATATACAGAGATAGCTCATTCATGAGTCATTAAATAAAAGTTAAGCATAATTTATTCATACAGTACTCATTTTATTTTCCAATGTAATAGTTTGAGCTATTGTAACATCCTAAATTGCATTCTTCCTGTTTTTCTGCAATGGAGTAACAACTGAATTTGCATTGAATTGACTATGACTAGTGAACAAACTCTTATCATTGCAACATATTTTTCTTGCTTCTGATGAAATTGCTTTTGAAGCATCAATCTAAAACAAATAGACTATACAATCAGTTCTATACAAGAAGTATTTTTAATTTCTTGGAATGCAAGTTTCTTTCCTTTCCTTCTTTCTTCCATTTCTCGATTCCTTTTCTATAGCACGCCAATCAGATAGTCTCAAATAACACAAGATAAACACAACTCAACTTCGGATAGATCATCGAAATCTAGATTCGCTACGCCATTGTCAGGTTACATAATGGAGCAGCTTTCGCCATGCCTGTAAAGTAATATCCATGTGATCATGTTATTATACTACTAATGTTTAAGTACAAAAAGTAAATATTCATTCACATCTTTTAAAATAGTAGTGTCAAAAAATTTACTTTTTTCTTTCTTCTTCATATTTACTGTGAACTTCCTCATATTTTAGCCAAAGAGTGCTTGTATCCTGAGGGTTCACATTTTTCGGTCCTACAAAATATGCCTGAACGAAAAAATCCGGAGTTCTTTCCCTGAATCACAATCAATGAGTCAAACATGAATTAGTTAAGGATAAACACTTATTTTAATTCTCCGAAAATGAGCGAGTACTCGTATCTACCTTCCTTCATATTCTGATAACCATGCCACATAGGCAGCACCGAAGTACATGGACACGAATGGATTGCTGAGATCCTCAACAGATTCAAGTTTGTAAGCTCTGAAGCCTAATTCCCTGAACAAAACACCGCGTTTCAATTTTAAGCGAAGAAACAAGACAATTGCTTGCAGTAGAAGAAAGCATAAAAATTGATGAGTCTAATACATACAAGTAAAGCCAAAAAGCAGTGGAATAGTCGATCCCCATTATTCCAGGCCTCGGTCCAACTCCGTGTACAAAGCGCATGCTAGCAACCTCTCCGATGGCACAAAGTACTGTCTGTGCACCAAACAATATTCAGAAAAAGAAAAACTAGTTTTACAGTTATTGTTCAGCGCCGAAAGTGTTTGCAACTTTTTAAACGTGTTTGATATGTGTTGTAGGCATACTTGACTTGCATTTAGTCTAATCCATTTCGATTTAAGGTAATCAAACTTCTTCGGTTTAGTATACATACCGATTTAGTTTTTGGTTTGCTGAGGTATTTGATTAGAACTATATCTGCAACTGCCTGTAAGAAAAGATTAATAAGTCATAAGGATATGCATTTTTCATTAGAAAACTAGCGCGATCATGCAAAGTCGAGTTTCATTATAAGTTGCATTCAGTTAGTAGATTCCTACCTTCATTTCCACGCGGGAAAGATACGGTCTCTTTTTTTCATCTTGAGAAAAACGCACCTTTCCGCGTTTTTGTTTGGACTTATTCCATACTTTTCGGACTGCAGGATGATTCCACATAGCTTCCATGTCTTCCAGAGATGTTCTGGAATCCCAATAAGTATCATCATTTGCATCTATGGTAAAAACATACCGAAAAAATTTGTCAGGCAATATAATCTATGCGCGTAAATGTGCATGTAGTAAGAATTATTCGGATAACAACGTTAAAATGCGAAAGTGACCTTTTGATTGTGCTGAATGTATAGGAGATCCGGTATGAGAATGAACGGGAGCCCCAGCATAGTTCGATGGAGGACTATCATCGACGGATTTTCTGCACACGAATGAAGAGTTAACAGCCGCGTGAAAGTTTAAAAAGAATAAATGATCGACGAATATCAACGAGGAAAATAAGAACCACCTGCATGGAAAACTTTCTTTGACAGCAAGATAGCTTTTCCAATAACGCAGCGTTGATTTGTGAGTTGCCTTCTTCGTACCGCCTTTATATGCTCTTACAACAAACTCTTCATCTCTTTGTCTGCAAGAAATGTTCCTCAATATGATACATTTTTTCGGAAAACACTCATGATACTGTATACATAAATCACGTGAAAAAGACATAACTTACTTGTTATCGTAGCATGACAGCCATTTAAGATAGGCAGCCGCAAGATATACATTTACGAAAGGTTTGAATAGGTATTCTATATTATCTTCCGCCGCGTATGAACTATAACCTAATGCACTGTAAGCTGTATTAACCTCGGTGAACCATAACATAGCAATGAAATAAAGAATTTTTATGAGTAAATATCCAATTCGGCCCTTGAAACTGTAGTACTATTTCAGAATTGATTTGGATATTTGCTCGACTTTTTAATTCGGTGTATGAAATAATCGATTAACACCTAATTAGTACCTTATCAACCATTGCGCGGTTTTTGGTAGAAGTTGCATAAGCCCTACATTAGGCTCTTTAGATTTGCGGCCAGTGTTCGTAAGAAGTAGGATCCTGTCACTTTCGAGTTCAGCAATAGCACAAATCATGCCCTACAACAAGGATAAAATGTAAACCTTACAAACCATAATGATCTTGACATTTCTTAATGAAGAAGTTATCGTTTTTAATCGATGTCATGATACGACAAAATATTAAAGACATACGGGATTTATTTCCGACTGAAAGTGCCGGTTAATAACAATGTCAGCTACAGCCTGAAAATACACAAAACGATGCAAATTAAAAAAATCGACTTTTAACCATCGAGTTAAACTCAACCGAAAATTTTAAGATGGTATCAAAGTCTAAAGGATAGTGTGGTGTATTTTACCCTCATTTCCGTCTGTGTTAAATACGGCTGTCCATCAGGATCGCGAGAGAGGTGAACTTTCTGACCTTGCTCCTCGCCAGCTTTTAACCACTCGACGCTAACTTCAGGTACATTCCACATTGCCTCTAGATCCTCAGGATCAACACAATCATCCCAATAGGTGAAGCTAGCAGCCATCCTGAAATATCAAATTACATTAAAGAAATTCGATCGAACTTTATTCGGCAGTCGACAGACATAAAAAAAAACAAGCAAAATCGGAAAATTAAATCAAATGTATTCCCTAACAACGAAACTACGAATATATAATACGAACAAATTCATCTTAACCTAAAAAACTATGCTACATTTTAGGTCAAATCCAACAAAATAACATTGCATTGTCATAGCGAAAACATTGCTTGATAAACAAGCAATGATATACAAATGATCAAACATGATAGATTTGAGG
This sequence comes from Vicia villosa, assembly GCF_029867415.1. Lineage (NCBI taxonomy): Eukaryota > Viridiplantae > Streptophyta > Magnoliopsida > Fabales > Fabaceae > Vicia > Vicia villosa. The sequence goes on from NW_026705038.1 coordinate 266,234, forward strand.
AAAACCCATGTAGAAAAATCATATCATATAAACAATCATATAATTAATAATAGATCAATGTATTCAAAAAACATAATGTGAATACCTCCAAAGACAATGGCAATGTGATAGGGAAACCAGAAAGAGATGATGATTAATGAATTTTTGCAACCAAAAGCATTAACAATGGAAGAATTGATTATAGATTATAATAATAATAAGGTGAATAACCGTTGCTAGGAATGAGGTGTTTGAGTAAATTTTCGTTAAGTTGAAAATTATCCTTAACAACTTTTTTTATGGCAAAAGATCATTTCATAGGGATTAACTGCATGCCACCGTGGTCGGTTAACGACTCTTGGTGCCATTTTATTTTGTTATTTACTTTAATTTTATTATTAAAAAATAAGTTTAAAATAATTAATAATAAATCAAGAGGGAATGCTAGCATTGGTTTTTCACTTTACTTTGAACACTCTCCCGACCATGCTCTCTCTTTACCTTATTTTTAAAATTTACCTTATTTTTAAAATGTCTACCAGTTTATGGGCATAGTGTTGGATTATAAATGTTCTGGATCTAGAAATTGGTAGAGGTGGAATAGAAACCAGTTCCAGTATAATGGAGTGAGATTTTGATACGGCGGAATAGGGGGCCTTTTGTTAAGATAAAATTTAATTCATGTTGCAGGTAAATCGGTTGTACTTTTATGTCAACCGATTACATCCCTTGAAAATTAACTAGTAGGGCTTACAGTAGCAAAATGTAATTGGTTGCACTTTTATGTCAACCGATTACACCGGTGTATTTTTATTTAAAATTGAAGTCAATAGTAAAGTGTAATAAGTTGCACATTTATGTCAACCGATTACACTATGGAATTGTTACTTAATTGTATTTCATCTCTTGTATTGTTGTATAAATATTCCTCGGATATCTTGTGTTTGAAATTAAAGAGAATCCACCATATTTTCATCCTCAATTACTCTCTTTAATTCTCTCTCTCACTCTCACTCTTTCCGCACTCAATTATTAAAGTATTTTCATCAACCTTGTGGTTCCAAGCTCTAACATTTGTCATCAAGAGTTTGGTTTGAGCCACAAACACCTAGTGCGCAACATGAATTATGTCTCTAATGAAAGAATTCATGTAAACTTACTCATCCTTGATGCGAAGAACTACGACAAATGGTGCAAGGAAATGAAGGTATTGTTTGGCTATCAAAATATTCTTGAAGTGATCAAAAACGGTGTGAATCCTCTTGTCGAAGGTGCAACGGATGCACAACGAGCATCGCATAAGGAAGAAAAGAAAAAAGATTTCATGGTGCTACTTTTAATCCATAAATGCGCTGACACCGATAATTTCGAGAAACTTGGTGATTGTGAATCATCAAAGCAAGCGTGGGAGATTATTGAGATAGAATACATAGGGGTTGACAAGGCGAAGGTTTTGAGGTTACAAACTCACAAACGTCAACTTGACTTGATTCACATGGAGGAGAAAAAGACCATCAACAATTTCACGACGAGAACTACTCAGTTGGTGAACCAAGTAAAAGCATGTGGAGAAACGATCATGGAGCAGTATGTTGACACAAAAATCTTGTATTTTTTTATGGCAAGATTCGATAACATAGTCGTAGAGATTGAGGAATCGAATGATCTTACGACAATGAGCAGAGAGGAGTTGTAGAGCTTTCTTAAGGTGCATGAGAAAAGAATGGAGGAAAGAAATGTTGACAAGGCAAATGTGAAGATCGCTTTGCAAACCCGCTTCAATGAGAGAGACAAGAAGGCGAAGAAAAAGTGTCTTATGACCAAAGGTAGAGGAAACTTTCAGAATTTTGTTGGAAGAGAGACCCAAAATTCACAGAATTTAACATTCTAAAAGGGTGAAAACAATGGTATTAGAGATGTTGGATCAAAAAACTCTATAGGTGGAAATCTAATTGATAGAGGTGGAAGAAGACTGGTTTACAAGAGCAGCGTGCAGTGCTTTAATTGTCAAAAGTTTGGCCATTTTGCAAGAGAATGCAATTCCAACAAGAAAGAACCCTAAAAAGATGAAGCTAGAGTTGCACGTCAAGATTTTGATAAGGAGAACACACTATTGTTCATGATCACAGAGGGAGAATGCAGCAACATCAAGGTGCAAGAAAGCAGCAACAACAGTTTGAAAAATGCTACAGAACTGAAGTGTAATAGGTTGCACAACTATGTGAACCTATTTCATACTGAACAAAATGCAATGGTGTCTTTGAAGGAAGTTGTCCATTGCAGCAATCAATGGTATTCGGACTCCGGGTGTTCAATGCATATGACGGGGAGGAAAGATTGGTTTATTATAATCAACCGTGCCATGAAGAACAAAGTGAAGTTCGCGGATGATTCCACTCTAGCGGTGAAAGGGATCAGTAATGTATCGATCGAGAAAAGGGATGGTAGATATTCTTTGATAAAGGACGTGTTGTATATTTCCGGATTAAAGTGTAACCTTATAAGTATTTAGCAAGTGCTTGAGAATGGCTACAAGATTCATATGGAGAACAAGGTGTTACGCGTCATGGATGCAAACAAGGTCTTGGTCCTAAAAGCTCTGATGGCTACCAATAGAGATTTAAAGGTTGAGTTGAAGGTTATGGAGCATTGGTGTCTTTCTACAATGCCTAGTCGAGAAGAGTAGTTATGGAATTATAGGCTTGAGCATCTCAACTTTAGAGATCTCAATGTCTTGTAAAAGAAAGAAATGGTAACAGGGCTGCCATTGATCAACATACCAGCTGAAATTTGTGAAGAATATGTGCAAGCAAAGAAACATAAGAGAAAATTCAACAAGAATACATGTTGTAGAGCCAAGTGTCGCCTTGAGGTGGTGTACTCGAATGTGTATGGACCGATACAAGTTGATTTGATTTATGGCAATAGATATTTTGTCATGTTCATTGATGATCATAATAGAAAGCTATGGACATACCTAATCAACAAAAATGATGAGGTATTCAAAGTGTTTAAGAAGTTTAAATCGATGGTTGAAAGGCAAAGCGGTGACAAGCTCAAAGTTCTCAAAACGGGTGGTGGAGGCGAATATGTCTCAAATGACTTTGGGAGGTTTTGTGATCAAGAGGAAATAGTACATGAGGTAGTACCACCCTATAATCCCTGCAAAAATGATTTGTCGAAGGAAGAATTGATCGATTATGAACATGGTGAAAAACATGTTGAAAGGGAAGAACTTGCCGAAAGAGTTATGGGGAGAAACGCTGTTTATAGCTGCATATTTGTTGAATATGTGTCCAACAAAGAAACCTAAGAAGATAAAATTGGAGGAATCATGTCCTAGATTTAAAACAAATCTGAATCACTTGAGATATTTTGGTTCGGTAGTGTATTGACATGTGTTGGGACAACTTAGAAAGAAGCTAGCTGATAAGGAAAATTGATTACACTTGGAGGGAGGTATCACTCTACTAGTAGTTACAAATTGTATGATGCAGCAAACAGAAGTATTGTATCAACCAAGACGTCATTTTCAACAAAATTACAGATATGCATCACAGTGTAATCACTTGGTAGAAAAATGCAACCGGTTACACTGGTGCAAAATTTGCTTCTATAGTTTTGGAAAATACAGAGCCATCCCCCGTTGAAGCCCGAATGCAAGAAAATATGAGAAGATCAACAAGGAAAAGAGGTTTGCCTCCAAGACTCCAAGATTGTGAGTTGTTCCAAGATAACAAAGTCAATGACGATGGCGAATCCACTACTACAAAAAAACACATTTCACTTCAGACTAGAAATACATTTAACCTTAGCTAAAGAAGCGAGGTAAGGGCGTCATGAAAAGTATCAACTTTACCCCTCGATTTTTAAAACACCGAGGTGAAATTTCTTATGCACATGAGTTCGAACCCCGACTTATACACTTTTAATATTTTCAAAACTAGTGCACCAAACCTCCTGGTTTATCAATAACACCGAGCGGTAAGATTGATATTTTTTAATTCATTACAAACTACATAATATTTATAAATTAATTGTTTATCCATAATATTACATTGTTTACACATAATATTTGTGTGTGTGTGTGTGTATATATATATATATATATATATATATATATATATATATATGTGTGTGTGTGTGTGTGTGTGTGTGTGTGTGTGTGTGTGTGTGTGTGTGTGTGTGTGTGTGTAATAAATTTTGAATCTGATTCATCACCATCACTGTTGGTGAAGATCAGATGTTGGATCCTCGTTTCATTGCAAAGTCGGGGAAGATAAAATGTTGGATGCAATATATGGTGAAATCAATGCCGAAAATAAAGTATAATAGGTTTATTTTCTTGTAAAGAAACCCAGAAGAGTAGGAAAGAGAGAAGAAAGAAGAACACAATGAAATTGGTTATAAACTATTATTCTTTACTTTCTCTTTGAAACAAGATTACAGGTATTACAGAATAACAAATAACTTTTCTCACCTTAATTAGGATCTACAGTATGCAATAATGAGAGACTAATATGCTATTTATAGTAAAACTAACACACTAAACTAATAGGCTTTTACACACAGATCCACTACACAAGCTAACTTTGGGAACAAGCTAACTTAAACAATTGTGATTAACAAACAGACCCAATTTGACATGCTAACAATCCTAGCATTTCGACTACTGCATACTTGAGCATACTTCAACTTCAACTACAACATGTGAACAGACTTCGACAGCATGCTAAGATCATGTTGAATTGTCGAACCAAGAAGCTACCCTTCAACCATACTAGAGTTCGATTCAATATCTAACAAATCTCCACCTTGGAACAAAGTATATAACATCAAGGGAACAAACTAGTTTTCTTGCAACTTTATCAACTGCAATTAACCAACTATGCTGAACCAGTAGGGCTTTCTGTTAGAACAAGATTTGTTCTGATCAATATTCTTAGTTTTGATGATAACAATGTATATGAATTTTTCTTGAGACAATGTGGTACTCTAATCCTATACAATTTCCATTTCAGGAAATATATAAAGAGTATGCACAAAATCAGCGCAAGAAGCACTGACTCAGAAGGTTCAGCATGCAACATCAGAACATGCTCTAGCAAGACATCAGAAGATGGTCAAGCAGAATCAGAACATGGTCTATTGAAGCATCAGAAGAACTTGAGATCAGAAGCAGAAACACTGAAGTTCTCATGGTATCACGCTAGAAGCACTTCAAGGTCAGAAGACAAGAAGATGCTCTGCACCAAGCTGTTATGACTCTGATATATTCAAACGTTGTATCTACAAAGATCAGATCAGAAGCAAGTACAAGATGGCAGGCTACGCTGACTGACAAAAGGAACGTTAGAAGCTATTAAAGGCAAAGTCAGTTAAAGCAGGAAAAGGCAATGCTCGAGGTAGTTGACAAAAGGGTGAAACATTAAATGCAATGCTGTACGGATCACGCAATGCATTAAATGCTCCCAACGGTCATCTTCTCAAACGCCTATAAATAGAAGTTCTGATGAGAAGCTGAAGACAACACTTTGCGCAAACATACAGAAACGCTGTCAAATTCAAAAGCTATCAAACCAACTCTGGAAGAGCAAGCATAGGAAGTTCAAGAACTTCAAAAGTTCTAAGAAGCTTGAACGAGGAGAATCTTCTAGAAGCAGAAGATCTGACAAGAAGAAGGTCACATGCTATAAATGCAATGAGCCTGGTCACTACAAGAATGAGTGTCCAAAACTTCAGAAGGAGAATCCCAAGAAGAAGTTTCATAAGAAGAAAGGTCTTATGGAAACATGGGATGATTCAGATTCAGAAACAGAATCAGACTCTGAAGGCGACAGGCAAACATTACACTGATGGCCACAGTTGATGATGGATTAGAATCTACATCAGAATCAGATTCTGAAGAGGTATTTTCTGAACTATCTAGAGAAGAGTTAGTTTCCAGTTTAACAGAACTTCTGGAACTCAAGGCTCATCTTAGTATCAAATACAAAAAGCTGAAAAAGCTATTTGATTCTGAAACTAAGAAGCTGGAAGTGGAAAATTCTGAACTGAAGGAAAAAGTTTTAAAATTATCCAAAGATATTGGATCTCCTTCTGACTCAGAAAAATCCATTCCTAGTCTCAATCATATTCTGAAAGAATATAACTCGAGCTTTAGAAAGTTCCTATCTAGAAGTATTGGCAGAAGTCATCTTGCTTCTATGATATATGGTGTTTCTAGAAACAAAAGAGTTGGCATTGGCTATGAGGGTGATACCCTACACAAACTTGAACCTGTAGATGATCAGTTCAAGTATGGCCACTCACATGATATTAGGCTCACTTCACATGCCAAAAGCTTTCATGTTACACACACTAAGAAGCATGTGACACAACCTAGAAAATATCATGCTGCTAAACCTAAGGAATACTATGTTGTACCTCCTGTTGTTTATTATGCTAAACCCAAGTTCAATCAGAACTTGAGGAAAACTAACAAGAAAGGACCCAAGAAGTTGTGGGTACCTAAGGAGAAGATAATTTTTGTTGCAGATATCCTTGGAAGCAAAGAAGACAAAGCACAACATGTCATGGTACCTGGACTCTGGGTGCTCGCGACACATGACGGGAAAAAGGTCTATGTTCCAAGACCTGGTGCTTAAGTCCGCTGGAGAAGTCAAGTTTGGAGGAGATCAGAAGGGCAAGATTATTGGCTCTGGAACCATAAGTACTGGTAACTCTCCTTCCATATCTAATGTACTTCTTATAGAAGGATTAGCGCATAACTTATTGTCCATAAGTCAATTAAGTGACAATGGTTATGACATAATCTTCAATCAAAAGTCTTGCAAGGCTATAAGTCAGAAGGATGGCTCAATCCTATTTACAGGCAAGAGAAAGAACAACATTTATAAGATTGATCTTTCTGATCTTGAGAAGCAGAACGTGACTTGCCTTATGTCTGTTAGTGAAGAGCAATGGGTCTGGCACAGAAGATTAGGCCATGCTAGTTTGAGAAAGATTTCTCAGATTAACTAACTAAATCTGGTCAGAGGACTCCCAAATCTGAAATACAAATCAGATGCTCTTTGCGAAGCATGTCAGAAGGGCAAGTTCTCCAAACCTGCGTTCAAATCTAAGAATGTTGTCTCTTCCTCTAGGCCGCTAGAACTTCTGCACATTGATCTGTTTGGACCAGTCAAAACAGCATCTGTCAAAGGGAAGAAATATGGATTAGTCATCGTAGATGATTATAGCCGCTGGACATGGGTAAAGTTCTTAAAACACAAGGATGAGTCTCATTCAGTGTTCTTTGAATTCTGCACTCAGATTCAATCTGAGAAGGAGTGCAAAATCATAAAGGTCAAAAGTGATCATGGTGGCGAATTTGAGAACAGATTCTTTGAGGAGTTCTTCAAAGAAAATGGTATTGCCCATGATTTCTCTTGCCCTAGAACTCCATAGCAAAATGGAGTTGTAGAGCGAAAGAATAGGACTCTACAAGAAATGGCCAGAACCATGATCAATGAAACCAATATGGCTAAGCATTTCTGGGCAGAAGCAATAAATACTGCATGTTATATTCAGAATAGAATCTCTATAAGACCTATTCTAAATAAGAATCCTTATGAATTGTGGAAGAACAGAAAGCCCAACATTTCATATTTTCATCCTTTTGGATGTGTTTGTTTCATTCTGAATACTAAATATCATCTTGGTAAGTTTGATTCTAAGGCACAGAAGTGTTTCCTTATTGGATATTCTGAACGCTCTAAAGGCTACAGAGTATACAATACTGAAACATTGATTGTAGAAGAATCAATCAATATCATATTTGATGATAAGCTTGGTCTTGAAAAGCCAAAGCAGTTTGAGAATTCTGCAGATATAGATATCTCAATCTCAGAAGCTGAAGAACCAAGAAGCAAAGTATCAGAAGTTGAAGATCTCAGAAGCAAAGGATCAGAAGATCAAGTTGCTGCATCTTTAGAGAATCTCAGAATTTTTGAAGAGCCAACAGTCAGAAGATCTTCTAGACTCACATCTGCTCACTCAGAAGATGTCATTCTTGGAAAGAAGGATGATCCTATCAGAACAAGAGCATTCCTCAAGAACAATGCAGAATGTCAATTAGGTCTTGTTTCTTTGATCGAGCCAACTTCTGTTGATCAAGCTCTAGAAGATGCAGACTGGATAATTGCCATGCAAGAAGAACTAAATCAGTTTACAAGGAATGATGTATGGGATCTTGTTCCTAGACCAAAAGGATTCAACATCATTGGAACCAAGTGGGTCTTCAGAAACAAGCTGAGCGAGAAAGGAGAAGTTGTAAGAAACAAAGCCAGACTGGTTGCTCAGAGCTATAGTCAGCAAGAAGGGATTGACTATACATAAACCTTTGCACCAGTGGCCAGGTTAGAATCTATTCGCTTTTGATTTCTTTTGCCACTCAACATAACATCACTCTATATCAGATGGATGTTAAGAGTGCCTTCTTAAATGGTTATATAGAAGAAGAAGTTTATGTTCACCAACCTCCTGGTTTTGAAGACTCTAAGTCTCCAGAACATGTTTTCAAATTAAAGAAATCATTGTATGGATTGAAGCAAGATCCTAGAGCTTGGTATGAAAGATTAAGTTCTTTCCTTCTGAACAATGGTTTCACTAGAGGACAAGTGGATACTACTCTCTTATGTAAAACATTTAAGAAAGATAATTTAATTTGTCAAATTTATGTTGATGATATTATCTTTGGAACATCTAATGCTACACTTGGAAAGGAGTTTGCTAAGTCTATGCAGGCTGAGTTCGAGATGAGTATGATGGGAGAACTCAAGTACTTCCTTGGGATTCAAATCAATCAAACTTCTGATGGAACATATGTTCATCAAACGAAGTATGTGAAAGAACTTCTGAAGAAGTTTAATCTTTCTAAAAGCAAAGAAGCCAAAACTCCTATGCATCTAACGTGTGTCCTAGGTAAGGATGAGGTAAGTAAGAAGGTAGATCAGAAGTTATACAGAGGTATGATTGGATCTCTTCTATATCTGACTGCTTCTAGACCTGACATTTTATTCAGTGTTTGTTTGTGTGCAAGATTCCAATCAGATCCTAGAGAATCTCACTTAACAGCTATTAAGAGAATTCTGAGGTATCTGAAAGGTACTACTAATGTTGGTTTAGTCTACAGAAGATCTAAAGAGTACAACTTAGTAGGATTTTGTGATGCTGACTATGCTGGAGATAGAGTTGAAAGGAAAAGCACTTTTGGAAGTTGTCAATTTCTTGGAAGTCACATGATCTCCTGGTACAGCAAGAAGCAAGCTACCATTGCCCTCTCAACAACAGAAGCAGAATATGTTGCTGCTGCTGGTTGTAGCACACAGATGCTCTGGATGAAGAGTCAGTTAGAAGACTATCAGATTTATGAGAGTAACATTCCTATCTTCTGCGATAATACTTCTGCTATATGTTTATCTAAGAATCCAATCTTACATTCCAAAGCTAAACATATTGAGATTAAACATCATTTCATTAGGGACTATGTTCAGAAGGGTGTTCTTTCTTTAAACTTTGTGGATACAGACCATCAATGGGCTGATATCTTTACAAAACCCCTTGTTGAAGATAGGTTTAAGTTCATTCTGAAGAATATCAGTATGGATTTATGCCCAGAATGAGAAGATGAGAAGTTCTGACGTATGGATAAGTTCTGAAATATGTTTGGATTATTTTCTTATAAGAAGTTCTGATTGAGATCATTTAGAAGTTCTGATTCTGTTATTACTAACGTTTCATTATCTAAGTTGATTCAGAATCTCTTTTAAAGTAAAACAGCTGTCACCAGTTGTTCCAGAAGATGAACACGTGTTCACTCTTTTTGGATAGACATGCGTGCAACTGAGGAGACGCCGCCCTAGTTCGTAACCGAACCTCAGAGAATCTTCATGCTTTCTTCGTCAAGTACTCAAAGAAGAAAAATGTCATCTGCTCATCTTGTTCAACGCAAGTACAGTTACACTCCTTTGAAGACATGTTCTATTCTGTCAACGGAATTGGAAGTTCTTTGTGAATCATCGGTAGATTTTGAAAGCCTAAGGATACATGGTTTCAATACAAATGCTGAAACGATGGAACAAGGTTGGTTAAACTACCTTGAAAGATTGGTTGGACTAATATATCCTGCTTTAGTAAAGGATTTCTGGGTTCATGCAACGGCTACTCCAACAGCTATCATCTCTTTTGTGTTAGGGCATGAGGTTGTGATAACTGAGAAGTTGATCAGAAAACTGTACAATCTAGAGGATGAAGAAGGAATCACAGGTGCTCTTCCTGGAAGAGTTGATTGGGAAACAGTTGATAGAGAAATATCTACTGCTTCTGGTATTGCATCTCATCAAAATGGTTTGTTGAAGCCGTTCTACAGAGTTTGGGTTGAGATTATTCTAGGATCTCTCTATCATAGAAAGCGATCCTTTACCTCTACATATATAAATATGGATCTGAAGTTTGCTCTTTTCTGCATTGGAAAAGGAAATGAAGTTAATATCTCAAGCATTCTTTTTCAACATTTGAAAACAAATATTGAAGAATCACGAGATGAAGAACGCAAGAAGTATCCAGACTTCAAGAAGAATGCCATTCCTCTTGCCAGAATGATTTCAGACATTATGATAGAAAGTGACATGTTGGAACTTCTGAGAACTGTTGGTACGCCAAAGTTCTTTTGTGTCATTCAAGGACACATTCTGAATGCTTTTGACCTACAAAGGATGTGTCTGATTGAGAAGGTTACTTTTGTTCCCAGAATATTTCTAGATATTCTGACGAGAAGAGTTCTTGTTGAAGGTTTTGCTCCTTTGTTCAAAGAAGAGCTTGACAAGGCTGTTAAGTGTTATTTGAAGGCTTCTGTCAAAGCTCAATCTTCTGTTGATCCTGCATGGATTCGAGGAAGAGTTCTTCCTTCTCTGGCTGAGTTGCAGAAGAAGGAACTGAAGAAGAAAGAAGCAAGATTGAAGAGAAAAGCTTCAGAAGAAGAAGCTAAGCAAGCTAAGAAGCAGAAGATCACTTATGATCCTCTCAAAGTAAATTCCAAAGAATATCAAGAGAAGCGCATCAGGGAATATTTCCGTGATTTAAGAGCTGCTAGTTCCTCTCAGAAAAAGCCTCCTCCTTCTGAACCTCAAAATTCCCTCACCATCCCAAACAGTTTCCAACCACCTCCTTCTACCCTTATTCTGAATCCTAAACCACTAAATGCCATTCCCCCAACACCTTCTGATATTTCATCTTCATCTACCCTCACCACAGAATCTCCACCTTATTTAACCCATTCTTTACCATCCAGAAAATCCAACCCTTACTCCCTTCTGTACCCTGACTATCGCTTCACTTTTAACCCTCCTGAACCCACCATTCCTATTGACTTTGCTTTGTTCAATTTAAAGTTCAGAAATAGGACGGAAATTCTGAGAGCTGCTCATGACTCCAAGTTGGATCATGTTGCTACTCAAGGCTTATGGAATCGCTTCAGAAAGGATTTTCAGAATGATGCACTGAACATCCAGAAGAGATGTGTTGCTAAAGCATCTGGATCTTCTGGTTACTGCTTGGATCTTGATGATGGTAAGTACTATCATCCAATCAGAAATTGGAGATCTCTTGAGCAGAAGAAGTTTGTGGATGAGTTGGAAGATGAACCATGCCTGACTATGGTCGTTTGGAAGCCAAAATATCTTGTTCTGTCTGGAGATTTCCAGTGGCTATTCAACTGGCTAAGGGTGAATCCTTCTAAGAAGGCATCTAACATGGTCATTCCTGAAGTTGTCTACCCTTCAGAAGTTGCTGCTCCCATTCCTCCAAAGAATCTGGCTGAGATTCTTCAAGCTCTGGAGAATGAAGATTCTGAGATCCCTGATCCAACCAGAATATGCTGAAGATGCTTTTGTGTCAAAAGCTAATGTTGAGATGGAAGATGTTGAGAATCATCCTTCTGAGAAAAGTCCTGTTCAGGAAACTCAAGAAGATGTTCTCACATTAGATGCTGTTGCTGGTAATGATATCCCTCTGAATGATAACTGTGCATCTTCTTCTGCTGAACCCTCCGTTCTGGTGAACGCTATCAAGGCCCTTTAACAGAATCAAGATGTTCTAGCTTCTCGCTTGGATAAGCATGATGAAGCACATGAGGAGTTCAGAAAATTCATGAAGAAACAGACTGAAAGCACATATGAGATTCACGACCTTCTGGCCAAAATAGTTTCTAAACTAGGCTAGTCGTAGTCCTTTGGTCTTAGTTGTCTCTTTGTTCTTGCATCCGTTTTCTTGCATCCTCTTCTGTAACTTCTGATAATTTTTTGTTGGATCAATGAAATTTATCCTCTCTCCTTATTGTTTGTTTTTCATCTGAATCTTTTATGCTTTTTGATGTTATGACAAAAAGGGGGAGAAAATGTGATAATTGACTTGATTAATTATATCAGTTGCTGGGAGTAAGTCTCCACATTTCTAACAGAATTTGCAAGTTCTATGTCTTTGAGATTTTTGCAGGATTGAAGACATTCTGAAAAAGCTCAACATGAGAAGCAAAGACATGGGGAAAAACAATTCTATATAGAAACATGCTCATGGAATTTGAAGCAAGCTTAGCGCTGTGAAGCTTCAAGATCAGAAGCAAGAAGGAAGAATGTTTTGATATTCTCGTGGCAGAATATGCTCTAACACATTCTTATCCCTTATATGTTCTAATGCATTTTATGTGTTCTGACACATACTATATTCTCTGATACATATCTTGTATTCTGATTCATTCATGCTCTGACTTTTGTCGTTTAGTTTGTTCTGAAACATTTCAGGATGTAGAGATGCTCTGATGATGCTCTGGTACATTCAACAATGTTCTGATACAATCTAGCATGCAATGATTCAAGAAGAAATTCAAAGCTCTGAAGCTGTCCTATGGAAGCAAGAAGCAGAAGCTCTGAATATTTTTGAAGATTTAAGCAAATGTGAACGTCTCATCTGAAATGGAAAATACTCAAGGAAGTTCTTCATTTATAAATTTCTTCCAGTATTTATTTCAGGGGGAGATTGTTAATCTCATGGGGAGACATATTCACACACTATGTTTATATGTTTATGCTATAACTATGTAATTGTCTTTAGCTGTCTGATATTCTGATTGCAAATTCATATCATTTATATATGTTTTTGTCATCATCAAAAAGGGGGAGATTGTTAGAACAAGATTTGTTCTGATCAATATTCTTAGTTTTGATGGTAACAATGTATATGAATTTTTCTTGAGATAATGTGGTACTATAATCCTATGCAATTTCCATTTCAGGAAATATATAAAGAGTATGCACAAAATCAGCGCAAGAAGCACTAACTCAGAAGGTTCAGCATGCAACATCAGAACATGCTCTGGCAAGACATCAGAAGATGGTCAAGCAGAATCTGAACATGGTTTATTGAAGCATCAGAAGAACTTGAGATCAGAAGCAGAAGCAATGAAGTTCTCATGGTATCACGCTAGAAGCACTTCAAGGTCAGAAGACAAGAAGATGCTCTGCACCAAGCTATTATGACTCTGATATATTCAAACGTTGTATCTACAAAGATCAGATCAAAAGAAAGTACAAGATGGCAGGCTACGCTGACTGACAAAAGGAACGTTAGAAGCTATTAAAGGCAAATTCAGTTAAAGCAGGAAAAGGCAATGCTCGAGGTAGTTGACAAAAGAGTGAAACATTAAATGCAATGCTGTACGGATCACGCAATGCATTAAGTGTTCCCAGCGGTCATCTTCTCAAACGCCTATAAATAGATGTTCTGATGAGAAGCTGAAGACAACACTTTGCGCAAACATACAGAAACGCTGTCAAATTCAAAAGCTCTTAAACTTCATCTTCAACCTCACTTCATTACTATTGTAATATCTTAGTGAGATTAAGCTTAAACTTTAAAAGAAATATCACAGTTGTGATTATAGCTTTTTAAGAAGCATTGTATAACTCTTATAAGAATTTGTTTACATTCATTTGTAAAGAACTAGAGGAGATCAAGTTGTGATCGGATTCTCTAGAAAGTCTTAGAGGGTATCTAAGCATTGTGTTCCTAGAGTGATCAGGTTGTGATCAGAATACTCTAGAAGACTTAGAGGGTATCTAAGTGGAAAACCATTGTAATCAAGATTGATTAGTGGATTAAATCCTCAGGTGAGGTAAATCACTCTAAGGGGGTGGACTGGAGTAGTTTCGTTAACAACGAACCAGGATAAAAATATTGTGTTCATTGTTTTTATCTTAAGAGTTTTTAAAGTCACACTTATTCAACCCCTCCCCCCATTTCTAAGTGTTTTTATATCCTTCACTTTCATGTTCAAGCGCCACAGACCGAAATCGTTCACTCCGACGAAATTTTTTAATCTCATACTTTGTTGCCAGCATTCTTCTCCATGCTCACCGCATCAATTTGTAGTGAAATCAATGCCAAAAAACAAATTATAGTAGGTTTCTTTTCATGGCAAGAAACCTACAATGGTAGGAAAGATTGGAGCAAGAAGAACACAGTGAAATTGGTTATAAACTGTTATTCTTTACTTTCTCTTTGAAACATTACAAGTGTTACAAAATAACAAATAACCTTTGTCATGCTAATTAGGATTTGCAGTATGCAATGATGAGAGACTAGTATGCTATTTATAAGAAAACTAACACACTAAACTAATGGACTTTTACACACAGACCCATTACACAAGCTAACTTAGAGAACAAGCTAACTTAAATAATTGGGCTTAACAAACATACCCAATTTGACAATCTAACAATCCTACCATTTTGACTACTGCATACTTGAGCATACTTCGACTTCGACTACAACATGTGAGAAGACTTCGACGACATGCTAAGATCTTGTCAAATTGTCGAACCAAGAAGCTACCCTTCAACCATACTAGAGTTTGATCCAATACCTTGCACAATATATTCCAGATCTTTTTTGCATTAATTTGTTTCTGATGTAAAACAAGAAAAAGGTTAGTTAAATGAATGAATATATGATTATTGATGAACACCGTAAAAAATTGATTATTGATGAACACCGTAAAAAAATTGATTATTGAAGAACACGAACCTTAAACACAATTTATTTTCTACTCTTGCAATCCATCATAGAGAACTTTACTGAGTTTCTTACGCTTAAAAGTTTTTGTGTTATGTGTTTCATTAATAATTATTGATATTCATATTGCTTTTATAATGGATGTCTGTTAGGTTTCACGCGGATCACTAATGGGAGTGTCTTGAGCATTGATATTCATGAAATGGACGACACATATTTGTTTAAGGACGGTGATCGATATTCTCAATCATCACGCCAAAATAATACCCTCAGTTTTTTACAAAAATTGAGGTAAAAGGTGTATAAGTTTTTTTTAACATTACATTGTTTACACAAAATATTAAATTACATTATTACAACAAATGCAGTGTTATCATAGTAGTTGTTGTTCTTGGAGAACAAAACATATTTACTCTAATCCAGATCATGTTGGATACATTTTGTGCTCATTATTTTAAAGTTCTATGGACTACTTGCAATCAACTTTTAACGAGCTATCTTCCTCAAGTAAGGAAATATTAGTTCCAAACATTGAAAATGTTTTTCTAAACTTACAATCAATCATTGAGAACTTTTTCAAGCTTTTTTAAGTTCCAAAATTTTACTATCTTGAGCAAATGTTATCAAGGAAAATGCTTTCACAAGAAGGATATATAGTGGTGGATGTAGATTGTTTGTTGTGGATTGATGTTTTGACAATATCTTGAGCGTTGTTATTTTAAGAATGTAGGATAGAGATTTGTTGTTATAGTTGTGTAACATATTCACTCGATTTAAAAAAAAAAACTTATGGGAAACAAATTTTTTATTTTAAATAGAAAAATAAAATAAAATAAATAAGCCCCTCAGTTTTATTAAAAAATGAGGTGAATGATACACACACACAAATTACATTGATTACACAGAATATTAAAAAAAATCCAAATTCATCATCATCGCTGCAATTTCAAATTTTGTTGCATATAACTTTTCAAAGGTTGATCAGCCCTCTTTGTTTAACCTGGAAGCAGGAATGATTTTCTGCACTTTCAATATATCATAGAGAATTTTTTTCAACACTCTTTAATAGCTCTTTAATAGAGAGTTGTTCCAAAAATAAAACATCAACACCATGATGTGAGATAGATTGCAAGGGCAGAAAAATATTTTGTTCAAGGGTAGAAGAACATTGAAATTTTTTTCTGTCTTGCAATCCATCCCAAAGAATGATGCGTACTAATTTGAGGCGGCAACATATAAGTTAGGAGTAGGGTAAAGTTTGTTTAATGAGTGCTTTTATAGTAAAATGTGATAATGTTATCTCTCGATTTGTAAGGAAACCAAAGATTTAGATCATTTAGTATTCACTTATAAACAATTAAAAACATAAACATCCTTAAGTGGGATTTGAAGCGTGTTTTTATTAATAACCGAGGGAAAATGTTGTTTTTATTTTTATAAAGAAATAAAACATGGCGCGCTTTGACATAATACCTTAATTTTTTTCTGGCTGAGGTGAAAGCTTCATCATAAAAGTGTTATATTTTGTAGTGTAAAACGAAGAATGCTTTGAGTGATCCAAAATAGATTTTGTATATGAAGAAGGAGTTGGAATCGATTGAGAAAAATAAGACTTAGGAGTTAGTTGATCTACTGTAAGGAAAGAAGCTAGTTGGTGTAAGATGGGTGTATAAAGTAAAGGTAAATCCCAAAAGTGAAATAGTCTAGCATAAGACTCAATTAGTTGCAAATGGATTTTTCGCAAAGAGAATGCATGGACTTTGAAGAGGTATTTGTACCGGTGGCTAGAATTTAAACCATTAGATTAGATGTTGGTATTGCAAATAACAACAATTGGTCCATCTATCAAATGGATGTGAAATTTGCATTTTTGAACAGATCACTTGAAGAGGAAGTTTATGTAGAACAATCATTTGGTTTTGTTGTGAAAAACCAAGAGCCAAAGTTCTACAAGTTAAAGAAAGTGTTGTATGGTTTGAAACAAGCTCCAAGAGCTTGGAATAAGAGGATAACGGGTTTCTTAAAGGAGAATGGCTTCAAGAAGTGTGTATTTGAACCTGGTGTATATGTGAAGAAGGATACAAGTGAAGGGGTGATAATCTTTTGTCTATACGTAGACAATTTATTGATTCAGGAAACGACAAAAAATGAATTTCTAAGATGACCGACCTTTAACTCATGAGATACTTCCTTGGAATTGAGTTCCAAAAGTCCAAGAAAGGGAATGTTCATGCACCAAAGAAGGTATGCGCTTAAGATTTTGAAGAAGTTTGAAATGGAGCATTGTAATGAGTTTGCTACTCCTACTAAACAGAGGTTTCAGTTGTTGAAGAATGAGGATGGGCAAGATTTTAATCTAACTCAGTATAGGAGGCTGATTGGATCCTTGCATTACTTGTGCAATATGCGGCCAAGTCGTCGTTTTAATGAGTTGGTCGACTAGTGGGCTCTTCTCCTTCTTCAGTAAATGAAGTGCCTATCTTCGTCACCTAATGGGCTGAAGTGGCCTATTATGACTTCCTCTAGGTCCTCTATGGGGTGTAGTATTTCATTTTCTGCGCCCAACCTAGGATCCCAACCATTGATGTTTGTATCTAGGGATTCATGATGGGGGCACCCACAAGGGCGAGCTCTTCTCTATCTGTTGCCAGACTACTCTGCTAACATTCTTGAGTGATATGTTGTTTCCTCGAATCATACAGACTCTCCCACCAGACAACGGGTACTTTAGGACCTTGTATCGGGTGGAAATAACTATCCATAATGCATTGATAGAGGGTCAGCCTATGATGATATTATAGGGGGACATGGCGTCCACTATAAGGTATGTAACCTCAATCTCCTTGACGTTTACTTCCTTGCCACATGTTATCTTTAGGGTCGCGTGGCCCTTTACTTGTACTTGTTCGTTTGACAATCTTATTAACGGTCCTATGAACACTTTGACATTGCTAGGATTAAGTTGAAGCTTCTAAAAAGCATCCTAGAATAGGACGTCAGCAAAACTCCCGAGATCTATTAAGACTTTCTTGATATCCCAGTTGCCATGTCGCACGGTGATGATCATAGGGTCGTTATCATGAGGGTTGACTTTGATGGTATCCATGTTGGAAAAGGTGGTGCTAACCTCTGTTTCCCCTTGTTCACCCCTAGGGAAACCAGGAGATATCAAATTTGCAGCAAGCATTTGCCTTGCGTATTTCCTTCAGGACGAGTTGGAACTTCCTTCACCAATAAAACCCATGGATATGGTGTTTGTATTAAAGCGTGAAGTTTTATCGACCATCTTAGAAAGGAAAATGGAAGGAAAGAGAACTGAAAAGGTATATGCCGAGTTAGTTTTATCAGAGCCCCGTGATGGATGTCACTGTGCTGGTAAAAAAGTACAAGTGTACGTGTTATCTCTACAAGGGCAGGGTATACTTAGAGGCTTTATTAGGTTTATAACAGTTTGGAGTTTTTAGGGTTTGCCCAAGGCGACGAGACGAGAGGCCATGTATGGTGGTGTTATAGTGTTTTCGGTGGTTTTAGAAGTCCAACTCACATGAGGTGAGTGGCTTTGTATATGAGTGTTATGCTTAGGGTATGAATGATCTATCTTTTCTCCTATTAGGAGAGAAGTACTTATAAATACCTTTGGTTCTAGGGTTTCCTTTGGAAGGATAAGTGTCCACTCAATCAATTATGGACCGTTGAATCCTTATTTCTAAGGGATACATGGATCAACCACTGACCCTGACTTCTATCTGACTAAGAAACTTTTTTTCTACATTTCCCATAATTGGGCGAGTGAAAGGTATTTAGGGAGAGGTGATACCTCCTAGAGGGTGACATATGGTCGCCACCCTTCCTAGAGGATGCATAGCTCCTGACCATGTTGGGTCTTTTACAAATATAAAACTACACTGAACATTCAAGATTGAGTGAAGATCTTATGGAATTCAACCTCATGAGTTGTATACATCAGAAAAAGATTATTCACATTGAAGCTACTTAATTGTGTTTTAATTTTCAGCATTATTTGATATTATCTATTATATTAAAACAAACACATTGTAAAATTGTCATATATTGGAAGGCTATGAGTTTCAATGGTTAGTCGTTGAAGACAGGATTAGGTGCAAAGCAACGAGGAACTCGCTAAGCCACTAAAAATACCGATGCATTCTTCTCCAGCACTCCTTTTAATTTTCTAAATAATTTTGCTTGATTGGGTTTATCACTTATCTAGAATTGATGTGGCTAGGTTTTATCAGCTTATAGTAATTTATGTGTAAACGTTGATATGAGATAGATTCAATCATCCAATTCATCTTTTTCGTGATTATACCTACATAAGATTTGTAATATTAGATTGCGTATTCGATAAATAAGATTCAATTTAGGCATATTGTATAAATTGAGTTTGGATTAATTGACTAATTGATTGTCTATCTTTTTAATCGTCTCATATTTGTATTTTTTTAATTATAGTGTAATCCGTGATAACTAGAGGTGGTAAAACGGGTTTGGCTTGTTGGGCATGTCAGTGTATTTTTTTTGCACGGAGGGCTAAGGTTTTTGGCCGCACCCTCTAATATGTTTCCACACCTTCCTATGAAAGTATACTTCTGGATTTATTTCAGAAGTATGTTTCCGAACTACTTTATTAGCAAAATGAGGGTGTGACTCGTTTAAGAAGGGGTGTGGTGTATATGAGGTGCGTCTGAAAATATATTTTCGAATTTGTGGAGTATTTTCGAATTTCCATATGATGACTCATCGATATTTAATGTGGAGAGGATGTGACTCGCTTACGAAGATATATTTTAAAATTTGATGAGTATTACCAAATTTTGATTTCGTAACTCTCCACTACTAAAGTAGGAGGAGCAATTTTCAAGAACAAATGTCTATGTTGGATCAAAATCGGCCGTAGTCCATTATCACCCAAATTCAATAATGAAATATCAAGAAGCTGAATCTAGCAAAGATTTGAAATCACATTCCTTTCTCTTGAACCCCACCTTGACCACTACCTTGAGCCACAAGTCAAAAAAAAGTGAGGTGCATCAGTGCATGTCTCAATCCACACACATCTACATCTGTGAGTCAAATTCAAATTTGCATCCTAACAAAAAATGGTAGCCAACAAAAGCCACCCACCATCCAGCAAAAACACCATCATATTATATATCTTTTGTACAAAGAAACAATTATATAATCTTTGCTTCTTTGGTGGGTTGGTACTTGGTAGTAACTCTCGGTGTTATGAAAGTTATCACGTGTATGTGTTGTAGTTGTACTTTATTTGCCTATATTTTACACATGTGCCTTCTCTACATGTTGAATTCTCCATCAGTAGATTCACCACAGCTTGTCGCCATCTTGTAGGAACCGTCTCCACTTTGAACCATCCGAACCATTTTTCATACCTTGCAAGTTGCAACTAATTGGAAGTTAATTTTTTTTTTTCCAAAAAGAGTTTAACGTTATTTTCAAGTAATAGTAAGAAAAAGAGTTTATATAATTCGGTAGTTTTACTGTAAATTAATTAAAATTTATTAGTTGGTCAGTATTATATAAAATATATCATATATCATATATTAAAATAATATAAAACAATTCAATCTTTTCAATTTTTTTAGTTCAATCATGCTCCTCGACATACTAACAAATTATAAAACTTAATTGTGGCCGAACCAATTGATAGAATCGAATTAGTCAATAAATAGAATGATTGATTTATTCTTAGTTTAATAATTCAAATGGTTTAAAAATATTATTTATACATAATTCAATTTATTATGTTTAAATATATGATTTTTAGGTTTCTAAATGTGCAAACCTAAATTTTGTGATAATTATATTCTAATTAGTTATATTTTTTATAAATAATTAATAAATTAAGATACCTGAATATATTTATTAATAGTCTGTTAAATATATTTCATGATGAATTCAAACTACATTTCCATCTATTTGAACTAGTTAAGAAAAACATTTTTTAATGTCATAGTTAACAAAACAAAGGGGTTAGAATGGTTGAATATTAGATTTTCTATGTCTAGGAAAAACTTGAAAAGGTAGAATAAAAAAAAATTGATAACCTTTCGAGGCAGTTGACAGGCAACCTGACCTTTGGAACCCAAAACAATTGTGATAATATAGTATACTTTTGTTTTATTTTATTTAGAAAAAAGAGAAAAGAGATGATGCACCGACGACGATGTAAATTATTTTTACACCGTGAACCAATGACAATTATGTATCCTGCCAAGTTAAAATGTAAATTTTAAAACACTTTTACGATTTGACACTTTAAAATATTCTAATTAAATAAATGAATGTGTAATAATTTTTTACATTAACAGTGTACTATCATTAAACTCTTTAAAAAATCGTTAACATTTAATTTAATAATACTTAAAAGGTGAACACTCCGGTACCATTGAGTTTAGTTGAGTATCGGTATTCTCATCCAATCAAATACTATGATTCAATGATACATATTTTTGACAATTATTTTATTTTAAAATAAACTCAAATATTAAATTAATTTACACTTTAGGTAGCGATACTCAATTACTTATCATGGATACCTAAAAATTTCTCTATTTAAAATTAGGGTATGTGAAATTTTTATTTTTATTTTTAAATCAATATAATTTCCCGTTTACACCATTTGTAAATTATATAAATATAAATATTATTATAAATTTTGCTGATATTTGTGGTTTTTGTATACTATCTAATCAGTTTATTTTTATTATATAAAAAATACTAATTGAAAGGAAACAAAGACTATTGGAGACAGACCCTTCATATAAAAACGAAAAATACACACGAGGATATCGAGATTCGCATGACACCTACCAACACGGTCCCGTTGAAAGCGGTGACGTGACCGTAGTGTCCCCTAAGAATCAATCTAAATACGAGAAAATGCCAGACATACAAAAATATTAAAAATATATAATTCATCCGCCTCAAAATATTTGTCTCATTTTATTTTTTTTTATATTTTAAAATAAATATTTCTTTAAAATATCAATACAATATTTTTTATTTTTTCTACTAAAATATTTTTATTTATTAACTTTCACGTATTTTAATTATTTTTTGCCTTGATAAAATAATATTAATTTTGTCATTAAAATTAATATATCTAGGTTTTTTTTTAAAAATTGTACTGAGCTCAAATAAAACATTTATAATGAGACGCATGAGATATTTTTTTTAGCTTAAAGATATGTAAATGCATCACAATTCTTAAAAAAATATTTTATATGTGATTTAAACAAAAATTCAAACTTCTATAAAAATTAACTATTATTTTACCTGCCAATCCATTTTTATTAAATCTATTTTTTTTTTGTCTTAATCAAAATGAAAATTTATAAACCAGAAAATCAAAATAAAAAAAGGCAATAACACAATAACCAAGAAAATAGGGAAAGAAAGGCATAAACCGAAGGTGGCGTTCAAGGAAAGGTCAGGCTGCTGGTCCTCACCGTTCAAATTCGCACGTGGGAGAGAAGATGTTTCGCTACTACCATGCTTACGCTATATTCGGTGCTCCAAACTTCATCACCGTCCAAGTTGATATTTGTTCTGGAAATTAATAAGCTGAATAATTATTACATATAGCCAACAATGATTTATTATGTGAGAACTAAGACAGTAATTATTGGTACATATTTTATTCATTTCGTTCCACTTAATCAATAACAACAATCAAATTCAACTATGTTACATAAAGAGAGAGCAATTAGAGAGTTGATTAATACTACTCGGCTTGATTTATAAGAAAAAATAGAAAAATTTCAAGCTAATTAAAAAGACATTTGTATATAAACTTTTTTTTTATTTTTCATAAGAGATATAGCACAATTATTAGTATATCCTCAATTAAATTGTCATCCATTATTAAGTTTTTTTTTTAAAGAGCATCCACTAGTAAGTTTTTTTTTTTTAAAGAGCAAATTAACTTAATATACTAAAGTAGAGACATGAGAAATGCCAATTACAATGGTTCAAATCACAACGTACATATACTAAAATCCCCGCTCTAACAAATCTAAACCATATTTCATAGGCTTTAAGACATGCCTGATACTAAAACTGATACAAAAAGTAAACGCAACCCCCAAACAGAACAATGTAGAAACTACAAAAAAGAGAATAACATATAGCGATCTGACACCAATACGACGAAAACAATAGCATCGAACAACATATTAACTCTAAAATAGAAATCGCATTGCTGCAGCCTAGAAGACTTAATAGTGCAACACTTGCTCACCTAATAACAAAGAGCAGTCGACCCAATAATCATATTGCACGCAATCCACGCCATTGGCTCAGCTCGATCATGGAAACAGACAGAACTCAACTGACTCGCAGGCTGGTGCAACCAGAGTCGCTTATACAAGATGGAACCAAAATCTGCCTGAAACAGCACCTGAAGGGATTTTGACAGCACCATCACTGAAGAATTGCTAAACTCCATTATTTGAGCCAAAGCAAACGATGGAAATCAAATACAAAACCTGCCACTAACTGACAGCACCCCGAACTGATAAATTTCTAAACTCCACTACTCGAGCCAAAGCGAATGATTGAAATCAAAAGCAAATAGTTTTACTAGGACCTCCAGACCGGGCTGCGCTATTAGCAATGAGTTTTACTAAGCGGAGATCCTGCGCACTATCTGTCGAATTAATCCACACAACCCAATGCCACTCTAGGATTCAGATACCGGAGAGTGAAGTTATAGTCTATGATGCTTGACTTGATTTTCAACCAGTTCCATGACCATCGTTTCACAAATTCGACCATTTTGAACATGTTGATTTATTTGTTTTTTATTAGCTTTTTGTTTCTTGACCTCCAAATGCACCATATACAAACAAACCATATCACCCTAACTCTATCAATGAATGCTCTTCCGCTATCGATTAGACCTTCGAATTGAAGAAGATGCCCAGTCCCATGTTAATATTAAGTAATTAATACATGGATAATTTTGGAGTACAAACATTAAATGCACATAAATTTGTTGTCATTTGCTTATATTTAAGGTCATATTTTTTTTTGAAGACTTTTCCTTATAAATAAGGTCAGATGAAGCACTCAATAAAAAAAGAATTAATAGAAACAAAACTTTAGAAACTTAAATGGATTGTTTCATGTATATTGAGCCTTTGAAATATGTTAAGAAGAATTTATTTATAAGCAATTTGCGCCTAGTAGAATTCGAACATGAAAATTTGAGATGAGCATACTCTTAAGACTCAAGTCTTCGTCACTAAACCCCCCCACACACACACGCTAAAAAGGAATTCAATATGATATCTTATACAGGTCAAAATAATTTAAAACAATATTATAATTGTTTATGATACGTTTGATTTGCAAAATAAGAAGTACTGAATATAACAATATTATATAGTACAGAACAGTACAAGACAATTTTTTTGTATTTGATAGTCGATTCACAGAACAATTTTTTTTCTCTATTTTGTTTAATATATTTACGCACCACACAAAATATTATAACTTTTATTATAATATTCTTCATTAATATATAAAATATTAATATTTATGAATTAAAATATTGAATAATGAGAAAAAGGAAATAGATGTAGATGTTTTTTAGTTTACTTTATTTGATATGTTTATGTCCAAGAAAAAATAATATAACTTTTACTTTAATATTTTTATTGATATATAAAATATTGATATTTATGAATCAAATATTAAATAATGAGAAGGAGAAGAAAAATGACGAAGATAAATTTTTTTACAATATTTTATTTAATATGCCTATACATCCGACAAAAATAATATAATTTTTATTATAATATTTTTATTGATATATAAAATATTTATGAATCAAGATATTGAATAACGAGATAGATAAATTAAAAATGATATTTTGATATATTTTAATAATTTATGTTTGGGATAAAACGTTATCTCATGATTTAGTGAGGGACAGATATTCATGTTTTTGTCCTATCCTTTGCCATATATTTTGTCTAGTCCTATAATTAGTTTTTACATCAAACATGGTACAAAAAAGTTGTCTTGTCCATACCCTCATTTTTTAGTAAATCAAACGCACCCTTACACTTATGCTTAAATAATATGTTATTCAAATACGACAATCAGTCAAATTTATAGTTAGCTGATCCAAGTCTTTTTGTAACCATCAAATGTGGGTGGTGTTTTACGTATCTTGAATAAAAAAATGGAAGTCTGCGGAAACATAACCTATAAAGAATTAGTTTAAAGTTCAAATGTCAGATAGATGTTAGTAAATTTTCAATAATTAAATTGAGTACGAAGCTATGACGAAAAGGTTTAAGATGATGCCAAGCATGGTTGTTGCAAACTACCAAATTCTTATACTGTTTGTCGCACTACTACAAAATATACCTTTGGTAACACAATATTACAATGATTGTCTAGTTAACTGTGGCAATACCTCATTTTTGGGTGTGTTTTTTTATATTTACCAAATACATTTCATTATGGTCATTATAAGTAGGGGTGGCAAAACGGGTCGCCCGCCCCGCCTTAAGCCCGCCAAAAAACGAGCGGGGCGGGCATGCCCGCAAAGTAAAATGGGCACAAAAATCATGCCCGCCCCGCCAAGATGGCGGGTTGGCGGGCGGCGGGCTTGCCCGCCTATTTTTATTTATATTTTTTTTCAATTTTTTAATAGATTTTTTTACCTTTTAATTAAAATTTTCACTTATTTTTTAAAACAATTTTTTATAAAAGCAACTTTTTAACAAATTTTACTTAAAAAAATATTACATATATTTACAAATAAATATTTAAAATAAACCATCAAGAATTGAAATTACTAGAATTAACTAAAAAAAGAGGGAATTTTGGAGGAGGAGCGGGCTTTGGCGGGCGGCGGGCATTGACGGGGCGAGCTATGGCGGGCGGCGGATTTTGGCAGGGCGGGCTTTGGCGAGCGGCGGGCCTAAAATCCCAACCCAACCCGCCATTTTTAAGCGGGTGCGCGGGCGGCCCGGCGGGCCACAACCCGTTTTGCCACCCCTAATTATAAGCAATCGTAGTTAAATGTACATAGAGTGACAAAGTTTGAATTCCAATACCAACAATTTTCTATTTTTCATTACAAAGAGTGTTGTCTTTATAATAATATATATTATAAAATTAAAATATCTATCACCACGGTTAGTAAAAGAAACCATTGTAAAAGCCATTACATTTCATCACGATTCTAATATATATTTTACCTATATATAAGTGAATTTAACTATCGTTTCTTGACGGAATATGCGTCTTATCTCTCAGAGTAAAACCCCAATATTCTCTCTTTTTCTTCTCGCATATTCCACATGCTGAAATCATAATTCTTTTTCTTCTTCGTACTAAAAGGTAATCAAGTTCAACCTTATTTATTCATTATCTTACTTCATCTTCTTATTCGTAGACTTTCTTCCATTTTTCTTTGTATAGGTTCTAATTTTCATTACCATTGAAGAACTTTCAAGGTACATCATTCCTCAAACTATTCATTCCATTTGGTATTACAAATGGTTTACATTTGGCATGGTATTTTTTGAAAGCTATTTATATTTCAAAATCTATTTCTAGAGTTTATGTTTCTAAATATGGTTCAAGAGTTTAAGTTTCCAACTTTATTTACATTTGGCATGGTATTTTTTTGACATGTATGGAAGGTGAATGAAAGAAATTAACTAAAGAAAATGCATATTATCAGTGTAGATTAACTTTAACTTCATAAAGTTGTTAATCTACTTGTTGGCGGGGAAATGATCTACTTGTCTCAAAATGAAGTTAAAGTTAATCTACTTTGTGTTTCTATGAAGAAAATGCATATTATCAGTAGTTCGATAAAGTTGTTTTTCTAGAATAATTTAATTTATCAAATTATTATCTTTTACATTAGTTTTAATATGGTTATATATGTTTAGTGATGGATAAAGAGAAATAAACAATCCACATATTTTTTAATAAACTCATGTATACATACCATAATAATTATCTTTGATAATCGTAGTGAAAGGTTGATTTTATTCTAATTAAATTGTTGTTGTTGAGTTCGAACCCATGACCTTTATAAATATATATATATATATATATATATATATATATATATATATATATATATATATATATATATATATATATATATATATATATATATATATATCACAACAGATGTTTAAGATAGCCGTTGTATTACATAACACGCTGCCTAATTTATCACCATGGTCACACGCCCGTGGTGGAAAACATCATGCTTACAATCACACGTTACCTAACAAAATACATATAATTGTCATTATATGTGTTTCACAACCGTGTCATATGTGTTTTCGGTAGTAGGGTAGATGCAATGGTCTTACATTTTAACCTTATTCACGAGGAATATCTCATATAAGAATGCATGGTTGATTGACGCTCAGACTAACTAGTTAGTTAGTCAATTACTTGAAGGGCCTATCTATATCAAACAACTTCAAGTTAAATAAAATAGCTAGGGTTGACAATGAACTGAACCAACTCGAAAATATTTCAGAACTCAGTTCGACAGTCGTTGAACTAGTTTCATGAACCAAATGAGCTTAATATGAGCTAAAAATTAAGTTCATTAACTAAATGAGCTGAACTTGATTTATACATAGTTCGACTCGTTAGATTCATGAGTCAACTTGATTTGCTTTAAATCTTACCCCTATATTTTCTTTTAATCCAACGATTTTAATTGATATTTTATATTCTTAAGTGAGCAAAATATTTCTGAAAATAATTATACAAATAAAATCAACATTGTATAAATTCCAATTTTATAACTTTTATTTTATTTTCATATTTTTTATTTTAAAAAATATTAATTTAAAATGTCAAATATATATAAAAAATAAACTTAAAAAAATGACTTTTAAGTTCGTGAAGCAAGCGAGTTGAACCTAACGAGTTGAATTGAGTTGTTCGTGAACTTCTACCGAGTCGAGTTTGAGCTGAAAAAATTCGTGATAAACTCGAACCGATATTTGAGCTGAATCAATTCTTAACGAGTCGAGCCGAACTGAGCTGAAGCGAGTTCGACTCGACTCATTTCCTGCCGTAAAAAGAGCACACAAACAACATGATGATAAGCGATAACTTATAAAGATAAGGGTTAATTGTGCTCTCTCAAGGTATTTAGGAAAAATAAATTCTTTTAAGGCCATGGGTAAAGTTCATTAAGGACTTTGTGGATTCCACAAAGTTGGTCATATGATGAAATGGTTTATATATATCCTTGGATGTAATTGGTTAACCATAATGGTTAACTTCTTTTAGTATACTAAAGGATGTGAAACATGTCAGTTGTATCGTCTAATATAAATAACATTAGTCGAGTTCGTGTATCCGATAGTAAAGATTACATTTAAACATATTCACAACTCAAAACACGACTATGCACCATTTATCAAACAAAACATAAAATATTTAAAAGTCAAATACGAGCATTAATATGTAAATAGATAACCAAGAATAAAAGAAATAAATTAATGCAAACTTTTAAAATTTCACGGTCAAAGATGAGCTTTCCATCCCATTTCAATCATCGTCTTCCATTCTTTATATATTTCCATGTCATGGTTTATTTACTTTCGCTGCCATCATCATAATGTAAACCATCATTATTACTAACACCAGATGATTATATAGAGTTCACCATAGCAACAAAGTTTAGTTTCCCCGACCAAAAAGTTATGTTTGCAAGCCATGTCAAATGCTCTTCGTAAGGCTGCGAGTGCATATAGGATACTCTCTAGATATGGGATCCTAAATCTACATTGGAAACTTATACATAGAGTAATGCATGGAAACAAAAGTCCATATGTTGGGTGTCAACAATTGCATCATTTAGAAAAGATGGCCCTGAATGAGGATCTTAATTTGCATAGTTAAGACCAACAATGCATGTGAAGTAGGTGGTTCTAATTAAGATTGAAAAAAATTGGCTTGAGATGTCTATTTTTTCTTCCACAACACTTTGTAAAGTTTAGCCACATAACTACCAAAAATATATCAAGAGATAAACATATGAACTTGTGACGATATGATGACAATTTCTCTATTACACATCCATATAATTAGTGTAGAAAAGGATAATAGTCTCTTCAAACGTGACCTTGAATTTTGAGTTGAAGGTACAATAGTGTACGTCTCATTTACGATGAATCAAGCCACATCCACATATTTTTCTTTAAGGACGTATCAAAGCCAAGTATCATGATTCAAACGAGGTTGTATAAATAGATTTTTGGTTGGATATTTTTCCGTTCAAGAGCTAAAATTATTGGTGCAAATCCTTAATGCGGTGGTAGTTTAGATCTCTAATGTAATTGTGCAAGGGTATACCTACAAGATTAACACTCCAACGCCCGAGTCAATGAGTAAATGAAGAATGGTAAAAAGAATTGTAATTAAAATCATATCTTAGACTGCACACGTGCTGACTTATTTATTATGGATGATAATTGAACTTTCTTCACATTAGGCCTATGATCGACTCAAAATAGTTGTCCATAAGGATTATTATGGTGTGACAAATGAAAAGCCTTCTAACAGAACTAGATAAGGCTCTCTATGTCAGGATTATTGTATTAAAAAGTGGAAGAGATTTAGAGAATCAACGCATTAAATATTAAATATCAGTCTCATCATTAAAATATTTTACATAATTTTCTTACATTGTCTATACATATTTCTTTTTGTCTTTATAAAAAAACAATGCACTTTTACTAAATAAATTTATTAATTATTGACGTGTTTTCAATCTCATATGTGAATATAATACCATAAGAATAGTGTACAAAATTTTAATTAAAGAAATTATTTAAAAATACCTAATTGGTATTTTTTTCTTTTGTTAAAATCGCATTTATGGTAAAAAGGAGGGAGTAATGTCACAAGCGTAGAGTCACCCGTAGAGGATCACCACCCTTCTCAACTAATACAGTAACGAATTTTGTCATGTTTCATAAAAAGCTCCGCTGAGAAAAATTACAAAAATTCATAAAAGCGAGAAAAGATTGTTTCCATTATTATATTATATTCATTCTTATTTTTTCTTCATCGCCGTTGGTGCAAAAATCAAAGAACTCACAGTCTTCGTTTTCTAGGGTTTTGCTTCTCCAATGGCCGCTTCTTCTCTTCTCAGATCCGCGATCGTTTCTTCACATTACTCCTCCAATCGCTCTCAGGTATCCTAATGCACCGCAGATTCTCACGTTTTCTTCGTTATTTACATTTTCATGAAAAACATGTTGAGTTTCAGTTCATTCTCTATTGTTATTTATGCTTAGTTTTGGATTTGGTTACTCTGAATAACATAACAGCACATTTTTTGATCTCTGTAGCACGAATACTTGTGATTTAATTTATTCATTTTTTAAAATTATTATCGATCTCACCGTATCAGTGTCGTGTTCGGAGTGTCCGTACTTTGTAGTTTTCCATTCTTACACGTTCTTCATTTTTTCCTGCATTTTATTGTATTGGAAAGCAAAAGAAAACTTTGAGCTGTGATTTGACTTGTTTTGATTCATTTTCTCATGTTTTACTTATTATTTTTATTAGTTCTCGAAATATAAACTTACTTTTGGATTTGGTGATAACCTGTGTTTAGTTTGAGGAAGTGAAAATCTATGTTTGGTTACTCAGTAAACAGAGCTGGAGAAAGCATTGTAATATTTTCTTTTGGTTTAAATAAAATTTTAATCCTGTAATGTGTAATTTTCCAGTTTTAGTCCCTACAAATATGTCATAAACATTGATATATGTGATTCAGGTTGGAATTGGTTGGGATAATACGTGCAGCATATTGATATTAGGTGGTAGATATGAAATCAATTTTATTTTAATCATTGTAATGTTAATCCAGAACCTATGTAGCTTACATTGTAGAAAAAAAAATCAGAACAGAAGTTTGTATTGTGGAGAGACTATTTCCTATGTTTCGGGGATTAAAAACAATATAATTTTTTGGATGCTAATACTGAAAGAAGTGTATGTTACACAGTCTAATGAAGTTAATTAAGCTTACTTTTTGAAACCACTTTTGATGGGATGTTCGTATAGATTATCTGAAAGACGCCGAGGAAGTTTTTCTGCTGTTGAAAATCCTTGACTGATATGAAGAGTTTAAATATAATAGATTACTCATAGATTTCGTATATAGCATCATTTCAGGGCTGGTACAGTTAGAATTTTATTTTATGCATGTAAAGTTTTATTAATGTGTCTTTATGTATGATTCAGGTACTTCACAATGCTTCAAGTGTTGGTTCAAATTCTATGAGGTTGCAAAACAGCGTATTTGGAACTTCATTTCCATGTGATTCATTAGTCTTACAGTTGAGTTACCCAGAATTTTTAATGAGTGCCCTTATTTTCTCTCCATTGCTTGTTTCTGTTATTTTGATAATATGTTATTTTATTATTATTTCCTGATGTATTGTTGAAAACGCTCAGGAACTGCAATGCCCGGTGCATTCAGCCTATCAGGGCTACAGCAACGGAAATCCCTCTCCCTGTACAAAGTCAGTATAATACAATTATTTCGTCTGAATTAGGGTGATTTACATGCAATTTCATGATTCTTACATGTTGTTGGTCTTGTCTGTTTAGAATCAAGCAGCACTGGGAAGACAAGAGTTGGAATAAATGGTAACTTTCTTGTTATGAGTTCTCTTATAGGTTTCTTTATTCTTGTATATACTCGCCGAATTGAATTTTGTTAGACACTTTCAATTTTGTGCAAACACTTGTAAACCATGAAAGATTACAAACTCTGTTTTCATTCAAGTCTTAGGATGTAATGGTTACTTTACTTTTGAAATACATATCTTGAATTGATAAATTTTCTCTTGAAAGCTGATGTTTTTTGATGTGGAGTTCATACGTACTCTTGTTGGATTAGCTGTACTATTGCAATGTAACTGCTGTGATTTGTAAAATTGTGACCTGCTTAAGTTTTTTGTTTATATTCCTGGGACCGTAAAAGTGATTCTGTGTTACAACTCTATTTTAAAGTTTTTCTTAACATTTAAAAATAAAAACAGTAAAACAATCTTTTTTTTATTTAATATTTGTCCTCTTAATAAAACTTGCTTGGTTCTTATTAGTTTTTTTTAACACATCTTTAATTGTATTTAGTTTTCTAAAAAGTGCAGACAGGTTTTAAGTTATGACTAAAAGACAACTTAATATTTCATGTTATATTTTAATTTGGTCTTAGGAACATGCCAATCAGTGCACAAACATTGAATAACTGTCAAAGGGTGCCATTTATAAATGTAGTTATGTAACAGGTGTAAATTTTGTTACAAAGCATGGAATATATTATATATCCTTAGAAACTTTCAACTTGTGTTGAGAAAAACATCTTTTATGCCATGTGCAGGTTTTGGTAGAATTGGAAGGTTGGTGTTACGTGTAGCTACTTCACGGGATGATATTGATGTTGTTGCAATTAATGATCCTTTTATTGATGCTAAGTATATGGTATGCATATGCAATTACATTAATGGTTGTGCTTATGAGATATGCTAGAAGTTTGGTTGCCGTACTGATTAAAGACTGTTAAACCTATGTCTACTTGCTTGTGTTTGTATATATTCACGTGGTAATGATGGTAAATAGATATATACATACGTCTCAATTACTTTTTTGTTTTTTCCCCTTTTGTTTCGAGTTTCCACACTCCTATAACATAATTCTCATGTTACTGTTTTAGATTTAAACTTATATTCAAACAATTTTGCTCTGATCGTTAGACATGTTGGCAATAGGCAGAAACATGTTTTGTGTTGTATATATGATGCTGATGCTGATGCTGATTCAGTTTGAATGTTCTGCAGCTGTAGTCTATGCTGTTTTATGCCTTTCACCTTTTCTAGTGTTGTATTTTTACTAAACTTGATGTTTTTGATTATATATTTTTTCATCTGAAGCCTTCTCTAATCCTTAGAAAGATTCAATTATCTGTCTGGTTATGATTCTTTTTTTAGTTTTAATTTGTTTAATTTTAGGGTGGTTAAAGCTTGGGTGTTAACCATTTTTTTTGCATTGAGATTTCAGCTCAGTACATGCCATGAGGATATATATTCTAAAACATGAAAATAAATAGGCGTGTATTGTTGTTCACTTCATCTCCAACTTTTTTAAAGAATTCATCTGTTGTTTCTTAATTTTCTTTATATTATTTTTTAATTCAGTTATGGTAGTGTACTAGGTTGTTATTTTCTATATTTTATTCTTTCTTTGTGGTACTCTTGTTATATTTGTGTGTACATTTTGCTTTATTGTTTTATCTTTGATCTTTCAGGCTTACATGTTCAAGTATGATTCTACTCATGGACCATTCAAGGGAACTATTAAGGTTTTGGATGACACTACTTTGGAAATTAATGGGAAGCAGGTTAAAGTTGTGAGCAACAGGTATCTTTAGTTGAGATCTGATAATTGAAATTGATTTTACACGTATATGTTACTGGTTGACAATATTTCTGGCAGGGTTATAGAGCTATAAGAAAATTGGTTAATCATGTATACATTTTTTCCTGTTCTCAGAGATCCTGCAGAGATCCCTTGGGGTGATTTTGGTGCTGACTATGTCATAGAGTCTTCAGGAGTTTTTACAACATTAGAGAAAGCTTCATCACATTTGAAGGTTGCTATATTCACTTACCCGTGCATTTAGTGTTTTCTATCTCCTCCCTTGCTTTACTCTTGCCACCTTCAAATCTTAATATAAGCTTTATCTTTTTCCACTATAGGCTGGTGCCAAGAAAATTATAATATCAGCTCCATCTGCTGATGCACCAATGTTTGTGGTAGGAGTGAACGAGAAGACATACAAGCCCAACATGGACATTGTTTCTAATGCAAGCTGTACAACGAATTGTCTTGCTCCTCTTGCCAAGGTTTGATCATATTATGGAATGCCAACTTTGTTGACTGTAACTTTTTCTCCGTTCTTCAACTTTCCCACAGTTCATATTGATCTTTAATTATTTTCTTCCAAGATATATCCAAGAATTGTTTATTTTAATTTTTTTTTTTGCGGAGTGTGGTAAAGTATTAAAATTAAAACTAATAGGATCATGAAGTTCATACACAATTGATTCATCATCAAGTTTTTTTAGTAATATCTCTACTAACAAACAAATCAAACCATTGAGAGAAGTGAACTTAATAGAATTAGTGCTCTGATCTCTCTGTATCAACATAAGCCTTTAGCTCAAGAATTAGTCAACTCGATGCTACCCCTTCATTTGTTCCTTATTTCCTTATAAGAATTTTGCATACATCTAATTCTTATATAAACTATTCATTAGGTGGTTCACGAGGAGTTTGGTATCATTGAGGGTTTGATGACAACTGTGCATGCCACAACAGGTCTGTTGCACATTTGCCAGTTAAAGCTTCTGTTTTTTTTTCCTTTTTCTTTTTCTCTTTTGGATAAACCATAACTTTTCATACTCACAAGTGACATTGTTAATATCTAACTATCCTCTACTTTTCTCAGCAACACAAAAGACCGTAGATGGTCCTTCAATGAAGGATTGGAGAGGGGGAAGAGGTGCAGCTCAAAATATAATTCCAAGTTCAACTGGTGCTGCAAAAGTAAGAGATGAACGTCCTTAGGAGTTTCTATACTTACCATATACGTTTATTAAATTAGTTTTGCATTTTGTGAAATCCCAGGCTGTTGGAAAAGTTCTTCCTGAGCTAAATGGAAAACTCACTGGAATGGCCTTTCGTGTTCCTACTCCTAATGTTTCTGTTGTGGACTTAACCTGCCGGCTTCAAAAGAATGCTTCCTATGAAGATGTTAAAGCAGCAATAAAGTATGTCTCTTGCTTTTCTGCTCCGGCTTATATCCTCTCCTGTTGAGTTGTTTTGTACTAACCATCATTTTTTTTTCTATTACTTTGTTATTGAAAAAAATGAAGGCGTGCTTCAGAGGGACAATTGAAGGGAATTCTTGGATACACAGATGAGGATGTTGTCTCTAATGACTTTGTTGGCGATTCAAGGTAAAGTAAATGTTGCTGTATTTCAAATTTATATCACTATCAGCATCTTCAAGAGGACAGGCTCTTCTGCCTTTTATCTAGTATACATGCCAAAATCTGGTATTATGCACATTTTGAGTTTCATTTACAAATGAATTAGATTTATATTATTTTTGTTGAAAAGTGAGATGCTCAAACCAGATTTTGATTTTTTCATAAAAAACTAAACGTTATGTATCTCGCACTTCTATAATCCTATTAATTGCAGTTTTTTCTGTTGTGTTGGGATATGTTTGTTTGCCAAGTAAGCGTTTTAATCTAAATGTATTTCAAATTATCAGGTCGAGTATCTTTGATGCTAAGGCTGGGATTGGGCTTAGCAAGTCCTTTGTGAAGCTGGTCTCATGGTATGACAACGAGTGGGGTTATAGGTATGTGTATATGTAACTATGACTAAAACTTTTCATAGGCTTGTGCATACACATCTTTAAAGTCACAATTTCGACTGCATCACCCACATTTTCCCCACAACTGCAATTTAAAGCCATGCACATAGGGCAATTTTCCAAACTGAACTTTTTGCTCATTTTTAAAATTGTTTCCATTGCAGCAACCGAGTATTGGACCTTGTAGGGCACATGGCATTGGTTGGAGCCCACAATTAAATACCAATAGCAACTCTTATCGAGTAGTGTCTTGTTGGTGTTGCAATTCTGATATTT
Organism: Vicia villosa; assembly: GCF_029867415.1. Taxonomy (NCBI): domain Eukaryota; kingdom Viridiplantae; phylum Streptophyta; class Magnoliopsida; order Fabales; family Fabaceae; genus Vicia; species Vicia villosa. The sequence continues at coordinate 302,112 of NW_026705038.1, forward strand.
TCTTGAGTTAGGTTAAAAATTTGTAGCTGCATAGGTTCTCAGATTTTGATTTTTGATATTTAAAAGATTGCAGACATATCTGGAACCCCTCTAACAGAGGAAGAAATAGATGACCACATCGTATGCATTGAGAATAAAATAAAAAGGACATTGTCCTGTTACCTGTTTTGAATTCATCTTCATATATCGTGTAATTTTAATATCTTTTAGAATGCTTGCGTGAGATGTGTTCATTGACGCAGACTGTTTGTTATATGTAGAAAAGCACCACTTAAGAACAATCCAGTAAAAAAATCATGAGTCCTAATTATTTATAGAGGAATGCTATTTAGTACGAAAACATTTGAATAAGAAACACAAGAATGTACATGTGTCATTAATTTAGTGGATAGTTTTAAATTTATTTTTAATTTAATTTTCTTTTTAATAGGAATCATGGGGTTATGATATTGAATGGTTGAGATTTATTCTTGTCTTTCTTGTTTTAATATTTTCTTAACATTAAGCATTTTCCTTATTTATAAGCATGCTAATGGGCCCGTTTGTTTTGGCTTTTTTTAAAAATGATTTTTAGTGTTACCAAATTTTGTAAAAAAAAATTTTACAAAGAAACTTTTTATAAAAGCTTCAAATGAAAATTTTGTTTGAATAGTTATTCTTAAAATGTGATTTTAGGTATTTCATCTATTTATGACAAAAAAATTTAGATATCAAAATTTCAAAAAATCACTTAATTTTGAAGTTATTTCAAATAGATTTTCATAAAAATTATTTTTGAAATACAACTTTTTAAAAAAATTATGATTTTAACTAAATTTTAGTTTTCAATTATGTATATTTATGTTATATGATGTCAAATTAAGTGTTTCATTTTAGAAAAAACGAATATAAAAAAATTTGTAATATTTTGAAAAACGGTTTTAGAAAATTTATTTTCAAAAATACAAAGAAAAAATTCATTTTTTTAAAGCTGAAACAAACTGGCTTATTTTCAAAAATACAAAGAAAAAATACTAAAATTATGTATATGTGATGGTGCTAATTGACGCAGACAAAGTTTTAACGAGGCAATCACCGTGCAACTTGTTACTGTGTAACTTTAGTAGTTTTGATTAGAGTAATTTTAGTAGTTTTGATTTCTTAGTTGATCTCACTCTTATTAGTTGTTCTTAGTGGTGCTAATTGATAGAGTTAATAACACAAATCCAAAGTTGAAAAAAATACTAGTATATAAACCAGCATTTTTAATATTCTTGTGTCATCGAGGACCTGTTGGTTGACTAAAATAAGACGGAAACAATAGTTGATTTTGAAAATGGCATGGTTGAAGAGAACTAAAATCTTTCACGCAAAACCTTATCATGGAAGGAAAGAAAAGATAGATTTTATCATGGAAGGAAAGAAAAGATAGATTTGAAGTTGTGCTACGAATCCAAAACTGAAGCGCACTTACAGAAACATATATTAATAATTTTTCGGAAAAAATGTAGTCAATTTTTTAATGCACCCATATTTTTCTAGTACACCGTGTGAAAATATATTCATGCTTTTAGAATTCAGAGATACATCTCTGGACGCACTAAAATTTAATAAATTGTTGAACAAGACTGTGAATCAGGAAAAATAATTTATCAGAGATACAACTCCGTAAACCTTGCATAGATGCATTTCTTGACGCACCAAACTTCAGCACATTTATTGGCTAGGACACCAAATTTCAAGCAAGATTAATCCGGAGATTTATCTTGACAAACTTACGTAGATGCATCTCCGGACGCTATTCATTCAAACACGCGCCAGGGCCCCTTCCCCCTTCCTAATTTACTCTTACTCTTTCAAATTCCATTTCTACAAAATACCCCCAACCCCCATTATCTGAAACTCACTTATAACACATTCAATCTTCATCAAACAACATCAAACTTCATCAAACATCAGTATTCAAACACTATTGAACAAGAAGAACCAACTTGAAGAGACAAATTGTAAGTTTTTTTTTTTGAAGTTTATTGAATATGTAAAATTGTGTAGAAGTTGAGTTTTAGGTTATGAAATCAAAAGATTTTAATGTTTGATAGCTTAGAACTACTGAAGAATGATTTAGTTATGTTGTTTTTACGATCAATGAGTTATTTTTTTATGTTTTATGGGTCTGCATTCCGCCATTGACGGTGCTTGGAGTTGCAGGAATTTCCGGAGATGTATCTCCGAATTTTTTCAAAGTTTACCCAGAAATTGGAGATTCATCTCTGTAAGCAGTCTGTTTGTTGTTTTGTAATTTTTTTAATGAAGTAATGGTGAAATGTTTGTCTTGTCTATTTACATGAATTATGCCTAAAAGACAATCCAGATTGAAACACGTCAGAGTTGCACATCATGCATCCGTTCAAAGGAAAAAAAGTCAACCATCCCAGGCTCCTTCTACCTCTAGACAGGTTGATGCAGAGGCGGCGTCAAGTTCCAAGGCTAATGTTTCTTCGCCTTCTTCTTCGTCCTTCCGTAGCAGGCGAGGGTCCCATGCTCATGCCTCCCGGCCCCCATATTCACGTAGATGCATAAGTTCACCAATTCAGGTACCTGAGGCAAGAGATGCATCAAAGGCCCAGGAGACACCAGAGGCACCCCACTCCCAGGAAACACCGAAGACACCTGAGGCATTATAGTCTCAGGCGGCACCTGAGGCATCACAGACATCCTAGGCCCAGGCGGATGAGACTGCACCTGCGACACCTCTGAATTTTGGAGGAGACCCGTCAAACTTATCATTGCTGCCTCTTTACACGGACCATGTTGCTAAACATATCTGGGACAAATAAGTAAAATTTAGTTGGAATTATTAATTTAAACATGTATTTGTTTTATTATTAACTTTTTTTGTTTGAATCATTCTTATTAAACCATGTATGCAGGAACGTGATCCGCTAAAAATCATCAACCATATGCAGAAGATCACTCGCCTGGAAGAGCTAAGTGAGCCATGATTTCAAGAAGTTTTGAAGCTATCAATGTTGCGAGATTTGAGCAAGACTGGTTATACTACAATTAACCAAAATATGATTAATGCTTTTGTAGAGAGATGGCATACAGAGGCGCCATCATTTCATCTACTACATGATGAGATGTCTATCACATTGAATGATGTCGCGTGTCTGCTGCATCTTCTGGTTCTGGGGAGATTTTTAGATCATGGGAAGAGTACAAAAGATGAGGCACTAGAGTTGATGGTAGAATATCTAGGAATTGACCCCGGGAGTGCCATTAAGGAGCTTGACTTCATCCGTGGGGTTCATTCTAGGTTTAGCTATTTACAGAAGGTGTTTACTGATGAGATAGAGAGATCACGACAAGCTGTCGGTGATAACGAGCAGGTATGACAACATAAAGGGTATGCTATGATAGCATATTGGCGCTGCCATTTTTTATGGACAAGAGTGCCACTTGTGTGGATGTCATGTACTTGCGGTACTTAGAGGAGATACATGAGTACAACTGGGGGCCGCTTGTTTGGTTTACTTGTACTCTAAGTTATTTGAAGGCTGTATGTGGAACACGAAGTAGGCGAGAGACAACATCACACTTTTGATAGTAACATTTCCTGGTCTTCTATTGCTTGTGTGCTATTTTGTTAATTATTGTAAAATCGTGACTAAGTAATATTTCTTATTTTCAGGCTTGAATTTTACAGCACTTCCCACGCATCTCTGGTTGGTCACTTGAGCTGACTTATACTGAGATAAGCTACGTGCTTCTGCATTCGCCCTGTTTAGAGGAAACCAGGCGACTGAGTCGTTCATAGTGTATATTGGCTGCTTGGTCTTAAAGAATATACACTTTCATACGTACTTCGATCAGCGTGAGATGATTCCCTTTGATGACATTGTCATATACTCGCAATGGTTGGCTTCCGGGTCACGTTTGAAGCCTCCTCATTTGCTTGAGCGTGTCATGCGTTAGTCCGGTTACATGTAGTTCGTTCTCAGAGACCCTTATGTGTCTGCTTCTCTTAGTGTGAAACGTAGGGATGTGGATTCTATGTTTGTTAATTATGTTAATCATCTGGTACTAGATGAGGCTCGAAGTACCATACCTGAGAACGAATTAAGCTATGTTGACGGTTACATCTGATGGTTCTTATAGGTGTCACATTCTTATATGGTAAAGAATGCTCCAGGAGATTCACATAGGCCATCTCATCAGGAGATACTAGAGGAGGAGCATACTAGGGTAGATCATGCTCATGATGTCTTGCGTAGGTATTGTTGTATCATGCAGATTGAGCATGCATATCATGCCAATCATACAAAGTGGACAAGACGGTGCCTAACTAATTTAAAGTTGGTTGCCCTATAATCATATTGTAAGAAAAGGGAGCATTCATAACCAAATACCCGACCTTAATTGCTTTGGCTTGATCCTACTCTCCAAAGATGGTCTTTAGCGAGATGTAGCCTTTCACTTGCACCCACTCCTTTGAGAATCCAACTAGCTAGCCCTTGAAGGATTTTAGATCCTCTCGGTTGAGACAAAGTCTTTCAAATGCATCCAATATAGAATATTTGCAAAAATTCCTTGGTCTATGAGAACTCTTTTGATATACCATTCACCACATCTAGCGGTAATGATCATGAGGTCATCATTGCGAGGGTGGATGCAATTACCACCTTCTTAGAGTAGGCGATCGTGACTTCTGGAGCCTTTAACTCACCTTTTCCTTCAATATTGATGAGTTCTTCTATATTTAGAATTTGGCGAACGTATATTCTATGGACGAATCTAGTTTATCCACCTCGGTGAATTCTCCTACAATAGCATTGATTCGTCTAGCTTGCTAGATCCAGATTTTTTTAATTCATGGGAAGTGTAACACCCCGAAAATCTAGAGTAATTATTTAATTAGTTATTTAAATTACTTTAGTGTGAACATGTGAGTCCTTATGAAGTCTTTGATGTTTTGACGATGATATGTGAAGCTTTGGTGATTTATGCGATGTTCATGTGTTAGGAGAATTTTTGAGAATTAAGAGTATTTTAGAATAGTTAGAATAATTAGTTAGGATTAATTTAATAGGAAAGTAGAGTAATATGAGTGTTAGAGGACAAAAAGATAAAATATAAGGGCAAAATGGTCAGTTCAAGGGGCTAACTGAGCACAAAAAGAGAAAAGACATATTAGGGGTCCAAGAGTTAAATTTGATAAAAGGATAAGTTGGGACTTAGAACGATTCATTATGTGAAATCACATTTGGAGAAGAGGCAGAGAGAGGAACAAGGCTAGGGCATAGTGGAAGAGAAAAAGAACCCGAAGAAGAACCAATAGAGAACAATAATTTTAAGGTAAAGAGAGTCTATCCTGATTATTATATTTGGCTTAAGTTTTAGATAATTGTGAGATTGGTTTGGGGTTTTTGGTTTATGAAGAATAGATGGAGATGTGATGAAATTTTGGTGAACTAGAGGTATCAATTTACAATAGAATTATACCCACAGTGTAGTATATGTCGGATTGTTTTTATATGAAGAAAGTTGGTGATTAGATGATGTTATAGGACCCATAGTGTGCGGGAGATCGCAAGGGTTTGAGTCTGTTTTATGCAGGAAATCGCAACAGGAAAACTCTGTTTGCACAGATTCGCCGGGTGAATCGTCCTGTTCGTCGGGCGAACGAGCTCTCTCAAGATGCGTCAAGCGAAAGAAGAGGCGAGTGGAGGCAGAGGCTAATGGCTTCACTCGCCGGGCGAATATACCCCCTCCCCGGGCGAATGTTGCCTGAATGTAAAATTCATAACTTAAGTTTTAAGACTCCGATTTACGTGCCGTTCAAAGTGTTGCGAAGCTAGAGTAATAATCTATAACTTAGTAAAATAAAATGAACCATATGACTCAGATTTATAGGAATTATACTATGATGAGATGATGATACTTAGTGATTATATACTAAAAAGCTTGGTTTCTATCTTGAATAGAGTTAACTATGCTTTGTTGTGAATTGATGTATGTTTTTGACGTTATGATGTGCGTATTATGAAGCTTGTGATGAGGTAAGATGAACATGATGAACGATGATGCGTTTTGACTAACCGTGGTTGTATCTTTGTGTGTTGTTTCACATCATGCATTCATAGAATTTGTAGGATGATCGTCCAATGATGCTTTGCAGGATGATGAATCTAATGAAGTTTTGTATGACATTTGGTCCAGTGATGGCCTTAATCCCATAGTCTGTATTAAGTGCAAAAATTATGATGTGCTCCGGTTCCAAGCGGGAATCGATCTTATTGGTGAGGATCTTTGGAGGTGACGATGACTAAGTCATCAGTGATGTTTCGGTATCACATGCATGAGTGTTATTAAGTTGCATTTCATTATTTGTGGCATTGCACGATATGTGAATTAAGTGATATGTTTGATGAATTCTTGATTTGTGGTGCTTTTATGTGAAGGATTAGTGATTACCGTTATGCTATAGATGTAGTGAATGATGCCATGATGTTGTTGTTGTTCATATTCCATGACTACTATATCTATTACTTATGCTTTTTATAATGGTTGCGATTTACTCACTCTTTCTGCTTGAAGATGTTGCCTCCAAACGTGGGTAACTTGCAGGTGATCAAAATTAGTGCAAGAAGCTTAGGAGGTAGCTTCAGAGTGCGCTTGTTTAGTTTCTATTGAGTCTAGTGGGTCTTGCTCTGATGTATAACATTGGTTTGGGATCGTTTGTTTTGGAACTATTATGTTCTTTTTTTATTCGAAGATCTTTGAATTACCGTTTGTGGTACTTAAACTATTTTTGAAGTATGATTTCATGGATGATAAAGTGTGATGAAGTCTTATGAAGTATTTATTTTAATAAAGGTATTTTGAACTATGAATTCCGCTGCGATATGTGAAGTACTATATGTTGATGGTAAAGAACTATCAGATTTATTAGTTTTTGCAACCCGTGTTACGGAGCAGGACTGTTTATTATAAGATGTTATATGAATATGTGACACCCTTGTGACTTTAATTAAATTTTTATTTTCGTAAAATAGATGCAAAATATGTTTGGGTTAGAAGGGTGTTACAAGAAGAATATCCCTTGACAAACTTCTTAAGGTGCCTCTCCTTAGGCAGTCTCTCGATCTCTATCTTAAGTTGTTAACACTCTCCAATATGGCGCCCTTTGATTATAATGGAACTTGCACAACCTACCTGGTTCATGACCCATCACATCCGCTTTTAGGGTTGGAGGTGTAGGGATGTTGTGCAAGTGAAGGACCTCTCGTCAGATTTGTTTACGGTGAGTCTTCAGGGGTGTGAAGCTCTCTTCCATCTTGCCTACTCTTTTGAATGCAGTATTGTCCTTGATGGGAGAGGTATAGTTACTTTTCCTCCGGTGGTGCAAACCCTCGGCGTTAGGAACACACTCTTTAACATATTGCGCTTATTCTCAGTGTTGTTCTCCTCACCTTTTATGTAGCATCATGCCCTATAAATCACTTATGCTAATGAAAGCGTTGGCTTTTGGGTGAGATACTCGTTGAAATGTCCATATTGAGTCCATTTTGGAATTCCCCACAAACATTTATTGGTTTGGTGTAACATCCCATATTTTCAATTTACTAATTTAATTATAATTTAAATTAATCATTGAAATTATTTGGCTTTTATTGAGTTATTGGAGAAATTTAGAAAATAATGTTATTGGGCTTGTGGTGTAGTTAGTAGAAGGGAGGTGCTATTTGTTTAAGCCTTTACTAACTATTAACTCTAATTTTATAAAATAAGAAAAGAAGGAAAAATTGGAAAATTGAAAATCAAAAGAGTCAGAGAAGAGAAGAACAGTACGTGAAAGAGAGCTTTGAAGGAAGAAGAGGAAGAACCAAGAACACTTGCAAAGGTAAGGGGGCAGGGGCGGATCCATGTATATTGGAATGGGGGCTCAAGCCCCCATAAAAAATTTCAATTTCGTTCACACTATTATATTATTATTTATTTAGCCCCCATTAAATTTAATTAAATTCATTAAATTACACCTATTCAATTATAATAAAATAATATTTTAACTTTTCAGTTTTTTCTATTCAATTTGACTTTCTTAAATTTGTTTATTGGTATCTTTAATTATTAATTAAAACCTCTACACTTATTCTCCTTAACTTTTACGCATTTGCTCCTTTCACTTTCTATTAGTCTTACTTTAACATTTAAAATTTGGATTTTTAATGTGTAAAATTATAGTTTAATTTTTTATTTCTTCAATAATTTTATTTTAATCCAATTTATATATATATATATATATATATATATATATATATATATATATATATATATATATATATATATATATATATATATATATATATATATATATATATATATAGGGGATGTATCAAGTAGGAGGAATTTTTAAATAAGAGATAAGAGGATTCAATGCTAATAATTGGATTAATCAAGAGAGAGAATTAAATTATTTATTAAAATATTAATGTAATTATTATTTCTCTCTCTTGATTAATCCAATAGTTAGCATTAAATCCTCTTATCTCTTATTTAAAAGCCCTCCTACTTGATACATTCCCTATATATATATATATATATATATATATATATATATATATATATATATATATATATATATATATATATATATATATATATATATATATATATATATATATATATATAGTAGGTGTTGTTGACAATGAAAAAAAAATCATAAAATAATATGAAAACTAATATATTTGATAATGTTATTCGCAATAAAATAATATAATTTATATAATTTTTTCCTGTATTTTTAAAAATCATAAAAAATTCTTTAATCAAATATATAAAATATTTTCTTGCCCCCACTATAAAAATATTCTGGATCCGCCACTGTAAGGGGGGACTCTCCAATTATCATCTTTTATGATTTCATGAATGATAGGATTGATTAAGTAGATTAGTTCTCTCAATTTCATATGTTCTAGGTTTTGGGATTTTGAAGTTTTACGTTCAATTGTGTGGTTTTGATGCAATATAATTGTGGTGTCGTTTTCTTTACCTCCCCGTTTCACTTGGGAGGACGGCACGCTAGACCCTTCACGCGAAATTTGGAAGGAGAATGCGCCCGTGGTGGGATGAATTTTGTTTCAGTTCTTCCTACGATATCACACGAACTTTCTTATTTGTCCTACGAGTAGGAAAGGGGAAAAAAGATCTCAACTAAACCCTAGGAGTTTGCTAAGTGTGGGGATTTCACCTAGACTAGAAATTCTGGAGTCCGGGGGGTCGGTTATACATAGGGAAGTGTTTAAACACCCTACATATCTGTAGTACTCTACAGGAACCTTCTCTGTGTCATTTGTGTTTGTGCTTATTGCTAATGATTGGGAAAGTTTCTCCTTTGTGTTAGGAGAAAGAATTGATTTGATTTGAAAAGACAGACAGACAGACAGACTGGCTATTTTTGGTATTTTATTAGCTCGCTGAGATTCCTTGTGAACCTCATGCCTACATATCCCTAGTGGAAGTCAGAGCTTAATGTAGTTCGGGGAACTAACTAGGGAAATTAATGTTTTTGGTGCCTTGCTTGAAGCTCAAGGTTGAAGCTTGAAATAAAATCTCTGTTTACAGTAAAGAGACATGAAATCATCTCTACAGAGAGGTATTTGTACTATTCTACCACAAACATTGTAAAGGAGTGACAGAATAACTGAATTCATTTCATTCAAGAGGGGGACCTTACTTGTGTGTGTGCAAGTATGCCAGTCAGATGCCTCTTAAATGAAAGAAAGATGCTCGTCCAAATTAGGGAAAGTTTGCACATGTCTGGGTTTTACTGCCAGCTCATGCCTTTCAAAATCCTAAATGGGAGACTTGTTTGAAATTGAAATTGAAATGTAATGTTTGTTTGTTTGAATGTGGTAGAGTAGTAAAAATATCTCTCTATAGAGATAAGCTATGTCTATCTACTGTATAAAAGATTTGACTTTAGCTGGCTTGTATGAGGCCCAAGCTTGAGGCTTTTTGATTGATTTATTAATGATTATTGACTCTGGGAGATGGCTCCACTGGGGGTTAATTACAGGGTATTTTTTGTGTTCTGTACAAAGCCCAGAATTGAGGCTGACTCTGTTTAGGGAAAGTCTATTTGATGGATTTTATTTGGTGTTCTGTACAAAGCCCAGAATTGAGGCTGACTCTACTTAGGGAGACTCTATTTGTGTGCCTTGTACAAAGCCCAAGGTTGTGGCTGACTGCTGAGAAAATTGGGTTTTTTATACTATGACTCTAGTTAGGGAAAACATTATTTTCTGCCTTGTACAAAGCCCAAGGTTGTGGCGGACTCTTTTTTTTATGAATTGAGTATGGATGACTCTATGGGGAAAGATCCTAGGTGTTAGGAATCTTTGACACATGAAAATATGATTTATCTGCCTTGTACAAAGCCCAAGGTTGTGGCTGACTCTTGACGGGGGAGTTTTATTGTTTAGACGCCTTGTATGAAGCCCAAGGTTGAGGCTAACTGTTTTTGTTGGTTTTGACTCTACTGGAGATTAAAAAGACTGTTTTTCTTTGGAAGCTAACCCTTTCCAGGGATTTTGACTCAGCTGGTAGAATTGTTTGTGAAAGATTGACTTTATCATGTTTTTTTGTTTGTTTTGGAGGCTGACCCTTTCCAGGGGTTTTGACTCTTTTGGGGAAATTATCTCCTAAGAGAAATGAACCTTTATTTTATTTATTAACTGATTTTTGGAGGCTAACCCTTTCCAGGGGTTTTTATTGAAATGAAGGAATGTGTGGAAGCTAACCCTTTCCAGGGATTTTTATTGAAATGAATGATTTGGGTAGCACTCCATTAATTATTAAAGATGAAAAGATTGGCAGAAAGATTATCTAGGGGAGACTTCTTGTTTAAAGCCCAAGATGAAGGCTGACTCAATGCTGAGGATGACCAAAACATGGATCCTAGACTCTACTGAGGAAGATTGATGAAGATAAGGGTGACAGAGACTGTCCATGTCTCTCATTCCAAAAGGTTTACTCAATGTAAAATTGAGACAAACTTAGCTTGTTTAAAGTCTGGTTTAAATTGGAAGAAACTCACCAGGGTAGGCTAATAGGTGACTAAAGACCTGTTCCTATGTTTATAAGAAACCTGATGGGTCCTTGTATACAAGCTCAAGAGGAAGCTGGAAATGCTTTTAAGAAGCCTGTGGGTCCTTGTACAAAGCCCAAGAGGAGGCTAATCGAGGGTCCTTGTTATAGCACAAGAGGAAGCTATGTAGTTTTGAACTTATTTTGGCTCTAAGCAAATGGGTAAGAGGTTTCACCGGGAATAATTCCTCTTTGGGTGGATGTGTCCTATTATTTGGATTCTAAGGTTTTTGCCAAGATGTTTCACCGGGAATAATTCATCTTGGTGGTTTGGACTACAGATCTCTAATTAGGAAAGAGCCTTCACCGGGAAGACATTCTCAATCCTAGGTCATATTCCTATAATATATATATAGTTTGACTGTCCTAAGGTTTATACTCAAACGCAGTTCTAAACTAATATATGCACAGTTTATATTTGACAGTAATTTAAATAAAGACTGTAAATTGAAAGCTTGTAAAGCCTAACCTGGATGGAGTGGAGGCCTTTGAAGAAGTATGTACAGAGCCTCAACAGTATTTTTGTGGATAACAGTTGAATGTACTTATGATAAACAGTTAATGATTTTTGAAAACAGAAGAAGTGAAGATGGACTAAGGTCACATAGGTATCTGAAGAGTTTCACCGGGAATAATGCCCTTCAAATACCAGAAGAATGTTTTGAAAACAGAAAGGAGATTTTGAAAATACAGTTTTGAAAACAAGCTAAGAAGAGAAGGTTTTTGGGACTTACACTCTATTAGAGGCCCAGTACTTTACAGTACTGGTGTAAAAGCAATTTGAAAATGATTTGAAATGATATAAGATTTTGTTGTTTGAAAACCTTAATCACCTGGTTAAATCGGAGATTTGAACAGTTTTGAATTTTGACAAAAGTCAACTTAATTAAGGTAAAGATGGAGATCTATGCCTAATTAAGACCTAAGTAATTAGGGTTTTATCATAAATTTATTTACAAAATGATTAGATTAAAACAAAATGAATATATATATATTTAAAGTATTTAAGAAAACACTTAAAACACACTATTTTAAACCTAATAAAAATACATGAAATAAATAATATTTTTATGATTTTTTTGTTTATTCACAAAATAGATATATTAAATAGCAAGTGTGTGAAAAATGAAGTGAAAATAAATTAATTTGATAGGTTAATTAATTATATGAAGTTGTGAGAAAATTGAAGGAAATAAGTGATAAAAAAAATGTTTTGGCCTCACCATGGTTTGAACCCGCGCCCTTGAAGCCAACAACTCAAAATAACACCACTGCGCCAACGCGCGCTTGGTGTTAGTGACTTGCCTTCAATTGGTCATATTTCAAAACAAGTTGTAAATCTTTGAAAAATAAAAGAATCAAAAAGTCTCGGGCGAGGGGGATTCGAACCCCAGACTTGTGGCATGATGATACTAAGGGCGCATGTGTGGCCACTAGGACAAGTTGTTTAGTCGTTAATAAAACGCATACCATTCAAAATAAAATAAGCTACAACCCAGGAAATTTGAAAAATGGCGCCACCAGCTTCATCTTCAACCTTCAACTTCTGATTTTTTGAATTTGCTATCTCCTTCGTTTCTCAACCAAACTTAAAGATGTAAACATGGATTTTGCTCGTTTTTGGACGAGGATTATGATGGTGTCCTTTAATTTCATTTATTCTAAGTGTAACATAAAATTCGCAAGCATGAACACTAAGAACCCTAAAACTGAAATTAAACATGAAATGCTATATATGTATGCTTTGATGCAATTGATTGAGGGCTAATGATCTATGAAGGTGCAGAAACCAACTGGTAACTTCATTTTAAATTTATCATGCGTGAATCATAGAGTTTGAAGCTTTGGAAACTTACCTGAAAAATGAAGATCGGGCTCTGATCAAAGTGTGTTGCAGAGCTGTTGTAATGATCCAGATAGCTTCAGTGATCCTCCTTGAAGGTGTTGAGATGCTTAGCTTGGACTGAAAGTGCCCAGAACCTCTTGCTCGACCCCAACTACAACAGCTCCAAGTGAGTGATGAAGATGATGATTCCTCACTTCCAGAAGTGTTTCAGGGGTTTGGATCACCTCTAAATGACTCCCCTAATGTGTTTGAATACTTAATTCCAAAGGAAGAGCTTTGGTTTGAAGAATCCGAGTCTTCTTGCCAAAGAACCTTTGAAAACCTTAAGTATGGAGAAAGAAGAGAGAAAGCAAGAATTCTGTTGCTTTGGTGTGTTTTTCTACTGAAGTATGGCCTCCTATTTATAAGCAAATGAATGCAGATCAATTGGCTGTGGAGAGCTTGCTTAATGAAGTCATTTTGGTTTCTTAGCCATGAAGAAAGTTTGCAAATATCTCTTATGCAATGATGAGAATTTTGATTCCATTTGACCAATCCCCTAGCCCTCGATTTTGTTTGATCTTAGGGGACAATTCTGAGCCAGAAATGAGCTCTAATTGGTTGGTGAGAAGATTCCTTGGATGATTCATCAATTTGCCATAAATTCACAAATGTAATCATTACATAATCACATGTTCTTGTTTTTAGAATCTTCTTCAATTCTTATGGCATGGTGAAAATGGATGCATGGCATGTTTGCAGATGTATTATGGGTCATGTAGCATCAGTATTTGAGGTCATGTGCACAAAACTTCAAAGTTCCAAAATGATGCATGACCTATAATTTTACTTTATGAGGCCAACTTTGAACAAGCATAACTCCTAGCTCAAATTGAATTTTGAGAAGGTTGAACACAATTTGGAAAGCCCTAAACATCTACTTCAAATCATTAGTTTATGTCTTCTTCAGAATCATTTGGGAAATTTGTGAAAAATGAGCCCAAAGTTGGATGAAAACTAGGTTAAAACACTTAGAAAAATTTCTAAGTGTTTATGACCTAAACCTTAAAATTTTCAAAACTTCAAAAATGATTGATCTTTTGGAAAAAGTTCCTTTGTAAGATGTTGTTTCATTTTGCAAGATCTACAACTTTCATGTTGGAAGTTTTTTGAGTTGTGTAGGTGAAATTTTGAGATCTCACCATGCCTTCAAAAACCCTAATTCCCGACTTTTTGCTCCTTGATGAATTTCTTTGAATTTCTTTGGCCAAATGACTTTGATATCCATATTTTGATGATATTGATCTTTGAAAGCCATTTTTTGACCAAAAACCTTAAAAGTCAAAGATGGTCCTTCACAGTTGACTTTTCCTGACAAAAGTGAATTTTTGGGCTTTTGTGTAGAAACAAGATCTTCTCCTCAAATGAATGATATAAATGGATTATATTGAGGTAGTAGAGATTCTTGAATCATGTCTTGAGTTTTGGATTCATGCCCTGATTAAAAGTCAACCATCTTGGTGAATTAGGTCAAAACCCTAATTTGTCGACCATGTGAAAATAATGACTGTAGATTTTGAATTGAAGTGTGATGCCCAGTAGATCTTGTCATATGAGGTATTTGAAGATGATTGATGTCTTTGAATGACCCTCTGAGGCTTTTTAGGGTTTCCCAAATGTGATCCCTGATTTCAGTCCTTGATAGGCTCAAAACCCTAGTCTGGTGACCTGAGTGAACCTGTGCTCAGATGACTGGATGTCTTAATCAATCATAGATGAGAAAAATGAAGTTCTTGAGCCCCATGATTGTATTAGAGACTAATCCTTGTATTGATTGGTCCTTTGCCTGAGCTTTCTTGTCTTTGAGCATCCTCGATTAGGTACCAGATGGAGAAATCACTGCTCTGAGTACCTGTCTTGTCCTGATGAAAATCCTGAAGATATGTCATCTCAGGGGGGTCAAAAATTAGGGTATGACAGATGCCCCTATTTAAGTTTCTTTTATCTGGAGGGGGAGAGAGATTGATATCTCGATCTCTCCTGCATAAAAGAGACTTAAATATCAAAGAATGCCCGAATTTTGGGCGCTCCTGAGATGTTGTGATTGATAAAATCTTTGCATGACTTGATCCCGTTGTCGCATTCAGCGGGGGATGAGGAGATAAACTCCTGTAGAAATATTTGATGTGGGTTCTGGTGAATGAATGGCAGCGTAGGATGCGCGATCCATCTTCTTTAACTAAGTGTTGATACTCAGAAAAGGTAGACAACCTCCTCTCGTTTCGGATGTCCATATCTCGAAACTAGTCTTAGTTGTGTTTGGACGATATCTCAGATAAAGAGAAAATCTCCAAAGGTTTGTTTCCTCGTCAAACTTCTTATCATCGCTCGGAGGTAAGATGCCATTTGACGGTAGTAAAGAAACTTCAAAGGTTTGTTTCCTCGTCAAACTTCTTACCATCGCTTGGAGATAAGATGCCATTCAACGGCTGTAGAGAAACTTCACCATCTTCCCTTTTGACTTGACGTCTTTGAAAGATTGTCACATGGGCCCGCGCTCTTTTGAGGGGCTAATGACTTTTGTTGGAAGGCGGACGAACTATTTTCGGGGTGAAAACTACCATTCGTCGACTGGTGCCTGGGGAATCAACAAACTGTTTTCCTAAGAGGAAAACTGCCATTCATTGACTCTGTGGGGAACTAAACATCCCAGAAACAGACAAACTGTTTGAAGAAACTGCCATTTGTCGATCTCTTTAAGTGTTTAACAGACAAACTGTCTTTTCTTGGGAAAAGACTGCCATTTGCCAATCGCTTAGGGGAACAAACTGTCTTTTACTGGGAAAGACTGCCATTTGTAGACCCTGCTGTGAGAAAGTGAGCAAACTGTCTTCTGCTGAAAGAAACTGCCATTTGCTGACTGCTGGGGAAACAAACTGTCTTCTACTGGGAGAGACTGCCATTTGTCGACCCTGCTGGAGAAAGTGAGCAAACTGTCTTCTGCTGAAAGAGACTGCCATTTGCTAACTGCTGGGGAAACAAACTGTCTTCTTCTGGGAGAGACTGCCATTTGTAGACCCTGCTGTGAGAAAGTGAGCAAACTGTCTTCTGCTGAAAGAGACTGCCATTTGCTGACTGCTGGGGAACAAACTGTCTTCTACTGGGAGAGACTGCCATTTGTAGACCCAATTACTGACTCCGCCGGGAATTATGAACTATCCTCTGGATGAAGACTATCGTTCATTGACTCCGCTGGGGAATGCGAAATAGACTATCTTATTCGAATAAGATTATCGAGTGTCGCTTTGCAGGGGAATCTCGGCTGAGGAATTCCAAAAGTGAACAAACTATCTCTTTGATGGAGACTGCCATCTGTTGACTTGCTTGGGGAGATCCTTGTGTATGAACTGTTATTCTCGAAGGAAAAAGTTTCTCCGGAACTTGCGTGGGAAACTTGAGTTCATGCCTTAATGACTTAGGCATTCACATGATCAAAGCCTGACTTGACTATGCAATTGTAATGTATGCATGAATATGATGACAAATAAAATGCAAAGTGAATGTGAATAGAATTGTCGCGGATGTAAAATCCTATGCTGCGACTTGAAATTCCTGTGGAGTAGAAGATGTCCTCTTCTTGTAGTTCGAACTCTGTTAGGGATATCTGATTATCAGTTGTCCGCTGTCCGAAGTGAGAAGTATGAATTGAAGTAAAGATCCGTCATCGGGAGATGTTCGCAAAGCGACCACATGGGGAAATCTTGGTTCCCGGAGTCTCAACCGTTCTCGGAGCAACTGTTTGCATTCTCCCTATTGTTTGTAAACCTTAGAAAGAAATTTCACCTTTATTTTTGCAAGTAAATTCATTTTATTTTATGAAAACATTTGTTTCAAGAAAATGACTGTTTAAACTTAAAATGCATTTCAAGAAACTGAAAAAGACTAGATTGCAAAGAAAAGCACAAGGCTCAAATTATTATATATATGGAATGGTAATCAGCCAAATGCTTGATTCCATGGAGTATTTACAAAGTTGGAAATTGGTAATTTTTCGGGAAAAGGGCTACGATGAAACGTGACGACCGTTATCTTTCCCTTTCACTCCAAGTTGCGCTGTATCCGTGCTTCGTAGAAGATGACCTACTGCTGATGAACACTCCGCTATGGATTTTGAATAATCAAGTTTTGTCCTGAACACAGTTACTTGCCATATATCCCTAACTTTTGCGTAAACTACCCCTTTCAGGTTTTAAGTCTACCGGGATTGATTATATATTTTATTTTTATGTCTCTAACTTTTTCCTGAATCGCCCTTTCGGGTTTTCGATTCACCGAGACGCTCTTTTTTGCCTAAGTCGCTCTTTGCGAGTTTTCAACTTAGCGAGCTGTTCTTTTGTTTATTTAGGCGAAGTATTTCTTGACTGCGTCGACGTTCACAGGACGGGTGAATTCTTCTCCATCCATAGTCGTGAGTATTAAGGCTCCTCCTGAGAAAGCTCTCTTGACCACGTAGGGGCCGTCATAATTGGGAGTCCATTTCCCTCTCGAATCTGTGAGAAAAGATTGAATCTTTTTGAGTACAAGGTCGCCTTCTTTGATTGTGCGAGGTCAGACCTTTTTGTCGAAAGCTTTCTTCATTCTTTGTTGATATAGCTGACCGTGGCATAAAGCTGTCATGCGCTTTTCTTCGATTAAGTTTAATTCATCGAATCTGCTTTGACACCACTCGGCTTCTGTTAATTTTGCTTCCATCAAGACTCTCATTGATGGAATCTCAACCTCTATTGGTAGGACTGCCTCCATGCCATATACAAGGGAGAAAGGAGTTGCTCCAGTCGAAGTACGTACTGATGTACGGTAACCATGAAGAGCATACGGGAGCATTTCATGCCAATCTTTGTAGGTGATGACCATCTTCTGAATGATTTTCTTGATGTTTTTGTTAGCTGCTTCTACAGCCCCATTCATTTTTGGTCTGTAAGGAGATGAGTTGTGATGTTCGATCTTGAATTCTTCGCAAAGCTCCTTCATCGTTTTGTTATTCAAATTTGACCCATTGTCAGTGATTATCTTGCTAGGAATGCCGTAGCGACAGATGATGTGATTCTTGATAAACCTGACGACAACTTGTCTTGTGACGTTTGCATATGAAGCTGCTTCAACCCATTTGGTGAAATAGTCTATGGCTACCAAGATGAAGCGATGTCCGTTGGACGCCTTTGGCTCGATCATTCCAATCATGTCGATTCCCCACATGGAGAAAGGCCAAGGGGAAGAGAGTATGTTGAGAAGAGATGGTGGCACATGAATTCTATCGGCGTAGATCTGACATTTGTGACACCTCTTTGCGTACTGGTAGCAATCTGACTCCATCGTCAGCCAATAATATCCTGCTCTCAGTATTTTCCTTGTCATGGTATGTCCATTGGTGTGAGTACCAAAGGAACCTTCATGTATTTCTCTCATGAGTATTTCTGCTTCTTTTCTGTCAACGCATCTGAGCAGAACCATGTCGAAGTTTCTCTTGTACAGAACATCTTCATTCAGGAAGAATCTACAAGCTAACTTTCTCAAAGTCTTTCTATCTTTCTTTGATGCCCCAAGAGGGTACTCTTGCTTTTGAAGAAAGTTCTTGATGTCGTGATACCACGGTTTGTTGTCGATGATTGCTTCTACTGTGAAAACATGAGCGGGCCTATCCAGGCGCATAACATCGATCTGAGGAATGTCATTCCAATGATTTATCCTAATCATGGAAGAGAGTGTGGCTAATGCATCAGCCAAATTATTTTCTTCACGAGGAATGTGATGAAAATCTACCCTGTCGAAGAATGGTAACAATCTTCTCGCGTAGTCTTTGTAAGGAATTAGCCCTGGTTGGCGTGTTTCCCATTCTCCTTTGATTTGATTGATGACCAAAGCAGAATCTCCATATACATCCAAGTGTTTGATTCTTAGATCCATGGCTTCTTCGAGACCCATGATCCAAGCTTCATATTCGGCCTCATTGTTTGTGCATTTGAAAGTCAATCTGGCAGTAAATGGAATATGGGTACCCTGAGGTGTAACAATGATTGCCCCAATTCCTCGTCCATAAGCATTGACAGCTCCGTCAAAGATTAAGCCCCACTGGGATCCTATCTCAGGTCCTTCGTCTGGTAGTGGCTCGTCGTGATCTTTCATCTTGAGGTACATGACGTCCTCGTCCGGAAAGTCGAAACTGGTTGATTCATGACCATTGAGTGGGTGGTGAGCCAGGTGCTCAGCTAGAATGCTTCCTTTCACGGCTTTCTGTGCGTGATACTCAATGTCGTATTCTGATAACAACATCTGCCAACGGGCAATTCTCCCGGTTAAAGCAGGCTTCTCAAAGATGTACTTGATTGGATCCATATGAGAGATCAAACAAGTAGTATGTCGAATCATGTACTGGCGGAGACGCTTGGCAGCCCAGGCCAAAGCACAACACGTCTTCTCGAGCATGGAGTAACGGGATTCACAGTCAGTGAATTTCTTGCTCAGGTAGTAAATGGCATGCTCTTTTCTTCTTGTTTCGTCTTGCTGTCCAAGGACACAACCCATGGAATCTTCTAAGACGGTTAAGTACATTATCAAAGGTCTTCCTTCCACTGGAGGAGACAAGATGGGTGGTTCGAGCAGATATTCCTTAATGCTGTCGAACGCTTTCTGACAATCGTCTGTCCAGACGCAACTCTGATTTTTCCGTAGAAGTTTGAAAATAGGAGCACAAGTTGCTGTCATGAGATATATGAATCTCGAGATATAATTCAGACGTCCAAGAAATCCTCTAACTTGTTTCTCGGTTCTGGGCGAAGGCATTTCTTGAATTGCCTTGACTTTGTCTGGATCTACTTCAATTCCTCGTTTGCTGACAATGAAACCAAGGAGTTTTCCTGAGTAGACACCAAAGGTGCACTTGTTGGGATTCAGGCGAAGCTGAAACTTCCGTAAGCGTTGAAATAACTTTGTCAGATCCTGTATGTGATCTTCTTCATTTTCTGATTTGGCAATCATGTCATCCACATAGACTTCCACTTCCTTATGCATCATGTCGTGGAAAAGCGTAGTCATGGCTCTTTGATAAGTTGCCCCTGCGTTCTTTAGTCCAAAAGGCATAACTTGATAGCAGAACGTGCCCCAGGGGGTGATGAAAGCTGTTTTTTCCATGTCTTCAGGTGCCATTTTGATTTGGTTGTATCCTGAAAATCCGTCCATGAACGAGAAAACTTTGGATTTTGCTGTACTGTCTACCAACATATCAATATGCGGTAAAGGAAAATCATCCTTAGGGCTAGCTTTGTTCAAATCTCTGTAGTCGACGCACATGCGGACTTTTCCGTCTTTCTTAGGAACGGGAACAATGTTAGCTAACCACTGAGGGTATTCTGAAGTGACGAGGAAACCTGCGTTGATCTGCTTTTGAACTTCCTCTTTGATTTTCATGGCCATCTCCGGATGAGTTCTTCTCAATTTTTGCTTGACCGGAGGGCATTCTGCTTTTAATGGCAAGTGATGCTCCACTATACTGGTATCCAACCCTGGCATATCTTGATAAGACCAAGCGAAGACATCTGAGAATTCTTTGAGCAGCTGTATCAAACTCTCTCTGATCTCTGAACTGAGCGAAGCTCCAATCTTAACCTCTTTTCTGTTTCCATCGGAACCAAGGTTAATGATCTCTAGAGGCTCATTGTATGGCTGAATGGCCTCTTCCTTTTGCTGAGGTAATTGTGAAATTTCCTTTGATATTTCTTCGCCTTCTTCTTCCTCTGCCTCGAATACAGGAAACTCAAAGCTTGGAGAAGTCATACGGTCGCACGTTTCAACGGGGTATTTTATGATTAATCTGCATATGTGTGATAAGTTTTATTTAGACAACGAGGGAAGACTCGGTGTATGCAGTTAATGGAATATTTGATGTTTTTTAAGGGTGTTTTTTAGGATTACCAATTTCCGAAAAAAGAAAAGGAAAAACTAAACGAAGGAACAGAAAGACATTTTTATTTATTGACAGTCATTTCTTGAAACAAAGACCCTATAAAACAAAACTCTATTGCTTTGGGCGAAGCAAAGAGGGACATTTTCCTAAGAAATAGTAAAATGCAAAGCCCTATGAAACATCTCTTCACCCTGGGCTATGGTGAGAGGACAAAATAACGGTGAAAGTTCCTACTTAGGAGTGCGAACAACAGTTGAAACTTCAACAGCTGTCCAGTAGTGGCGAACCCCATTGTGCACTAAGTAATCCGGAACCTTAGGCTTAAGCTGGCCTGTGGTAGGTCTTGATTTACCAACCACTGTCTTTGCAACACTCAGACGATCTTCTTCTACTTCAGCAGACTGAGCGGTGTGAGCATACCCATTTCCAAGTGGAGTATGTCGGTTTTTCTTTTGAGGAAACTTCCAATCTTCTGAATGGAGAGACTCGTTGTCGGAGACACTTTCGAGATCATCCTCTTCTGTATTTTGGTCTTGCTCTTCTCCCAAGATGGCATTGACTAGATATGTGAACTCTAAATCCGCAGCCTCGGAAGGTGACTTGGGGATATAATCCTCAATGATGACTTCACCGGATGTTGATGAATAGCAAGGGTTATACGTCTCTTTTGGCTGAGAGAGGTACTCATAATCAATGTTCCATCCAGTTGGAACAATATCTTCAAGAGAGATTCTTGAACTTTCAGGAGCGGAGTATTTTACCATGTAGTCAAATTTTCCGCTTGGTTCTCCTAATGTATCCCAAGTCTCTTCGGGGATAGAAGGAACTTTTTCTGATGAACCATGACTTCTGGTGGTGAAGCTGTCAGTAACTTCATCACTGCTTGGTTGAGTCTTACTTTCAGATTCTCCATTTGGATAACAGCAAAGTGGTTCAGATTCTGATAGGGAGATGTATCCTGCTTTGTTAAGATAGGATAACCATTCCTCTTCATCGGTGCTTTCCGTACCGATGATATTGACTGTTTGTTGGACAGGTTGAAGAAAACCTCCACTGCAGAAAGTTTCTTGAATTGGGAGAACTACCTCAATCCCTGGAATAGCTTTTGATGATGTTGGAAAGAATCCAATTCCTGTTCTGTTCTTGTTGTTGGTAGGAATATTAATGTGCCCCCAACCACTGGTAGTGCCATCCTTTACAACTTGGATTGCATCTTTGTACGAAGAGATAGACGCTGCTTTCTCCTTTCCTTTGTCTAAGGAAGGTGCTTGGAATTTAGTTCCAACAACTTCTTTTGGTTCTATGTCGGAGAATGATGACAGGTTGCTGACGATCAGAGCTCGTTCTCCACATACGGTTACCAATTTGTTATTTCTTATGAACTTCAGTTTCTGATGAAGTGTTGAAGTAATTGCCCCAGCCTCATGAATCCACGGGCGACCTAGCAAACAACTGTATTGTGCTGGAATGTCCATAACTTGGAAAGTGATTTTGAACGTCTGAGGTCCAATAGTTATGGGAAGATCCACTTCTCCGAAAACTGACTTTCTTGATCCATCAAATGCTTTGACGATGACATGACTTTTTCTTAGAGGGTAATCTTCGAAAGGTAGTCTTGATAATGTTGATTTAGGCATGACGTTGAGAGAGGATCCATTGTCTATTAGGACTCCTGTGAGCACATCACCCATGCAGCCAACTGAGATGTGAAGTGGAAGATTGTGGTCCACTCCTTCTTCAGGAAGATCTTCGTCACAGAAACTTAAGCTAGTCCCGGCGGAGATGTTGGCAACGATGTTGTTGAATTGGCTTATGGTAACACTTGGTTCTACGAAAGCTTGTTCCAAAACTTTCTGTAGAGCTTCCCTATGAGCTTCAGAACTCAATAGTAAGGAAAGAACAGAAATCCTAGACGGAGTATGTAGTAATTGATCTACAATGTTGTATTCACTCCTCTGGATTAATTTCAAGATCTCATCATTTTCTTTCGCTTGAACAGCATTGGTCGGATGATCATCTTGCCTTTGTGGTACTTCCTCTGAAGGTTTCTCCACATTTTCTGTTGTTCTGTTGAAGACTCGTCCACTTCTGGTGACTCGACTAACATCAGCAATGTTGACAACAGACGGTAATGGTATTTCCTTACCATTTTCAATGAATGTAGCGTTGTATTTGTATGGTATAGCCTTGTTGGACTCATACGGTACAGGACCTGGTAAGTAGATGACTAACGGAGCAATTGCTGTCTTCCTGCTATCATACTTGACTTGCATAGGTTCAACTTGATTAATCTGAGGAGATACGGTAAAGACTTCATCATCTTCTCTGTTGGCAAGAACAGTAATGGTATTGTCATCCATTAGCTTTTGAATGTCGTTGCGAACACGCAAACACCCTTGTGAATCTCTTCGGCAGATTCTGCATCTACTGTAAGCGTGGAAATCTGTTCCAAAGTAGGCAAGTCCATTTAAAGTTTTATGGAACCTGACTACCGATCCTTCAAGGTCTTCAACTTTGTAGATTTTGTATTCTCCTGGACATCCTTGAACCATGTTGACGTCATGTTCAGTTCTGACTCGGATATGTTGAATCCATCCTAAGTCCATTTGTTCTTGTAATGCAGCTTGAACTACGGCACATCCTTGAGTATTCTTTGGACAAATTTCACATGTGAAGTAGTGGTGAGGCGGTACATGACCGTACCCAGCTTGTTTAGCGTGCATCTTGACAAGATTTTCCCCTATCTGACGAATGTCGTAGATTTGGATGACATTGGGGTGTTGATCTATCAGATTTACTGAAGCTTCTTTATGCTGCGGCAAAGGATTTGCTTGGACATTTAGATTAGTATCTTTGAAGGATAGCATTCCGCTTTTTACTAATCGTTGGACGTCCATCTTGAAAGAGAAACAGTTCTCAATATTGTGACCTGGTGCCCCCTGATGATAGGGACAAGATTGGTCAGCCTTATACCATGGTGAGGAACTGTTTGTAGGATTTGGAGGACTTCTTGTCTGAATGAGTCCTTTTGCCAGTAATGTTGGAAACAATTCTGCATACGGCATTGGTACGGGGTCAAAGGCAGGATACCTTGGAGCCCGATTGTTGTAATTTGGAGGTCGAACCTGCTGCTGAGGTTGCTGCAACCTTTGTTGAATTTGTTGTTGCGAGACCTGAGGTTGATAAACTGGCGCTGAGTTAACAACCGGAGTTATTGTTGCAACTTGAGGTTGGAATTTCTTCTTGATTTTGTGCAAGACATTGCTGACATCTTGATCCTTTTTCTTCTGGAAAGAACTTCCATACTTCCTTGGACCAATAGAAGATTCTGGTTCTTTGTTCAAGCGACCTTCTCGAACTGCTTCTTCTAAACGCACACCCATGTTTACCATCTCGGTAAAGTCACTTGGTGCACTTGCAACCATTCGTCCGTAGTAAAATGGACTCAAAGTTTTGAGATAGATTTTTGTCATTTCTTTCTCTTCAAGTGGTGGACAAATTTGAGCAGCAACTTCACGCCATCTCTGAGCGTATTCCTTGAAGCTTTCTCTATCCTTTTGAGTCATGGCCCGGAGTTGATCTCTGTCGGGAGCCATATCCAGATTGTACTTATACTGTTTGACGAAGGCCTCTCCGAGGTCTCGAAAAGTACGAATCTCTGAACTGTCCAAGTTCATGTACCACTTGAGTGCAGCACCAGTCAGGCTGTCTTGAAAATAATGAATGAGCAATTGTTGATTATCAGTCTGAGTTGACATTCTTCGAGCGTACATCACAAGATGACTTTGTGGGCATGAATTCCCTTTGTACTTCTCGAAATCTGGTACTTTGAATTTGTGAGGAATCTTAACATTTGGAACCAGACAGAGGTCTGCAGCATTCTTTCCAAATAGATCTTGTCCTCGGAGAGTCTTGAGTTCCTTCTGCATTTGCAGAAACTGTTCCTGGAACTCGTCCAATCTTTCATACACGCCAGCATCCTCACTTGGAGCGTGATGATATACTTGCCCTCCCTGCGGGGGAAAAGTATGCATAATCGGTCGTGGAGAAGCCATGACAGCAGATCTTGGTATCTCAGCGTTCTGTTGTGCGAAACCCATTGCCGTTGCTCTTGGAACTTCAATTTCCAGAGGTTTGTAACCCTCCGGTGGACGCATATCCATGGTGACTTTTGGAACTTCAGAAGCTGGAGGTATGTACCCTTCAGGAATAAAGTTATACGGCATGCCCCAAGGTCGATCAGGCGGCATGGTATACTGAGGAATAGGAGTAGAAACAATCTCGGAAACCACAGTCCTTTGTGGTTCTTCTGGCGTTGGTCGATTCTGCGCAACTACCAGGGCTTCTATCATACCATTGAGTCTTTCAACAGTACCCTTGAGAGTATTAATCTCTTCTCTGAGTTCTTCATTCTCTTGCTCAAAGTCTTCCATTCTTTTCTTGCGACTTGAACGAGTGTTGTATGAATGAGACAGCTTGAAAGTCTTGGTTCACCTCCTTCTCCTCCTCTCTTTCTGGAGAAAGGAAAGTGACTATTAGATCCGCGACAATTCTCGTGTCAGTGCGTACAACTAAAGCGATGTATGATATGCAATTAAGTTATTATTTTTCAAGGAAACACCATAATTACGTTATGAAACATCAAACTTTTATTAATTAAGCGAAAACGCCGTTTTTTACACACTTTGAAAAAGGGAAAATACAGAGAAACTGAGAGAAAGGACTCTAAAACTTTGATGAAGAGCCGACTTCACGTTCTAACATCTTCTTCTGTTTCTTGAGCTGAGCGTTCTCTGACGTGAGCTGATCGATGATCCAAGAAGCAGGAGGGATATGATGAGAAAGTGACGTTTGTGTCACTTGTCGATCGAGCACTTCAAGTGACTCATCCTTCCTTCTTAGGATGTTTTGAATTTCAACGTTTTTCGTGTTGACAATTCGATACTTGTTCCTCCAAGCATTCCTTTCTTGGCATACCTTGTTTAATGCCGCTTGCAGTTTTTCAACATCGGTGGAGAAAAGGTAAATTGATTCCCTTAGGGGAATAGGTTCCTGATGTTGATATGGCATCCTGAGCTTGAATGCTCTGACGCGTACCCATTGAAGGTAAGGATCCAGGGAGATGCAGAGATGTTTTCCTAACAATCTTCTCCCTTTGCTGTGTACAAGACGCCAGGCTTGGACAATTTCCTTCTTCAGCATGTTTCCATGATCGTCGATGTTCTTGAAGAACAGACCCTCCAATTGGATGTTACTTGGAATATTTTTCATGGGATAGTCGTATTGACGACGGGCTAAAGCTGGATTGTAACTGATTCCTCCCTTAGTTCCAATAAGGGGTACGTTGGGGAAACTTCCGCAACTAAAGATGATCTTGGTTTCGTCGTTGTCAGGACTACACCACTCAATGTCCGTATGAGTGAGAGACATGATTTTCTGTGACCAGTAAAGGCCATCCCTCATATTCCAGAAAGTGCTAGACTTCAGCAGGTGTGAAACGAACCATTCGTACAACAACGGTACGCAGCATGTGATTAATCCTCCTCGCTGCAGGTTTCTTGAATGCACAGAGTGATAAGCATCCGCAAGCAAGGTTGGAACTGGATTTCCAATTAAGAAGATCTTAATTGCGTTGATGTCGACGAAATCATTAATGTTAGGGAACAAAAATAATCCGTAGATAAGCAAAGCCAAGACTTCCTCAAAAGCGCTCATATCTTGGATGCTGACGAAGTACCGAGCTTGATCAAACAGGAATTTGGAAGGCAATCCTTGAATTCCTCCTCTACTCACCATATGAGTTCTGATGTCGACTACGTTCAAAGGAGTAGTTGCAGCAATGATAATGTCGTCAGGATTCTTTTCCAAACCGGAGTACGGATCTTGCGCGTACACGGGTATTCCAATCAGACGAGAGTACTCCTCCAACGTAGGCATGAGCTGATAATCTGGAAAGGTGAAGCAGTGATACGTTGGATCGTAAAACTGTACCAAGGTGGGAAGGATTCCATCCACCATGTTGGTATTGAGCAAAGGCAGAAGTTTTCCATACTTCTCCTTGAAAGCCTGGGGGTTGACCACCAGTTTTCCGAGCTTTCCCAGTTCCTCGACCTGGGGAATCTTGAAGGTGTATTTCCTAGCTCTCTTTCTTCCGTAATCCATGGTATAGATCCTTAAGTCCTTTCTCCGTTTCTCTCTTTCTATGAAGTTCAAAACGTTCGTTATTTAGTTTCCTTGAAAAACGACTCGAAAAAGACTCTTTTTGTTTTTAGTTGTTTATTAATGAATGATGCATGAATGCATGAATGCACACACAAGAGTTTTAAACAAACATGGCGTTGAAGGGTATAGTGGTCATGAAGTCCAAACGCAATCCCCGCCCCAATGGTAAACTAAGGTTAAGGATTTTTGTACCTGTAGAACGGGTTCTAGGGGTCTCAGAGTTTTTGCTCAACCTTAAAGATACGTTGACTGGTATCTATAAGAGAGTTTCCTCTGAGTGTAGTATCTGCGTGACAATTACTTCCGTAATCACCGCCCTACGTCCTAAAAAAGGCTTTAAGTGGGGTTAATGTGTTTCTAGGTCCTCCTGGTACAATTCAGTCTCGGAATGCAGTGGCGCAGTTAATCACAACCAGCCAGGCAAATCCCAAGAGTAGAATTGTGAACCAAGATTAGAGGGTCTTCACCGGGAAGACATCCTCCATCCTATCTTATGTTGCACTCAAATCCGGGTATAGGATTTCTCACCACAAGGGGGAATCAAGCCCTTCCCGATACAGAATAAACAAAATAAACAAATATATATGCAGCAAACACATGATATGACACAGAGGTTAGGCAGGACCTCTCTTGTTTGAGGGGGAATTTGGCATCCCTAATTCCTCATTGGGGCTGGACCAGCAACAGGTCAACCATTGGTTTGGATGAAAAACCAAGGTTTTGAACACTTATATCCCCAGCAGAGTCGCCATTTTTCTGTGGTGTCGTTTTCTTTACCTCCCCGTTTCACTTGGGAGGACGGCACGCTAGACCCTTCACGCGAAATTTGGAAGGAGAATGCGCCCGTGGTGGGATGAATTTTGTTTCAGTTCTTCCTACGATATCACACGAACTTTCTTATTTGTCCTACGAGTAGGAAAGGGGAAAAAAGATCTCAACTAAACCCTAGGAGTTTGCTAAGTGTGGGGATTTCACCTAGACTAGAAATTCTGGAGTCCGGGGGGTCGGTTATACATAGGGAAGTGTTTAAACACCCTACATATCTGTAGTACTCTACAGGAACCTTCTCTGTGTCATTTGTGTTTGTGCTTATTGCTAATGATTGGGAAAGTTTCTCCTTTGTGTTAGGAGAAAGAATTGATTTGATTTGAAAAGACAGACAGACAGACAGACTGACTATTTTTGGTATTTTATTAGCTCGCTGAGATTCCTTGTGAACCTCATGCCTACATATCCCTAGTGGAAGTCAGAGCTTAATGTAGTTCGGGGAACTAACTAGGGAAATTAATGTTTTTGGTGCCTTGCTTGAAGCTCAAGGTTGAAGCTTGAAATAAAATCTCTGTTTACAGTAAAGAGACATGAAATCATCTCTACAGAGAGGTATTTGTACTATTCTACCACAAACATTGTAAAGGAGTGACAGAATAACTGAATTCATTTCATTCAAGAGGGGGACCTTACTTGTGTGTGTGCAAGTATGCCAGTCAGATGCCTCTTAAATGAAAGAAAGATGCTCGTCCAAATTAGGGAAAGTTTGCACATGTCTGGGTTTTACTGCCAGCTCATGCCTTTCAAAATCCTAAATGGGAGACTTGTTTGAAATTGAAATTGAAATGTAATGTTTGTTTGTTTGAATGTGGTAGAGTAGTAAAAATATCTCTCTATAGAGATAAGCTATGTCTATCTACCGTATAAAAGATTTGACTTTAGCTGGCTTGTATGAGGCCCAAGCTTGAGGCTTTTTGATTGATTTATTAATGATTATTGACTCTGGGAGATGGCTCCACTGGGGGTTAATTACAGGGTATTTTTTGTGTTCTGTACAAAGCCCAGAATTGAGGCTGACTCTGTTTAGGGAAAGTCTATTTGATGGATTTTATTTGGTGTTCTGTACAAAGCCCAGAATTGAGGCTGACTCTACTTAGGGAGACTCTATTTGTGTGCCTTGTACAAAGCCCAAGGTTGTGGCTGACTGCTGAGAAAATTGGGTTTTTTATACTATGACTCTAGTTAGGGAAAACATTATTTTCTGCCTTGTACAAAGCCCAAGGTTGTGGCGGACTCTTTTTTTTATGAATTGAGTATGGATGACTCTATGGGGAAAGATCCTAGGTGTTAAGAATCTTTGACACATGAAAATATGATTTATCTGCCTTGTACAAAGCCCAAGGTTGTGGCTGACTCTTGACGGGGGAGTTTTATTGTTTAGGCGCCTTGTATGAAGCCCAAGGTTGAGGCTAACTGTTTTTGTTGG
This sequence comes from Vicia villosa, assembly GCF_029867415.1. NCBI lineage: Eukaryota > Viridiplantae > Streptophyta > Magnoliopsida > Fabales > Fabaceae > Vicia > Vicia villosa. The sequence continues at coordinate 331,500 of NW_026705038.1, forward strand.
TTTTGACTCTACTGGAGATTAAAAAGACTGTTTTTCTTTGGAAGCTAACCCTTTCCAGGGATTTTGACTCAGCTGGTAGAATTGTTTGTGAAAGATTGACTTTATCATGTTTTTTTGTTTGTTTTGGAGGCTGACCCTTTCCAGGGGTTTTGACTCTTTTGGGGAAATTATCTCCTAAGAGAAATGAACCTTTATTTTATTTATTAACTGATTTTTGGAGGCTAACCCTTTCCAGGGGTTTTTATTGAAATGAAGGAATGTGTGGAAGCTAACCCTTTCCAGGGATTTTTATTGAAATGAATGATTTGGGTAGCACTCCATTAATTATTAAAGATGAAAAGATTGGCAGAAAGATTATCTAGGGGAGACTTCTTGTTTAAAGCCCAAGATGAAGGCTGACTCAATGCTGAGGATGACCAAAACATGGATCCTAGACTCTACTGAGGAAGATTGATGAAGATAAGGGTGACAGAGACTGTCCATGTCTCTCATTCCAAAAGGTTTACTCAATGTAAAATTGAGACAAACTTAGCTTGTTTAAAGTCTGGTTTAAATTGGAAGAAACTCACCAGGGTAGGCTAATAGGTGACTAAAGACCTGTTCCTATGTTTATAAGAAACCTGATGGGTCCTTGTATACAAGCTCAAGAGGAAGCTGGAAATGCTTTTAAGAAGCCTGTGGGTCCTTGTACAAAGCCCAAGAGGAGGCTAATCGAGGGTCCTTGTTATAGCACAAGAGGAAGCTATGTAGTTTTGAACTTATTTTGGCTCTAAGCAAATGGGTAAGAGGTTTCACCGGGAATAATTCCTCTTTGGGTGGATGTGTCCTATTATTTGGATTCTAAGGTTTTTGCCAAGATGTTTCACCGGGAATAATTCATCTTGGTGGTTTGGACTACAGATCTCTAATTAGGAAAGAGCCTTCACCGGGAAGACATTCTCAATCCTAGGTCATATTCCTATAATATATATATAGTTTGACTGTCCTAAGGTTTATACTCAAACGCAGTTCTAAACTAATATATGCACAGTTTATATTTGACAGTAATTTAAATAAAGACTGTAAATTGAAAGCTTGTAAAGCCTAACCTGGATGGAGTGGAGGCCTTTGAAGAAGTATGTACAGAGCCTCAACAGTATTTTTGTGGATAACAGTTGAATGTACTTATGATAAACAGTTAATGATTTTTGAAAACAGAAGAAGTGAAGATGGACTAAGGTCACATAGGTATCTGAAGAGTTTCACCGGGAATAATGCCCTTCAAATACCAGAAGAATGTTTTGAAAACAGAAAGGAGATTTTGAAAATACAGTTTTGAAAACAAGCTAAGAAGAGAAGGTTTTTGGGACTTACACTCTATTAGAGGCCCAGTACTTTACAGTACTGGTGTAAAAGCAATTTGAAAATGATTTGAAATGATATAAGATTTTGTTGTTTGAAAACCTTAATCACCTGGTTAAATCGGAGATTTGAACAGTTTTGAATTTTGACAAAAGTCAACTTAATTAAGGTAAAGATGGAGATCTATGCCTAATTAAGACCTAAGTAATTAGGGTTTTATCATAAATTTATTTACAAAATGATTAGATTAAAACAAAATGAATATATATATATATTTAAAGTATTTAAGAAAACACTTAAAACACACTATTTTAAACCTAATAAAAATACATGAAATAAATAATATTTTTATGATTTTTTTGTTTATTCACAAAATAGATATATTAAATAGCAAGTGTGTGAAAAATGAAGTGAAAATAAATTAATTTGATAGGTTAATTAATTATATGAAGTTGTGAGAAAATTGAAGGAAATAAGTGATAAAAAAAATGTTTTGGCCTCACCATGGTTTGAACCCGCGCCCTTGAAGCCAACAACTCAAAATAACACCACTGCGCCAACGCGCGCTTGGTGTTAGTGACTTGCCTTCAATTGGTCATATTTCAAAACAAGTTGTAAATCTTTGAAAAATAAAAGAATCAAAAAGTCTGGGGCGAAGGGGATTCGAACCCCAGACTTGTGGCATGATGATACTAAGGGCGCATGTGTGGCCACTAGGGCAAGTTGTTTAGTCGTTAATAAAACGCATACCATTCAAAATAAAATAAGCTACAACCCAGGAAATTTGAAAAATGGCGCCACCAGCTTCATCTTCAACCTTCAACTTCTGATTTTTTGAATTTGCTATCTCCTTCGTTTCTCAACCAAACTTAAAGATGTAAACATGGATTTTGCTCGTTTTTGGACGAGGATTATGATGGTGTCCTTTAATTTCATTTATTCTAAGTGTAACATAAAATTCGCAAGCATGAACACTAAGAACCCTAAAACTGAAATTAAACATGAAATGCTATATATGTATGCTTTGATGCAATTGATTGAGGGCTAATGATCTATGAAGGTGCAGAAACCAACTGGTAACTTCATTTTAAATTTATCATGCGTGAATCATAGAGTTTGAAGCTTTGGAAACTTACCTGAAAAATGAAGATCGGGCTCTGATCAAAGTGTGTTGCAGAGCTGTTGTAATGATCCAGATAGCTTCAGTGATCCTCCTTGAAGGTGTTGAGATGCTTAGCTTGGACTGAAAGTGCCCAGAACCTCTTGCTCGACCCCAACTGCAACAGCTCCAAGTGAGTGATGAAGATGATGATTCCTCACTTCCAGAAGTGTTTCAGGGGTTTGGATCACCTCTAAATGACTCCCCTAATGTGTTTGAATACTTAATTCCAAAGGAAGAGCTTTGGTTTGAAGAATCCGAGTCTTCTTGCCAAAGAACCTTTGAAAACCTTAAGTATGGAGAAAGAAGAGAGAAAGCAAGAATTCTGTTGCTTTGGTGTGTTTATCTACTGAAGTATGGCCTCCTATTTATAGGCAAATGAATGCAGATCAATTGGCTGTGGAGAGCTTGCTTAATGAAGTCATTTTGGTTTCTTAGCCATGAAGAAAGTTTGCAAATATCTCTTATGCAATGATGAGAATTTTGATTCCATTTGACCAATCCCCTAGCCCTCGATTTTGTTTGATCTTAGGGGACAATTCTGAGCCAGAAATGAGCTCTAATTGGTTGGTGAGAAGATTCCTTGGATGATTCATCAATTTGCCATAAATTCACAAATGTAATCATTACATAATCACATGTTCTTGTTTTTAGAATCTTCTTCAATTCTTATGGCATGGTGAAAATGGATGCATGGCATGTTTGCAGATGTATTATGGGTCATGTAGCATCAGTATTTGAGGTCATGTGCACAAAAATTCAAAGTTCCAAAATGATGCATGACCTATAATTTTACTTTATGAGGCCAACTTTGAACAAGCATAACTCCTAGCTCAAATTGAATTTTGAGAAGGTTGAACACAATTTGGAAAGCCCTAAACATCTACTTCAAATCATTAGTTTATGTCTTCTTCAGAATCATTTGGGAAATTTGTGAAAAATGAGCCCAAAGTTGGATGAAAACTAGGTTAAAACACTTAGAAAAATTTCTAAGTGTTTATGACCTAAACCTTAAAATTTTCAAAACTTCAAAAATGATTGATCTTTTGGAAAAAGTTCCTTTGTAAGATGTTGTTTCATTTTGCAAGATCTACAACTTTCATGTTGGAAGTTTTTTGAGTTGTGTAGGTGAAATTTTGAGATCTCACCATGCCTTCAAAAACCCTAATTCCCGACTTTTTGCTCCTTGATGAATTTCTTTGAATTTCTTTGGCCAAATGACTTTGATATCCATATTTTGATGATATTGATCTTTGAAAGCCATTTTTTGACCAAAAACCTTAAAAGTCAAAGATGGTCCTTCACAGTTGACTTTTCCTGACAAAAGTGAATTTTTGGGCTTTTGTGTAGAAACAAGATCTTCTCCTCAAATGAATGATATAAATGGATTATATTGAGGTAGTAGAGATTCTTGAATCATGTCTTGAGTTTTGGATTCATGCCCTGATTAAAAGTCAACCATCTTGGTGAATTAGGTCAAAACCCTAATTTGTCGACCATGTGAAAATAATGACTGTAGATTTTGAATTGAAGTGTGATGCCCAGTAGATCTTGTCATATGAGGTATTTGAAGATGATTGATGTCTTTGAATGACCCTCTGAGGCTTTTTAGGGTTTCCCAAATGTGATCCCTGATTTCAGTCCTTGATAGGCTCAAAACCCTAGTCTGGTGACCTGAGTGAACCTGTGCTCAGATGACTGGATGTCTTAATCAATCATAGATGAGAAAAATGAAGTTCTTGAGCCCCATGATTGTATTAGAGACTAATCCTTGTATTGATTGGTCCTTTGCCTGAGCTTTCTTGTCTTTGAGCATCCTCGATTAGGTACCAGATGGAGAAATCACTGCTCTGAGTACCTGTCTTGTCCTGATGAAAATCCTGAAGATATGTCATCTCAGGGGGGTCAAAAATTAGGGTATGACAATAATGTGTAGGAATGATTATGGATGTTAGATGAATTTGTGTTATGTTAGAAGTATGTTAAATTGCTGAAATTGACACTGTTTTAATGTGGTAATCGTTTTGACACGAATTGGGTTGAGTTTGAAATGGAAGAGTGCTGTCAAAAGTGACTTTTGGGGTTGCAGGTACGAGGTAATCGGTTACCTGAGGGTGGTAACCGATTACCTGACGTTACATAGGAAAGGGAGGCCTATTCGTTGTGAAGTAACCGGTTACTCGAGTTGAAGTAACTGGTTACCACTGTTGGATTTTGTGTTCTTTGGGCTGTCTAGGAGGCAGTAACCGATTACTCTGTTTGAGGTAACCGGTTACCGCTGTTACGAATAGGATTTTTGGTTACCGTGAGGCAGTAACCGGTTACTCCATTTGAGGTAACTGGTTACCGCTGTTGTGTTTTTGAAAAATAATTGTTTTAATCATAACTTTCAAACCGAGAGTCCGTTTTAAGTGCCGTTTCGAGCACAGTGAAGATAATTAAATAATTTATGTGATAAAATGGTGAAATGGGCAGAGGCTCGATTTTATTTTAAAAACTCCGATTTAATTATCTTGGCGAAATTATACATTGTGTGCATGTATTGTGAATTGTAACAATGTGATAATGTGGTTATGATATGATTGTGTTACGATTGTGATGATTATCGGAACGATGTATGATTGGTTTTTGAATGATGCTGAAACATATACATACTAAATTGGTGATGATAACGGTGAGTTGTGCTAAGATGATTGTAATACGGTGGGAGAACTGACTTTTGCCCTAGTTTTTGATAATTATTGCACTCTCAAACCCTTGTCCTTGGCTGCCAAAAAACGTGTCCCTCTATTCTGAATATGTTGCCTTTATATAGAAGACCTTATTAGGGTTAATACTTGGCTTGGTTTGCAAGAGAAAAGATTGGAGGAGATTTGATTGATTTTCATAAAATATTTCCAAATATGGCCAATTCTATTTTCATGCTATTTTCTCACATGTGATGTGTATTCATGGCCAATTTAGAATCAATTTGAATCTAAGAGGATTAATCATATGATCTTTGTACCTTAAATCATGATTTTATTTATTTATTTTTGTATTTAAATGAATAAATCCAAAATTAAATTATACAAATCATAAAATAAGTGGAAATTGGTTTATGGACTCTCACAAGGCTTAATATCACGTGGATGATCCAAAGTTAAAGGCCCATTACTTAAAAATTAGATTTTGTTCACTTAAGGCTTCAAGCAATTTCCAATTTTTACCCAACTTGTGCCAGTCATAACTCATTCAATATTTATCATATGGAGATGATCTATGACTTTTTGGAAAGCCCAAGATGTCCTTTACAAGCCACTTTGGAACCTTTTTTGCATTTGAGGATTTTATCTTGAAGATATGGCTCCTGACAAAAAATAGCTTTTTGCGAGCTTCTAGAGGGACCTTTAATGTTTTGACTCATATCTCTTAGGCGGAAGCATTTTTTTGACCTTGGGCCCAACATCAAAGTTATAGAGAATTGAATTTCCTTGAGAATGAGCTTTGGTTGAGGAATTTATGATAAAGTATGAGAGAGATATGATCAGTCAAAGTTGGGTTGACTTTCTCCTATAAACCCTAATTTAGTAACTTGGACATTTGTGGATTTCTGATCTTTCCTTGATGAATCATGATCAACCCTTGATCAGATGATGAATGTGAATCTAAAATATTGATGTTGACCAAAAATCAGGAGTTTTGACTGTAATTTGACCATAGTTGACTTTTAGGTCAAACTAGTCGACTGTTGACCATTTGAACTGTTGATTGATCAAACTTTGGGAATCAGATCTTGAAACTTGAGGTGACGATCCTTTGAATCATATGAGAGGCCATGGAGTCCACTTGAGGTATCAGAAACTGATTTTACTTTGAGAAGATCAAAACCCTAGTTTGAGGGTTGTTGTTTAGGAGAGTGTACATTCAGTCGAGTCCTGGGCCTTTAATATTCAAACGAGCTTGAGTATGAAAATGTGGTGGGCAAATTTTGGGGTATGACAATGATGTTGTTCATCGAATTGGTGATGATGGTAAGTATGTTATATGTTGCATGCATTTATAATCATTTTTCGGTGGCTGAATCCCGGTGATGTTTTGGATGAGTGGTGGGCATAATTCCCATTGTGTGGAATTTGTGCTGGCAGGGCCGTATCTCGGTGATATTTAGATCGGTCAGATGGGTTAATCCCATGATGAATTGGTACCACATGCATAGTGTCAGTACATTGCATATATATATATATATATATATATATTGTTATAACATGATTCAAAGGTTTCTAGTGTTATTTCACGGTGATTGTGGTTGATTGTATATGATGTTGCTGATGAATGAATCTCTAAGAATTTGACTATGTTATAATTGGGCGATTAATATGCGCATGAAATGTTATTGTTTATGAGTTCATAACATTTGTTAATTGTGATGAGACTCACCCTTATTGTTGATTTTTTCCAGATTGAAGAGTAGCTGCTTTGCTTTGGTGAGGATAGCTTATTGGCTAGTCCATTAGTCGTAGTGTCGGTTTCATGCTCTGATATGTAACACTGGGGAACGTTTGTTTGAGAGTTGTTTGATCACTCTTGATCTTATTTTGGTTGAATAATTTTTTATGTTTTTGGAGATGTTGAACGGTGGTTTAATGTTATTCAACTTATGAATCTTTTTCCGCTGTGTTAACATGTTTCTGTGAATGTTACTTATTGAGTTCCTTGTGATAGCATGACATGTGTTTTAAAAATGATTTTTGGCGAATTGTATCATCCTTTTTACATGTTACTATGAATTAATTAATATGTTCTAAGGGGGTTTAGAAGGGTGTTACATTTGGGGGGATGAACCTGATGGTGGCTTCATTAAACTGTGCAAGATAGTCCCTCAACGACTTTGAGGGACCATCTCATACGTTGAACTGGCTAGTAGTGGACATCTTCCTATGATGACTGGAGGTGAACAAATGTACAAGTTTCTTCACCAGCGCATTATAGTTGGCTAAGCAAACTCAGGTTAAACCCATATACCATCTCAAGGTGGCAACCTTGAAGGTGACAAACAAAAATTTATACTTCATGGTTTCCGGCGCTCCGATGACTACCATCTGAGTGTTGATGGAGGCAACATGCTCGTAATGGTCAATACGCCAATCAAACTTGGCCAAAGAGGGAGACTTTGTTAGAACAAGATTTGTTCTTATCAATTATCTTAGTTTTGATGATAACAATAATATGAATTTTGCTTAAGATAATATGGTACTCTAATCCAATGCATTTTCCCTTTCAGGAAATATATAAAGAGTACGCATAATTCAGCGCTCAGAAGATGTGTCTCAAATGGTTCAGCATGCAACATCAGAACATGGTCTGGCAAGACATCAGAAGATGGTCGAAGCAGAATCAGAACATGGGTCTATGGAAGCATCAGAAGAACATGAGATCAGAAGCACTGAAGATCAGAAGATGGTATCACGCTCAGAAGCACTTCAAGGTCAGAAGATCAGAAGATGCTATGCACCAAGCTGTTTGACTCTGATGATATTCAAACGTTATATTCACAAACATCAGATCAGAAGGAAGTACAGGTGGCAGACTACGCTGACTGACAAAAGGAACGTTAAAGCTACTAAAGGCTACGTCAGTAGACACAGCGTGAACAAGGCTCGAGGTAGTTGACAAAAGCGTATAACATTAAATGCAAAGCTGTACGGAACACGCAAAGCATTAAATGCATTCAACGGTCATCTTCTCAACGCCTATAAATATGAAGTTCTGATGAGAAGCAAGGTTACCAATTCTTATCAACTCTGAACGAAAATAAACTTGCTGAAACGCTGTTCAAATTCAAAGCTCAGAATCTTCATCAACTCACTACATTGCTGTTGTAATACCTTAGTGAGATTAAGCTTAATCGTTAAGAGAAATATCACAGTTGTGATTATCGCTTTTTAGAAGCATTTGTAAACTCTTGAATTAATTACATTAAGTTGTAAGGAACTAGAGTGATCGGTTGATCAGTATACTCTAGGAAGTCTTGGCAGTTGGCTGAGCAGTTTGTAACTAGAGTGATCAGGTTGATCAGAATACTCTAGAGGAAGTCTTGGCAGTTGGCTGAGCAGAAAGTCTTAGGAGTGAACTAAGCCTAGAGTGATCGTGTTGATCAGTAGACTCTAGAAAAAGTCTTAGGAGTGAACTAAGCAGTTGTTCCTGGAGTGATCAGGTTGTGATCAGAAGACTCTGGAAGACTTAGTTGCGGCTAAGTGGAAAACCATTGTAATCCGTGCGATTAGTGGATTAAATCCTCAGTTGAGGTAAATCATCTCTGCGGGGGTGGACTGGAGTAGCTTCGTTAACAGCGAACCAGGATAAAAATAATTGTGCAATTTATTTTTATCGTCCAAGATTTAAAGTCACACTTATTCAATCCCCCCCCTTTCTAAGTGTTTTTCTATCCTTCAATTGGCATCAGAGCGCCGGTTCTAAGGTGCAAGCACTTAACCGTGTTTAGAAAAGATTCAGGAAGAGAAAAACGCTTCATTTAAAAGATGGTTGATGAAAGTGAAAGGACTATACCTACACCTGCATCTACATCTGGCTCTGCTGAGCAATACAACGGTAACAATGGTTATACTAGACCGCCGGTATTTGATGGTGAAAACTTTGAATACTGGAAAGATAAACTGGAAAGTTACTTTCTGGGTCTAGATGGTGATCTATGGGATCTTCTGATGGATGGTTACAAACATCCTGTAAATGCCAGAGGCGTAAAGCTGTCAAGGCAAGAAATGAATGATGATCAAAAGAAGCTTTTCAGGAATCATCATAAATGTAGAACTGTTTTGCTGAATGCTATCTCTCATGCTGAGTATGAGAAGATATCTAACAGGGAAACGGCCTATGACATATATGAGTCCTTGAAAATGACTCATGAAGGAAATGCTCAAGTCAAGGAGACAAAAGCTCTTGCCTTAATCCAGAAGTATGAAGCCTTCAAGATGGAGGATGATGAAGACATTGAAAAGATGTTTTCGAGATTTCAAACTCTTACTGCTGGATTGAGAGTTCTTGACAAAGGATACACCAAGGCTGATCATGTGAAGAAGATCATCAGAAGCTTACCCAGAAGATGGGGTCCTATGGTGACTGCATTCAAGATTGCAAAGAATCTGAATGAAGTTTCTCTGGAAGAGCTTATCAGCGCCTTGAGAAGTCATGAAATAGAGCCGGATGCAAATGAGCCTCAAAAGAAAGGTAAGTCTATTGCATTAAAATCAAATATCAAGAAATGCACTAACGCTTTTCAGGCTAGAGAAGAAGATCCTGAAGAATCAGAATCTGAAGAAGAAGATGAACTGTCCATGATTTCCAGGAGGCTAAATCAACTCTGGAAGACCAAGCAAAGGAAGTTCAGAGGCTTCAGAAGTTCAAGGAAATTTGAACGTGGAGAATCTTCTGATGAAAGAAGATTTGACAAGAAGAAGGTCATGTGCTATGAATGCAATGAGCCTGGACACTACAAGAATGAATGTCCAAATCTTCAAAAGGAAAGTCCCAAGAAAAAGTTTCATAAGAAGAAAGGACTTATGGCAACCTGGGATGAGTCAGAAGATGATTCAGAAGATGAGCAGGCCAACTGTGCGCTGATGGCGACAGAAGATGACGGATCAGAATCTACATCAGAATCAGATTCTGAAGAGGTATTTTCTGAACTTACTAGAGATGAATTAGTTTCCGGTCTAACTGAACTTCTGGAACTCAAGTCTCAGATTAGTCTCAAATACAAAAAGCTGAAAAAGCAATTTGAATTTGAAACAAAGAAGCTTGAGTTGGAGAATTCTGAATTAAAAGAAAAACTTTTAAAATTATCCAATAATGTTGGATCTCCTTCTGATTCAGAAAAATCCACTCCTAGTCTGAACCATATTCTGAAAGAATATGATTTAAGTTTCAGAAAGTTCTTATCTAGAAGTATTGGCAGAAGTCAGCTAGCTTCTATGATATATGCTGTGTCTGGAAACAAAAGAGTTGGCATTGGTTATGAGGGTGAAACCCCATACAAACTTGAACCTGTTGATGAAATGAAACTCACATACAAGCCATTGTATGATCAGTTCAAGTATGGCCACTCTCATGATATTAGGCACACTTCACATGCACAAAGTTTTCACATACCACACACTAAGAAGCATGTGACACATCCTAGGAAATATCATGAAACTCACATTAAGAATTATCATGCTGTTCCTTCTATTGCTTATAATGTTAAACCCAAGTTCAATCAGAACTTGAGAAAATCTAACAAGAAAGGACCCAAGAAGATGTGGGTACCAAAGAAAAAGAGTATTTCTTTTGCAGATTCTCTTGATAACAAAGAAGACAACATTCAACATGACTTGTCACCTGGATTCAAGTTGGTCTCAACACTTGAAGGGAAGAAAGATTGTCTTTCAAGTTCTGGTTCTTAAATCTGTTGAAGAAACTTTGTTTGTAGGAATTCAGAAAAGAAAGTTTATTAGTCCTGGAACCATCTATGATGTTTGCCTCTAAGGCTTTGATGTTTCTTTCTTGATTATTCTAAATGCTCTAAATGCTACAGAATATACAACATTGAAACATTGATTGTGGACAAATCTATAAACATCTGTTTTGATGATAAACTTGTTTCTGATGAAACAAAGAGCTTGAGAATCTCTGTAGATACAGTTGTATCTTATCAGAAGCTGCAGAACAAAGAAGTGTACCTCCAGAAGTTGTGTACATCAGAAGTAATGGATCAGAAGATCATTCAGATTTTTATCAGCACACTTCAGAAGGAGTATTTCCAGAAGAGAAATTAGATCAATTCAGAAGCAGTAATCAGAATTTGAAGGCGTAAAATCTCTTTGATAGTTACAGCTGTCATCTATTATCTGATGGTGAACACGTGTCTGTACGGTTTGTACAAAGCGTGCAGTTGAAAAGACGCCGACCTAGGTAACTGTATTAAATCATTTCATTTACTGCGTTCTCTCTCCTAATGTCATTTCTCATTAAATGCATAATGATTTCTTTTTAAATCTTTTAAATAACCCGCTTCATCTTCATTCCCATTTTTTTCTCTCTTTCTCTCTTTTGTGCATTCACCTTGTTGCAAACCCTAGTTCTTGATTTGATCTCAAAGCATTATCATAATGAATCCATCTTCTCGTTCATCAATCTCTAAAAATAGTATCACTTCCACACAGAACCGTTTAAGCAAAAATGATGCTCCGTTGAAAACATGCTTAATACCTACGAAAGAACTGGAAGTTCTATGTGAATCGGCTGTGGACGTCATCAATCTTAAAGCAAATGGCTTTCAGTGTGATGCAAGAATCCTTGAGCAAGGATGGTCTAAATATCTTGATAGATTGGTTGGTCCAATTTATCCTGAACTTGTAAAGGAGTTTTGGGTACATGCAACAGTTACCCCAACTGCCATCATTTCATTCGTGCTAGGGCATGAAGTGACTATCACTGAGAAACTCATCAGAAAGCTGTACAATCTTGATGATGAAGAAGGTTGGTCTGAGTTTCAACCCCATACAGTTGACTGGACTTTAGTTGAAAAACAAATCTCTACGGTTGTTGGAACTGATTCTCATTTTACGGGCAACCTAAAGCCTTTTTATAAAGTATGGGCTGAGATTATTCTGGGTTCTCTTCACCATAGGAAAAAGATACGCTGCTCCTCCTACATCAGTCCGACTCACAAGTATACTCTTTTCTGCATTGGCAAAAAGATAGAGATCAACATCTCTCATATTCTATTTGAGAATCTGAAAACCTCTATCTTTGAGTCAAGAGAAGATGAAAGGGCGAAGTACCCTCATATTCCAAGAACAACCATTCCCTTCGGAAGAATGATTTCGGACATTCTGATTGAAAGCAAAGTGGTGGACTCCATCAGAAATAGTAATGCCTCGCATTTTCTTGGAGTAACTCAAGGTCCCATCTTCAATGGAGTTGATCTGTTCGGACTGGAAGTTATTAAGAATGTACCTGTTATGTGCACAAGCTTTCCTGACATTCTGTCTAGAAGAATTGCTGTTAAAGGGTTCATCTCTCTGTTTCATAAAGAGCTTGATCAAGTTGTCAAGTTTTACTTGGAAGATTGCGTGAGGAAGCAATCAGATGTTGATCCTGCTTGGATCCGTGGCAGAGTACTACCATCTAAAGAGGATATTCTGAAGAAGGATAAGAAGGAACGACAGGCGAGGTTAAAAAGAAAAGCTGAAGAAGATGAGGCTGAAAGAGCCAAGAAGTTAAGGGTCACCTATGATCCTGACAAGGTGGGATCTTCTGAATACAGAAACAAGAGAATCAGAGACTCCCTACACAGAACCAGATCTTCAAGGCGGGTTTATACTCCACCTCTTTCTGTCCCTAAACCTTCTCCCCAAACACCTCCTTCTGGACCAAAAGTAAACTTCACTTTACAAAATCCGTCTCCATCATCCTTCTCCTCTCCCATTCTAAACCCCACACCGTTGAGCATTCTTCCACCAACTCCTTCTGATAATTTCCCCTCACCAATTCCCTTTTCAAATACTCCACCCTCTCCTCAATCCATCCCATCTGACACTCCAACCTCTTCAATCATTCTCTCAGACATCCCCTCCTCCTCAACCACCGCACCTCCACCCTCTATATCCCATCCTGTACCTACCAGAAAATCCCAACCCTACTGTCTTCTCTATCCTGACTACAAATTCACCTTCAATCCGCCTGAACCTGAACCTTCTACACACCTGGAACTCTTCAGACATGAGGTGATTAGCAGTCTAGACCTTCTGAAGGATGCATTCCTAAGTGGTCTGGATGATGTTTCCACAAGAAATCTCTGGAGAAGATTTCGCAAGGATTTTCAGGTAGAAGCAATGGGAGTTCAGAAAAGACTAGTTGCTGCTGCCCCTGGTTACCCTGGTTACCTTCTGGAGGAAGATAATGGTATATACTACCATCCTCTCAGAAATTGTGTTGCTGCTGAGGAGAAGCCCTTTGTGGATGAGATGGAACAGTTAAAACTGGCTGCTGAAATGGAAGCAAACCCATGCAGGGACATGGTTATCTGGATCCCTGAGTATCCTGTTCTGCTAGGAGACTTCAAGACTCTCTTCGACTATCTGAGGGAAAATCCGTCTGAGAAAGACCCTAGCTTGGTCATTCCAGAAGTTGTTGACCCACCAGAAGTTGAAGGTCCCTCTGCTCCCAGGAATTTAGCTGCCATTCTTCAGGCACTAGAGAATGGAGACTCGGAAATTCCTGCTGCAGAGTATGGAGATGCTTCTATGCAAGAAGCAGATGCTGAAGATCATGTTGCTAAATCAGACCCTGTTGAGGATATCCCAACAAATGATACTTCTATGGAAGCAGCAGATCAAGTTGTCATTCCTGTGGTTGAAAGCGGTGAAGCTTCTTCTGATGAACCTTCTCGTCTTGCAAGGACTCTAGAAGCGATTCAGAGGAGACAGGATGAGCAAAGCTCACTCAATGAGAAGTATGATGCTTTCATTGAGAGGCAAGAAGGACACAACAACGATGTTAAAGAAATGCTGGCCAAGATCTTGTCAAGACTAGGGCCATCTTAGATTGTGTCTATGTTGTTTCTTTCTTTTCTTTGCATCTGTTTTGTTTCTGTGCATCTGATCTTTTCATCCTGTACTTTTATACCCATTGGTTGAACCTTAATGAAATCATCTTCTTCCTCCATGTGTTCTGTTTTATTCATCTGAATCTTTTCTATTTTTTGATGATATGACAAAAAAGGGGGAGAAATACTGTGATAAATGATTTGGTTTAATCAGTTGCATTCACTAACAAGAACTGCAAGTTCTATATGGTTTAAGTGTTTTGCAGGTACAGAGAAGTGAAGTGAATCTTCAGAAGCAAAACCTTGAAAACTGAAGCAAGCTGAGTGCTGTCAAGCTTCAGGATTCAGAAGCACTGAAAATAGAATTTGAATATCAGTGTCTATCTTGTTCTGACAAAATTCTATTTGCTCTGATACATATAATGTTATGGCTCTGATACATTATTTGCTCTAATACACGTTTTTAGCCTAAATGCTCTGATACATTTGGCTCTGATTTATATAATGTGTTCAAACATACATTTTATGTTCTAACTCGTTCATGCTGACTTTTGTCGTTTAGTTTTTGTTCTGTAACATTTCAGGATGTAGAGATGCTCAGATGATGCTCTGGTACATTCAACAATGTTCTGATACAAATCTAGCATGAAGCGATGGTTGGTAGACATTCAAAGTTCTGAAGCTATCCGAGGGAAGCAGAAATCAGAAGCTGTGAATGTTCTGAAGATCAAAGAAATTCAAGTTCTGAAGCTGTCCTGAATGGAAGCAGAAATCAGAAGCTGTGAATGTTCTGAAGATCAAAGAAATTCAAGTTCTGAAGCTGTCCAATGGAAGCAGAAGTCAGAAGCTATGAATTCTCTGAAGGCAGAAGCTTATATGATCGTCTCTACCGAAATAATCAGGGAAGTCTTTTATTAAAGTTCTTCGAGTATTTATTTCAGGGGGAGATTATTTATCTCAGGGGGAGATTGTTGATCTCAGGGGGAGACATATTCATATGCTTATGCTATAGCTGTGTAATTTGTCTTTTGCCGTCTACTCTTTCTGATCGCAAATTCATATCATTTATATATGTTTTTGTCATCATCAAAAAGGGGGAGATTGTTAGAACAAGATTTGTTCTTATCAATTATCTTAGTTTTGATGATAACAATAATATGAATTTTGCTTAAGATAATATGGTACTCTAATCCAATGCATTTTCCCTTTCAGGAAATATATAAAGAGTACGCATAATTCAGCGCTCAGAAGATGTGTCTCAAATGGTTCAGCATGCAACATCAGAACATGGTCTGGCAAGACATCAGAAGATGGTCGAAGCAGAATCAGAACATGGGTCTATGGAAGCATCAGAAGAACATGAGATCAGAAGCACTGAAGATCAGAAGATGGTATCACGCTCAGAAGCACTTCAAGGTCAGAAGATCAGAAGATGCTATGCACCAAGCTGTTTGACTCTGATGATATTCAAACGTTATATTCACAAACATCAGATCAGAAGGAAGTACAGGTGGCAGACTACGCTGACTGACAAAAGGAACGTTAAAGCTACTAAAGGCTACGTCAGTAGACACAGCGTGAACAAGGCTCGAGGTAGTTGACAAAAGCGTATAACATTAAATGCAAAGCTGTACGGAACACGCAAAGCATTAAATGCATTCAACGGTCATCTTCTCAACGCCTATAAATATGAAGTTCTGATGAGAAGCAAGGTTACCAATTCTTATCAACTCTGAACGAAAATAAACTTGCTGAAACGCTGTTCAAATTCAAAGCTCAGAATCTTCATCAACTCACTACATTGCTGTTGTAATACCTTAGTGAGATTAAGCTTAATCGTTAAGAGAAATATCACAGTTGTGATTATCGCTTTTTAGAAGCATTTGTAAACTCTTGAATTAATTACATTAAGTTGTAAGGAACTAGAGTGATCGGTTGATCAGTATACTCTAGGAAGTCTTGGCAGTTGGCTGAGCAGTTTGTAACTAGAGTGATCAGGTTGATCAGAATACTCTAGAGGAAGTCTTGGCAGTTGGCTGAGCAGAAAGTCTTAGGAGTGAACTAAGCCTAGAGTGATCGTGTTGATCAGTAGACTCTAGAAAAAGTCTTAGGAGTGAACTAAGCAGTTGTTCCTGGAGTGATCAGGTTGTGATCAGAAGACTCTGGAAGACTTAGTTGCGGCTAAGTGGAAAACCATTGTAATCCGTGCGATTAGTGGATTAAATCCTCAGTTGAGGTAAATCATCTCTGCGGGGGTGGACTGGAGTAGCTTCGTTAACAGCGAACCAGGATAAAAATAATTGTGCAATTTATTTTTATCGTCCAAGATTTAAAGTCACACTTATTCAATCCCCCCCCTTTCTAAGTGTTTTTCTATCCTTCAGACTTGAATCCTTCAGGGGCAGGCACTTCCCATCTTTCATCTGAGAAAATATAGGGATCCAACATTTCTATCTCCTTTGGGGTATTGGTCTCTTGTTGGCATTGTCGGATATTGAGGATGTTGTCCTTCAGGGTTTAATTTTGATGTTGTAGTTCTTCCATGGTGGCTCACATCTTTGCCAGGGTGTTGGCATCGCCGCTACCACTAGTATCCTCCATTAAAAGGGATGGAGCTCTCATATTAACCATGGTTGAGGATGGCTAGGTATAAGAGTGAAGGGTAGCAATGAGTATGATGATTTTGATGAAGAAGGTGCGACCCAGGTTAATTTTACCGGTGCCCTACTATAGGCGCCATTGTACTGGTAAAAAAGTACAGGTGTACATGGTACCCTTACAAGGATAGTGGATACTTAGAGGCCTTAGTAGCTTTATAATAGTTTAGGGTGGTTATAGCTTACCTGCGGTGACAAGAGGCCCTGTATGGTGGTGTTACAACATTTATGGTGGTTTAGATGACCTACTCATGGGAGGTGAAAGACTCTCGTAAGTGTATTGCTTAGAGTATGAATGATATTTTATGTAAGTTATCATCCATCCCTCTTTCTTTTTAGGGGAAAAGTATTTATTGAGGCCTCTGGACCTAAGACTTAGGAAACCTTAAGAGGTGGTAACCGCTCCCCCTTGACTAGGGAAAATTGTTGACTACCTATTCTTCAAGAATTTTTTGTATGACTCAATCTTCATAGCTGGTGGAAGGATAATGGCATAGTGAAAATGTATTATTAGGAGGGTGATGATGGGCTATCAGTGCACGTCATTTAGCAAGAAAAACCTGTCAAATTCTAATAAAAATTGAACAAGATAAACACATTTAAGTGAAAAAGATGAAATAAATGCTTTTGGGTGAAGAAAAGGACTTAGTGTGAAAAGTGGTGAAAAAAGGATCAAGAACACGCTGAAGCGTTAGGAATTCACGCTCCCAGAACGCGCTCACGCTGAAAAGCAATGCGCGCGTTAAAGTGATGATTGGATAACACGCATGCATTGATAAGTGGTGTGACCGCGTTGGACTGCTTTCCTGACACGTTTTCAACAGCTATAAAAGGGAAATAAATAGAAGAAAAAGGGGTTCGACTTCCAAGACCTGAAAGTGACGTTTTGCTGCAATTTTAGAGCTTTTGGAGGCCATTGAAGAGCTCATTCTTCAGTGATTTTTTATGTTCTTCTCATCTAAACTACTGGTATTAAATTAATTTAGCATGAGTAGCTAGATTCTCCTAGGTTACTTGATTGAGACATATGATCGAATGATGTTAATGTTATTATTCTGAATTATTGTTATTATTCAGTTAATGTTTATGCTCATTTCCTTTCAGGTGTTACAACTTTCAAATTGATTTTTACAGTAGTGACTATTGACCATAGGGTTATTTACCGAAAATACTTTAATGGTTAAATTCTCTAATTGAATAGGGATAGTATGATTAGGAATCGTGACTAAGGGATTAACACACTTTGTTGCCTAATCTGACGAGACAATTGGCCTAAGGGATCAGAGAGTTGACACCTAAATTAGTGAGTTATACGCCAAGGGATTGAGTATAGTGGTAAATTTAGTATGTCGTGTAACTCTGTAGTTAGCACATGTCTGTTAATGCATGTTTCATGAATCAAGTAGAAATTAGGGATTCTGATAAGACGGCCAAACCATTTTTCTCATTATCGCTTTAAAACTCTTTTCTTGCATTTTCCAACAAAACGATCTTAAAAATCCCCCTGTTTTCTGTTAATTTACATTGCACAATGTTCATCGTTTAAAGTTCGCAATCCCTTTGGAGAAGAATTTAATTTTTATTACTTCGATAACAACGTTAGTTCACTTGCGAGTAAAATTGTCATAAGAGGGCGAGTCCCCATACTAAGCAAAGGCAGCGCTCAGGCGTCACCTTATGCGGCAGGAACCCTTGCGTCGCCCTTAATTAGGGCTCTCACAAATATAACACTACAACATATAATGCCCATCATGTTATTGAATAATTTCTTGGGAAAACGCACCACACATTGTCACACACCTAGGATAGGGGCAACACACATAGATAACTTTATTGCACACGAGTGTCATTACAAGATCAATGCCTCATCTTGGATGTTGGTTGTTTCTTTTAATTTTTCCTTGCCTTTTATATTATTGATCTTGGTGTTCTATATGTTTACAAATAGAGATAATGGAGTTGTTTTCTTGTTGTTTGACTTCGTTTACCTTCAATCTACCAATTCTTTTCCTTTATTCACGATTCTAGCAACTGTGGCTAAATATTTTTGGAGACTGTTTTTTGTGTTCCTCATCGCTTTGTTCTTCGTTCTTTAGAACTTGCAAGATTGTTGCTACAACTTTATCAACTTTAACTTTGTGTTCTTCATTACTCTGTTCTTTGTTCTTTAGAACCAACAAGGAGATTTAAGATATTTGTTTCTTACCATTTTATTTCTCTAATTTCCATTAGCTTTCTGATTTATGGCCAACATAAGAAACCCAAACATTCCCTTCATTGACTTAGGTAGTGATAATGAAATTAGTGAGGAGCGGAAAACCCATACTTCGCAGAGTGGGAAAACTTTCCATAATGCTTTTAGGCAACGTTTTTTCGTAATTCTGGGAACACTTTCCAATTATTGTCAAAGAGGGAAAATATTACATTATTGGAATAATCAAGGGGTCAAACTCATGTTGGCCATTTTTTATCTGTCAAACTGATGATGAAATTTACAATAGCATAAAAATGGTTCAACGGGGACAATGAGACCTTGAATTCTTATTGATGTTGCTCAATATTCTTGGGTGGATGAAGAAATTTTAAGGACGACTTTTGATTACACAACATAATCTATAATGGAGAACGTCTATTGAGCTGTAGGTTCATCCTCTTACTAGCGAGTGCTTCACGCCGAAGCAACAAAAGATAATGCAATCAATATGATATGTATGGATTGTCTTTATATGAATGCCTATTTTCTCTGATGAAGTTTACCTCCGTTTTAATGAACTTGAAGTCGGTGTCATAAATAGCTTGTGAGTTAGACTCGATCACATTTATTAACATATACTCCCTCTGTCTCAAAATAAATGTTACATTTAGAAAAAAAATTTACCCCAAAAAATTTGTCACTTTACATTACCAATGCAATTTTATATTTAATCTTCCAATTGTACCCTCTAATAAATACTCTTAATTTATTGTTTTATCACTTAATAATAATTTTATTTCGAATACACTAATAGTTAATCAGAATAATTTGGTAAAGTCAACCATTCTCCCTCTTTCATTTATTACTTTTTCTTAATCAGTGTGAAGTGAACCATTGTGACAAAAAATTTAAGACGGGAGGATTATTTACAAAGAACTTTTGTCAAGCTTGACCAGGTTCAAAGGTTGCTTTCATTTAGACAAGGTCGCAAAATATATTAGTTGAGCTAAATAAATAAATAAATAAATAAATAAATAAATAAAATACTTATTATTTAGTAAATGGACTGTTAATGTTAAAGAGAAATAGACTGTTAACAGCGATAAATAGACTATTAATGAATTGTAGAAATAGACTCTTAACAGCGATAAATAGACTATTAATGAATTGTTGAAAACCTATGTTTGTTAACCAATCAGAAATAGAAACATGTCTAAGAAAAAAGCAGTACTATGTTTGTTAACCAATCACGAATAGAAACACCTAACATTGCCCCACCTTACATAGTGAATATAATATAGACCAGATTGTTAGAGGATGGATGAAATCAATCTTATTATCCATTAACTTTTTTTTCTTCTATTTTTAAATAAAGGCCAAAATATATTAACCAAAACCATCAAGAAGAACAAAGCGAGAAAAAACAAACGATAAATAACAAAAACACATGAGTTAACTCATATCAAAGAAATTAGTGAGGCGTATGGGTGGAGGCACCTACGTTGAAACCTTTGCACGCCTCACTCCAATTTATATAAAGAAATTTCAATTTAATTCATTTATTAAGGATAAAATTTATTCAATATATATTTATTAACATATTTTTAATGAATAAAATATTCATTTATGCAAAAAACTAATTACAATATATATATATATATATATATATATATATATAAAAACTAATTACAATATATATATATATATATATATATATATATATATATATATATATATATATATATATATATTGTAATTAGTTTTTATATATATATATATATATATATATATATATATATATATATATATATATAGGGAGCGTATTCGGTAAAAACTGATATCTTATAATAAAATAAATTGGGATGTACATGATTCTAAACAAGGATAACACTTATTTAATATTTGAAACTATCGATTATCTTAAATCAAAATAGTAAGTATTTTATTTTATTTTCCCTTTTTAGGTCCCTTAGTTTATGATTTTTTTTCGAGAACTTTTCTAAAAGACCTATCCTATAATTGCAATCAAATATTTTTTTTAGGTCCCAAAATAGAAATTTATAATCGTAGCAATTTTATTTTCTAATACTTAATAACATTGGCAGTTTAAATTAATATATTATTGTTATTTTAAGGATAATACTTTTTTAAATAATAGTTATAAATAATTTTTTTTTATAACTAATATAATTATTATAAAATACATATTAAAAAATATATCAAAAAAACCATGTTATTTTTAATCTTAAAACAAAAATATATGTTTTTTTTTATGATTAATATAATTATATGTTACTGTATCCAAACAAATAATTAATATTTTTTCTTTTTAATATAAAATTATATTTACAATATTGATGATGAATAGTTATATTACATTATATCATTATACAAATTTATAATAATTTGCTACCAATTTAAATAGTTATATATATATATATATATATATATATATATATATATATATATATATATATATATATATATATATATATATATATATATTTATATTAATTTCTATTATGTGAATTAATTTCTATTATGTGAATACAACAATATAATATATATGAGGAGGGATCAAATTACACCCGAAGAGTTACACCACAAGTTACACTCGTTCAATAACTACATCTCGAATTAATATTTTTTAAATTCAACCGTTGGATTGAAACGTAATATCATATAGATCATACCTATAAAGTTTGAGCTTAATCTATAATGATTTACTATAACATCAAGATATCCAAAGATTAACGTCAAAATGAGCTTTCATATAACGTTAATTTTGATGTAATTCAATGACATAGTAAATCATTATAGATTAAGTTCAAACTTTATAGGTATGATCTATATGATATTATGTTTCAATCCAACGGTTGAATTTAAAAAATATTAATTCGAGATGTAGTTATTGAACGAGTGTAACTTGTGGTGTAACTCTTCGGGTGTAATTTGATCCCTCCTCATATATATATATATATATATATATATATATATATATATATATATATATATATATATATATATATATATATATATATATATATTAATTTCTATTATGTGAATTAATTTCTATTATATATATATATTGTTGTATTCACATAATAGAAATTAATTCACATAATAGAAATTAATATATATATATATATATATATATATATATATATATATATATATATATATATATATATATATATAATTATTTTTTGGATACCACAAATAGAATTGTATTAATGATAAAAAAAACATTTATTATTGATAATAATAGGTTTTTTTTATATGTGTTTTGTAAATTATATTTGTTATAAAAGTATTTATTTATAATTAATATTTAAATATATATTGTGTTTATATTAAAAAATAACAACTAATATATTAATTAAAACTATCTATATTAAAATTGCTACTATTATATAAATTTTTATTATTGTGATTATATTTAAAAAAAAAATACAAATAGAAGAGGGCAGAAATGAGGGTAAGTCATACTGAGATTCATAAAAATTGATTGCAATTATAATTCTTAAAAATATTGATAGCAATTATAGGGTAGGTCTTATAGAAAAAATTCTTGAAAAAAATTCATAAAATAAGAGACCTAAAAAGGAAAAATAAAATACTTTTTTGAAATTAATGAGCAATCTTTAATATTAAATGAGTGTTATACTTATTTAGGATTAATCATGTACATTTTAATTTATTTTATTTATTATAATCTCAAATGTTAATTAAATCTAACTGTTGATACAAATAATTCTCATTTCTTATATAAAATATCAGTTCTCACCGGACACGCTATATATATATATATATATATATATATATATATATATATATATATATATATATATATATATATATATATATATATATATATATATATATATATATATATAATTACATATTAATAAGTCCTACTTGATTTATAGTTTTTACTTATCAATATTAATATTATGAATATATGATAAAATAATATATTTTTAGTAATATACAATATATAATATATTAAAAATTAAAATTACATAATAAAAACAATCAATTATATTTGAAACAAATAAAATACTAAAAGAAAATAGATATATTAATATAATAAATAATATAAAAATGAATTAAATTTGAACTAATAAATTAACATAATATATATCATATTGATAAATTGACATAATAATCAGAGATTTTAAACTCGAATCTAGCTTTTGTACATAAATGTTAAAGAGAAAAGAGATAATGTACAGATAGTATAAAATGATTTTATACCATTAACCAATCACAACTATGAATCCTGCTAAATCAGATTGTAATTTTTAAATCATTTACATTACATAACAAAACCATATATTTCTAATGAATTATACTGTAAATCTTTTTTACATTGATGTCAGAACATCTCCTCTAAACTCTATGATGCCTTATATATAACTTGATTTGAGTTTCAAATGTATTGCAAACTTTCTCATATAAAAGTATTGGTTTTTGGTTCTTTACAAATGGCTTTGCCTACCCAACTATCCTTTAACAAAATGTTTCTTCATGAAAATAGGTCTAGGTCTTTAGCTCTAGGATCATGGAACTCTAATATCTCTTGTCCAACTAAATGCAGCGCAACAAATGAAGTTTCAAATAATCATAATCAAAATATTCCTCGTCCATCTTCAATGTTCCAATTCCAACCTTCAATTTGGACCGATGATTATATTCAATCATTAAATAGTGAATATAAGGTACAGTCATCTATAAATTCTTATTGATTTTTTTTTATACTAGGTGTAATTTATTTATTTATTTTTATTTTGTAACTTAATAGTTGCATATTTTTAAAATATTAGAATATTAGTATTACTAGGTTTAATTTTTATATAAAATAATAATATCATTTGAAATTATGAGAATTTAACTTTTAGATATATTATAGTTAGATAGTTGCGGATTGAATAACATAATTATTAATTTTTTTATTTAAATATCAAAAAAGTATGTTGTGATTATTAATTTTTTTAAAAAATATAATTATTTTGAAGTTTACTATTTAAGTGTAGGATATTTATACAAAATAAATTAAATATTATGTACTATAATTAACAAATAATAACTTAGTCCATCATATTTTTTTAAAGGTAAAATTATTTAAAATCTCATATTTTTTAGTTGATAATATATAAGATTAAAATACAAATATTTATGTTTAATTAGTTGATAATATAAGACTAAAATATAAAAATTGATGTTATATATTTACATTTACAATTTGTATAAACCTATA
This sequence comes from Vicia villosa, assembly GCF_029867415.1. Taxonomy (NCBI): domain Eukaryota; kingdom Viridiplantae; phylum Streptophyta; class Magnoliopsida; order Fabales; family Fabaceae; genus Vicia; species Vicia villosa. The sequence goes on from NW_026705038.1 coordinate 355,698, forward strand.
TTCATAATAAGTTTTAAATTATATCATATAAGTTTTTGTTGTATTTTACACATTTGTGAATCAGAATCATACGTATGTGATTCTTTAAATACTTTTAAAGTAAAAGTAACATACGGTCGAAAATCTAACAACTATCATTATCATTAAGTTTAAAACAGTACATATTAATTAAATTTAATTAGAAATATAGAAATTTTATTAAGATATTGTATTGTCATGTTTTTTATCTATTGTAAAATTTAGTTTGATATAATTTTGTTTTTATCCTAGAAAATAATTAATAATTAATTATATAATTATTTTTTGGTTTGATATTATTTATATATTTATATTTATTTTATCATCCAATAAAAAATTTAATGAAAGATAAATTAGTATCATTTTTGTATTCTACCGTGTATGAAATTTAGATTCTTCAATAAATAAATGATATATAATATCTCAAACTTATATTTATTATATAATATAATAATAGAGAAAGTTAAAAGTTTAAATTTCACCTAAATTAAATTTAGGTATAAACGTCAATTTAATCGTCATGAATATAATTCTTTTTACAAACATAATATATCATCATATTATTTAAATTTAATAAAAAGCAATTGATTAAGTACGAATTAAAATTAAATTTATGAAAAGATCAATATATTTTTTACAATAAAATTTTTAGGGATACTATTATATTTAAATATACCTAAGAGAACTTGAATTAAAATAACATTTCAAGAGTTGCTTGAAAAAAGTAGAAAAAATGCAAACTAAAAGTTTATAAGACAAACATACAAACAATATTTCTTTTGGTAGAATTACACTCTATATAAACTATAACTGATCATTTTAATATTTACAATTTTATTAATACGATAAATAAGTTAACGAATAAAATTTATTTATTTTAGAAATTGAATGATCATAGTTAAAATATATGTTAACTTAATATAAAAAAAGAGATTTTTATTATCAACACTTAATAAAAGTTATACTCCACTATTTTACAAATAAAGATAATAATAATATAAATAATTATTAAAATAGTAAAAAATATCATTATACACAAAATATGTTTGATCAATACACAAAATGTTCATTATAAAATATATAAAAATATCATTAAAATAGTAAAAAATAAAGTGTAACAAAAATTAACTAAATAAAGTAAACAAATGATAAATAATTTTATTTATTATGATACATAAAAAATTCATTTGATAAATTAATTTTCAAAAACAATTTTAAATTTAAAAAAATGTATTTGATAAACAAAATATCCAAAACAGTTTTAAAGTTAAAAATAAATTTGCTAATTTGAATTTTAAAACTTTTTGTATTAACTCATATAAATAAAAAACATTTTTATTATATTTCATAATTAAATTTTGAATTATATAAAATTTAATATATAATTTATTCACTAAATAAAATGAAGACCAAATCTTCTTATAAGTTTTATAAACTAATCGAAACTGAGTTTTTATCATAATTAGTTATTAAAATATTTTATATTTGTGATTTGTGATTTATATTTATTATTTTAAAAAACTAAATAATTTAAAATTTATATAAAAATATGAATGAAGTAGTAAATAATTTTATTATTACTAGATGCCTTTTATTTTAAATTTTTGTTGAATAGTAATAATAAATTAACTTATTTTTTGTTTTTTAATTTTATATTATCATAATAGTTGTGTATAATTTTATGATTATTAAGATGAAATTTAGTAAATATTTTTTTAATTAAAATAAAAACAATAAAGAGTTTTATTAGTTTTTTTTTGTAAATTTATAATCCGAATAGGAATATAAAAATTAATAATAATAATAAAAGTACTATAATTATTATTATTCATAACTCATAAATTATATCAATTTTAAGATATTATAATCATATCAATTTTATTAATATTTTTAATTAAAAAAATGTGAGATTGACACAAATTTTTAAGTAGAGTTTTCTCAAAGATTGCCATCATGAATCTTAAATTTATATTAAATAGATTTGTTAAACATTGATGCAAATACCAACCACCCATGTAATACTTGTTTTGCGGGTGATGAAGACAAAAATAATAAAAAGAATTATGTCGAAAGTCAATATATAAAGCCCTATTTGTTTTACCTTTAAAAAAACTTTTTTCTTTTGTATTTTTAAAAATGGATTCTATTTTACAATATTACAAATTGTTTTATATTCATTTTTTAAAATTAAATAATTAATTTTGACATTCTATAACATAAGCATATATTATTATTAAAAATTAAATTTGAGACCAACGTTCTCATAATGTGAAGTTTATACAGAAATAAAAGGCAATGGACAATCAACTGCGCCACAACTTCTTTTTTATATTGGAAAATTAATTCTCTTAAAAATTACATTCATGGACTTATGAGATACAACATTGCTATTCACAAGGCTTCAAATTCTCTATAAAAGATTAATTGTTTTTGGTGCTAGGAAATCTAAAGTGTCAAATGTAAATGATATGAAGATTAAAATATAGTCGAAAACTCAAATTTTAAAAAAAGTTGTATTTTAAAAATGATTTTTATGAAAAACAATTTAAAATAGCTTTAAAATTAAGTGATTTTTTGAAACTTCGATATCAAAAAAAAGTTTCAATAAAATGAAGAAATATCTAAAATAGCATTTTAAGAATTATATTTCAAATTAAATTTTTATTTAAAACTTTTATAAAAAAATATTTTTATAAACTTTTTTTTTACAATATTTTATAATATTATAAAAATCATTTTTAAAAGAAAAAGACGAAACAAACGGATCATAATGAGCACATGTTTGTTAAACATCCATGCAAATACACGTCATCGTAAATAAATTATTTTTGAAAAATGTTAATAATATTTAGTTAAATAAATTGATGCAGGACGAAATATATGCAAAGAAATTCAGAGTATTAAGGGAAGAAGTGAGAATGATGTTTAACAAAATGGAAAATGAGGTTGATCAACTTGAGTTTATTGATGTATTGCAAAGGCTTGGAGTTGATTATCATTTCAACAATGAAATAAGGAACATGTTGGACAATATTTACAACACACAAACATCCAACTTGAAGAATAGTAACTTATATGCCACAGCACTCAAGTTTAGACTCTTAAGGCAGCATGGTTATGACATATCTACAGGTTAATTAATATTAATCATAATTAAACAATAAATAAAAAGTTTTAATTTCTTAAAAAATATTAAATTGTAGTTTGAGTTTTTGTTACAGATGTTTTTGTTTGCTTTCAAGATGAAATGTATAATTTGAAGAAAGACCAAACAATTGATGTTGAGGGAATATTGTCAATGTATGAAGCCTCATTTCTTTCATTTGAAAATGAAATTATATTGGATGAGGCAAGAGATTTCACAACAAAGTTTCTCAAAGAGTATTCAAATAGACCATGCTTTGGAGTTTCCACTACATTGGAGAATTTCTCAATCGGAGGCACGTTGGTTCATTGATATTTATGAAAGACAACATAATAAGAGTTGTGTGTTACTTCATTTTGCTAAATTAGATTTCAACATTGTTCAAAGTATCTACCAAGAAGAGCTTAAATACTCGTCCAGGTAATAAAGCAAAAATACATTATTTTTTACGTTAAGTTTGACATTGTTTATTATATTTACAAGATGAACAATAATTTTTTTTAATGAAATAATTATTTGCACGAGTTTAAAATATCTTTTCTCACTCTCATATAAGATTATCCTTTCTCAGTAGATACAATCCCATATAAGGAGCATATCTAGTGAGAAAGAGTAATTTTATATGAGAGTGAGAGGAAAAGATAACGATCGTTGATTAAAATAAACAGTTGAGATCTAATATTTTGTGTAAATTATCCACGTGATCCTCTATTTGCTCAACTGTTTTCAGTTGAAAAAAAAGAGGATCACGTAATGAGATATTAAATCTCAACGGTTTATTTTAATCAAACGGTTGTTATTTCTTCCTCTCACTCTCATATAAGATTTAACTGCCTCATTAGATCACTCCCATGTATTGAACATATCTAGTGAGAAAGAGTAATTTTATACGAGAGTGAGAGGAAAAGATAACGACCGTTGATTAAAATAAACGGTTGAGATATAATATTTTGTTTAAATTATCGACGTGATCCTCTTTTTTCTCAACTGTTTTCAGTTGAAAAAAAAGAGGATCATGTGATGAGATATTAAATCTCAACGGTTTATTTTAATCAAACGATTGTTATTTCTTCCTCTCACTCTCATATAAGATTACCCTTTCTCACAATATATATATATATATATATATATATATATATATATATATATATATATATATATATATATATATATATATATATATATATATATATAAAAGCAAGTGTTTCAAATTAAGTATATTTATGATTTTTATTTACTTGGATGTAAAGTATTGTGTCCCGTGTCACTTCATGAAAGTTTTTTTAATCATTAGTAAAAACTTCAATTCTATGTGATCACTTATATCATTAAGGGTCCGTTTGGTGCGCGGGATATGATAGAAACATGATAGGATATCAAGCAGGATAAGGATATGATATGATATTGACATGATAAGACTTATCTTATCATGTGTTTGGTTCACACAAGATAACAAATAGTATATATATATATACCCTTGTAAAATAACTTTATTTTTTCTAAATGATTTTATAAAATATTTTAAAATTTATAAATTGGTAAAAAAATAAATTTTTTCAATAATTAAAAAAAAACTCATTAATACTATTGAGTAAATAATTTAAATATATATATATATATATATATATATATATATATATATATATATATATATATATATATATATATATATATATATATATATATATATATATATATATATATATATATATATATATATATATATATAAAAGTTCAAGTTCCCTAATGAGTATATAGTGTACCTGGTAGTAGTTTTTCATATCAACCATGTAGGTAGTGAAAATGTTTTTTATTGAGAGCAGGATAGCTAGATGTTGATAGTATGTAAAGTTACATTGAAATCATGTATGTAGTTTACCTGATACAATGGATTTGGTATTCTTGCAGTCCCAAAAAATAGAAAGAAGTCAAATCGAAATTTGTCAGCTATTCTACAAATATTTTACTGAGTCATACATACACATATAGATGACAACATAACTTTATAGAAGTGAAATAATATGTATAAATTAGACAACAACTTCCCATTTAATATGTATAAATTAGATTAGGCAAAAGTGAAATAATAAACATAAAATTTTAGCATAAAACGGTATAAAAATATTATAATGAAACAAAAAAAATAGAAGAGATGAGAGATTAGTGAAGATGAAAATGAAAGAACATAAGAGAGGAGAGATTATAGAAGAAGATGTGCGATAAAAACGAAATTGAAAGATGGAACATTTGCATAAAAATGAGAAGGTGAAAAAGAAAGAATATAAGATAGTAAAGATTATAGAAGAAGAGGTAAGATGTATGTGGGTAATAGAATTTGAGAAGCTCTACAATCTCATAACTAAAAGAAGATGATTATTCCAGATTTCTGTTACAAACATTTACAATGCATAAGGACTGAATTGCCTTAGCTTTTCCACATATATGCTATCCTATACTACAATATGAACAATGAGTAAAAGATCTTTACAAACAAAAGCCCTATAAAAAATATGGGTTGGCCCACTACAATATGCATACTGTCGCACGCTCGCGAAAAATGAACAGAGTCGCCACCAATATATTTATCCCATAAGGGAAAGGAATATCAGAAAACCTAACAAAGGAAGGAACAGGGTTTTGCGACCAGAGAATCTAGGTGCGGGAGTCGGTTACGCGAGGGGAAGGTATTAGCACCCCTCACGCCCATCGTACTCGATGGTATCCACCTATGTCTGTTTCTATCTAATGGGTGTATATCTATGTCTATGTCTACATGCGAAATGAATGCAAAATGTAGGGAAAATAAAGAATTGTACTCGCACGGGCCCTACCCCGCTGCCTACGTATCCTTTTCAGGAATCAGAGTTACCGTAGCTCGGCTAAAGATTTTCTGTTTGTTTTTGTGTTTTTTAATTGGGCGGAGTCAACGTTCACGTTCTTGCATAAGGGAAGACCTACGATGCGTACGAACGGAAATGACATTGCCCTTAGGTGCCAACGAGGCAAAAGAAAAAGAAATGATTGGTTTGTGTCTTTTAGGGTAGATAAGTGATGAACAGTTCCCAATACCGGGCCACTCACCACCTTCTCTACTTTGCTTTAGTCTGAACCGTTGTTATGTGTGTTAAAGTGTTTTTGATTGTGTATTTTTTAAGGGAATTTACTTTACGATTCGAATCACATGAAATGTACAATGATCGAGAAGCAGATTAGGGAATGAATCCCACTCGCTTCCATCCCATTATGTAATGTTTGAGAAACAGATTAGAGAATGAATCTCACTCATTTCTCTCCCATTAATTAATGTTTGAGAGACAGATTAGGGAATGAATCCCACTCGTTTCTCTCCCATTAAGTAGTGACCGAGAAGCAGATTAGGGAATGAATCCCACTCGTTTCTATGCCACTAAGTGATTGAGAAATAGATTAGGGAATGAATCCCACTCATTTCTCTATCACTTGCTTAATGTGATTCGCATCTTCCTTTTATTAATGTTTTAAAGAGTTGAAAGGAAAAAGAATGCAATAGGGAACTAGATCTAACATTCTAACCTATGTTATTCTAATCTACAAATGGCCCTAAGGTCGAGGATAACTATCCTATCTCAATTCCTCTTAACAAAGAAGGAAGAGTCTAAGGGAACATGGCAAGCAATAGTAAGGAGTAAGCAACATCAAAGCAAGAAATGAGAGGCTAAGCATGGAAACAAGAGAAAGAAGCCCCAATTCAGTAGCAAAACAAGGGATTGAATGTCCCAAATCAAATACAAAAGCATCACGGTATCATACAAAAATATCCACAAGAAGTTACCAAAGTATCGCATGCGCCGTTACTTACCAATTAGCGAACGAACATCAATTAATCAAAACAAAAACAAGTGAACACATGAACTAGGCTTGAAGTCAGTAGCAAACTCATTCATTTAATTCTAATATCCTATGTTAATCTACATTAGTCAATTAGCATGAAGCAATACAAAACTCTAACCAAAACTAGACAACACTAGGTTAATACTAGCTAAACGGTTTCGAATCATGAAAGAAGTTAGAAACATGCAATCAAATGGTACAAGTCAGTAGCAAATAGCCTTTACTAGATGCCTAAACAATCACAGAATCATGCCAAGGAGTTTCACACAAAATTACGGGTCATTTGTACAAGTTACGGTGCGATCGTCAACCAAAAACAAAGTATTCACATGTGAGAAAGAAAAATCGAGCAAAGTATGAAAACATGATTCAAAAATTCCAATTCCAGGTCTTAGGACCTCTAAACATCCCTAGTTATATGTACAAAAGGGAACCAACATTATTGCAAGAACGCATTTCAATTTGAGAGCACAAACGTCACGGACATCTATTAGAACCGCGTGTTAATCGAGTCAAACAACACTAACCAAATACCAATCAAAACAAAGAATTAGGAAATCATTTTTTGTACACAACATCATGGATTAGTCTACAGTAACTATACAAAAATTGGTGATTAAATTCTAATCCTAAGGTACTAAACGAAATTGCTTTGCAAAATCTATCGAAACATGAAGGAGGATGAACATATATGAAGAAAGGATTTATTAGAAATAGCAAAATAAAATCTAAAAATATGCAAAAAATACTACAATTATGTACACACAAAATCCTACTTAAAATCTATTTTTATTTATTTTTTATTTGAATTAAAAATGGTTTATGCATTAAAAGTTAGTAGTGAAACAAAATTGAAATACAAGAAAATTAGAGCAAGCAGGGGTGTATTAGTAAAAATGATTTGAACTGGATTCTGTATTAATGGGTGCTTGGGCCCAGAATAGGGGTGTGTGAAAAGCGATGCACCAGGCCCAGTCCATTTTGGTCCCTTAATTTTTAAAACATTCAAATAGACCCCTTATCTATTAAAAAGGTGGCACGTTAGTCCTTTCCGTCAATGTGATGGAAACGGACGTTAGACTGTGCATATGTGGCGTCTGACGTGGCTATGTTTTACACGCATGGCAGGATGACGTGGCATGTGTTATCACCAACTTCCTGAAAATTCTAAAAATTATTCCAAAACTTTGCCCTCTCTATGGTTTGAACTCAAGACACTTTAGTTATGGTACAAATGGGTGTACCACTAGGCTATGCTCATTTTGGTTGCTTTCTTTTCTTTCTCCAGCTACTTATTAACTACTGCATTAGTTGATTTCTTTTGCTTCTACATTAATAATAATAATAATAAAAATAATAGTAATAATAAAAATAATATGACTAATAATAATAATAGTAGTAATAATAAAATAATAGTACTAATAATAATAGTACTGATACTAATAGTACTAATATTAATAATAATAGTAGTAATAATAAAAATAATATTACTAATAATAATAGTAGTAATAATAAAATAATAGTATTAATAATAATACTAATAATAATAATAATAGTATTAATAATAATACTACTAATAATAATAGTACTAATACTAAAAAATACTAATACTAATAATACTGATAGTAATAATAATACTAATAGTAATAGTAGTAATAATAAAAATAATAACACTAATAATAATAGTAATAATAATAATAATAGTAATAGTAGTAATAATAAAATTAATAATACTAATAATAATAGTACTGATATTACTAGTACTAATAATAATAATAATAATAATAATAATAATAATAGAGATAATAATAATAATAATAATAATAGTAATAATAATAGTAGTATTAACAATAATAACAATAATAGTAGTATTAACAATAAATATAATATTAATAATAATAATATTAATAATAATAATAATAATAGTATTGATACTAAAACTACTAGTAATAATAATAATAATAATAATAGTAATATTAATAATATTAATAATTATTAATTATTATTATTATTATTATTATTATTATTATTATTATTAATGTAGAAGCAAAAGAAATCAACTAATGAATTAGTTAATAAGTAGCTGGAGAAAGAAAAGAAAGCAACCAAAATGTGCATAGCCTAGTGGTACACCCATTTGTTCCATAACTAAAGTGTCTTGAGTTCAAACCATTGAGAGGGCAAAGTTTTGGAATAATTTTTAGAATTTTCAGGATCTTGGTGATAACGGAAAGGACTAACGTGCCACCTTTTTAATAGATAAGGGGTCTATTTGAACATTTTAAAAATTAAGGGACCAAAATGGACCCCGAGGTAAAATTAAGGGACGAAAAAGGGTATTTTGCCAAAATAATAAGATAAATGGGGTGAGATTACTAAATCTCAGTGAATTCTCCTATCTTATGGGTCCTCTCGGCTCTACAGGATACATGCATAATCTACGAATCCATCTAAAATCCTAAGGTTTCCTCACTACAGGAAAGCCTATCAACACGTAGCACCACGATTGAGTGTCCACTGACCACTAGATTGGATGCTCTAAGAATATCTCACATGTTCAGATATTAGGTACATGTTTCCTCCAAAATAGGTCTTTCGGGTTTACCTGCCAATCTTCTGTCGGGTTCTACCCTCAAGGTCTGGTCTTCCAGGTTTACCTGCCAATCTACTCTCGAAACAAGACCCCAAATCATACCTTTTCAATCTACATAGTAAGTAACTCATATGACTATAGAGAACCATGGAACTGACATTGAATCGCTACAATGATTCAACTCGTCCAATTTCCTGGGTCCAAATCTCACATAGAAATTTACCGTAAGGAAACAACAAAGGAAGAAGGTGAGATACACATCCCCGAGAGTTCATCCCTGAAGAATAGCTCCTGAACTACGGAACCGACCCATTCCCGAGACCAAAGCCCAAGAATTCCTGCAATATATGTGGCACAGGGGCATCCTTGGAATTTCTCCATAAGAAGTAGCCAACATATATGTAACGTGCCTACTCGCAGTTCCTGTTATTTTGTATGTCCTCTAACCCCTTGTCTCATACTTACTACACCATTAGATTGTAGGATTTATAAGGTAGTCGCTTGATAGGAAAAGGGAATATTATGCTAGCAGCCATTCATGCTTCTTAGTCTAGGTATCCTAAGGTTCACCTTCCTATATTCACATTTTATGAATTGATGAACACAAAATACACCAAGTAGTAAGACCTCATCGCCTCTTGGTTCACATGGTTATCTTCACAAGCTATAAGAACTCAACATATTTGGTGTACGTTTCTAGCTTTAATTTCCATCACCACTCAATCTATGATGACTACAACCCAGTTGGAGGAACACTTGGGCACCAAGGCCTTTAAAACGGTTAATGAATCAATTATCCGAGAATTATCTTCTAGTAATCAAGGTAAAAGGATATTCACATGTATTTTATTAGTACCTAAGAGTATTCTAAAGTTGTGGAAGCTCAAGCATTTCGTAGCCCTTTTCGTTAGCTTTCCAATGCCTCCTACAGCGCCCAATTCCGAGTTACGGAACTCTAGTTATGGTCGAAACAGTAAAGGGATGATTTTCTGTCAGGGGCAATCGATTTGCACTGGTGTGCAATCGATTGCTCACTGAAACAAAAGCGCAAAATGTCAATTTTTCACAGTGCAGTCGATTACTTGACCCCTACAATCGATTTCTTACTGAACCAGAAGCAAAAATCACATTTTTCTTGCATAAAACCAGTTCCAACAGTGTTCTAACTCATCCTTAGGTTCCCCAACAATTCAAATCCGAAACCCATCCAATTTCAACAATCCATAGCATACAATTGCATCAAAATAACACATATTCAACCATTTTATCAAGCATGCAACAAGTAATCACAATATAACCCATGGTCAAACAATTTTACAAAACCCTAATCCTTACCCAGGTTCTAACTATGGAACTCACCTCAATTTCATGGAGATTATGGTTTGCATGGTAGAATAGTGGAGATGATGATGATGCTGTAACAGAAGAATATGGAGAATTCCTTTAGTGAGGCTTGATCCTTGGAAGCATGCAAGGTGGAAGAGGTTGAAGATGAATGTTTGATGTGGGTTTTCTCCTCTTCTATTGATCTCACGAGCTCCACCCCTCCCTTTCCATCAAAATCTGATTTGGTGAAATAATTGAATGGCATAGGCAACCATACAAAGCCTTATGTTATTCACTATGGAACAAGACCAATTTGCCCTCTAACTAAGCGATATTTACTAGTTTGCCATTTAGTTAGATTCTAGCCAATTCCTTTTGAGTCTAACTAGTCCATTAATTCTTCTTAGCAACTTCTAATATATAAACTCATGCTAATACAGATAGGGATGTTACATGTTTAGGATTCAATTTATACTTTTTGATTTTATGGGTTTGATTGAATAATTGTTGCAGTTGTTCAAAATGTGAACTCTTTATTAGAATTCCCTTCCTATGTTGAAAAAAATAATTTTTTAGAGTTGTGATGTTTATAATTCTTAATATTTTTATTTCTGATATGATTTATAGGTAAAATGTGTTTGTTTCGTTTTTATTTTAGATTGTGTTCCTCTGATTGTGTAATTCAGGATCTCTATGCTTCACTATTACTGACAATCAGGTATGTCAAACAATATTGTATACATGTTAATTTCTTTCTGGTTTGATTTGAGCAACCAATTTTTAAACATATTTTTTCTTTCTCGTATAATAAAACAATATTTGGCTTAATGTTTTTTTCTTTATGTTTGGTTTTTTAAACAATAATGCATTCATGTTTTAGCTTAATGTTTTATTTTTGGTTAACAATATTGTTGACATGTTTTTCCATAATTTTATACATGTTTTTGTTAACTAACACTCTTTATTTCCTTGCCAGATACATAATAATAATAATGGAGATGTGAATTATTTTGAACGGGTATAAGGTTGGTCTGCTTTTCTTCAACAAAATGGATTTAAAGATGAAAAAAATTATTAGATTTACTTTTCATCATATTCATTTTAGTCAAATAATCAATGTTTATAAGGTTGTTTTTTAACACGGTTGAAAATAAGGCATGAAACAAACATTTATTTTCATCTATGTTATCACAATTCCTATTCAATTTTATTTGCATGTATCTCTGCATATATTGAGCCATGTTAAGACATGTGCTTTTCTATCTCTTGATCTTGAAGTGTGAGTAAAGAAAAATAGTCATTACACATATACTCCTGTAACACGGTTACCGAAACACAATTATGTAATGCCATTTTATTATACAAACTTACTACATCTATCACTGTGTTATATTCTAAAACAATATAAAATCAGCCTACAATAACATAAACAATATAGATGTAAAAATATAATATATTATAGATTATAGATGGCACATTAAAATTATTTTTGATTTGTTTACTATTAAAAGTCATTTATGATTTATTTTGTAACTTTTACTTCTATAACTGATTTTTGCATTTGTTTATTTCCATACTATTTTAATACTTGTAAAGATCAATTATGTCATAGTAGAGGTTTTAACTGTAGCAATAATTAGCTTCCGACGTTTCAATTGTACAAGGAGTGAATAATGAGGTGCGTAGGTCACAACAGTGGTATTGAGCAGAGCTAAAAGGATTGATCTTCATAATAAATCATATTAAATGAATTTTATTTTAGTCTATGAGAATTATTAGTTGCTTTATTATAGACTGTCTTATTTAATAATGATACATAATAATTATATTATTTTCACTATTATTATTTTTTATTTGTAATTATGAGTTACATTTTTTTAGTTTCAATGGTATTTAGGAGTAATAAAGTAATTAAGAGTAATATCTACTATAACTGGGTTAATAGTATTAATGAATCAGTAAATTATGGGTCTAAAAACGTGTCCACGTTTAGCTTCAATTATCTTCTCTTAAATGTAACGTTTAATTGTTATTTAAATTTTTGATTTGACTAAATATTATTTTAAAAATATTGATGGATAAATATTTAAGTTTTGAGTATCATATGAGTAAAATATTGTAATTAATTTTTTATTATTCTCTTTATCTCATAAAAAATATCATATTTGAATAATACATTGTTTTTAAAGAAATAAACAAATACGAAAAAAATCTATTATTGATCTAAATATTTTTATATACGAAAAATTTATTATTGATCCAAATATTTTTTATAACGGTACCTAAACAAAAATAATATTTGTACAGGGGATCAATCCGTGTATTGATCAAAATATTGATTATTAACGGGACATGAAGTTACTGATAAAAATATATTTTTTATTAGTTATACATTCAATTATTATTTTTCACGGGTAACCATATACTTTTTTATTGAAAAAAATACATCTGAACCAAATGAGCGTCCCTTACCAGAACCTATGCGAACGCACTGATTTGTTACTAGTTAGTATTACACTCATTTAGTTATTGGATATTAAAATGTGAAATAATTTAGATTATTTAACAACTAGTCTCTGATACATGTATACTATAAAATTCTGGTCATAGTTGAGTTTTGACTAATTTGTTTTTAAATAAACTGAAATAGTTACTATCTCATGAAATAATTTGTATAAAAAATTTAGTTGCAGTCCATTTGCTAAGCTTTTTCTATTTGTCAATTGGCTTGTCGGGCGTGACTCAATGCTAGAGCATGCTATGAAAGGGACAGATTGTACGAAATCTTAAAAAAACAATGATAATAGTAACATATTATACTATAGTTAAATAGTTAACTTGTTGACGGTTTAGAATATCATTAAAAAAAGGTATAAGTTCAGTATAAGTTCAAGTGCCCTAATGCATATATAGTGTACCTGGTGAAAAATAAGAAGGCAAAAAAGAAAGAATATAAGATAGTAAAGATTATAGAAGAAGAGGTAAGATGTATGTGGGGAAGATGGCGCGATAATTTTAGGAGAGATTTGAGAAGACTGAAATTGAAACCATAAACGTAAGGATGAGAAAGTTGTTCGTAATCATAAGACTAATGTATAATAGGTTTATGTTTGGTTTGAATGTGAGTTAAGTAAAATATATTTAGGTTGTAACATAATGCGGTTTGATTCGGTTTGGTTCGATGTGCAAAATATAAACCGAACCGAACCATGCGGTTTTGTTAAAATATGACCCAAACAAATTCGAATCAAATGCGGTTTTTTGTGGTTTTGGTTTGATTTGGTTTGGTTTGCGGTTTTCTATTGGGTTGGTTTGGTTTTGAACACCCCTAAAGATAACGACCGTTGATTAAAATAAACGGTTGAGATCTAATATTTTGTTTAAATTATACATGTGATCCTTTTTTTCTCAACTTCTTTTACTTTAAAAAAAGAAAAAAGAGGATCACGTGATGAGATATTAAATCTCAATGATTAATTTTAATCAAACGGTTATTATTTCTTCCTCTCACTCTCATATAAGATTATCCTTTCTCAGTAGATACAATCCCATATAAGGAGCATATCTAGTGAGAAAGAGTAATTTTATATGAGAGTGAGAGGAAAAGATAACGATCGTTGATTAAAATAAACAGTTGAGATCTAATATTTTGTGTAAATTATCCACGTGATCCTCTATTTGCTCAACTGTTTTCAGTTGAAAAAAAAGAGGATCACGTAATGAGATATTAAATCTCAACGGTTTATTTTAATCAAACGGTTGTTATTTCTTCCTCTCACTCTCATATAAGATTTAACTGCCTCATTAGATCACTCCCATGTATTGAACATATCTAGTGAGAAAGAGTAATTTTATACGAGAGTGAGAGGAAAAGATAACGACCGTTGATTAAAATAAACGGTTGAGATATAATATTTTGTTTAAATTATCGACGTGATCCTCTTTTTTCTCAACTGTTTTCAGTTGAAAAAAAAGAGGATCATGTGATGAGATATTAAATCTCAACGGTTTATTTTAATCAAACGATTGTTATTTCTTCCTCTCACTCTCATATAAGATTACCCTTTCTCACAATATATATATATATATATATATATATATATATATATATATATATATATATATATATATATAAAAGCAAGTGTTTCAAATTAAGTATATTTATGATTTTTATTTACTTGGATGTAAAGTATTGTGTCCCGTGTCACTTCATGAAAGT
Source organism: Vicia villosa (assembly GCF_029867415.1). NCBI lineage: Eukaryota > Viridiplantae > Streptophyta > Magnoliopsida > Fabales > Fabaceae > Vicia > Vicia villosa. The sequence continues at coordinate 370,869 of NW_026705038.1, forward strand.
TTTTTTAATCATTAGTAAAAACTTCAATTCTATGTGATCACTTATATCATTAAGGGTCCGTTTGGTGCGCGGGATATGATAGAAACATGATAGGATATCAAGCAGGATAAGGATATGATATGATATTGACATGATAAGACTTATCTTATCATGTGTTTGGTTCACACAAGATAACAAATAGTATATATATATATACCCTTGTAAAATAACTTTATTTTTTCTAAATGATTTTATAAAATATTTTAAAATTTATAAATTGGTAAAAAAATAAATTTTTTCAATAATTAAAAAAAAAACTCATTAATACTATTGAGTAAATAATTTCAATATATATATATATATATATATATATATATATATATAAAAGTTCAAGTTCCCTAATGAGTATATAGTGTACCTGGTAGTAGTTTTTCATATCAACCATGTAGGTAGTGAAAATGTTTTTTATTGAGAGCAGGATAGCTAGATGTTGATAGTATGTAAAGTTACATTGAAATCATGTATGTAGTTTACCTGATACAATGGATTTGGTATTCTTGCAGTCCCAAAAAATAGAAAGAAGTCAAATCGAAATTTGTCAGCTATTCTACAAATATTTTACTGAGTCATACATACACATATAGATGACAACATAACTTTATAGAAGTGAAATAATATGTATAAATTAGACAACAACTTCCCATTTAATATGTATAAATTAGATTAGGCAAAAGTGAAATAATAAACATAAAATTTTAGCATAAAACGGTATAAAAATATTATAATGAAACAAAAAAAATAGAAGAGATGAGAGATTAGTGAAGATGAAAATGAAAGAACATAAGAGAGGAGAGATTATAGAAGAAGATGTGCGATAAAAACGAAATTGAAAGATGGAACATTTGCATAAAAATGAGAAGGTGAAAAAGAAAGAATATAAGATAGTAAAGATTATAGAAGAAGAGGTAAGATGTATGTGGGTAATAGAATTTGAGAAGCTCTACAATCTCATAACTAAAAGAAGATGATTATTCCAGATTTCTGTTACAAACATTTACAATGCATAAGGACTGAATTGCCTTAGCTTTTCCACATATATGCTATCCTATACTACAATATGAACAATGAGTAAAAGATCTTTACAAACAAAAGCCCTATAAAAAATATGGGTTGGCCCACTACAATATGCATACTGTCGCACGCTCGCGAAAAATGAACAGAGTCGCCACCAATATATTTATCCCATAAGGGAAAGGAATATCAGAAAACCTAACAAAGGAAGGAACAGGGTTTTGCGACCAGAGAATCTAGGTGCGGGAGTCGGTTACGCGAGGGGAAGGTATTAGCACCCCTCACGCCCATCGTACTCGATGGTATCCACCTATGTCTGTTTCTATCTAATGGGTGTATATCTATGTCTATGTCTACATGCGAAATGAATGCAAAATGTAGGGAAAATAAAGAATTGTACTCGCACGGGCCCTACCCCGCTGCCTACGTATCCTTTTCAGGAATCAGAGTTACCGTAGCTCGGCTAAAGATTTTCTGTTTGTTTTTGTGTTTTTTAATTGGGCGGAGTCAACGTTCACGTTCTTGCATAAGGGAAGACCTACGATGCGTACGAACGGAAATGACATTGCCCTTAGGTGCCAACGAGGCAAAAGAAAAAGAAATGATTGGTTTGTGTCTTTTAGGGTAGATAAGTGATGAACAGTTCCCAATACCGGGCCACTCACCACCTTCTCTACTTTGCTTTAGTCTGAACCGTTGTTATGTGTGTTAAAGTGTTTTTGATTGTGTATTTTTTAAGGGAATTTACTTTACGATTCGAATCACATGAAATGTACAATGATCGAGAAGCAGATTAGGGAATGAATCCCACTCGCTTCCATCCCATTATGTAATGTTTGAGAAACAGATTAGAGAATGAATCTCACTCATTTCTCTCCCATTAATTAATGTTTGAGAGACAGATTAGGGAATGAATCCCACTCGTTTCTCTCCCATTAAGTAGTGACCGAGAAGCAGATTAGGGAATGAATCCCACTCGTTTCTATGCCACTAAGTGATTGAGAAATAGATTAGGGAATGAATCCCACTCATTTCTCTATCACTTGCTTAATGTGATTCGCATCTTCCTTTTATTAATGTTTTAAAGAGTTGAAAGGAAAAAGAATGCAATAGGGAACTAGATCTAACATTCTAACCTATGTTATTCTAATCTACAAATGGCCCTAAGGTCGAGGATAACTATCCTATCTCAATTCCTCTTAACAAAGAAGGAAGAGTCTAAGGGAACATGGCAAGCAATAGTAAGGAGTAAGCAACATCAAAGCAAGAAATGAGAGGCTAAGCATGGAAACAAGAGAAAGAAGCCCCAATTCAGTAGCAAAACAAGGGATTGAATGTCCCAAATCAAATACAAAAGCATCACGGTATCATACAAAAATATCCACAAGAAGTTACCAAAGTATCGCATGCGCCGTTACTTACCAATTAGCGAACGAACATCAATTAATCAAAACAAAAACAAGTGAACACATGAACTAGGCTTGAAGTCAGTAGCAAACTCATTCATTTAATTCTAATATCCTATGTTAATCTACATTAGTCAATTAGCATGAAGCAATACAAAACTCTAACCAAAACTAGACAACACTAGGTTAATACTAGCTAAACGGTTTCGAATCATGAAAGAAGTTAGAAACATGCAATCAAATGGTACAAGTCAGTAGCAAATAGCCTTTACTAGATGCCTAAACAATCACAGAATCATGCCAAGGAGTTTCACACAAAATTACGGGTCATTTGTACAAGTTACGGTGCGATCGTCAACCAAAAACAAAGTATTCACATGTGAGAAAGAAAAATCGAGCAAAGTATGAAAACATGATTCAAAAATTCCAATTCCAGGTCTTAGGACCTCTAAACATCCCTAGTTATATGTACAAAAGGGAACCAACATTATTGCAAGAACGCATTTCAATTTGAGAGCACAAACGTCACGGACATCTATTAGAACCGCGTGTTAATCGAGTCAAACAACACTAACCAAATACCAATCAAAACAAAGAATTAGGAAATCATTTTTTGTACACAACATCATGGATTAGTCTACAGTAACTATACAAAAATTGGTGATTAAATTCTAATCCTAAGGTACTAAACGAAATTGCTTTGCAAAATCTATCGAAACATGAAGGAGGATGAACATATATGAAGAAAGGATTTATTAGAAATAGCAAAATAAAATCTAAAAATATGCAAAAAATACTACAATTATGTACACACAAAATCCTACTTAAAATCTATTTTTATTTATTTTTTATTTGAATTAAAAATGGTTTATGCATTAAAAGTTAGTAGTGAAACAAAATTGAAATACAAGAAAATTAGAGCAAGCAGGGGTGTATTAGTAAAAATGATTTGAACTGGATTCTGTATTAATGGGTGCTTGGGCCCAGAATAGGGGTGTGTGAAAAGCGATGCACCAGGCCCAGTCCATTTTGGTCCCTTAATTTTTAAAACATTCAAATAGACCCCTTATCTATTAAAAAGGTGGCACGTTAGTCCTTTCCGTCAATGTGATGGAAACGGACGTTAGACTGTGCATATGTGGCGTCTGACGTGGCTATGTTTTACACGCATGGCAGGATGACGTGGCATGTGTTATCACCAACTTCCTGAAAATTCTAAAAATTATTCCAAAACTTTGCCCTCTCTATGGTTTGAACTCAAGACACTTTAGTTATGGTACAAATGGGTGTACCACTAGGCTATGCTCATTTTGGTTGCTTTCTTTTCTTTCTCCAGCTACTTATTAACTACTGCATTAGTTGATTTCTTTTGCTTCTACATTAATAATAATAATAATAAAAATAATAGTAATAATAAAAATAATATGACTAATAATAATAATAGTAGTAATAATAAAATAATAGTACTAATAATAATAGTACTGATACTAATAGTACTAATATTAATAATAATAGTAGTAATAATAAAAATAATATTACTAATAATAATAGTAGTAATAATAAAATAATAGTATTAATAATAATACTAATAATAATAATAGTATTAATAATAATACTACTAATAATAATAGTACTAATACTAAAAAATACTAATACTAATAATACTGATAGTAATAATAATACTAATAGTAATAGTAGTAATAATAAAAATAATAACACTAATAATAATAGTAATAATAATAATAATAGTAATAGTAGTAATAATAAAATTAATAATACTAATAATAATAGTACTGATATTACTAGTACTAATAATAATAATAATAATAATAATAATAATAATAGAGATAATAATAATAATAATAATAATAGTAATAATAATAGTAGTATTAACAATAATAACAATAATAGTAGTATTAACAATAAATATAATATTAATAATAATAATATTAATAATAATAATAATAATAGTATTGATACTAAAACTACTAGTAATAATAATAATAATAATAATAGTAATATTAATAATATTAATATTATTATTATTATTATTATTATTATTATTATTATTATTATTATTAATGTAGAAGCAAAAGAAATCAACTAATGAATTAGTTAATAAGTAGCTGGAGAAAGAAAAGAAAGCAACCAAAATGTGCATAGCCTAGTGGTACACCCATTTGTTCCATAACTAAAGTGTCTTGAGTTCAAACCATTGAGAGGGCAAAGTTTTGGAATAATTTTTAGAATTTTCAGGATCTTGGTGATAACGGAAAGGACTAACGTGCCACCTTTTTAATAGATAAGGGGTCTATTTGAACATTTTAAAAATTAAGGGACCAAAATGGACCCCGAGGTAAAATTAAGGGACGAAAAAGGGTATTTTGCCAAAATAATAAGATAAATGGGGTGAGATTACTAAATCTCAGTGAATTCTCCTATCTTATGGGTCCTCTCGGCTCTACAGGATACATGCATAATCTACGAATCCATCTAAAATCCTAAGGTTTCCTCACTACAGGAAAGCCTATCAACACGTAGCACCACGATTGAGTGTCCACTGACCACTAGATTGGATGCTCTAAGAATATCTCACATGTTCAGATATTAGGTACATGTTTCCTCCAAAATAGGTCTTTCGGGTTTACCTGCCAATCTTCTGTCGGGTTCTACCCTCAAGGTCTGGTCTTCCAGGTTTACCTGCCAATCTACTCTCGAAACAAGACCCCAAATCATACCTTTTCAATCTACATAGTAAGTAACTCATATGACTATAGAGAACCATGGAACTGACATTGAATCGCTACAATGATTTAACTCGTCCAATTTCCTGGGTCCAAATCTCACATAGAAATTTACCGTAAGGAAACAACAAAGGAAGAAGGTGAGATACACATCCCCGAGAGTTCATCCCTGAAGAATAGCTCCTGAACTACGGAACCGACCCATTCCCGAGACCAAAGCCCAAGAATTCCTGCAATATATGTGGCACAGGGGCATCCTTGGAATTTCTCCATAAGAAGTAGCCAACATATATGTAACGTGCCTACTCGCAGTTCCTGTTATTTTGTATGTCCTCTAACCCCTTGTCTCATACTTACTACACCATTAGATTGTAGGATTTATAAGGTAGTCGCTTGATAGGAAAAGGGAATATTATGCTAGCAGCCATTCATGCTTCTTAGTCTAGGTATCCTAAGGTTCACCTTCCTATATTCACATTTTATGAATTGATGAACACAAAATACACCAAGTAGTAAGACCTCCTCGCCTCTTGGTTCACATGGTTATCTTCACAAGCTATAAGAACTCAACATATTTGGTGTACGTTTCTAGCTTTAATTTCCATCACCACTCATTCTATGATGACTACAACCCAGTTGGAGGAACACTTGGGCACCAAGGCCTTTAAAACGGTTAATGAATCAATTATCCGAGAATTATCTTCTAGTAATCAAGGTAAAAGGATATTCACATGTATTTTATTAGTACCTAAGAGTATTCTAAAGTTGTGGAAGCTCAAGCATTTCGTAGCCCTTTTCGTTAGCTTTCCAATGCCTCCTACAGCGCCCAATTCCGAGTTACGGAACTCTAGTTATGGTCGAAACAGTAAAGGGATGATTTTCTGTCAGGGGCAATCGATTTGCACTGGTGTGCAATCGATTGCTCACTGAAACAAAAGCGCAAAATGTCAATTTTTCACAGTGCAGTCGATTACTTGACCCCTACAATCGATTTCTTACTGAACCAGAAGCAAAAATCACATTTTTCTTGCATAAAACCAGTTCCAACAGTGTTCTAACTCATCCTTAGGTTCCCCAACAATTCAAATCCGAAACCCATCCAATTTCAACAATCCATAGCATACAATTGCATCAAAATAACACATATTCAACCATTTTATCAAGCATGCAACAAGTAATCACAATATAACCCATGGTCAAACAATTTTACAAAACCCTAATCCTTACCGAGGTTCTAACTATGGAACTCACCTCAATTTCATGGAGATTATGGTTTGCATGGTAGAATAGTGGAGATGATGATGATGCTGTAACAGAAGAATATGGAGAATTCCTTTAGTGAGGCTTGATCCTTGGAAGCATGCAAGGTGGAAGAGGTTGAAGATGAATGTTTGATGTGGGTTTTCTCCTCTTCTATTGATCTCACGAGCTCCACCCCTCCCTTTCCATCAAAATCTGATTTGGTGAAATAATTGAATGGCATAGGCAACCATACAAAGCCTTATGTTATTCACTATGGAACAAGACCAATTTGCCCTCTAACTAAGCGATATTTACTAGTTTGCCATTTAGTTAGATTCAAGCCAATTCCTTTTGAGTCTAACTAGTCCATTAATTCTTCTTAGCAACTTCTAATATATAAACTCATGCTAATACAGATAGGGATGTTACATGTTTAGGATTCAATTTATACTTTTTGATTTTATGGGTTTGATTGAATAATTGTTGCAGTTGTTCAAAATGTGAACTCTTTATTAGAATTCCCTTCCTATGTTGAAAAAAATAATTTTTTAGAGTTGTGATGTTTATAATTCTTAATATTTTTATTTCTGATATGATTTATAGGTAAAATGTGTTTGTTTCGTTTTTATTTTAGATTGTGTTCCTCTGATTGTGTAATTCAGGATCTCTATGCTTCACTATTACTGACAATCAGGTATGTCAAACAATATTGTATACATGTTAATTTCTTTCTGGTTTGATTTGAGCAACCAATTTTTAAACATATTTTTTCTTTCTCGTATAATAAAACAATATTTGGCTTAATGTTTTTTTCTTTATGTTTGGTTTTTTAAACAATAATGCATTCATGTTTTAGCTTAATGTTTTATTTTTGGTTAACAATATTGTTGACATGTTTTTCCATAATTTTATACATGTTTTTGTTAACTAACACTCTTTATTTCCTTGCCAGATACATAATAATAATAATGGAGATGTGAATTATTTTGAACGGGTATAAGGTTGGTCTGCTTTTCTTCAACAAAATGGATTTAAAGATGAAAAAAATTATTAGATTTACTTTTCATCATATTCATTTTAGTCAAATAATCAATGTTTATAAGGTTGTTTTTTAACACGGTTGAAAATAAGGCATGAAACAAACATTTATTTTCATCTATGTTATCACAATTCCTATTCAATTTTATTTGCATGTATCTCTGCATATATTGAGCCATGTTAAGACATGTGCTTTTCTATCTCTTGATCTTGAAGTGTGAGTAAAGAAAAATAGTCATTACACATATACTCCTGTAACACGGTTACCGAAACACAATTATGTAATGCCATTTTATTATACAAACTTACTACATCTATCACTGTGTTATATTCTAAAACAATATAAAATCAGCCTACAATAACATAAACAATATAGATGTAAAAATATAATATATTATAGATTATAGATGGCACATTAAAATTATTTTTGATTTGTTTACTATTAAAAGTCATTTATGATTTATTTTGTAACTTTTACTTCTATAACTGATTTTTGCATTTGTTTATTTCCATACTATTTTAATACTTGTAAAGATCAATTATGTCATAGTAGAGGTTTTAACTGTAGCAATAATTAGCTTCCGACGTTTCAATTGTACAAGGAGTGAATAATGAGGTGCGTAGGTCACAACAGTGGTATTGAGCAGAGCTAAAAGGATTGATCTTCATAATAAATCATATTAAATGAATTTTATTTTAGTCTATGAGAATTATTAGTTGCTTTATTATAGACTGTCTTATTTAATAATGATACATAATAATTATATTATTTTCACTATTATTATTTTTTATTTGTAATTATGAGTTACATTTTTTTAGTTTCAATGGTATTTAGGAGTAATAAAGTAATTAAGAGTAATATCTACTATAACTGGGTTAATAGTATTAATGAATCAGTAAATTATGGGTCTAAAAACGTGTCCACGTTTAGCTTCAATTATCTTCTCTTAAATGTAACGTTTAATTGTTATTTAAATTTTTGATTTGACTAAATATTATTTTAAAAATATTGATGGATAAATATTTAAGTTTTGAGTATCATATGAGTAAAATATTGTAATTAATTTTTTATTATTCTCTTTATCTCATAAAAAATATCATATTTGAATAATACATTGTTTTTAAAGAAATAAACAAATACGAAAAAAATCTATTATTGATCTAAATATTTTTATATACGAAAAATTTATTATTGATCCAAATATTTTTTATAACGGTACCTAAACAAAAATAATATTTGTACAGGGGATCAATCCGTGTATTGATCAAAATATTGATTATTAACGGGACATGAAGTTACTGATAAAAATATATTTTTTATTAGTTATACATTCAATTATTATTTTTCACGGGTAACCATATACTTTTTTATTGAAAAAAATACATCTGAACCAAATGAGCGTCCCTTACCAGAACCTATGCGAACGCACTGATTTGTTACTAGTTAGTATTACACTCATTTAGTTATTGGATATTAAAATGTGAAATAATTTAGATTATTTAACAACTAGTCTCTGATACATGTATACTATAAAATTCTGGTCATAGTTGAGTTTTGACTAATTTGTTTTTAAATAAACTGAAATAGTTACTATCTCATGAAATAATTTGTATAAAAAATTTAGTTGCAGTCCATTTGCTAAGCTTTTTCTATTTGTCAATTGGCTTGTCGGGCGTGACTCAATGCTAGAGCATGCTATGAAAGGGACAGATTGTACGAAATCTTAAAAAAACAATGATAATAGTAACATATTATACTATAGTTAAATAGTTAACTTGTTGACGGTTTAGAATATCATTAAAAAAAGGTATAAGTTCAGTATAAGTTCAAGTGCCCTAATGCATATATAGTGTACCTGGTGAAAAATAAGAAGGCAAAAAAGAAAGAATATAAGATAGTAAAGATTATAGAAGAAGAGGTAAGATGTATGTGGGGAAGATGGCGCGATAATTTTAGGAGAGATTTGAGAAGACTGAAATTGAAACCATAAACGTAAGGATGAGAAAGTTGTTCGTAATCATAAGACTAATGTATAATAGGTTTATGTTTGGTTTGAATGTGAGTTAAGTAAAATATATTTAGGTTGTAACATAATGCGGTTTGATTCGGTTTGGTTCGATGTGCAAAATATAAACCGAACCGAACCATGCGGTTTTGTTAAAATATGACCCAAACAAATTCGAATCAAATGCGGTTTTTTGTGGTTTTGGTTTGATTTGGTTTGGTTTGCGGTTTTCTATTGGGTTGGTTTGGTTTTGAACACCCCTAAAGATAACGACCGTTGATTAAAATAAACGGTTGAGATCTAATATTTTGTTTAAATTATACATGTGATCCTTTTTTTCTCAACTTCTTTTACTTTAAAAAAAGAAAAAAGAGGATCACGTGATGAGATATTAAATCTCAATGATTAATTTTAATCAAACGGTTATTATTTCTTCCTCTCACTCTCATATAAGATTATCCTTTCTCAGTAGATACAATCCCATATAAGGAGCATATCTAGTGAGAAAGAGTAATTTTATATGAGAGTGAGAGGAAAAGATAACGATCGTTGATTAAAATAAACAGTTGAGATCTAATATTTTGTGTAAATTATCCACGTGATCCTCTATTTGCTCAACTGTTTTCAGTTGAAAAAAAAGAGGATCACGTAATGAGATATTAAATCTCAACGGTTTATTTTAATCAAACGGTTGTTATTTCTTCCTCTCACTCTCATATAAGATTTAACTGCCTCATTAGATCACTCCCATGTATTGAACATATCTAGTGAGAAAGAGTAATTTTATACGAGAGTGAGAGGAAAAGATAACGACCGTTGATTAAAATAAACGGTTGAGATATAATATTTTGTTTAAATTATCGACGTGATCCTCTTTTTTCTCAACTGTTTTCAGTTGAAAAAAAAGAGGATCATGTGATGAGATATTAAATCTCAACGGTTTATTTTAATCAAACGATTGTTATTTCTTCCTCTCACTCTCATATAAGATTGCCCTTTCTCACAATATATATATATATATATATATATATATATATATATATATATATATATATATATATATATAAAAGCAAGTGTTTCAAATTAAGTATATTTATGATTTTTATTTACTTGGATGTAAAGTATTGTGTCCCGTGTCACTTCATGAAAGTTTTTTTAATCATTAGTAAAAACTTCAATTCTATGTGATCACTTATATCATTAAGGGTCCGTTTGGTGCGCGGGATATGATAGAAACATGATAGGATATCAAGCAAGATAAGGATATGATATGATATTGACATGATAAGACTTATCTTATCATGTGTTTGGTTCACACAAGATAACAAATAGTATATATATATATACCCTTGTAAAATAACTTTATTTTTTCTAAATGATTTTATAAAATATTTTAAAATTTATAAATTGGTAAAAAAATAAATTTTTTCAATAATTAAAAAAAAACTCATTAATACTATTGAGTAAATAATTTCAATATATATATATATATATATATATATATATATATATATATATATATATATATATATATATATATATATATATAAAAGTTCAAGTTCCCTAATGAGTATATAGTGTACCTGGTAGTAGTTTTTCATATCAACCATGTAGGTAGTGAAAATGTTTTTTATTGAGAGCAGGATAGCTAGATGTTGATAGTATGTAAAGTTACATTGAAATCATGTATGTAGTTTACCTGATACAATGGATTTGGTATTCTTGCAGTCCCAAAAAATAGAAAGAAGTCAAATCGAAATTTGTCAGCTATTCTACAAATATTTTACTGAGTCATACATACACATATAGATGACAACATAACTTTATAGAAGTGAAATAATATGTATAAATTAGACAACAACTTCCCATTTAATATGTATAAATTAGATTAGGCAAAAGTGAAATAATAAACATAAAATTTTAGCATAAAACGGTATAAAAATATTATAATGAAACAAAAAAAATAGAAGAGATGAGAGATTAGTGAAGATGAAAATGAAAGAACATAAGAGAGGAGAGATTATAGAAGAAGATGTGCGATAAAAACGAAATTGAAAGATGGAACATTTGCATAAAAATGAGAAGGTGAAAAAGAAAGAATATAAGATAGTAAAGATTATAGAAGAAGAGGTAAGATGTATGTGGGTAATAGAATTTGAGAAGCTCTACAATCTCATAACTAAAAGAAGATGATTATTCCAGATTTCTGTTACAAACATTTACAATGCATAAGGACTGAATTGCCTTAGCTTTTCCACATATATGCTATCCTATACTACAATATGAACAATGAGTAAAAGATCTTTACAAACAAAAGCCCTATAAAAAATATGGGTTGGCCCACTACAATATGCATACTGTCGCACGCTCGCGAAAAATGAACAGAGTCGCCACCAATATATTTATCCCATAAGGGAAAGGAATATCAGAAAACCTAACAAAGGAAGGAACAGGGTTTTGCGACCAGAGAATCTAGGTGCGGGAGTCGGTTACGCGAGGGGAAGGTATTAGCACCCCTCACGCCCATCGTACTCGATGGTATCCACCTATGTCTGTTTCTATCTAATGGGTGTATATCTATGTCTATGTCTACATGCGAAATGAATGCAAAATGTAGGGAAAATAAAGAATTGTACTCGCACGGGCCCTACCCCGCTGCCTACGTATCCTTTTCAGGAATCAGAGTTACCGTAGCTCGGCTAAAGATTTTCTGTTTGTTTTTGTGTTTTTTAATTGGGCGGAGTCAACGTTCACGTTCTTGCATAAGGGAAGACCTACGATGCGTACGAACGGAAATGACATTGCCCTTAGGTGCCAACGAGGCAAAAGAAAAAGAAATGATTGGTTTGTGTCTTTTAGGGTAGATAAGTGATGAACAGTTCCCAATACCGGGCCACTCACCACCTTCTCTACTTTGCTTTAGTCTGAACCGTTGTTATGTGTGTTAAAGTGTTTTTGATTGTGTATTTTTTAAGGGAATTTACTTTACGATTCGAATCACATGAAATGTACAATGATCGAGAAGCAGATTAGGGAATGAATCCCACTCGCTTCCATCCCATTATGTAATGTTTGAGAAACAGATTAGAGAATGAATCTCACTCATTTCTCTCCCATTAATTAATGTTTGAGAGACAGATTAGGGAATGAATCCCACTCGTTTCTCTCCCATTAAGTAGTGACCGAGAAGCAGATTAGGGAATGAATCCCACTCGTTTCTATGCCACTAAGTGATTGAGAAATAGATTAGGGAATGGATCCCACTCATTTCTCTATCACTTGCTTAATGTGATTCGCATCTTCCTTTTATTAATGTTTTAAAGAGTTGAAAGGAAAAAGAATGCAATAGGGAACTAGATCTAACATTCTAACCTATGTTATTCTAATCTACAAATGGCCCTAAGGTCGAGGATAACTATCCTATCTCAATTCCTCTTAACAAAGAAGGAAGAGTCTAAGGGAACATGGCAAGCAATAGTAAGGAGTAAGCAACATCAAAGCAAGAAATGAGAGGCTAAGCATGGAAACAAGAGAAAGAAGCCCCAATTCAGTAGCAAAACAAGGGATTGAATGTCCCAAATCAAATACAAAAGCATCACGGTATCATACAAAAATATCCACAAGAAGTTACCAAAGTATCGCATGCGCCGTTACTTACCAATTAGCGAACGAACATCAATTAATCAAAACAAAAACAAGTGAACACATGAACTAGGCTTGAAGTCAGTAGCAAACTCATTCATTTAATTCTAATATCCTATGTTAATCTACATTAGTCAATTAGCATGAAGCAATACAAAACTCTAACCAAAACTAGACAACACTAGGTTAATACTAGCTAAACGGTTTCGAATCATGAAAGAAGTTAGAAACATGCAATCAAATGGTACAAGTCAGTAGCAAATAGCCTTTACTAGATGCCTAAACAATCACAGAATCATGCCAAGGAGTTTCACACAAAATTACGGGTCATTTGTACAAGTTACGGTGCGATCGTCAACCAAAAACAAAGTATTCACATGTGAGAAAGAAAAATCGAGCAAAGTATGAAAACATGATTCAAAAATTCCAATTCCAGGTCTTAGGACCTCTAAACATCCCTAGTTATATGTACAAAAGGGAACCAACATTATTGCATGAACGCATTTCAATTTGAGAGCACAAACGTCACGGACATCTATTAGAACCGCGTGTTAATCGAGTCAAACAACACTAACCAAATACCAATCAAAACAAAGAATTAGGAAATCATTTTTTGTACACAACATCATGGATTAGTCTACAGTAACTATACAAAAATTGGTGATTAAATTCTAATCCTAAGGTACTAAACGAAATTGCTTTGCAAAATCTATCGAAACATGAAGGAGGATGAACATATATGAAGAAAGGATTTATTAGAAATAGCAAAATAAAATCTAAAAATATGCAAAAAATACTACAATTATGTACACACAAAATCCTACTTAAAATCTATTTTTATTTATTTTTTATTTGAATTAAAAATGGTTTATGCATTAAAAGTTAGTAGTGAAACAAAATTGAAATACAAGAAAATTAGAGCAAGCAGGGGTGTATTAGTAAAAATGATTTGAACTGGATTCTGTATTAATGGGTGCTTGGGCCCAGAATAGGGGTGTGTGAAAAGCGATGCACCAGGCCCAGTCCATTTTCGAGTCACTCTTTTCTTTTATTATTACTCATTTTGTTTAATGTCAGCATGTTATTCTTATATCCTATAGTCTTTATTAACGTGACATGTAAACACACACATATCAATTGGTCAGCTATTACTTAAGTCACTAAAGACAAAATGCAACTTCTGAACCAATCGCAAGCGAACACCACATCAGCCAATGATCATAGTAAGGCCAAAATTCCAAATAAAGGGAAAAACAAACCAATAGAAATGAGCCACGTGTACACACGGAATCTGGATAAAACAAACCTAGATGCCGGAGCTCCACCTCCGGTCATCTTCCTCGGCCGTGCGCGCCGCCGGCGACGGCGAACCATTCTCAGAAAACAAAACACTACCGGTCCACTCAGATTTTTGCCCTGACTTCAGATCTGGCCTTAGATTTTCTTAAAGCTATCTCTAATGTATGATCCGAGGCCAATCTAAAAACCCTAAGTTCATCAACCTCATTAAAATCCAGTTTAAGTCTTGGCAACGCATTCATGATCAAACATTGAATTCAAACGAGTGATTTTAGGCAAGTAAATACGCATAATAACACGCAAACAAGATTCAACCATGGAAATCAAAATCTCACGCACAGAACCACATTAAGCATGTTACTATATGCTTCATCAGCTAATCTACGTATGCTAGAGATGTTGAGAAGCTTACTTGTTCGAAGCTTGGATCCTAGAGGCGAAGAAAACTTTGAGATGTAGTAGTAGCCCCGAACTCAATCCTCCACTCTTGGAATCTTGCGGAAGAAAGAGACGTGATAGTGAAGCTTTCGATCTTGAATCACACAAGCAATGATGATGATGATGTTGTTCAGAACTTGAGACTTGACGAGATGACGAAGATGAATGAGGTTGCTTCACTGGTGGTGGTGAAGATTGTTAAAGGTGGTTGAAGGTGGTGGTTGAAGTTTGTGGTGGTGGCCGGGAGAAGTTGTTATGGCGGTGGAGGTGGTTGGAAGTTAGTTACAGATTGTAACAAACTTGTTGAGGGTGGAGAGAAGAGCCATGGGAGAGAAGAAGAGAATGAGAGTGTGGTGAGAATGAATGAGAGTGAAAACTGGAAAAAGAGTGTGTGCCCTTGAATTTGTGAAGAGATTTCTATTTATGTAGTGAGTGTATATGGTTTATGGTGAGGATGAGTGTAGTGTATAATTTCTCCTCCACACTTAGTGAACAAGTATGAACAATTATAGTATGGTCTCCTTTGCTTTCTACGTATCAGTCCTGTGCATGGTTATGTAAGGCAAGAGATGTTGGTGAGGATCCTGCGTGCATTCCTTTGCCAAACTCTTCATGTGACTCACTTTGCATGCATGTATCTTTAACATTAAGTCATCAAATAGGGTGATCTTTGGATCAATGTAAAAAGTGTATTTGATGGAATAAGTTTTATGTTGATGGCCTCTTGAATCATGACTTGGAGGTACCTTAAAAATGGTCCTGAACATGCCATGTCAATACTGCATTACCATGCATGCGTGACCTGTCTAGCCTTAACCAATACGTGCCTTGGTCGATGCATGACTTTGGATCCTTATATCTCGCTCATTACATGTTCAATTATCGTGATCCATGACTCAATGCAAAGAGGGCATGGCAAAGAACAATTCCACACCAATATTGATCTCAATGGACATCCGTGGGCCTCTAAAAATGACTTTGAAAACGGCACGCCAGGTGTTTGTTGGAAGGCTCATGCGTGACCTGGAATTTTGGCCTGGCTGGATGCACACTTTTGACTCTGCGAGGAGGTGACTTTGGAGCTTCGTAAGTGAATCAATACTTACCCAATGGATTCAATTCTCGTCCCATTGTGTAGAGGGCATGACAAAGCGTAGATACACACCACGTTTGCATTTTCAGAGTTCTTGAATTTCTCTAGAATTGGCTTTAGATTTGGCGCGCCACCTGTTTGATAAACTGTGTCACATATGACCAGAAATATGCCCAACTTCGTGACTTGATTCAGATGAAAATCCTCCACTTCAAACATTAATAACTCTTGATCTAAGCCTCCAATTGAGAAACCTCCAACTACAAAGTTTTTGTATGCCATGGTGTGAACATTTTTCATGTTGAGCTTGTCTTAAAATTCTGTCGTTTTCAACACGATAATTGAACCTGAAGTCAGCTGCCCAGCCAATTGAAAGTTCACTAAAAAATTCTTTAAGTATAGAACTTTCCTCTTTTGGTAAGTTCCCATTTCAATTAAATTTCCAAATTTGGCAGTTTTGATTATTTCTTGATTTTCCTCATTTCTTTGACTTTCTTTGACCGATTTTCCACCAAAAGTCAATATTTGAATAATTCTTCTGATTTTGACCAAAAAGTCAACTTTTCTAGTTTTCTATGATTATTGATGAAATTCCCGGTTAAATTTTCTCCGGTCAGATCCAGTCAAATAAACATATCCACATAGTCAATATGAAAGCTTCTCGTTCGTGAAATCTCTTCCTGATTATATGTTGACCAGAAAGTCAACTAGTTGACTTTGGTCAAAGAAACCATAATTCAGGATAATCAGATGAACAATAAGCTTGTACTTCCCAACCAATGCCTTGCCTTGAAGGTGAGAAAACCACTGATTCATGAATGCCCTCAGAAGGATAGTGCCACAAGACCAGACCTCAGATCCTCATATTTAATCAGGAGTTCTTCGCCATAAAAGCTCTTTCTTGCCAGTCTTTAGATAGTAACCATGATATGAATGCATGAATTGAATGACCTATATGAAACATGGATGTAAACCAGATAATTAAGGGTAGGACAAATTTGGGGTATGACAGCTGCCCCTATTTAATCGTCTTATACTCGAAGGTGAGATTGGCGCTAGCCTTTCGAATATTCGAGATAGAAGAGGATTAAATACCAAAGTACCAGAAATTTGTCCAAAGAGAAGATGGTGTGAATGTTATCCTTATTTTTGGTTTTTGTTTTGATATCTGCTGGGGAAAGAGAGATTTTGTTTTTTCTGATGGAAATATTTACAGTGAGTAATTGGAAGAACGGTGATAGCTTGTAACGTAGCCGAAGTGCCAATACAAGGTTCTTAATGGAAATGATTGTTGTATGAAACTGTAATTTGAAAATACGGGTTCGATGGGATGATAGGATCTACGATCCACAAGAATGAAAAAGATGAGGATAAGGTCAACGGACCTACGATCCACAGGAAATGAAAAAGATGAGGATAAGGCCAACGGACCTACGATCCACAAGAAATGAAAAGATGAGGATAAGGTCAACGGACCTACGATCCCCCGGAATGAAAAAGATGAGGATAAGGTCAACGGACCTACGATCCACAAGAAAGCAAAGGATGAGGATAAGGTCAACGGACCTACGATCCACAGGAATGCAAAGGATGAGGATAAGGTCAACGGACCTACGATCCACAGGAATGAAAAAGGATGAGGATAAGGTCAACGGACCTACGATCCACAGGAATGAAAAAGGATGAGGATAAGGTCAACGGACCTACGATCCACAGGAATGAAAAAGGATGAGGATAAGGTCAACGGACCTACGATCCACAAGAATGAAAAGATGAGGATAAGGTCAACGGACCTACGATCCACAAGAATGCAAAGGATGAGGATAAGATCAACGGACCTACGATCCACAGGAGTGAAAAAGGATGAGGATAAGGTCAACGGACCTACGATCCACAGGAATGAAAAAGGATGAGGATAAGGTCAACGGACCTACGATCCACAAGAATGAAAAGAATGAGGATAAGGTCAACGGACCTACGATCCCCCGGAATGAAAAAGATGAGGATAAGGTCAACGAACCTAAGATCCACAAGAAAGCAAAGGATGAGGATAAGGTCAACGGACCTACGATCCACAGGAATGCAAAGGATGAGGATAAGGTCAACGGACCTACGATCCACAGGAATGAAAAAGGATGAGGATAAGGTCAACGGACCTACGATCCACAGGAATGAAAAAGGATGAGGATAAGGTCAACGGACCTACGATCCACAAGAATGAAAAGAATGAGGATAAGGACAACGGACCTAGATCCACAGGAATGAAAAAGGATGAGGATAAGGTCAACGGACCTACGATCCACAGGAATGAAAAAGGATGAGGATAAGGTCAACGGACCTACGATCCACAAGAATGAAAAGAATGAGGATAAGGTCAACGGACCTACGATCCACAGGAATGCAAAGGATGAGGATAAGGTCAACGGACCTATGATCCACAAGAATGAAAAAGGTGAGGATAAGGTCAACGGGGCCGGAGCATGAGAAGATTATTGAAAACACTTAGGCTGGGGATTGAGAAAACCAAGTATCGGCACCGTGGGTGGAGGAGATTTGTAATGGAGTAGCAGATATCAATTGGAATTTGTAAGGACAATCTTTTTTGTGGGAATGTATCATTGTCTTGATTGACTGTTGATTTGTATTATCTGGCTTATGCTTTGTATGCATGTTTGAATTTTTCTATGGCGTAATGCTCCATTTTAATGGATATGCTACGCTTTGAGGATGCAATGCTGTATGCAATGGATTCTATATGCAAAAGTGCCAAATAAAGGCATCGGTGTGATAGGGGAGCAAGACCATTGGGGTCCGTTGCTTATTCTCTTGAGACGCCATTGTAGATGGGCGTTTGGAAACCTCATAGTACCGAAGATTATTGGCAACTGTGTGGAGGGTTAGAATACAGCTCTGCTGGGGAGGAAGTGACTTTGCTCGACTTTCCTTACATCCTATACTGCTTGGGGAATCATGAGTTTTTGGGGGACCATTCTTTGTCTGCCATATTGAAGAGGGATATGGACCTTTTCAGGTGCCCCATGCTTACCAGTACTGATGAATCATACTCTGGAACTTTCATGCGGGATGATGATGACCTTTGTGACATATCATGAGCCAAGATGACGGCTAGAACTTGCAACCTGCACAGAAAACAACGTTTGGATGCAAATGGTGCCCCTTAGAGCATTTTTATGTTTATGTAACATCATGTTTCGTTTTGAATTTGTGATTATTGCCCCCATGCTTTCAATGCAATGTTTAATAACGAATTAAATCACACCTCGCATGCGCAAAAAATGAAAAGAAAGAAAGAAAGCTTTTGCATCAAAAGATCATTTTATTGATGGAATGCCTGTGAATAGGCTTCTGTACAAGGAAGCAACTCCTAAATGAGGTAGTTGCGAAAAAGAAAATACAAATGCAGAGAGCAAAATGGCAAAGAGAAATGCTCGGATTTCCATTAAAACTGATATTGCTACAGTTCCCATATCCTCGATCCTCTCAATGCTTTGCTTCAGAAGGGTAATGGCTGGATTGATTCTTCCGTTCTGTCAAGGGCGTATAGTGGTCTTTGTGAAGGATATTCAGACTGCAGCCTGTCGCTTTTGATCCCTAACTTTTGCCTGGATCGCCCTTTCGGGTTTTCAATCCAGCGGGATGCCCCTTTTTGCCTAAGTCGCCCTTTCGGGTTTTCAACTTAGCGGGTTATTCTTTTTTGTTTTATCCCTAATTTTTGCCCAAACCCTTTTGGTTTGCCGGGATGCCCTTATTTTTGCCTAGGTACGTCGACCTAGCGGGTCTTTTATGCGTAGTATTTTTTGACTGAGTCTGAATTGACTGGAAGCGGAACGTCTTCCCCATCCATCTTTGTCAGGATTAAAGCACCACCTGAAAACGCTTTCTTCACAATGTATGGTCCCTCATAGTTGGGAGTCCATTTGCCCCTTGGATCGGTGTGAATTGGCAAGATCTTCCTTACGACTAGGTCACCTGTGTGGAATTCTCGAGGCCGAATCTTCTTGTCATACGCTTTCTTGATCCTCTTTTGGTACAACTGGCCATGGCAGATAGCAGATAAGCGTTTCTCCTCAATTAGATTGAGATGATCAAGCCTCGTTTGAACCCATTCTGTTTCATCGAGTTTGGCGTCCATCAAGACTCTCAACGAAGGAATTTCCACTTCGACAGGTAGTACGACCTCCATACCGTAAACAAGAGAGAAGGGGGTTGCCCCAGTTGAAGTACGAACAGAAGTTCTATAGCCGTGTAAAGCAAACGGTAACATTTCATGCCAGTCTTTATACGTTCTGACCATCTTCTGGACGATCTTCTTTATATTCTTGTTAGCAGCTTCGACTGCGCCATTCATCCTTGGCCGATAGGGTGATGAATTGTGGTGTTCAATCTTGAACTCTTCACACAACTCTGCCATCATCTTGTTATTAAGATTGGACCCGTTATCAGTGATGATCTTGTTTGGAACCCCATATCGGCATATGATCTCTTTCTTGATGAAGCGAGTAACGACTTGCTTGGTTACGTTCTTGTAAGAAGCAGCTTCAACCCATTTGGTGAAGTAGTCGATAGCAACAAGAATAAATCTGTGTCCATTTGAAGCTTGTGGCTCTATCCGTCCAATCATGTCTATGCCCCACATAGCAAAGGGCCAAGGCGATGTTAGAACATTCAAAGGAGTTGGAGGAACATGAATTCTATCAGCATACACTTGGCATTTTTGGCACTTCTTCACGTATACATAACAATCACTTTCAATTGTCATCCAGTAATATCCCGCTCGCAAGATCTTTTTGGCCATAGAATGTCCACTGGAATGAGTTCCAAAAGATCCTTCATGAATTTCCCGCATGATCAATTCTGCTTCGTGTCTATCCACGCATCTGAGCAAAACTGAATCATAGTTTCTTTTGTACAGGACGTCTCCTGACAAGAAGAATTTGGATGCTAACCTTCGAAGCGTTCGCTTATCACCAATTGTAGCATCTTCGGGATACTCTTGCTTCTCAACATACCTCTTGATGTCGTAATACCATGGCTTTTCATCATACACATCTTCAGTAGTGAGACAATGAGCAGGGAATGCATGGGCAGGCTCTTTGTAACGGAGGATCGTTATGTCTGGCACTTCCTTAGGGGAGCTAACTCTGAACATATCCGCCAAAGTAGCCAAAGCATCTGCCAATTGATTTTCCTCTCGGGGGATGTGATTGAAAGTGATTTCCTCGAAAGCAGGCAGCAACTCCAAGATATAGTCCTTATAAGGAACTAAATTGGGGTGTCTTGTCTCCCAATCACCTCTCACTTGATGTATAACCAAGGAAGAATCCCCATACACCTCAAGGATCTTGATCCTCATATCAATGGCTGCTTCGAGACCCATTATGCAAGCTTCGTATTCTGCGACATTGTTTGTGCAATCAAAGCATATTCTAGCTGTGTAAGGGATGTGGGTTTGACGAGGAGAAGTCAAAACTGCCCCAATACCATGGCCCATAGCATTTGATGCACCATCGAACGTGAGAGTCCATCGCTCTCCTGGTTCGGGTCCTTCATTATCATCTAGTTTCATGATATCTTCATCAGGAAAGTCAAACTTCATTGACTGATACTCTTCTAATGGCTGATGAGCAAGATGATCTGCAAGGACACTTCCTTTGATGGCCTTCTGTGTGACATACTGGATATCATATTCTGATAAAAGCATTTGCCATCGGGCTAGTCTTCCTGTAAGAGCCGGTTTTTCAAAGATGTACTTTATCGGGTCCATTTTGGAGATCAATAGAGTGGTGTGAGTCAACATATACTGCCTCAGTCGGCGAGCAGCCCATACCAAAGCACAGCAAGTTTTCTCGAGTAGTGAGTAGCGGGATTCACAATCGGTAAACTTTTTGCTCAGGTAATAAATGGCGCACTCTTTTCGACCAGACTCGTCATGTTGGCCCAGCACACACCCCATAGATCCTTCAAGCACAGTTAAGTACATAAGAAGCGGCCTCCCAGGAACCGGAGGCATGAGAATTGGTGGCTCTTGGAGATACTGCTTGATCTTTTCGAAGGCTTCCTGACAATGATCATCCCAACGGATATCTTGATTTTTGCGCAGCAGTTTGAAGATGGGTTCACAAGTGTCAGTGAGATGAGAAATGAACCTGGCTATGTAATTCAATCTCCCAAGGAACCCTCGAACTTCTTTTTCATTCTTCGGTGCTGGCATGTTCTGTATTGCTCTTACTTTATCAGGGTCGACTTCAATCCCTCGCTGACTCACAATGAATCCGAGTAACTTTCCAGATCGCACTCCAAAAGTGCACTTGTTCGGATTAAGCCTCAACTTGAATTTTTGCAAACGAGCAAACAATTTCTCAAGATATACCAAATGTTCCTCCTCAGTTTGGGATTTTGCAATCATATCATCGACGTACACCTCAATCTCTTTATGGATCATATCATGGAAAAGGGTCACCATAGCTCGTTGATATGTTGCACCAGCATTCTTAAGACCAAAAGGCATCACCTTATAACAATACGTACCCCACGGAGTGGTAAAAGTAGTCTTGGTCATATCTTCAGGAGCCATCTTTATTTGATTATAGCCAGAAAAACCATCCATGAAGGAGAACACCGAGTACTGAGCAGTGTTGTCGACTAGCACATCAATATGAGGCAGAGGGAAATCATCCTTCGGACTTGCCCTATTCAAATCTCGGTAGTCAACACACATGCGTACCTTTCCGTCCTTCTTAGGAACAGGTACTATGTTTGCAATCCAAGGAGGATACTCACACACAGATAAGAAACCATCCTTCAACTGTTTTTCAACTTCTTCCTTGATTTTCAAAGCCATATCAGGTCGAGTTCTTCGTGGTTTCTGCTTTACAGGCGGACATTCTGGTTTGAGAGGTAGCCTGTGCATAACTATATCCGTGTCTAAACCAGGCATGTCTTCATATGACCAGGCAAAGATATCAACATACTCTCGAAGCAACTCAACCAACCTTCTCTTTACATCACTTTGCAAAGCGGCACCTATCTTGACTTCTCTCTTTGCTTCTTCTGTACCGAGGTTAATGATTTCTATGGCTTCTTGATGTGGCTGAATAGATTTCTCTTCTTGTCTCAAAAGTCTTGCCAATTCCTCAGGGACTTCACAATCTTCCCCACTATCCTCATCAGCTTGGTCAATTGGATTCTCAAGGATATCAGGACGTGGAACTGTAACATTATCATTTTTGATGGAATTCGAGCCAGATCTGCACGATGGATGATTTATGCCTTAGAATGCAACACATAAAAAGGAAAAAAAGGAAAGCTTTGCCATTTTTGAAAAAGTTTTTAAAGTAAAAAACAAAAAATGAAAGAAATGGAACAGTAATTGCATGCGAAGATATGATTTTCATTCAATATTAAACAAACTGAAACAACATGGGGGGCCCTTCTTTATACAAGTGGTCAAAATGCTTAGGGCGAAGCATATGACTTATCGAAACAAGAAAATTACATCTCCATGAAAGTGACTCTAGGGATGTCCAAGATAGTCCAATTGTTGAGTTCCTGTCCAGGCGCAGCATGGCAAATGAATTTGGAGAGATCTTCTTCATCATCATCATCCACGGCGAGAACTTGACTTCCAGAACTGGTGCTTGCACTGACAAACACTTGAGAAATGGGGGGAATCACCTTCTTTCCAGGAATTATGCTGAGCTGAGTAGAAGAGGATGGTTGATACCCAAGGCCATACTTGTCTCGCTTCTCATGAACATCAATCAGCTTGCCCCAGGCACTATGGGGAGCACCAGCTTCTAAGAAGGCCTTAGCATCATTTAAAGACGAGAGGGGTGCTCCGAGTTCCTTCTTATTCTCAACCACGGGGAGTTTATCGACCGACACAATCTCTAAGGCTTGAAAAGGTGTCTCTTGTATCTCTCCCTCCACTTCAACATAACGGTATGATGCCAGATTATTGACTATCAAATCCTCTTCACCAGTGATCACAACAATCTTGTCATTCACAACAAATTTCAAACACTGATGGAGGGTAGATGTCACAGCCCCAGCAGCATGGATCCAAGGACGACCCAAGAGGCAAGTGTATGAAGGACGTATATCCATAACATAGAAGGCAATATAGAACATGTGAGGGCCAATCAAGACAGGCATATCAATTTCCCCTTCTACGGACCTTCTAGAACCATCAAACGCTTTGACACTCATGGTACAAGGCCTCATCATAACCCCATCCATACTCAGCTTGAACAAAGTAGTTTTTGGCATCACGTTAAGAGAAGAGCCTGTATCAATCAAAACCCGAGACAACACAGCATCCAAACATTTTATGGAGATATGTAATGCTTTGTTGTGGGCTCTACCCTCAGGCGGAAGTTCATCATCACAAAAACCCAAACAATTACCAGCAGCAATGTTGGTCACAACCCCTTCGAACTGAGGCACAGTAATGTCTTGAGTTACGTGAGCAGAAGCCAGGACTTTCATAAGAGCATCACGGTGAGCTTCTGAGTGCACCAAAAGGGACAAGATGGAGATTTTAGCTTGAGTTTGGTCAAGTTGATCAATCACCTTGTAGTCACTTTTCTTAATGATTCTCAGAAGTTGCTCGGCGTCTTGTGCATTACGGGTCTCAGGAGGATCAACAGCAGCTTGCTTCCCCTTTGTTTGTGCGCTAGCATCCTTGTTGGTTTCTTTAGGAAGTGGAGGAGGGGCAGCAAAGATCCGACCACTACGGGTAATGCCACTAGTGCTAGTAATATTAGTGATGCTCGAATTACCCACTGGAGGACAATCATATTTCTTTCCTCGAATATACACAGCATTATAACTCCAAGGAACAGCCTTGGAATTACTCACAGGAGAGGGAACGAGAGATGAGGTTGAAGAGGTCAGAGGGGCATCTGGAACCTGAATAACCAACGGAGTTCTCGGAGCCTGAATGACCAAGGGAGTACTCGGAGCCTGAATGACCAAGGGAGTACTCGGAGTATGGATGATCAAAGGAGTACTTTGGGCTTTAGTCGTATCAGCAGGAGAATAAGGGATCTCTAGAATAGCCACTTCGTCATCAGGAATAATTTTTTCTACTCTAATGACACCTTCATTCATCAGCTTTTGGATCTCATTCCTCAAACCGGCACATTCCTCTGGATTAGAAGAACACTGCAAACAGAAGTCATGTAGTTCACACAGAATCCTTTGTTGCACAAGATGTTCTCTGACCATTGCAAGCGGCATTTTGACTTCATTCACATCAGTTACCAGGATTTGTTCGTCACACAATTCAACAGCATTGGTCGTACCTGCATGGGGAGGCATAGGATTATTCTGCACATTAGGACCAGTAGGAGTGAACGAGATGAGCTTGTCATCGAGAAGATCCTGGACTTTGTATTTTAACGCTTTACACTTTTCAATCGTATGGCCTGGAGCGCCTGAATGGAATTCACAACGAGCATTAGCATCATATCCTGGAGGAAGAGGACTAGGCGGAGGGCCCATTTCACGGAGTTGCACCAACTGACCAGCAAGTAATTGGGGAAGGAGCTGGGCATACGGCATCGGAATCGGATCTATACGCCTATCAGGGTACCTCTGCCTTTGTGGAGCTCTTTGACCTTGAGGCCTAGGATTCTGTTGACGGTTCTGAGGAGCAGCAACTTGTTGTTGTGGTACGAAAGGCTGTTGGGGTGCCATCCATGGTTGTGGAAATGCAGCAGCGTATGCCTGAGGGGCATACGGATTGGGAACAGCATATGGCATCGGGTAGTAAGGAGGTGGAACAGCAGAGTATACTGGAGTTCGACCTTGGTCAACTGAAGCAGTACTGGTTTCACCTTCTTTCTTCTTCACAAACCCAGAATACGGCTTCTTACCATTACCACTTGAGTTGCTAGGACTAGTAACACCCTGAATGGTACCAGCTTTTACACAGTTCTCAACCCGTTCACCAATGATGACCACATCCGAGAAGGACAGAGAAGTATTACTAACCATGTGCTGAAGGTACGACCCTTTCAGAGTACCCATAAACAGATCAATCAATTCTCGGTCAAGAAGAGGAGGTTGAACTCGAGCAGCAAGTTCACGCCACCTCTGGGCATATTCTTTGAAAGATTCTTCAGACTTTTGTGACATATTTTGCAGTTGGGCACGGCTAGGAGCCATAGCAGTATTGTAGTGGTATTGTTTCAAGAAGGCATCAACAAGTCCTCCCCAAGTACTGACATTGGCCCTCTCAAGTTTCATATACCACTCCAACGGGGCTCCTGTGAGACTGTCCTGGAAGAAATGCATAAGCAGAGGTTCGTTCTCGGCGTGAGCGGCCATCTTACGACAGTAAGAACGAATGTGAGTTTCTGGGCAGGTAATTCCCTTGTACTTATCAAAATATGGCACCTTGAACTTCGGTGGAATAACAATTCCAGGTACCAAGCTCAAAGCAGCAGTGTCGAAACTCGAAGTTTTAGCAACCTCAACGGCCTTAAGGCGTTCTTCGAGAGCTTGGTACATCTTAGCAGTTTCGGTCAACTTTGCAGTTAGATCATGTTCAAGATCAATAACCTCATGGTGGTCGTCCACTACCTTTGGTATCCCCTCAACAGGAATCTCCTTGGTCTTTACTCCCCCATCAGCAGAGTTGGTAGGAGTATCCTTGATCAATCCAGCAACGCTCTTTCTGAGCTCTTCTTGTCCTTGGACAACGACATGGAGAGTCTCCATAAGTTGGGTCATTCTTTCCCCCATAACATCCATATCCCTACGAAGGGCGGCTTGATTCTGTTCAAATTGGTCCATGATCCTCTTCTCGTTGTTCCTGGTGCGGTAAGGATGAAAGGAAGTCAGCTTTGTCGTTGAAGCAGAAATCTATTGCTGAAAGGGACCCCAATTAGTTTCTTGTACAATAACCTGAAAATGCAATGTGATAATGTGAATGCATGAGTGCATGTGTGCGTATGACGTGATGTGCCATTTTCAGAGTATCCAAGATTTAATATTGATCCAGAATAGCTAACAACGTGACAAAAGATAAGTATCAAGAGAAACTAGTTCTTTTTCATTCATAACAGAAATTTAAACTTGGGCAAGCCATACATCAACAAGATAGTTCAACAAGGGAAATAAAAGACCCCATCCAACAAGTCTGGTGGTGGTCGAGACATACAGACTCAAACATCAATCCATCTGAATATAAAACAGAGGTCCTCCTTGTCTGAAGTGTTCGTCGCTCCACTTCTTAGTTTCATCAAACAGTTTCTTGGTTGCTTCTCGATCTCTTCCTTTAAGAAGGCTTTGAATCACCTCATCTTTGCGAAACAAATGCCCATCCAACTTCTTGCAGCACTCCCTAAGTTCGTCACATCCTTTACATTCTGGGAGATAATCTTTCTCAGGTGCATTCTCCATACTTGCCATTTGATCTCTGAGCTTGACATTCTCTTCTGTTAGTCGAGCGGAGCGGAGGTGACTTCCTTTCAGCTGTGTCTCGACTGCTATTCTCTGAGTAGTCTCATCTTCCAGTTTCTTTTTCATAGTCCTCAGCTGATATTTAGTCTCTTTTTCTAACTGGAGCTTGTAGGCCTTCAAGTCTTCTCTGTACTCTTGCTTGAGCTTCTCTTCTGCCTCTTTTATGGCCTTTTTTATGATCTTCTCGTTATCCTCGACAATGATAGTGGTAGCTTTTTCACCCCTTTCAGTTCTAGTCCTCTTTTGAACTCTCGAAGATCCTCCTTTCAACATTTTAACCTCATGTGCTAATTCAGCCCTTTTCTGATTCACCAAGAAGTACTCTATCTTAGCATCTTGCCCCTTCTCACGCAACCAGATGTTTTCCACATGTACTTGGGTATAGTCTTCAGCTGGCACGGTGGCAGTTAAAACTTCAGGTGGTTGTTCATACAATGGTTTAACCTTCGGGAAAGGCAACAGGCGCTCCTTGACTCTATCTTTCACCCAATCAGTGTAGGCTTGTTTAGCAACGGCATTCTTCCCTCCTAAGGAAGTTCGGTTATCTGTATGAATACTATTCCAGGCGCTCCTCACTTTTTCTAGACCTTCTGGATCAGCCCCTTTCTTAAAGCAAACGGATTCAAATATTTCCTTGTCTAACGGCTTGTCCTTTAGCGCAAAACCCAACTGGCGCAGCGCTAGCCTCGGATTGTAATTGATAACTCCCTTCGTTCCTATGAGGGGAACATTGTCAAAACTACCACATCTAGTAATAACTTCCTCTATCCCTTTCCCAAGGTGATACCAAACGATGTCATTCTCCGTAAGCCCCATGATCCTTTGAGGCCATTTCTGTGAGTCCCTTGTTGTGACAAACGGTCCACTTTTAGGCAAGTGTGAAGTGAACCACTCGTATAACAACGGTAAACAGCCTCCAACTGCTCCCTTTGTCCCATACCTGGAATGAACAGCATAATAAGTATCCGCCAAGAGAGTAGGCACGGGGTTTTGATCCATAAAGAGGCAAATGGCGGTGAGGTCGACGAAATTCGGGATATTTGGGAACAACACCAAACCATAGATCATAACAGCTAAGAGAGCATTGAATTCTTTCCATTTTTTTCCAATAACAAGGGCATCAGCTTTCCTCATCAGAAATTTAACATAGAATCCGTGGGTTCCACCATTAGGCTTCCAGTTATCTGTAACATCTTTCATGCTCAAATAAAGAGCACCAGCAATTCGGTCCATTTTCGGTTTCTCAGGTACACATACAAAAGGGATCCTGTGTTGAACCTTAATCTTGAGGATGTCAGCATATTCTTCAAGGGTTGGTGCCAGTTGGTAATCAAGAAAGGTGAAACATCGTAACTCAGGATCGTAGAACTGAAGAAGTGTGTATAGAGCCCATTCATCAACCCGAGAAGTTAACATGTGTAAGATATGGCCATATGTCTTCCTGAACTCATC
The DNA here is from genome assembly GCF_029867415.1 of Vicia villosa. NCBI lineage: Eukaryota > Viridiplantae > Streptophyta > Magnoliopsida > Fabales > Fabaceae > Vicia > Vicia villosa. The sequence continues at coordinate 399,769 of NW_026705038.1, forward strand.
CAAGTTATGCCCAGTAACTGAAGTGCTCAAACGAATCAGAGGCGTTATATCCTCACGGAAGAAACTGCAGGTGAAGGTACGCCTTGTAACCTCTTTGGTAACTGTCACGTTGTTAGCCATTTCAAGTGAAGAAGATAATAACCTTGGATACCCTGAAAAAAAATGGCATGCACATGAGAAATAATAATACTTTTTCTTTCTTTTTCTTTTCTTTTCCTTTTTTACATATCTTTTCTTTTCTTTTCTTTTTTGTTGTTTTTTTTTTGAAAGGTAAACATGCCATGATGTAAATGATGCGATGGAGGTTTCCCCACATAGGAGAAGTGTGTATGGCCTCTGGATGAGATCAGATGTTGCAGGATCAAAAGTCCGGCATAGGCACAATGAAACCATAAGGACACAAGTCACCAACAAAACAGAACGGTCACCAACGGTACCTGTCATGTATATCCCACCCCACTCACAGGTGTAGTCTAGGTCAAGGTAGGTCAATGGCTTCCAGCATTATCAGTTCTCCTGAAACACCATCATTGTCGCAAATACATGCCAACAACGGTATTTCATTTGAACCTCGACTGGTCGTGGGTCTCATGATCGCAATCAACAGAACCTGACATTCTGTTGGCGTCATGACTATCCACTCTATCCTAAGTATCCTATGTGTCACTCTGGCCTGGGTATTGGGCCTTTTACCTCATAGAACATCCCACCCAACCTGCAAACAGTGAAAATATGTGGCCCCCACGGGGACCCATAATATAGTCCAGATGCATGCGGAAAATAAACATGATATGCAAACAGAAAAGTAGACAGGACATGCGAAACATAAAATAAATACATAACATAAATAAAGGCACGTATAGACAAAACATAGCACACCCAGTAAATAAACAAACAAACGGATAGGCTAGGATCGACTCACTAAGGATGGACCAGCAACAGGTCTAGCAACATCCCCAGCAGAGTCGCCAGCTGTCGCACGCTCGCGAAAAATGAACAGAGTCGCCACCAATATATTTATCCCATAAGGGAAAGGAATATCAGAAAACCTAACAAAGGAAGAAACAGGGTTTTGTGACCAGAGAATCTAGGTGCGGGAGTCGGTTACGCGAGGGGAAGGTATTAGCACCCCTCACGCCCATCGTACTCGATGGTATCCACCTATGTCTGTTTCTATCTAATGGGTGTATATCTATGTCTATGTCTACATGCGAAATGAATGCAAAATGTAGGGAAAATAAAGAATTGTACTCGCACGGGCCCTACCCCGCTGCCTACGTATCCTTTTCAGGAATCAGAGTTACCGTAGCTCGGCTAAAGATTTTCTGTTTGTTTTTGTGTTTTTTAATTGGGCGGAGTCAACGTTCACGTTCTTGCATAAGGGAAGACCTACGATGCGTACGAACGGAAATGACATTGCCCTTAGGTGCCAACGAGGCAAAAGAAAAAGAAATGATTGGTTTGTGTCTTTTAGGGTAGATAAGTGATGAACAGTTCCCAATACCGGGCCACTCACCACCTTCTCTACTTTGCTTTAGTCTGAACCGTTGTTATGTGTGTTAAAGTGTTTTTGATTGTGTATTTTTTAAGGGAATTTACTTTACGATTCGAATCACATGAAATGTACAATGATCGAGAAGCAGATTAGGGAATGAACCCCACTCGCTTCCATCCCATTATGTAATGTTTGAGAAACAGATTAGAGAATGAATCTCACTCATTTCTCTCCCATTAATTAATGTTTGAGAAACAGATTAGGGAATGAATCCCACTCGTTTCTCTCCCATTAAGTAGTGACCGAGAAACAGATTAGGGAATGAATCCCACTCGTTTCTATGCCACTAAGTGATTAAGAAATAGATTAGGGAATGGATCCCACTCATTTCTCTATCACTTGCTTAATGTGATTCGCATCTTCCTTTTATTAATGTTTTAAAGAGTTGAAAGGAAAAAGAATGCAATAGGGAACTAGATCTAACATTCTAACCTATGTTATTCTAATCTACAAATGGCCCTAAGGTCGAGGATAACTATCCTATCTCAATTCCTCTTAACAAAGAAGGAAGAGTCTAAGGGAACATGGCAAGCAATAGTAAGGAGTAAGCAACATCAAAGCAAGAAATGAGAGGCTAAGCATGGAAACAAGAGAAAGAAGCCCCAATTCAGTAGCAAAACAAGGGATTGAATGTCCCAAATCAAATACAAAAGCATCACGGTATCATACAAAAATATCCACAAGAAGTTACCAAAGTATCGCATGCGCCGTTACTTACCAATTAGCGGACGAACATCAATTAATCAAAACAAAAACAAGTGAACACATGAACTAGGCTTGAAGTCAGTAGCAAACTCATTCATTTAATTCTAATATCCTATGTTAATCTACATTAGTCAATTAGCATGAAGCAATACAAAACTCTAACCAAAACTAGACAACACTAGGTTAATACTAGCTAAACGGTTTCGAATCATGAAAGAAGTTAGAAACATGCAATCAAATGGTACAAGTCAGTAGGCGTGGCAACGGGGCGGGTCGGGGATGGTTTTTACCTCCCCCAAACTCAAACCCGAATCCCCAATCAATCCCCGTTACCCGCCCCAAACCCAAACGGGGATGGAGCATTAAAATCCAAATCCGTCCTTAACGAGTTCGGGTTGGGTTCGGGTATCCCCGCCCCGCCACCATGTATTTCGTAAAATCAATTTTTTTAATAAAAATATTTACTTTTTCAAAAATCAAATTACATTATAAATAACAAAATAAAACAATCTCAAAAAATTTCATACATATATTTCAAACATTTAAAATAATAAATACAAATCAAATTATTAAAACATTAGCCACATATTTAATAATATAAATTATGAAATATAAATAATAATGTATATATTGAAATAAATGGGGCGGGTTCGGGGTGGGTACTAGTGTCCCCATTACCCGACCCATCCCCATGCTTTCTAATTGGGGAAAACCCAAACCCAAACCCAAACCCAGTCAAAGCGGGTTTTCCCCGTCAACTTCGGGGCGGGTTCGGGTGGGTACCCGTGGGTCTGGGTTTTATTGCCATGTCTACAAGTCAGTAGCAAATAGCCTTTACTAGATGCCTAAACAATCACAGAATCATGCCAAGGAGTTTCACACAAAATTACGGGTCATTTGTACAAGTTACGGTGCGATCGTCAACCAAAAACAAAGTATTCACATGTGAGAAAGAAAAATCGAGCAAAGTATGAAAACATGATTCAAAAATTCCAATTCCAGGTCTTAGGACCTCTAAACATCCCTAGTTATATGTACAAAAGGGAACCAACATTATTGCATGAACGCATTTCAATTTGAGAGCACAAACGTCACGAACATCTATTAGAACCGCGTGTTAATCGAGTCAAACAACACTAACCAAATACCAATCAAAACAAAGAATTAGGAAATCATTTTTTGTACACAACATCATGGATTAGTCTACAGTAACTATACAAAAATTGGTGATTAAATTCTAATCCTAAGGTGCTAAACGAAATTGCTTTGCAAAATCTATCGAAACATGAAGGAGGATGAACATATATGAAGAAAGGATTTATTAGAAATAGCAAAATAAAATCTAAAAATATGCAAAAAATACTACAATTATGTACACACAAAATCCTACTTAAAATCTATTTTTATTTATTTTTTATTTGAATTAAAAATGGTTTATGAATTAAAAGTTAGTAGTGAAACAAAATTGAAATACAAGAAAATTAGAGCAAGCAGGGGTGTATTAGTAAAAATGATTTGAACTGGATTCTGTATTAATGGGTGCTTGGGCCCAGAATAGGGGTGTGTGAAAAGCGATGCACCAGGCCCAGTCCATTTTCGAGTCACTCTTTTCTTTTATTATTACTCATTTTGTTTAATGTCAGCATGTTATTCTTATATCCTATATTCTTTATTAACGTGACATGTAAACACACACATATCAATTGGTCAGCTATTACTTAAGTCACTAAAGACAAAATGCAACTTCCGAACCAATCGCAAGCGAACACCACATCAGCCAATGATCATAGTAAGGCCAAAATTCCAAATAAAGGGAAAAACAAACCAATAGAAATGAGCCACGTGTACACACGGAATCTGGATAAAACAAACCTAGATGCCGGAGCTCCACCTCCGGTCATCTTCCTCAGCCGTGCGCGCCGCCGGCGACGGCGAACCATTCTTTGAAAACAAAACACTACCGGTCCACTCATATTTTTGCCCTGACTTCAGATCTGGCCTTAGATTTTCTTAAAGCTATCTCTAATGTATGATCCGAGGCCAATCTAAAAACCCTAAGTTCATCAACCTCATTAAAATCCAGTTTAAGTCTTGGCAACGCATTCATGATCAAACATTGAATTCAAACGAGTGATTTTAGGCAAGTAAATACGCATAATAACACGCAAACAAGATTCAACCATGGAAATCAAAATCTCACGCACAGAACCACATTAAGCATGTTACTATATGCTTCATCAGCTAATCTACGTATGCTAGAGATATTGAGAAGCTTACTTGTTCGAAGCTTGGATCCTAGAGGCGAAGAAAACTTTGAGATGTAGTAGTAGCCCCGAACTCAATCCTCCACTCTTGGAATCTTGCGGAAGAAAGAGACGTGATAGTGAAGCTTTCGATCTTGAATCACACAAGCAATGATGATGATGATGTTGTTCAGAACTTGAGACTTGACGAGATGACGAAGATGAATAAGGTTGCTTCACTGGTGGTGGTGAAGATTGTTAAAGGTGGTTGAAGGTGGTGGTTGAAGTTTGTGGTGGTGGCCGGGAGAAGTTGTTATGGCGGTGGAGGTGGTTGGAAGTTAGTTACAGATTGTAACAAACTTGTTGAGGGTGGAGAGAAGAGCCATGGGAGAGAAGAAGAGAATGAGAGTGTGGTGAGAATGAATGAGAGTGAAAACTGGAAAAAGAGTGTGTGCCCTTGAATTTGTGAAGAGATTTCTATTTATGTAGTGAGTGTATATGGTTTATGGTGAGGATGAGTGTAGTGTATAATTTCTCCTCCACACTTAGTGAACAAGTATGAACAATTATAGTATGGTCTCCTTTGCTTTCTACGTATCAGTCCTGTGCATGGTTATGTAAGGCAAGAGATGTTGGTGAGGATCCTGCGTGCATTCCTTTGCCAAACTCTTCATGTGACTCACTTTGCATGCATGTATCTTTAACATTAAGTCATCAAATAGGGTGATCTTTGGATCAATGTAAAAAGTGTATTTGATGGAATAAGTTTTATGTTGATGGCCTCTTGAATCATGACTTGGAGGTACCTTAAAAATGGTCCTGAACATGCCATGTCAATACTGCATTACCATGCATGCGTGACCTGTCTAGCCTTAACCAATACGTGCCTTGGTCGATGCATGACTTTGGATCCTTATATCTCGCTCATTACATGTTCAATTATCGTGATCCATGACTCAATGCAAAGAGGGCATGGCAAAGAACAATTCCACACCAATATTGATCTCAATGGACATCCGTGGGCCTCTAAAAATGACTTTGAAAACGGCACGCCAGGTGTTTGTTGGAAGGCTCATGCGTGACCTGGAATTTTGGCCTGGCTGGATGCACACTTTTGACTCTGCGAGGAGGTGACTTTGGAGCTTCGTAAGTGAATCAATACTTACCCAATGGATTCAATTCTCGTCCCATTGTGTAGAGGGCATGACAAAGCGTAGATACACACCACGTTTGCATTTTCAGAGTTCTTGAATTTCTCTAGAATTGGCTTTAGATTTGGCGCGCCACCTGTTTGATAAACTGTGTCACGTATGACCAGAAATGATTCAGATGAAAATCCTCCACTTCAAACATTAATAACTCTTGATCTAAGCCTCCAATTGAGAAACCTCCAACTACAAAGTTTTTGTATGCCATGGTGTGAACATTTTTCATGTTGAGCTTGTCTTAAAATTCTGTCGTTTTCAACACGATAATTGAACCTGAAGTCAGCTGCCCAGCCAATTGAAAGTTCACTCAAAAATTCTTTAAGTATAGAACTTTCCTCTTTTGGTAAGTTCCCATTTCAATTAAATTTCCAAATTTGGCAGTTTTGATTATTTCTTGATTTTCCTCATTTCTTTGACTTTCTTTGACCGATTTTCCACCAAAAGTCAATATTTGAATAATTCTTCTCATTTTGACCAAAAAGTCAACTTTTCTAGTTTTCTATGATTATTGATGAAATTCCCGGTTAAATTTTCTCCGGTCAGATCCAGTCAAATAAACATATCCACATAGTCAATATGAAAGCTTCTCGTTCGTGAAATCTCTTCCTGATTATATGTTGACCAGAAAGTCAACTAGTTGACTTTGGTCAAAGAAACCATAATTTAGGATAATCAGATGAACAATAAGCTTGTACTTCCCAACCAATGCCTTGCCTTGAAGGTGAGAAAACCACTGATTCATGAATGCCCTCAGAAGGATAGTGCCACGAGACCAGACCTCAGATCCTCATATTTAATCAGGAGTTCTTCGCCATAAAAGCTCTTTCTTGCCAGTCTTTAGATAGTAACCATGATATGAATGCATGAATTGAATGACCTATATGAAACATGGATGTAAACCAGATAATTAAGGGTAGGACAAATTTGGGGTATGACACATACACTAATACTCCCCCTCAAGATCAAGGAGGTGACAATGGCACGATTTTTAGCTTGCTTCGAAGATCTTTAAAGGCAGCACTTGGCAAAGGCTTGGTCATGATATCGTCCAGCTGAGCAGAGGCTGGAACATGTTGTATTTTAAGTTTGTTGGTAGCTACCCTTTCCCTAACAAAATGTATATCAAGCTCAATGTGTTTTATACGAGCATGGAGAACAGGATTGTGACTCAACATCACAACACTTAAGTTATCACACAATAGAGTAGGAGATAAGCATTTGACATTTAATTCTGTAAACAAGGACTGCAACCAGAGTAACTCAGATGTAGTGTGTGTCAATGCTCTGGCTTCTGCATTAGACCTAGCCACAAGTGATTGTTTCTTAGAGCCCCATGAAATGAGATTGGGCCCAACAAATATGCAGGAGCTAGATGTTGACCTCTTGTCATCAGGGTCATTGGCCCAATTAGAGTCACTATAGGCTCTAATGGAGAGATCTTGATTCAGGTTTGCAGGTTATAGCATGAGGCCAAGGGTGGCAGTTCCACTGAGATACCTGAGGATGCATTTTACCATGCTCCAATGACTATCCAAAGGATTAGCCATAAATTGGAAAGCCTTATTCACACAGTAGGCTATATCAGGCCCGATGAGAGTGATATATTGTAAGGCACCTATAGTGGATCTGTATAACAAAGGATCTTCCATGATATCAGTGCCAAAATTACTGGGCTTGAATGGCTGAACATAGGTGCTTCCACACCACTGGCTTCATCCATGTTAACTATGTTAAGTAGATCTCTGATGCACTTGGTTTGAATGAGGATAAGTGAGCCATTAGCTTGATATCTCACCTCAAACCCCAAAAAAAAATTGGTTTCCCAATTTGTTTGAGAGAAAATTCATGATGAAGTTTGGAAATTACCTTGTGAATTAAAGTAGATGAAGAACCTGTGACAAGTATATAATCTACATAGACTAATGCATATAGAGTAATACCTTGATGGTTGTAAATGAACAATGAATGATCACACTTGCTTGCCACAAATCCAAACTGAAAAAGAGTCTTATGGAGCTTCTCATACCAGGATCTTGGGGCCTGCTTCAGGCCATAGAGAGCCCTATTTAGTTTACATACCAAGGTTTTATTTTCATTCACAAATCCTGGTGGTTGTACCATATATATTTCCTCCTCAAGGGATCCATTCAAAAAGGCATTGTTTATGTCAATTTGTTCTATGTCCCACTTATATGTTAGAGTAAGAGTAAAACGAATCTTGATAGTTGCAGGTTTGTTAACAGATGCAAAGGTTTCATGATAATCAAAGACATATTGTTGATTGAAGCCTTTGGCAACCAATCTAGCTTTGTACTTGTTAAGAGACCCATCAGAATTTTCTTTGATCCTAAACACCCATTTACAGCCTATGGCTTTTCTATGAGCAGGAAGAGAAGTTAGAGTTCAGGTGTTTTTGGTGATTAGGGCATTGTTGTAACCCCCATATTTATTATTTCGTATTTTATTTTATTATTTGTGAATTATGTGGATTAAGTGTGTTTATATGTGCTTATGTGGCTTTGTTATTTATTGAGTTTTACTAGTAAATGACATAAGTTGGTAATTAGACTAGTTATTAGGCCTATGATAGGATTAACATTAGAGAGGTATTAATTAGGGCCCATTAGCAATTAGAAGATAGTAAGGGTTTAACAAAACAAGGGTTTTAGAGGAAAATAGAATTAGAAGCTCATTTGGTATTTTTGGTGAAAGAAGAGAAGAAATAAGAGAAAGAGAGATTGAAGATTAGAGTTGGCTTCAATCTAAATCCTAAGGTAAGGGTGGGATTCTTTCATGATAAAGGGTTGTATGATGATGTTTAGGGTGGGGTTTTGATTATATGTTTGTTATCCATGATTGTGTTAAAATTGAGATTGAAATTGTTAGGGTTCATACTAGATTTCTATGAAATTGCGAGTCTAAGCATGTTTAATGATGTTTGTATGTGAACCCATGATTAGAAATATATTTAGGAACCTTATATGTGTGCTAAACTGCTGTCAGTTGATGTATAATTTGTATATGGGTTAATGGGTGTTGTATGAAGGGAATATGGAAGAAAAATGGTGATTTCCGAGTTTTACGTAGTGTAGGTCGACCTACACAAAAGCCTGGGTCGACCTGAGCAACCCAAAAAGGTAGAAAATCTATTTTTCTTCAGCATGCGTCGACCTATGTATTTTCAAAAGACCAGCATGATTCGACTCATGAGTCAACCTGAGAAAACCCGAGGGGGTAGAAACATTTATGCGTCGACTTGAGGATTTCCATTTTTGGCAGATTTTGTAAAGACCATAACTTTTGATACGTAACTCCTTTTTACGTGTCGTTTGAACCTCTGTGAAGCTATAATTGTTATATTTCTTATGAATATGCCTTGAAAACCTTTGGATGTCTTTTGAAACTTTTTTCTTGAATTGTATGTTGACGATTTAAGGATGTTTTATAAAGTTGTATGTGATGTATGCTTGTATACCGTAAAGACATGATTGAGATGTGAGTAATTACTATAACAGTAATGATGTTGTTGTTGCCGTAAGACTTTGCAATTGAGTTGATGTTGTTGATACGATGTTGTCGTATGTTGTGAAGGTGAGTTTTTGTGGATGTGCATCATTGAGTCGCGTCCATTGCATAAGTGTCTCTTAGCTTGAAAATGGCAACGACTATTAGCCTGAAAGATGGCAACGACTTTTACCCTGGAAGATGACAGCGACTATTAGCCTGAAAATGGCAACGACGATGGCCCAAGTGGCAATATTTGAGACGGGAGTGTTACTCCAAAGGTACCACATGCATGTTCATAAAGTCAAGTCGCATATTGAGTTGCATTTTGTATGTTTGTGATTATGACGTGAATGTTGTGATATGTTGATGATCTAGTGGTGTTATTGAACATGTTATTACAAATGAATACTAACAATGTTGTTTGTGACAAAAGTTGTTGTAAGATGCTATGTAATGAGAAGTGGTGAGCGATGTATGATCTTTCCTTGCTTTGAATATTATCATACTTTCCTTTATACTGTTTGATATCTCACCCCTTCTATTTGAAATTTACCCTCTATTGGTAACGTGCAGGTAACGACGTGGAGTAGCCGTTTACCTTTAGCTCGTGTCGGTGTGTCTCTGCTCTGATATGTAGCACTCGGGGGACGTCGAGCTTGTTTTAACTATGTCATGTTGTCTTGTCATTTTTGTTATCATATTTGGATGTTGTTATCTCTCATGGGATTATGTTTTTATGTCCTACAAAGATATGTTGGATTTTTAGTTGCCCATGTTTGACATGTATGACTTGAATGGTGTTGTTGATGTTGTTCCGCTGCGATATTTTTGACTATTTGAGTATTGATGTTTAATGGATGTGAGTTTCCTCCGTATTACTTTCTATATATCTATATATATGTGAGCATGTGTATGATTTTTTTTACGATGCAATTATGACGCCTCAAATATGATGTATGTTTCGAGACTTTTACACGACGATTTTCCTGTATATTTGCGGGGTAGATTTGGGGTGTTACAATTGTACCCTTGCTGAATAGCTTCAAGCCACTTGGGATAAGCTAATGCTTGCTTGACATTAGTGGGCTCAGTATGAGTCAAAAAGGATTTAGGTTTTAAATTACCTGTTTTGCCCCTGGTAACCATAGAATGCTTATTAGTGACTAGGGTTGTCTATGGTACTTTATCAGAAATCAGTGATGACAAAGGCAACTTAGAGGATATAGGTATTATAGGATCAGTAGAGGGTGTGGAGGTAGCCATTTGGGTAGACTCATTTTGACCTAAAATATGGCCAGATTCAACAGATGAAGGACTTTTATTTTGACTGTTGGAAGTGTCCAATAGTAGATGTTGAGAACTTTCAAATAAAAACTGTTGGGCATTGGCAGAATTGACAGCCTGGGTGACATTGACCTGACCTGAATTAGCATCTGCTTGGTGAGAAAAAGCAACTTGCTGTGCAGGGCTAGACTGAGCAGCCTGTGTAATATTAGGAGGCAAGTTGTTTGTAGGACTGGATTTACGAAGTAACATCCTAGATGTAGACACATGATTAACAGAACAGGTATGAATTCTTTCATTAGTACTATCTATGAGAGATTGAGAAGGAAACTTGTCTCATCAAAGACAACATCTTTTGAAATATACAACTTACCTTCACTATTGAGACACTTATGACCCTTATGCTGAGGAGATATACCTAGATATATACATTCAGAACTTCTGAGTTGTAGTTTGTTTTTATTAAAGGGTCTAAGATGAAGAAAACAAGAATATCCAAAAGTTCTGAGCCATTTATAATCTGTTAGGGAATTGAAAAGAGCATGAAGGGGAGAAGTGAAATCTGGAAAATTAGATGTTGGTACCCTATTCAGGAGGTAAACAACATGTGTAAAACTATGATCCCAAAATTCCATGGACATCTTAGCATGAGCCAAAAGAGTCAAGCCTATTTCTACTATACTTCTATGCTTTCATTCCACTGAACCATTTTGATGTGAAGTGTGTGGACATGTTAACTTATGGACAATGCCTAGTTCATTTAGGTACCTTGTGAATGGTCTAAGTTCACCCCTAAAGTCAGACTAAATAGCTTTAACTCTAGTATTGAACTGAGTTTGAACATAAGCTAGGAACTGTTTAAAGATACCTAAGGCTTTAGACTTTTGCTTCAAAAAATAAATCCAGGTACATTTTGTGTAGGTATCAACTATGGATATATAGTATGAGTAGCCCTGACTTGAGAAATTGGGTGAAGGACCCCATAAGTCAACATGAATAATTTCAAATGCAGCTGAATAGACAGTGTTAGACAGTGGGGCATGTAATCTATGAGATTTACCAATGCTACAAGAACTATAAAATTCAGTACATTCTTTATTAGGTAAGGAAATGTTACAAAGTTTCAAGATAGACTTGAGAGATACAGAATTAATATGCCCTGGCCTATTATGCCAAAGAGAAATCTGATTGAAACAAGTACTTGAAAAGGCTAAGACCTGATCTTTTGATGATATGCAAACTATGTTGGCAGCAGGGGAATCCACTGGCTGAGATGAGAAACGATTTAGGCCACTAGTATCCAGGAATCCTTCTAAAAGAATCTCCTTAGATACCTGAGATTTGACAAAGCAACTGTTAGCATGGAATTCACAAAATACATTGTTGTCTTTGGCAAACTTTGAAACAGACAAAATATTTCTAGTTATACTTGGCACATGAAGTAAATGTTTCAAGGCTAGAGGTGTGTGAGAATTCATGGGGGATTGGATTTCAGCTAAGCCCACAGACCTAATATTAAGACCTTGACCATTACCTACTAAGACTTGATTAGAACCATTGTACTTATGCGAATTTTTCAAATAACTGCTATACGGAGTTAAATGGTGAGATGCACCTGAATGAGCAAACCAGGCTTGAGACTCTAAGTTGGTTGGAACTTCAAGATCCTCTTGATGAGCTAAAAATGCTAAAGCTTGTAGGGTGCCATATTCCCGATCCTTCTTCTCACCTCTGGAGTTCTCATTTGATTAATTAGGGTGTTGATTCTTTGAAGGTGCTGGTTCAATGTTCTCATCATACCTGTGCCAGCAATCCATAACAGCATGACCATACTTGCCACAGAGTTGACAAGTTGGCATGTTTCTAGTTGAATAGCTTGGTCTGAATCTGCCACGACCTCTTCCCGTGAAATTTCCTTTGCCTCTATGATGTTGTGGACCACCTCTGGTGGCTTTGTGACTGAAGTTTTCTTCAGTGTGAGCTATGTTTGCAGTGGCATTAGCCATTGAGAGTTCTTGACGAAATTTGTCAAGTTATGCTTCTTGCACATAAAGCAAGGCTTCGATCTCATATAGTGTAGGTGGCTCAAGTTTTCCATACACCGTCATAAGAAGGGGTTATACTCTTATGGAAGTCCTTGCAAAATTGCGTCAGTTTGATCGCACTCAAAAATAGGTTCTCCTACAGCAAGAAGTGCATCGGAGATAGTATGAATACGAAGCACAAACTCAGAGATAGAACGACTTGCCTTTTTTGTGACTTTTAGCTCGGCGCGAAGTTGATGCACCCTCGCCTTCATGACTGCAGTGAAATACTTGTGAATTTGATCCCAGATTTGATATGAATGATTGCAAGATGCACACGAGGCAAAACTGACTCAGAAATTGTTGATAACAACTATGTGAAAAGGGCCTGATCTTGGACAATCCAAGATTCGTACTCCTTCGATCGAACATTAGCACAACAATCTTCTTCATTCTTATACATCAGAGGGATTTGCGGATTGACCATAAAACGATGAAGCTTGTGTGAGAGTATGATACCTTCAACCTGCTGATTCCAAAGAAGGAAGTTCTTCTCTTGAAGTTTGATGGAGAGTTTTGGTCCAAACACTGTGTGATTGGATGCGTTAGCGAACAACGATAACTTTGTTACCGCATTTGGTGATTCCGAATTAGAGTTTTCTGGTGATGCAGCCATGATTAACGCTTCTTGAAAGATGTGTAACGAACTCTTGTAACATAAAAGGATCGCTCAGTGAAGCGAGAGGAGATGAGCTTCAAGATGAAGCTTCAATTAAAATAGATCAATGAACGATGCTAGCGGCGGAAGCTTGGTTGGAATGGTGGCGATTGATACCATAACCGAGTTTGAGAAGCTCTGCAATCTCATAACTAAAAGAAGATGATTACTCCAAATTTCTGTTACAAACAGTTACAATGCATAAGGACTGAATTGCCTTAGCTTATCCACATATATGCTGTCCTATACTACAATATGAACAATGAGTAAAAGATCTTTACAGGCAAAAGTCCAATAACAAATATGGGTCGGCCTAATACAATATGCATACACTAATAGTGGGGAAGAAGGCGCGATAATTCTAGGAGATATTTGAGAAGACTGAAACTGAAACCATAAGCGTAAGGATGAGAAAGTTGTTCTTAATCATAAGGCTAATGTACAATAGGCTTAGGTTTGATTTGAATGTGAGTTAAGTAAAATATATTTAGGTTGTAACATAATGCGGTTTGATTCGGTTTGGTTTGCAAAACATAAACCGAATCGAACCATGCGGTTTTGTTAAAATATGAACCAAACAAATCCGAATCCAATGTAGTTTTTTGCGGTTTCGGTTTGGTTTGGTTTGGTTTGCGGTTTTCTATTGGTTTGGTTTTGAACACCCCTAAAGATAACGACCGTTTATTAAAATAAACGGTTGAGATCTAATATTTTGTTTAAATTATACACGTGATCTTCTTTTTTCTCAACTTATTTAAGTTAAAAAAAAAGGATCACCTGATGAGATATTAAATCTCAATGGTTAATTTTAATCAACCGATTGTTATTTCTTCCTCTCACTCTCATATAAGATTATCCTTTCTCAGTAGATACACTCCCATATAAGGAGCATATCTAGTGAGAAAGAGTAATTTTATATGAGAGTGAGAAGAAAAGATAACGACCGTTGATTAAAATAAACGGTTGAGATCTAATATCTTGTGTAAATTATCCACGTGATCCTCTTTTTTCTCAACTGTTTTCAGTTAAAAAAAAGAGGACCACGTAATGAGATATTAAATCTCATCGATTTATTTTAATCAAACGGTTGTTATTTCTTCCTCTCACTCTCATATAAGATTGCCCTATCTCACTAGATACACTCCCATATGTGGAAAATATCTAGTGAGAAAGAGTAATTTTATATGAGAGTGAGAGGAAAAGATAACGACTGTTGATTAAAATAAACGGTTGAGATATAATATTTTGTTTAAATTATCGACGTGATCCTCTTTTTTCTCAATTGTTTTCAGTTAAAAAAAAGAGGATCACGTGATGAGATATTAAATCTCAACGGTTTATTTTAATCAAACAATTGTTATTTCTTCCTGTCACTCTCATATAAGATTACCCTTTCTCACACACACACACACACACACACACACACACACACACACACACACACACACACACACACACACACACACACACACACACACACATATATGAGGAGGGATATATTTACTCCAAGAGTAAGTGTTGAACACTTACTCCAAATCTTAACCATTGATTATCATTAATCTAACGACTTTAATTAATTTTTTATATTAAAAAATATTTCCAAAAATAATTATATTAAATGATCAATTAATACCGTTAGATTAATGAAAATCAATGGTTAAGATTTGGAGTAAGTGTTCAACACTTACTCTTGGAGTAAATATATCCCTCCTCTCTCTCTCTCTCTCTATATATATATATATATATATATATATATATATATATATATATATATATATATATATATATATATATATATATATATATATATATATATATATATATATATATATATATATATATATATATATATATATATAGAGGAGGGATATATTTAAGTGAGATAGAATCTATGTATTAATTATTGTTTCTTAAAATTTAAGTGAAATCTAAGACATTGATTTTAAATCGTATGGTTATTATTAAAAGTTCTCAGTTCTCATAATAGTCAAAATATATATATATATATATATATATATATATATATATATATATATATATATATATATATATATATTGGGGATGTGTCAAATGAGAACTTTAGCTATTATGAGAACTGAGAACTTTTAATAATAACCATATGATTTAAAATTAATGGTGAGATAGAATCTATGTATTAATTATTGTTTCTTAAAATTTAAGTGAAATCTAAGATATTGATTTTAAATTGTATGATTATTATTAAAAGTTCTCAGTTTTCATAATAGTTAAAGTTCTTATATATATATATATATATATATATATATATATATATATATATATATATATATATATATATATATATATAAGCAAGTGTTTCAAATTAAGTATATTTATGTTTTTTATTTACTTAGATCTAAAGTATCGTGTCAGTATCGTGTCCTGTGTCACTTCATGAAAATTTTCTTGGAATTTTTTTTTAATAACCAAGATTTTAAAAAAATATACATAAATAATCCAAATTTCAAGAAAATTACCCCAATAACCATGTTTTGGGGGTATTTCCCACGCAGGCGCCATTCCATATGGCGCCACCTTTTTTTTTTAAAAAAAAATTCAGTTACCTACGGATTTACCTGTGAATTTACCTGCAGAAAATTTTAATATTTGGTGTGCATGTAAATCCGCAGGTAAATTCGCAGTTAATCCGCAGGTAACCCTTAAGTAACTGAAAAAATTGGAAAAAAATAGAAGGCGCCATATGGAATGGTGCCTACATGTAAAACACCCCCAAACATGGTTATTGGGGTAATTTTCTTGAAATATGGGTTAGTTATGTATATATTTTTTAAAACTTGGTTATTAAAAAAAAATTCCAGTTTTCTTAATCATTAGTAAAAACTTCAATTCTATGTGATCACTTATATCACTAAAAGTGATCAACATGATTAAAATCTACTAAAAGAGATATATAATATCAAATTAAATTCTATTTATTGTGGAAGGAATGAAATATTCTTTAATTAATAATTATACATTATTCATAAACAAACTATATCTTCAAGACATTCTGTTTTTAAAATATTCTATACTTTCAGTTGAGAAATAAAAAATATTTCATGTATGAGGAAATAAATTATATATAGTCTTGTATATGATGTAAATTTAATATGAATTATTTGATTGTAAATTGAATAATGATTTTGTAAACTCAATTGAATTTTAATAACTATATAAAAAAGAACCCGTGAATTGGAGAACGAAATAATAAAAATTTGACATTAAAAAATATAGATTTTACTTCTCAAATAAAAATAATAATAATTAATTAAAATAAAATAAATATTGTGATATAGGGGCTCGTGAGATAAGATTGTGTGTGGAGGTATAAAAAATTATAATAATATGATAAACCTTTAAATTATGATACGGTAATTTAGTGTGATTTCAAATTATAATAATATTATAAATCTTTTAACTAATATTATAATTTAGTTCGATTTCAAATGAAAGTGAAGCAACTTTTGTAATAAAAAGTTTTCAAAACAAAAAACACGTTGCTAAGCAAAATGGGCGTGTTAGTGTCGTTTTCCTTTCTTTTTTACGTTGACACACTGAGAAATACTAATAGAATGGTTTTAAGAGATGAATATTTCTCATTACGAGTCACAATACTTATACAAGAGAGAGGATCGATCATTCACGACCCAAGAATTAAGGGAACTTAATGTACACGCTACCAATAAAGGAAACTAATGAAGACAAAATCAAATACTGTACTGACATATGATTTATATATTTAATGACCAGGTACAATCAATCAAGACAGTATTATGTGAGTGAGTTGTTTAACACCTCCCCTCAAACTTGAGGGTGATGTAATTACTCCAAGTTTGTCTCTTAACTGATTGAACCTTGAGTGAGTGAGAGCATTGGTGAGGCAATCTACAACTTGGTCTGTTGAGGTACATAAGCAATTGTGACTTCATTTTGTAGCACTTTGTCTCTGATGTAGTGCATATCAATTTCAATGTGTTTAGTTCTAGCATGCATCACTG
This sequence comes from Vicia villosa, assembly GCF_029867415.1. Lineage (NCBI taxonomy): Eukaryota > Viridiplantae > Streptophyta > Magnoliopsida > Fabales > Fabaceae > Vicia > Vicia villosa. The sequence continues at coordinate 417,029 of NW_026705038.1, forward strand.
GATTTGAAGCAAGAGCTTTAGCACAGAGATTGTCACACCACAGAACGAGCTTTCTTAATTGGCAATTTTAACTCTTGCATTAGTGAACATGTCCACGTAATTTCAACAGCCAAATCTGCCAATGCTCAATATTCTGACTCAGTTGATGACCTTGACACTACCTTTTGCTTCCTTGAGGACCAAGACACTAGAGTTTCACCAAGAAAAACATAGTGCCCTACAACTGATTTTCTATCATCTATGCTTGTTGCCCAATCTGCATATGAAAACCCTGTGATGTCTAGATCAATTGATGGTTTAATATGTAGACAGTGATCAATGGTGCCTTGAAGATATCTGAATATTATTTTTATGCCTTGCCAATGTTCCATTGTAGGAAAACTCATGCACTGACTCAATTTGCTGACAAAAAAGGCTATGTCAGGTCTTGTGTTTTTTAAGTACTGCAGGGCTCCCACGGCTTGTCTGAATAGAGTTGCATCTTTTATTGGTTCCCCCTCAATGGTAAATTGTCTGCCACTTACCATTGGTGTTGGACAAGCAGTTGAAGGGTATGAAAACACTTAGAAGGAGGGGTTGAATAAGGGGTTTTCTTTCACAAATAAAAATTCACACGATATTTTTATCCTGGTTCGTTTGAACTCAAACTACTCTAGTCCACCCGTCAAGGTGATTTCGCCTCTCTCCGTCGAGGACTTAACCCACTAATCAAAACTTGATTACAATTGGTTCACGAAGGCAACAGCCAACGTCTTCTTGAGAATCTTAACCACAACTTGGTTACTCAAGGAACAATGTACAACGTCTTCTTGAGAATCTTAACCACAACTTGGTTAATCAAGAAACAAAAAACAACGTCTTCTTGAGAATCTTAACCACAAATTGGTTTCTCAAGAAACAATACAACAATAACTTCTCAGTGAACTTAATGCTTCTTAATCTAAGCTATATCACAACTGTGATTTTTCACTATGTTTAAGTACAATGGATATGACTTTAGTAGGATAACATGAACGAAGTATTTTCTTTCAGCATAAGAGTTCACGTTTTTCCTTCATGTGTTGTATTATAAGTGAGCGTCTACTGGATTTTTCAAATTGATCTTCTATTTATAGCCTTTGGAAAATGTTGTCCGTTGCTTCCTCGTAAGATGTTCTGCAATAAATGTTGCATTTCATCTTGGTTATTTGTGCTTTGCATGCTTCTTAATATTTGTTCCTCATAAATGCTTCAGCCTTCTTTTAATCATTATGTCTCTAACGATATTTTATCTTGTATCAGAATTTTGCATTTTGTTTTTCCTTTTCTTCACAACTTCTGTCTTGACTTTGTGAATATAAATTCTATCAGAATTTGTCTACAGCAGTTGGTGCATCAAGAAGTGTTCATGCATTAGAACTTCTTGAGCTTCGGCGTGACTTTTCTTTCTTTGTGTTGTTCAGCTTTACATAAAGTTCATGTTCTAATGGTACTTGAGTTAGAACTTCTTCTGAAATAAGAAACATATAATTAGAGTACCACATTTACTTATACAAAACTTATTTAATTGTTATCATCAAAACTCTAAGATATGATTAGAACCAAACTATGTTCTAACAATCTCCCCCTTTTTGCTGATGACAAAACATTTAAGTTCTGATCATAAATTTTGTATTTAGAAAAACAATCTCCCCCTGAGATGTATAATCTCCCCTGAAATAAATACTTAGAGAAAAATTTAAGAGATAACTTCCCTGAGTATATTTTTCTCTCCAGCGTACTTCTTCAGAAGATTAACTTGTTTTTCTTTTCAGAGTGCTTCTTTAGAAGATCTATCAGATTTTCTTCCAGAATATGATTTTCCTGCATACTTTCAGAAAGAAAGACAACTTTTTGTACACTTGTTAGAAATGTTTGAGACTTAGTCCCATAAATATTATATTTAATCAGGTTAAAATCTCACTTTCTCTCCCCCTTTTTGTCATGAATAAAAAAACGTAAATAAAAAAAACTTCCAGATAAGTGAGTAGCGTAAATGAATGAGTGACACTCCCTCTTAGTTAGAAACTTGATAGAGAAGAAGTACTCCCTTGATCTTTTTATTCAGATATTTCTGTTCTTTAACCAAAGCTTTCCAGGATATTCCTATTCTTACTTAATGAATACACATATATATTAAGTAAAATGTTTGAGGTATTGTGTTCAGGTAAGCTGTTATGATATCAAAATATTCTACATTCTTCCCTTTTATATCAATAATAAAGAAAAATGCAGAAACAAATAAATTTTAATTAATGATGTGGAAAAGAAGTACAAGAATCAATAACAAACAACAAACAAAAACTTCTAATAATTAATATCAAAATCTTCACAAGTAAAGGAAAAAGCTTCACAAGGCTCAACAAACAGAACTTCGTCGCTGTTTGGAAAGTTTGCATTGCGAAGAATTTCCACTACTCCGGCAGATTCGACCATAAGGGATGTAGAAGTTCTGACCACATTTGAAGGCCAAGAGAGATTCCCTCAAATGGTTGAAGATAATGGAATGAAGATTTAATGGACGTCCTTTTTCAAGGCGATGGATGAGAAAACAATCTCTAGAATGCAAGATTTTGTGAAAGTTTCCTCGAGGCTGCAAGTTGAAGAGAGCAAGGCGAAACAAGACCTTTTTTGTAGGAGAAATAAAAAATGGATTGTTGAGAACTCCTCGGGAAGTTTTGCTTAGGTCATTTGGAACAACAAATGCATTCGAGTAATCAAAAAATGTTTGACATGCAGCATTTAGGTTAGACAGACAACCAATGGTTTCAGCAATAGATACTTCGGTGATGGTGAAAGAAATCCCATGAATGGAGGATGTGATGCTTAAATTGTCATTACTGACAGAAGCATGATTCCAAAAGTTTTTACCAGATTTATGAAGATAGGACCAAGAAGGAGGACGATATAATTCCCCCATCCTTGTTTTTCAAAACTAGCAATGTATTGATCATTGTTATGTGATAGCCAAAGGAATTTCTCTGATGACAGTGAAAGATGTTTGGGAGGCCATGGGAGAGAAAAGAGTTTATAGAAAAACGAACAAGGATTAGGTTTAGGGAAGTGATAAGAGTTGACAATGGATGCGAATATATATAGGGATGAAGAAAAGAGGAATAAGAACGTATAATCAGATGCAATAAATATTTAAGACAACAGTTACCAATGACTCGTGCATCAATAGCCTGCACGCGTGACCTTTCAAAAATTTGAACACGTGTTTAACTTCTAGGGTTAGCGTGATACAGCTGTTTTATGTAATGAACTTCTGAACCAAATTAGAAACGAACTTCTGAACCTAGTAGGTCATATGTTTCTAAATGGTTTCACTTCCAACTTCTATGAATCAGATAGTTCATTTTAGGCAAAAGAATGTTCTAAAGGCATTTCAGATATTTAACATAACTTTATTCTGGACAAAATTCCATACTAATATTTTCAGAATGAATTTGAATCTATCTTCAGAAAGAGGTTTGGTGAAGATATCAGCCCATTGATGATCTATATCAACGAAATTTAAACTGAGTATCCCTTTCTGAATATAGTCCCTAATGATGTGATGCTTAATTTCTATATGCTTAGCTTTAGAATGTAAAATAGGATTTTTTTTAAAGAGAAATAGCTGAAGTATTATCACAGAAAATAGGAATCTTACGCTCATAGATGTGATAATCTTCTAATTTACTTTTCTACGATAGCATCTAAGTGCTACAGCCTACATCAGCTACATATTCTGCTTCTGCAGTTGATAGTGCAATTATAGCTTGCTTCTTGCTGTACCAGGAGATCAGATTCTTTCCCAGAAACTAGCAGCTTCCAGAAGTGCTTTTATGTTCCACTCTGTCTCCAGCAAAATCAGCATCACAATATCCTATTAAGTTGAAATTTTTGGATCTTCTGTAAAGCAATCCAATATTAGTACAAATACCTTAGAATTCTCTTAACAACCGTCAAGTAAGATTCTCTAGGATCTGATTGGAATCTTGGAGATAAACATACACTAAACAAAATATCTGGTCTAGATGCAGTTAGATAAAGTACAGATCCAGTCATACCTCTGTAGAGTTTCTGATCTACTTTCTTACTTACCTCATCTTTTCCCAGAATGCATGTAGGATGCATTGGAGTTTTAGCTTCTTTACTTTCTGATAGATGGAATTTCTTCATAAGTTCTTTGACATACTTTGTTTAATGTATGTAAGTTCCTTCAGAAGTTTGATTAATTTGAATTCCCAAAAAAAAAAATAAGTTCTCCCATCATACTCATTTCAAATTCTACTTGCATGGACTTAGCAAATTCTTTTCCAAGAGAAACATTAGAAGTTCTAAATATAATATCATCTACATATATTTGACAAATTAAAATATCATTTTAAAATGTCTTACGAAATAAAGATGTGTCCACTTTTCCTCTGGTAAAATCTTTATCTAGAATAAATGAACTTAATTGTTCATACCAAGCTCTAGGAGCTTGTTTCAGACCATATAAAGATTTCCTAAGTTTAAAAACATGTTGTGGATATTTTGAATCTTCAAAACCAGGAGGTTGATGGACATAAACTTCTTCTATGTAACCATTTAAAAATGCACTCTTAACATCCATTTGATACATAGTAATGTCATATTGAGCAACAAAGGAAATTAATAATCTAATAGATTCTAACCTGGAGACTGGGGAAAAGGTTTCATTATAGTCAATAGCTGACTATATCCTTGTGCAACCAGTTGTGCTTTGTTTCTGACAACTTCTCCTTGCTCATTCAATTTGTTTATGAATACCCACTTTGTTCTAATGATATTGAATCCATCAGGTCTTGGAACTAGATCCCATACATCATTTCTAGTAAACTAATTCAGTTCTTCTTGCATAGCAATAATCTAGTCAGTATATTGAAGAGCTTCATCAAAAGAAGTTAGCTCAACCATAGAAACTAATCCACATAGAGATTCTTGATTGTTTATGAGAAATGATTTGGTTCTAATGGGGTCATCTTTCCGAGTATAACATCTTCTGGATATGCTGAGGTGAGTCTAGAAGATCTTTTCTATGAGGTTTCCTCAGAAATTCTCAAGTTATCCATAAATGATGTAATTTGAGGATCTTCTTAGTTGTCTTTTGCTTCTAAGTCTTCAAAGTTTGTAAGTTGAACTTCCATATCTGCAAAATTTTCAGCTTGCTTTAGCTTTTGATGGCCAAGCTTATCATAAAATCTCATATTGATTGATTTTTCAACAATAAGAGTTTCTGTATTGTATACTCTATAACCTTTTGAACATTCAGAGTATCCAAGCAGAAAGCATTTTTGGGCCTTAGAATCAAACTTGTTCAGATGTTCTTTAGTATTCAGTATATAACAAGTACATCCAAAAGGATGGAAATATGAAATGTTGGGTTTTCTGTTCCTCCACAATTCACAAGGAGACTTTTCAAGAATAAGTCTTATAGAGATTCTATTCTGAATATAACACGTTGTGTTCACTGCTTCTGCCCAGAAATGTTTAGCCATATTGGTTTAGTTAATCATGGTTCTGGCCATTTCTTGCAATTTTCTATTCTTTCGTTCTATAAATCCATTTTGTCGGGGAGTTCTAGGATAAGAGAAATCATGATAAATTCCATTTTCTTTAAAGAACTTTTCAAAGAGATTGTTCTCGAATTATCCTCCATGATCACTTCTAACCTTTATGATTCTAAACTCTTTTTCATTTTGAACTTGGTTACAGAAATCAAAGAACACAGAATGTGACTCATCCTTGTGTTTTAAGAAATTAACCCATGTCCATCTGCTATAGTCATCAACAATTACCAATCCATACTTTTTGCCTCTGATTGATGCAGTTTTCACTGATCCAAATAGATCAATGTGCAGAAGTTCTAATGGCCTAGAGGAAGAGACAACATTTTTTGATTTAAAAGAGGGTTTTGAAAACTTTCCCTTCTGACATGCTTCACACAGAGCTTCTGAGTTGAACTTCAGATTGGGAAGTCCTTTGACCAGATTGAGTTTGCTAATCTGAGATATTTTTCTCAAGTTAACATGTCCCAATCTTCTGTGCCAGACCCATTGCTCATCGTTAACCAACAAAAGACAAGTTACTTTTTGAGTTTTAAGATCAGAAAGATCAATTTTATAAATGTTGTTCTTTCTCTTTCTAGTGAAAAGGATTGACCTATCTTTCTGACTGACAACTTTGCAGGATTTTTTATTAAAGATTATGTCATAGCCGTTGTCACTTAATTGACTTATGGATAACAAGTTATGTGCTAATACTTCTACTAACAGAACATTAGTTACCCATATCTTTTTGGGTCCTTTGACGTTAATGTGCCTAAAGTTCTGTTTGAAGTTAGGTCTAGCATGAAAGTTTTCAGAATAAGAAATGTATTTAATTTCATGCGTGTGACCAAATTCAAATTGGGTGTGTAAAGGTTTATATGTAATAACCATATCATCAACATGTTTAGTTTGATATGGTTCTTTCCCTTTGGGTGTTTCATAACCAATTCCTTGTCTATTGTTTCTGCTAACACCATATATCATTGAAGCCATTTTGTATCTGTCTATGCTTCTAGCAAGAAATCTTTGAAAACCCGAGTCATATTCTTTTAGAATATCTTTCGAACTTGAAGCAGTATCTGAATTAGAGATTTTTTGAATTTTTAATTCCTTTATGAGTTTAAGATTACTTTCTTTAAGTTCAGAATTTTCTACTTTAAGTTTCTCAGTTTCAACTACAAAACTATTTTTAAGTTTCTTGTATTTGATTATGAGTTTACTATGGTTTTCCAGAAGTTTTGATAAGCTTTCTACAAGCTCATCTCTAGTAAGTTCAGAGAATACCTCACCAGTTTCTGATTCAGAGCCAGAGTCATCTCCTATGGTAGCCATTAATGCTAAGTTTGCATGTTCATCTTCTAAGTCAGATTCAGCTTTAGAAGATTCTGAATCATCCCATGTGCTCATCAGACTTTTCTTATTTTCAAATTTTTAATTTGGCCTTTCTCTCTGCAGCTTGGGACAGTCATTCTTAAAGTGTCATGGTTCTTTATATTCATAGCAGATAATGCTTTTTCTGCTAGGCTTCTTATGTCTAGAAGATTCTGCTTTATTTTCTGGTCCCCTGTAGTTTCTGAACTTCCTTTGTTTATGCTTCCATAATTGATTGACTCTTCTAGAGAGAAGAGATAACTCATCTTCTTCTTGTGATGCAGAGTCACTAGAGCTTTCCTCTTTAGCCTAAAAAGCGTTAGTTTCAAATTTTCTAATAGATTTAAGGGCAACAGACTTTACCTTTCTTCTGAGGCTCATTTTAATCAAGTTCTATCTCGTGGCTTCTCAATGCACTGATAAGTTCTTCAAGAGATACATCATCTAGATTCTTTGCAACTTTGAGCGTAGTAACCATTGGTCCCCATCTTCTGGGTAAACTTCTGATTATCTTCTTGACATGATCTGCTATGGTGTATCCTTTGTTCAAAACTCTCAAGCCAGCAGTCAGAGTTTGAAATCTTGAGAACATGGTTTCAATGGACTCATCTTCTTCCATTCTAAATGCCTCGTACTTTGGATGAGGTCCAGAGCTTTCGTCTCTTTAACTTGAGCATTTCCTTCATGAGTCCTTTTGAGAGACTCAAACATATCATGTGCAGTATCTCTGTTGGTGATTTTTTCATATTCTGTATGTGAGATAGCATTCAGCAAGATAGTTCTAGCCTTGTGATGATTTTTGAACTATTTCTTTTGTTTCTCGCTCATGTTTTTCCTATCAATCTTTTTACCAGCATCTACAGGATGTGTGTAACCATCTAACAAAATGTCCCATAGGTCGGCATCTTTTCCTAGAAAGAAACTTTCCAGTCTATCTTTCCAGTACTCAAAATTTTCTCCATCAAACACAGGGGGTCTCGTAAAACCATTGTTGTTTTACTCATTTGCCATAGTGTTTTCCTTCTGGATCTTTTACTGACACTGTTAAGTGTTTGCACCCAGAACCAAGAGCTCTGATGCCAATTGAAGGGTATGAAAACACTTAGAAGGAGGGGTTGAATAGTTTTCTTTCATAAATAAAAATTCACACGGTATTTTTATCCTGGTTCGTTTGAACTCAAACTACTCCAGTCCACCCGTCAAGGTGATTTCGCCTCTCTCCGTCGAGGACTTAATCCACTAATCAAAACTTGATTACAATTGGTTCACGAAGGCAACTGCCAACGTCTTCTTGAGAATCTTAACCACAACTTGGTTACTCAAGGAACAATGTACAACGTCTTCTTGAGAATCTTAACCACAACTTGGTTAATCAAGAAACAAAAAACAACGTCTTCTTGAGAATCTTAACCACAACTTGGTTTCTCAAGAAACAATACAACAATAACTTCTCAGTGAACTTAATGCTTCTTAATCTAAGCTATATCACAACTATGATTTTTCACTATGTTTAAGTACAATGGATATCACTTTAGTATGATAACATGAACGAAGTATTTTCTTTCAACATAAAAGTTTGATAAGTGCCAATTTGTAGTGCTTTTGTATATATAGTTTTGTGGCACTTATCGTGTTTTTGTGTAAATTCTGTTGAATAATCCTACGTTGTGTGTAAATACGTTTAGTTTATTTATACTCATGTTTTGATTCATTTATGTACCATTTGATAGTTTTCTATTCATTTTGTAGGTATTGAGGCGTATTTTGAGCATGAGCAATAAAGTGTCGAAGACACGGTTTCAAACGCACGATTTTGAGCAACAAAATCAAACCATCAAAGAATAAGGATCAAAATAAGGATTATAAAAATCATCAATTTGGTTTCCATTTTTTTATTGTTAGATAGAACATTGAATAAGATTTCCAACGCTTCAAACTGGGCGCAAATCGGAGTTACGATTCTCAAGTTATGGCCGAAACAGTGTAGAAATTTTTGCTGTTTCTGGTGTGTTCCGCCGGGCGAAGCCGTTTAGCTGCCGGGTGAAGCGGTGCTGACAGAAACACGTTTTAAGGGCCAAAAACATAATTTTTAGGTTATGGTTTGGGTATTTTTTGCTCCCACTCCATAACCAAACATTTTTTTAGTTAGATTAGCTTAGAAAACAACTTCGGAGCTTGCATACAGATGATCCGGGGTGGATTGATCATCAATCAGAGCTGACAAATCAGGAGATTTTCTGTTCATTTATCTTCTTCTTTGTGTATTTCTCTTTGGTTAGTTTTGTATATGATTTTACTTTGAACTTGTCATACCCTAATTTTTGACCCCCTGAGATGTCATATCTTTTAAAAACTTTTCATCAAAGACAAAATAGATACTCAGAGCAGTCACTTGTTCATCTGATACCCAGTCTAGGGTTTTGAACCCCATCAAGGACTAAAATCAGGGATCACATTTGGGAAACCCTAGAAAACTCTAGGGGATCACTCAAAGGCATCAATCATCTTTAAATAGCTCATATGACAATATCCATTGGGCATTACAATCCAATCCAAGATCCACAGTCATCAATTTCATCTGGTCGACAATTAGGGTTTGTTGACCTGATTCACCAAGAAAGTTGACTTTTAATCAGGACATGGATCCAAAACTCAAGACATGGTTCAAGGACTTCTACTACCTCAATATAATCCATTTACATCACTCATTTGAGGAGAAGATCTTGATTCCACACAAAAGTCCAAAATCTCACTTTATCAGGAAAAAGTCAACTGTATAGGATCACCTTTGACTTTTAAGATTTTTGGTCAAACAATGACTTTTAAAGATCAATATCATCAATATATGGTTATTAAAGTTATTTGACCAAAGAAATTCAAAGAGATTCACCAAGGAGCAAAAAGTCGGGAATTAGGGTTTTTGAGGGCATTGTGGGAACTCAAAATTTCACCTACTCAACTCAAAAAACTTCCAACATGAAAGTTGTAGATCTTGCAAAATAAAACAACATCTTACATAGGAACTTTTTTGACCTAGTTTTCATCCAACTTTGGGCTCATTTTTCACAATTTTCCCAAATGATTCTGAAGGAACCATAAACTAATGATTTGAAGTAGATGTTTAGGGCTTTCCAAATTGTGCTCAACCTTCTCCAAATTCATTTTGAGCTAGGAGTTATGCTTGTTCAAAGTTGGCCTCATGAAGTGAAATTATAGGTCATGCCTCGTTTTGGAACTTTGAAATTTTGTGCACATGACCTCACTTATGGATGCTACACGACCCATAACACATCTGAAAACATGCCATGCATTCATTTTCACCATAGCATAAGAATTGAGGAAGATTCCCAAAACAAGAACATGTGATTATGTAATGATTACATTTGGGAATTTATGGCAAATTGATGAATCACCCAAGGAATCTTCTCACCAACCAATTAGAGCTCATTTCTGTCTCAGAATTGTCCCCTAAGATCAAGCAAAATCGAGGGCTAGGGGATTGATCAAATGGAATCAAAATTCCCATCATTGCATTTTGGATATTTTTGAATTCCTTCATAGCCAAGAAACCAAATCAACCTCACTAAGCAAGCTCTCTCCTCTGCAACTATACTGAACCATTTGCCTTTAAATACAAGTGCTATCCTTCATACAATTCACACCAAAGCAACCATATTCCTTGCTTTCTCTTTCTTTTCTCATGCTTATGGTTTTTCAAAGTTCTTTGGAAAGAAGAATCGTTTTCTTCAAACCAGAGCTTCTCTTTGGAAAGTAAGCATTCTAACATCTCAAGGGGGCTCACTTGAGGTGATCCAAGCACCTGGATCACTTCTGTAGGTGGAGGAACACCATTGTTGCTCTCACTTTGGAGCTGTTGCAGTTGGAGGTCCATAGAGCAATTCAGAAGGTTTCTAACAAAGCCAAGCATCCAGACACATTCCTTAGGGCATAGTGAAGCTGTTCAGATGGCTGCAGCTCATCTGTAACTCAAGATTCATCACCCTCCATGTCCACTTGAAGCTCAAATCGAAGGTGTCGGGTAGAGCAATTCAGAAGGATTGAAGTCACAACAAGCATTCATTAGCATCACTGAGTCCCAAGGAAGCTTTTAGGATCACTCACACAAGCCCAGGTGTTCCTCATCATCCTTACGACCTCCATTTTCAAAGGTATTTTTTCAAACTCCAACCCACTTATTTGAGTATTCTTTCTCATATAGCTCGACACTATCTTGTTCAGCATCATCAGAGGATTGAAAACCCTCTATCATCATTCATTTATTCATCTTGTTTGTCATTTAATTTTAAATTTAGGGTTTATGTGTTCTTCGTGTTTTCTGGAAAATTAGATAGTTATAGTCAACATAAATAAATGTTAGTTACATATTTGAAATCGTGAGAGAATTTAGAGCAAGTTTGTTCTTTACATCTTTGCAAATGGTTGAGAGTTGAGAGAGTTCAGAATTTCAAAAATCCAAAAGCTAGAGGTTGAAGATGACAATGGTGGTGGCGCGCAAAATTCAAATCCATGGCTAAAGTTTATTTTATTTTGAATGGTAGTTGTTTCATAAACGACTAAATCGTTATAGCCCAGTGGTAAAGAGTTTTTGTGTGTTGCGCGTACCCAAGGTCTGGGGTTCGAATCCCCCTCGCCCCAGACCTTTTGATTTTATTTCTTTTTTTTGCTTCTATGCATTTGATTAATATATGTATTACAATGGAACCATTACCTTGTCACCAAGCGCGCGTTGGCTCAGTGGTGTTGTTTTGGGCTGGTAACATACGGGGCGTGGGTTCAAACCTTGTTGGTGACAAAACCCTATTTTTTATCACTTTTTCCTCTTAATTTCTTCACAACTTTAACCAATTATTTAACCTATCAAATTAATCCATTTTGATTTCATTTTTTACACACTTGTCATTTAATATATCTATTTTGTGAATAATCAAAAAAATCATAAAAATATTATTTATTTCATGTGTTTTTATTAGGTTTAAAATAGTATGTTTTAAGTGTTTTCTTAAATACTTTAAATATACATTTTTATTTTGTTTTGACCTAACTACTTTGTGAATAATTTTATGATAAAACCCTAATCATATAGGTCTTAATTAGGTATAGATTTTATCTGTACCTTATTTAAGTTGACTTTTGTCAATTTTCAAAACTGTTTTCAATCTCCGATTAAACGGATGATTAAGGTTTTCAAACAACAAAACCTTATATCATTTCAATCATTTTCCAACTGTTTCTCATAAACAGTAAATCATTTTCATTGGGCCTCTAATAGAGTGTAAGTCCCAGCACCTTTTTCTTTTCATAGTTTGTTTTCAAAAACTGTATTTACAAAATCTCCTTTCTGTTTTCAAAATATTCTTCTGGTATTTGAAGGGCATTATTCCCGGTGAAACTCTTCAGATACCTATGTGACCTTTGTCCATCTTCACTTCTTCTGTTTTTCAAAACCATTAACTGTTTATAATAAATATTCAACTGTTATCAATAAAACAACAAAAATTGCTGTTGAGGCTTTGTACACACTTCTTCAAAGGCCTCCACTCCATCCAGGTTAGGCTTTACAAGCTTTCAATTTACAGTCTTTATTTAAATTACTGTCAAATATAGAACTGTTTATATATTGTTTAGAGCTACGTTTGAGTGTAAACCCTAGGACAGTTAAACTATATATATATTATAGGAATATGGCCTAGGATTGAGAATGTCTTCTCGGTGAAGGCTCTTTCCTAATTAGAGATCTGTAGTTCAAACCCCCAAGATGAATTATTCTCGGTGAAACATCTTGGTAAAAGCCTTAGAACCCAAACTAGGACACATCCACCCAAAGAGGAATTATTCCCGGTGAAACCTCTTACCCTTTTGCTTAAAGCCAAAATAAGTTCAAAACCACATAGCTTTCTCTTGTGCTATAACAAGGACCCTCGATGACCCTCGATTAGCCTCCTCTTGGGCTTTGTACAAGGACCCACAGGCTTCTTAAAAGCATTTCCAGCTTCCTCTTGAGCTTGTATACAAGGACCCATCAGGTTTCTTATAAACATAGGAACAGGTCTTTAGTTACCTTTTAGCCTATCCTGGCGAGTTTCTTCCATTCTTTAAACCAGACTTTAAACAAGCTAAGTTTGTCTCAATCTCATATTGAGTACACCTTTTGGAATGAGAGACATGGAAAGTCTCTATCACCCTTATCTTCATCAATCTTCCTTAGCAGAGTCTAGGATCTTTATTTGCTTATTCTCAGTCAATGTCAGCCTTAATCTTGGGCTTTAAAACAAGAAGTCTCCATTAGATAATCTTTCTGCCATTCATTCCTTCATTTTAAAAAAAACCCTGGAAAGGTTTAGCCTCCACATCATTCTTTCATTTTAACAAAAACCCCTGGAAAGGGTCAGCCTCCACACATTCCTTCATTTTAACAAAAACCCCTGGAAAGGGTTAGCCTCCAATCATTCCTTCATTTTAATAAAAACCCCTGGAAAGGGTTAGCCTCCAATCATTCCTTCATTTTAACAAAAACCCCTGGAAAGGGGTAGCCTCCAATCATTCCTTCATTTTAATAAAAACCCCTGGAAAGGGCCAACCTCCAAAATCACTCCTTCAAATCCAAAGATTTATTCATTTAAGGGATAAATTCCCCAAAAGAGTCAAAACCCCTGGAAAGGGTCAGCCTCCAAAAACATGATAAAAGTTTAGTCTTTTAATTGACTATTTCTCCAGCTGAGTCAAAATCCCTGGAAAGGGTTAGCTTCCAAAAAAAAACATAAAAAAATAAATTAGTTTGTTAGAACCTCTAGCAGAATAAAACTCCCTCAGTGAGTCTTTCATTTTTAGTAGCCACAACCTTGGGCTTTGTACAAGGCAGATAAACCCTATTTCCCTGTGTCAAAGATTCCCAATCTCAAGGATCTTTTCCCCATAGAGTCTTCCATGCTAAGTTCATTTAAGAGTCCGCCACAACCTTGGGCTTTGTACAAGGCAGAAAATAATTTTTCCCTAACTAGAGTAGCCACAACCTTGGGCTTCATACAAGGCACAAATTAATAATTTCCTCAGCTAAGAGTTAGCCACAACCTTGGGCTTTGTACAAGGAGCCCAAAATAGAGTCATTCATAATCTTAAAAAACTTAGTTATCCTCAGCAGTTAGCCACAACCTTGGGCTTTGTTCAAGGCACACAAATATAGTCTCCAAGTAGAGTCAGCCACAATTCTGGGCTTTGTACAGAACACCAAATAAAATCCATCAAATAAACACTCTCCAATTAGAGTCAGCCTCAATTCTGGGCTTTGTACAGAACACAAAATCTCCTTAGTTTAATTTCTCCCCAGTAGAGTTTTCTTTCAACAAATAATAAATCAATCAAAAGCCTCAAGCTTGGGCCTCATTCAAGCCAGCTAAAAAGTCAAATCTTTTATACAGTAGATAGACATAGCTTATCTCTATAGAGAGATCTTTCTTCTATCTCACCACATTCAAACAAACAAACATCACATTTCATTTTAATTTTAATCAAGTCTCCCATTTAGGATTTTGAAAGGCATAAGCTGGCAGTGTAACCAGACATGTGATTAACTTTCCCTAATTTGGATGAGCATCTTTCTTTCACTCAAGAGGCATGTTGGCTGTCATACTTGATCAACCAAGTAGGCTCCCTCTCTTGAATGAAATGAATTCAGTTATTCTGTCACTGTTTTAAATGTTTGTGGTGGAATAGTAGAAATACCTCTCTAAAGATGACTTCATGTCTCTTTACTGTAAACAGAGATTTAATTCAAAGCTTCAACCTTGAGCTTCAAGCAAGGCACCAAAAATAATTAATTTCCCTAGTTAGTTCCCCGAACTACATTAAGCTCTGACTTCCACTAGGGATATGTAGGCATGAGGTTCACAAGGAATCTCAGCGAGCTAATAAAATACCAAAAATAGTCAGTTTGTCTGTCTGTCTGTCTTTTTTTTAAATTAATTCAATTCTCTCTCCTAACACAAAGGAGAAACTTTCCCAATCATTAGCAACAAACACAATCACAATGACACAGAGAAGGTTCCCGTAGAGTACTACGGATATGTAGGGTGCTTAAACTCTTCCCTATGTATAACCGACCCCCCGAACTCCAGAATTTCTAGTCTAGGTGAAATCCCCACACTTAGCAAACTCCTAGGGTTTAGTTGAGATCTTTTTTTCCCTTTCCTACTCGTAGGACAATAAGAATGTTCGTGTGATATCGTAGGAAGAACTGAAACAAAATTCATCCCATCCCGGGCGCATTCTCCTTCCAAATTTCGCGTGAAGGGTCTAGCGTGCCGTCCTCCCAAGTGAAACGGGGAGGTAAAAAAAACGACACCATAGAACTCATGTATATTTGTTGATCATGGTGTTGTATAAAGTTTGCTTTACAAATCTTTGTTGATTGTTGTCTTAGATTTTTGCTCTGTGCTAGGGATTTGAGTTGTTTTAGAGATAGACTTCTTGAATCCTTATCTAGGATGATTATCTGTTAGTTTCTGGATTTTAGAGATAGATTTAGAGCTAACAATCTTTATGGGTGTCGAAGCTTAATGCTTTCGTGTTAGTTGTGTCGGTTGAGGGATCGGCGATACGATTGATATGGATGTCTGTTCTGTTGTTGAGGTGTACTGAGAGATCGTCGCCGAGATGATATAGTAGTTCTCTCTACTTTAGGTTAGAAATGACTTAGGGTGTGAGCGATGCCGGATGACATTGACGAGTATTGTAGGTTGAGTGTAACTGGTCGATAAGTTTAAGTTTGTGAGAAGTAGATTATATATAATGCTTGATAAGTCTTTTCTTTCTGAAGAATGAATTCTTTTGTGTTGATTTTTACTTTTCCGTTTTCATATTTAAATTCATTCAAAACCAAACTCATGACTATGGAAACTGTTGAACGGCAGTTCAATGCACTAGTCCCTGTGGAGACGCTAATTTCTCGGATAAATACTTCCAAAACTTGTGTTGCTTGTCGCTTTACCGCCACAACGGAGTTCAAGTTTTTCCTTCATGTGCTGTAGTGTAAGTGAGCGTCTACTGGCTTTTTCAAATTGATCTTCTATTTATAGCCTTTGGAAAATTTTGTCCGTTGCTTCCTCGTAAGATGTTCTGCAATAAATGTTGTGTGTCATCTTGGTTATCTGTTCTTTGCATGCTTCTTAATATTTGTGCTTCATCCGTCTTTTAATCATTATGTCTCTAACGGTATTTTATCTTGTATCAAAATTTGCATTTTGTTTTTCCTTTTCTTCACAACTTATGTCTTGACTTTGTCAATATAACTTCTATCAGAATTTGTCTACAGCGGTTGGTGCATTAAGAAGTGTTCATGCATTAGAACTTCTTGAACTTCAACGTGACTTTTCTTTCTTTGTTTATTCAGCTTTACATAAAGTCCATGTTCTGATGGTACTTGAGTTAGAACTTCTTCTGAAATAAGAAACATATAATTAGAGTATCACATTTACTTATACAAAATTTATTTAATTATTATCATCAAAACTCTAAGATATGATAAGAACCAAACTATGTTCTAACAGCAGTAAATTTTTCAAAGTTGAATCTTTTGAGCAAGTCTCTAATGTACTTGGAATGTTTCAAGTATAAGCCACTACTGTTTCTCTGTACTTCAATTCCCAAAAAGTAATGCAATTGGCCCGGATCTTTTAATGAGAACATAATGTTTAGCTGTTTGATAAAAGCTTCCAGAAATTTGTTATTGATACCTGTCATGATGATATCATCAACATAAATGCGGAGAAAAGTTGTGTGATTAGTACCTTTGAGAAAGATATTGAAGTGTCACTCATGGTGTTCTAAAATCCCCAGCTTAACAATGCATGTTAGAGGCTATCATACCGTGCTCTTGGTTTCTATTTCAAATTATAGATTGCTTTTGATAGTTTGGAGATGTAATTTGGATGTGTAGAGTTGAGAAATCCCTCTAGTTGATGCATATAGACATGTTCTTTTAGGTAGCCATTGAGAAATGCATTAATTATGTCCAATTTTCTAATGTCCCAATTGAGATGAACTGCTACTGACAGGATAATTCTAATTGTGCTAGCCTTTTCCACAGGACTGAACATTTCATCATAGTCTAATCCAACAGTTTGTTGAAAGCCCTTAGCAACTAATCTTGCCTTTCTCCTTTCAATGGATCCATCTGCTTTGTACTTGGTTTTGAAGATCCATTTGAGTCAATAATATTTTCTTGGCATGTGTATGGTACTAGATTCCATGTGTGATTGGACATGAGAGCTTTGTACTCATTTCTCATTGCTTCCTTCCAAAGTGGACTAGTGAGTGCCTCCTTCACATTTCTTGGTTCAGTATCTTGCATTTCTGATTCTGTGAGACCAATGTAGGATAATTTTGGTTTATGAATCCCTACCTTGCTCCTAGTACGCATTTTGTGAGTTGCCACAACTTCATGTTGATCGTTGATGTTATTGCTTGTCTCAACTGTGTCGTCATTTGATCCCATAGTTTCAATGTTGTTTTCCTCTACATTGATTGAGTCACCTCCACCTTGAATAATGAGTCGTTGTTGACTGTCAATACTTGCAGCCGGTGAGACATTACCTTGATTTGCAGCTGGTGTAAGAGTATCCTGACTTGTAGTTGCTTCTGTTTCATTTGTTGGACTCAAATTATCATTACCTGCATGACATAGAGGAAATAAACTATGTAAAGGGTCAGTATTGGTTATCTCTTCCAATGACCTTTTTGTATCGAGGAAGCCATCATAAAAAAGGGAAGTGATTCTCATTGAACATGTCATACCCCAAAATTTGCCCATACCATTTCCCATATGCAATTTCAAAATCAAGACATAAAGCTCCAAAACACACTCTCCTATACAAAGGCTCTGAGTTAGGGTTTGGTTCATTCAAAGAAAAATCACTGAATCAAGGGCTCAAACTGGTTCCATAAGGTCACAAACATCCCAAAGAATCCCCATGTAAGGTTTCAAGCTAATCAGGGCAAGTTGAGTCCCTCAAACCTTGATTAGGTCAATAGTCGATTCTCAAGGGCAAAATGGTCATTTCAAGTCAACACACAATCAACATTTAAGATATTTGGTCAGCAACATCCTCATAACCCTAAAATCATTATTTGATCAAGGGTTGATCATAATGATGCAAGGAAACCTCAGAAGAGTCAAAAGTCAAAAGTTACTATTTTGGGCATGAACTTCAATCAAACTTTGAAAATTCACCAAATATTCATACTTCATCAGAAAAATTCCCACTAAAGCTTATTTTGAAGGGAATTCATTCCTCTATCCAATGGTCCAAGAATCAGAGCTCATAGGTCAATGGTTTAAGAGATATGGCTTCATACATTATAGGTCCTTTTCAAAAGTCAACAAAAATACATTTTTTTCAAAAGGACATAAAATGAAAATGGAGAATAATTTTGATATGAGACCAAAGACACTGGCTAGAAGACTCTTTAAGGTTTCCAAAAAGTCTACAAGCTTGAAAAAATATTGAGATATGGAGAAATGGCGTGGTATACAAGGTCACTTATTTTTCAGATGGGTACAAAGAGGAAAAAGCCTAAAATTCCAAACATTTCCAAATGGGCCTATGTTTTCTTTATCTAAACTTCATCTTAGGCCCATGCACGCCCCAAAATATATATTCTTATATTTTTATTATTTTTATTGAAATTTATGGTTTTTATTTATTAAAAACTATAATTTAATCATGAAAATGTTAAAAATAAAATATATGATTTGTTTCTTCAATTATGAGCCAAAGATTCAAGCAAATATTCTCCAAAATAAATCAAATTTCGTGCATAAAGAATTAAAAAAAGGATTGAGTCAATATTGGTCAATTTTAGAAGGTTTCATAACATAATTTTCAATCAAATTTTCCAAACATGGCAAATCAAGATTCAATGAGATCTTCTACAATTTTGTTGACCTAAAACATTCACATATATATACACAACAAAGCCAGATGCAAAGGACACGAATTCTGCAGCTCTAAGAACCCTAGCAAGTTTCAAAAAACTTCAAGAAAACTCAATTTCGATTTTGGAGTTGTAGGCCAATTCAAAGGGATCTAAGTGTTCAAATAGCTTCCTCAAGCATCTCTGAAGCTTTCCAGATATTTACCAGACTCGTGCACACCCAGAACGGTCACCTAGAAGCCACGGTTTGTTCTCTAAAAGACTTGCTTCGAATTCTATGTTTTAAGCATATTACATACAAATTGATTGCATATTTATGATCTTTATGATGCTGTGTTGGTTTCTGGGCTATTTAATTCACGTTTAACCGGTAGAATCAAGATTTGCCATTGTTAGGGTTGCTTGGTTTCGTTTAGGGCTTTTCTATACAGGTACTTTTAGGACAAATTAGGGCCATAGTTGAATTCACGAGGCTTGGAAGAATTCAATGGTGGCCTCGCGACAAATTTCCATGCTCGTTTGCTCGTATTCGTAATGCAGGGTCTATAGCTACGCAAAGCGTCCGTTGCTAGAACCTGTTGCAGAGCTAAGGCGACGGTTGGGAGGAAGAAGATGACCTCGTGTCATCCCCTCGTTGGCCAGGATGCGCGCGCAAGCCCAGGTTCAAATCTGGAGATCCAGCGCATCAAGATGCACGCTCCTAGGATGCTCCCTCAGCGCTCATTCGTCAGATCATCGCCTAAGGCAATCCAACGCATCATAGTCCGCAGGTCCATCATAGTCTGCACGCGCGCACCACACTGGAACGAAAGTTAGGTTTTTTATAATTTTTTTTAATTTTAATTATACAGCCTATTTATTTTAATATGTATACTTTGCTTTCACTTTTTCTTTATTTTTATTCATAAAACTTAATTTTGTTTTACAATAATTGAAGAATTACTATTATTTCAATTAATATTATATTAAACTTTTTTTTTACCTTATATATTTTGCTTATTTATAATAATAAATATTTCATTTGTTTATTTTTATTTAAATAATTTCTTTCCTAATTCAAAATATTTTATTTAATTCATAAAAATTCATAAAAATATTTTCACACTTGGTTTTATTTTTTTTATCCCGATTTAATTAATTAGGTCGCGAGACCAATAATTAATTAAATCATTTATCTTACTTAATTTGTGCCCTAATCAGGGTTTATGATGAGCATGCCCTACACTGATTTTACTTCTTTTCAATGCTCTTTCAGGGTTAGCAATATGATTAATCCCGACTGCGCGCCTATTCCGAAACGCGAAGTTAAGTACTCTATTTAATTCAATTTAAATTTTTATTTGGTTTATTTTAATATTAGGGTTTGTTTCGCCTTCATCTTCTTCTGCCTTGTCTCTTTTCAGGGTTAACCTTAAAGTGTCCTATCAACCATATCAGATCAAATCCGAGCTAAGTACCCTTACCTATTTAATTATTTTTTATATATATTTATTTATTCTTTATTTTAGGGTCAATCCCGTTCGCCTTTGAATTAGCCATACACTCACCCTATTTTGTTTGCCTTTTCCAGGGTTTGTCAAATTGCCAAAGCCACGAGTTTGGTAACCCTAAACCCTAACCTTTTATTTTTCTGTTTAATTATTACTTGTGTCAAACCCTATTAAGGGATCCGCTGGTTACAATTTCCCTCCCCCATATTACTGTTTCTTGCCTTATATTATCTGCGTGGTTAGTAAAATAGGGAGTGGCAACCATGAATTGAATTTAGAATCACCTATTTACGAGATAATATAATTGAATATAATCACATGATTGGTGCACACACGCACGCTTTTGGGTAACCTCTCTGCTGCCTTGTTGCCTTGTTGCCTTGTATTTTTGCAGAATAAGCCAAGTCCCTCGAATACGAGGATACCTCAGCCATGTTGCCTCGATAAAAAGGTCACGACCCTAAATGATGGCACCTTCGATACACAAATGACCTCGACCCTCGGAAGTTGCCTACGGAAAAAGGCTGAGGTATCTTCTGGTTGCCTAACGAAAAATGGCTTATTCTGATCCTTGCCTTAGATTACCTGCCCTTCTATGGCATGGGACAGTCTTATGGCAAAGGATGCTTCGACGACCCTTCAACCTCCAAACGAAAGGCTTCCTGCCCTCTTATGGCAAGGATTGACCCTTTCATTCTGAAAAGGCTAAAAAGAGACCTATCATCTGAGTTTAAGGTAATTGCCCCTAATTGCCTTGCAATGCTCATCTTTAATATTCTTTCTCACAATTCTTCGAAAACTGGCTACGCTCATTTACGAGCTAAAGTCCACTTTTTTCTTTCATCCACCTTTTAAAAAAAACAAACGAGCAAGCAAAGCAATTAAGAGCCCATGGAAAACCATGGATGCAAAGGGTGCCTTACACCTTCCCTTTGCATAAATTACCCCCCGAACTCAGATTTCTTTAAAAGGTTTTTTTCTGTTTCTTTTAGCCTTTCCGATTTAGTTTGGATAAAATAAAAGTCGGTGGCGACTCATGCTTAACCGCGACATTTCGATCGATAAAAAGTCAGTTCACCGTATTACAGAACTGGCGACTCTGCTGGGGAGAAATTTTCGATAAAAGAGGGGTTACCTTAAAAGTTTAGGATTCATTTAAATGTTTTCTATTGTTTGCTTTGTTTGATTTAATTTTGCAGGGCTGTTTTGGGTATTCTGTTGTGTGAAAGATCCTAACCCGGATCTGAGTACCTTAGGTATATGGCATGAGATCAAGGAGACTGCACAGCGTATACTGATGTGGTTGATCTGATGGCCATCGTTAGTGTGGCACATTGATTTGTCCTGGTGTTCCTTGGGATCCGACCTGAGGAAATGCTTGGCTGCCGCGTGGTGTCATTAAGCACTAATCCGCCGTTAGAACCTTAGTCGAACTTGACTTTGGCCTTTTAGAAAGTAGCGAGATGGCTGGCTTTGGTTCCGACTGAAGTTGGTTGATACTCGAAGCTACACTCATATGGACTGGACTTTCAGGACCTTTTCGGTTGGCGATTCGATTGCCGAACTGAGATAAGCGCCTTCGAGAAAGGTCAATGATATGGGCTCCCTAGAACCCGATCTTTATATAGGACAGGTTTGAACCGACTAAACTTCATGGGGAGGGTACGCACCTCTGGACTACATGCAAGCCTAACCTTAAGGCAAAATTGTGTGACTTGTTTGTGTTTGTTATCTACTTGACATCATGACATCATAAACATCATAAGCATCATAACATCATGACTAACCATTCGAGGACCAAGGAATTCATCTTTGTTCTGTTTTGTAGGTCATGGAGACTAGAAACACCATTCGAGTTAACTTTGTGAAGATACCTTCCGAACTGAAAGAATTGGTATTAGAGATTCCTGGAGGTTCCCGATTCTCTGAAAGACATGGTCTCTTGCCCAGTTTAGTTACTTCAGGTTTTGACGAAGAAATGATGAGTGTACTATTTCAATTCTTCGATCCCGAGCATCATTGTTTTACTTTCCCGGATTATCAGTTGGTACCTACTATGGAAGAGTTTGCTGACATACTTGGACTCCCCATCCGAGATCAGATTCCGTTCACTGGTTTGGAAGAAATTCCAAAATTAGAAGTTATCGCTCCCGCTTTACATCTTAAGAAGTCTGATATTGATGGTCATTGGGAAACCAGAAGTGGAGTCAAGGGATTCCTCGCTAAGTTCTTATTCGGAAAAGCTCGCATGTTTTTGAAGTCCATGAGTTATCAAGCCTTCGAAGACATATTAGCTTTACTCATTTATGGTTTGGTATTATTCCCTAATCCTGATCAGTTCATTGATGTGCACGCCATAAAGATATTTCTGACACGCAATCCAGTTCCTACCTTGCTTGGAGATATCCTGCACTCTCTTCACACTCGTACTATGAAGAAACGAGGGACTCTTATGTGTTGCATACCTTTGCTATCTAAGTGGTTTATTTCGCACTTTCCTCGCTCAGTAATGAGGAACGATCAAAGGCTGAAATGGCATAAGAGAATAATGTCACTCTCTCATTCTGATATCCGCTGGCTTTCCTTATCCAAGGAGAGTGTTACCATCATCGACCGTTGTGGACAATATCCTAATGTGCCGTTACTTGGCATACGAGGGGGTATTACTTATAATCCTTGTTTGGCCTTGCGACAGTTTGGTTACGCTCGAAGAGATGGTCCTCATCAGATGCTTTTACAAAGGGTTGTGTTTGATTATGAAGATGATACTCAAAATCACCGCCGGAAGTTTATACGAGCATGGGATATGGTGAACAGAATTGATAGCAAGAGCTTGGGGCAGAGAAACTCCATTCCTTTGGGGCCTTATCTTAGATGGGTGCGCACTCGTGCTCAACGTCTCGTCATGCCTTATCCATATGTCCTACCTGTGATAGTGGAGCCCGATTGCGAGGAAAAAGTTCCTCAAGTTATTGCTCATCCAGACATGCCAACTGACATCGAAGAATTAAAGAGATCTTGGATTCAATTAAAAGAAGAAAGAGACACTTTTGAAGCTCAGTTTCGTGCTAAAGAAAAGAAAGTATTAGAGCTCACAAGGCTACTTCAAGCGGAGCAAGGCATCAACAACTTCATCGGTTCAAAAAGGAAGCGTCCATGGGAGACTTGAAGACTTTTGTTTTTATTATTATTATTATTATTATTTTTATTCCTAGTTTTATATTTTCATTATTGTAAAAGATACGAATAAAACAAATTGCAAATTCTTTCCCTTAAGTATTATTAATAAAGTTTCTTTTGTTTTGTTTTAAACAAATTTGAATTCCAAGGTCCTCGAAAACATTGCATATGCATAATCATATCATTCATAAACATGGTATCACAGGTTTCACAAAAACAAATGTCTCATTTTCCCGCTGTTTATTTCAGCAAGGAAATGGATCTCGAACAATCTGTCAAAAATCTTCAGGCTCAGAATAACCAGTTCCAGAAAATAATCTTTCACTTGGCCAAGGGGCAAGAAGAATTAAAGGCACTTCTGGCCGAGAAGGAGAAGGACCAACAAAGGGAGCAAGGTGGGCATGATAAATGGAAATCCAAACCTAAGCGGTCATTCACTCCGTTACCCATGCCGCTGTCTCAAGCTCTGCAACAACTGCTCAATCAGAACTTGATAACTCTATTGCCTCCATATTCATTTCCTACTAATCCCGCTCTTGGGTATAAGTATCATGCGAGATGTGCTTATCATTCGAATAGTCCTGGTCATGAGACAGAGGATTGTGGACCGTTGAAACACAAGATTCAAGACTTAATTGATGAAAATATCATTGACTTCAACTCACCTGAAGAACCTCGCATGACTAAGGTTGTGTACAATCGGAAAGGTCGCAACGAACACAATCAATCTGTGAGGACATTTCTGATCTCTACACCAGTTCCACAACAAAGATGCAAGTCAGATGCACCTAGGCGTCAATTCACAAAAATCAATATGACGCTGGCTCAGGCATTACGACACTTGTTGAAGTTAGAGTTGATTACTTTGAAGGACCCTCCGAAGAACCCTAGTACTTCTTCTTCTCGTTATAATCCTAATGCAAGATGTGCATATCACTCTAATAGTCCTGGACATGACACTGACAATTGCTGGACATTGAGGAACAAGATTCAAGATATGATCGATGCTGGTGAAATTGAATTCCCTCATCCCAAGACCCCTGCAGTGATCAATGCTCCCATTCCTGGTCACCACAAGATTGATTAATGTTTAGAAGGATGAACTTTTTAGATCATTAGATTTACTCTCATTTGCGATTTCCTTTCCTGTTTGTTTAAACAATTGGAATTATGATAGACATTATCTGTTTTAATAATCATCATCAGTGCATTTCATATGTTTGTCTTGAATAAATTATTTCGTTATCACTCATTTTAAATTATGTTTTGCATGTGTTTTGTGATATTCAACTCCTGCTAAAGTTGTAAGCCTTTTAAGGGAGGATGACAAAAACGATACCGCAACCTCATACAGTATGCTTTTGAGCGGACTATGCTGACGATGTACAGGCATTGTTTCAATTCCTAAACAGCGGAGATATAAGGATGTTAATCCCTCGTCAACCCCCTTTGAGCCTAAGAAGTAGAAGTTTCTTTTTTTTGTATTAAAACCCTTGATCATAACCTGGGGCAGGGTAGTTCTCAGTTTAATTTGGCTGTGCATTCTATTTTAAGAGAATCACTCAGTACACCTTTCAACAAGGATTTCAATCACAAGCATTCATCCGCACACATCAAAGGAGTGTTGGAGATGTCAATGAAAAGACAATGATGGTTCATCAATCATCAAACAAGGCAGTCAATATCTTTCAAAAGGGAAAAAATAAAAAAACATATACACCAAGAAAAGCCTGCTAAGTCAAAAATCAAAAAGGTGACTTAGGCAAAAATCAAGGAATCCCGCTGACTGTAATCTAAAAAAGAAAAAAAACAGTTCAGGCAAAAATTAGGGATATCAAAAGGATGAAAACAGAGAAGTCAATAAGTTCCTGAACAACACAATGTTGTAACTACCAAAAGGAAGAAGTGACTGCCATCTCAAAAGTTATCTTTGCTCGTGAACCATCATCATTATCAAAGGTGCAAATCCAAAAGTCTCTTGGAACCTGAATGCATAAGTTTGATTTAGCTGAGCTTAGGACTGAAGATCATCACGAAGAGGGGTGGGTACAATAAACTTTGAGCCATTATCCTTTGCTTCTTAAAACCGTGAACCAAGCCACGTTACAACCCTTGAAAGTCCTAATTGATGCATGGTTAGTTCGAAAGCGTACTGTCACCAAAAGGGTATCCTGACTCCTTAAGGTTTACCAAAAATGCTGAGTTGATATTTCTTTTTTACAAACATCACATTGTTACAAATATCATGCTTTTACAAATGTCATGCTTTATTACATCCTGTTTTAAATGTTTCAAAAAAAAAAAAAAAAAACTCAAGACAAACGTATGCATTGCATCTCATGAATTCATTATTAAACATATTCTGCTACATAATTTCAAAAGTTAGCATCAGAAAAAACTTGCACAGGGTACAACTAATGACTGAAAGTTATCCCGATAGACAAAATTACTCCGAGAAGCGATGTCTCTACGTATACAAGGGGCATGGCCCGTTTTGCCCAATCAATCTGGGGCAATCAAGTCAAGAGTCGAAGAATCTCTCAAATGCCAAAAAGTCAAGAGGCATACATCGCAAGAGGGTTTCGAACTATGTCACGATCAAATCTGGGGCAATCAAGTCAAGATTCCGAGAATCTCTTATGGATACTCGAGCAATCAGGGGCACGCATCCAAGTATATCTAAAGCTACTCCCCAATCAACATGGGACATTGTCTTAAGCCCGTTGGTTACTGGGGGGCATATCGCCCATAGTGTACATCTCATAAAGTCCTCGCGAGGCGAATCTTTCCAAAGTCCCTACTTGCAGGGGCAAATCTATGCAAGTCCAATTTGACACCCTGATCAATACTATAATGCTGGGGGCAATGTTCAAGGCATCCATGCGCTCCCGTAATTCCAAATTCACAAGATCATATCCCCACAGAGTAATCATTAAGAAGATATCTTCAAACACGCCCAACAAAAGACATAGCTCCTCAACAGAGTTGACAATCTTCAACACCACCGACACTTTGTTCTTCTCCAACACGGTTTATTAATATCTCTAAAACCCCCAAACAGGGTGCATCAAGTTACTATTCATCCCCAAGCAGAAGTCATAAATCCCCAGCTAAACATCTTCAAGACAAGACCAGACATAGAGATTTATTTTCTCGAAAAAGACAACATAAATCATATTTCGCATACCATACGGCACAAACATATTCATACATCGCATACATCACCTCATAAACATACAAAGTCTCTCATTTATTTTGAGGTACTCATTACATAACACATGCATCATGACATAAGAAAACTAACCTTTACTTTTCAGGATATTGCTGTCTCTGTTTTCAAAGTTAAGTCGACACCTTTGACGGTTCCTTAACGACCTTTCAGAATTAAGTCGATACCTTTGACGGTTCCTTAATAATCCATTTCAAAGTTAAGTCGACACCTTTGACGATTCCTTAACGACCTTTCAGAATTAAGTCGATACCTTTGATGGTTCCTTAATGATCAACATTTCAGATTTAAGTCGATACCTTTGACGGTTCCTTAATGATCTACCTTTGGAAGTTAAGTCGATACCTTTGACGGTTCCTTAATGATCCACCTTCATATCTAAGTCGATACCTTTGACGGTGCCTTAATGATATGCTTCGAATATTAAGTCGATACCTTTGACGGTTCCTTAATGATCTACCTTTGGAAGTTAAGTCGATACCTTTGACGGTTCCTTAATGATCCACCTACATATCTAAGTCGATACCTTTGACGGTGCCTTAATGATATGCTTCGAATATTAAGTCGGTACCTTTGACGGTTCCATAAATAATCCAATTCAGACTTGAGGCGATACCTCAGACGGTTCCTCAACATTCAAAGACTAAAAACAGAAACCTCGCAACAATCAATACTCCAACAACTACCAGATGGCATCTACAAGCCCATCTCCGACAAAAGTCCCTCCTTCAGCTAGGGCAAATTTCTTAGTATTCTAGTGTTCAATCACCTTCTACCTTCAGATACCGACTGGCATACAAACCACTCTACATCTTCAGGTTTAAGATAATTGAACAGGGGCAGCTGTCATACCCCAAAATTTGCCCATACCATTTCCCATATGCAATTTCAAAATCAAGACATAAAGCTCCAAAACACACTCTCCTATACAAAGGCTCTGAGTTAGGGTTTGGTTCATTCAAAGAAAAATCACTGAATCAAGGGCTCAAACTGGTTCCATAAGGTCACAAACATCCCAAAGAATCCCCATGTAAGGTTTCAAGCTAATCAGGGCAAGTTGATTCCCTCAAACCTTGATTAGGTCAATAGTCGATTCTCAAGGGCAAAATGGTCATTTCAAGTCAACACACAATCAACATTTAAGATATTTGGTCAGCAACATCCTCATAACCCTAAAATCATTATTTGATCAAGGGTTGATCATAATGATGCAAGGAAACCTCAGAAGAGTCAAAAGTCAAAAGTTACTATTTTGGGCATGAACTTCAATCAAACTTTGAAAATTCACCAAATATTCATACTTCATCAGAAAAATTCCCACTAAAGCTTATTTTGAAGGGAATTCATTCCTCTATCCAATGGTCCAAGAATCAGAGCTCATAGGTCAATGGTTTAAGAGATATGGCTTCATACATTATAGGTCCTTTTCAAAAGTCAACAAAAATACATTTTTTTCAAAAGGACATAAAATGAAAATGGAGAATAATTTTGATATGAGACCAAAGACACTGGCTAGAAGACTCTTTAAGGTTTCCAAAAAGTCTACAAGCTTGAAAAAAAATTGAGATATGGAGAAATGGCGTGGTATACAAGGTCACTTATTTTTCAGATGGGTACAAAGAGGAAAAAGCCTAAAATTCCAAACATTTCCAAATGGGCCTATGTTTTCTTTATCTAAACTTCATCTTAGGCCCATGCACGCCCCAAAATATATATTCTTATATTTTTATTATTTTTATTGATATTTATGGTTTTTATTTATTAAAAACTATAATTTAATCATGAAAATGTTAAAAATAAAATATATGATTTGTTTCTTCAATTATGAGCCAAAGATTCAAGCAAATATTCTCCAAAATAAATCAAATTTCGTGCATAAAGAATTAAAAAAAGGATTGAGTCAATATTGGTAAATTTTAGAAGGTTTCATAACATAATTTTCAATCAAATTTTCCAAACATGGCAAATCAAGATTCAATGAGATCTTCTACAATTTTGTTGACCTAAAACATTCACATATATATACACAACAAAGCCAGATGCAAAGGACACGAATTCTGCAGCTCTAAGAACCCTAGCAAGTTTCAAAAAACTTCAAGAAAACTCAATTTCGATTTTGGAGTTGTAGGCCAATTCAAAGGGATCTAAGTGTTCAAATAGCTTCCTCAAGCATCTCTGAAGCTTTCCAGATATTTACCAGACTCGTGCACACCCAGAACGGTCACCTAGAAGCCACGGTTTGTTCTCTAAAAGACTTGCTTCGAATTCTATGTTTTAAGCATATTACATACAAATTGATTGCATATTTATGATCTTTATGATGCTGTGTTGGTTTCTGGGCTATTTAATTCACGTTTAACCGGTAGAATCAAGATTTGCCATTGTTAGGGTTGCTTGGTTTCGTTTAGGGCTTTTCTATACAGGTACTTTTAGGACAAATTAGGGCCATAGTTGAATTCACGAGGCTTGGAAGAATTCAATGGTGGCCTCGCGACAAATTTCCATGCTCGTTTGCTCGTATTCGTAATGCAGGGTCTATAGCTACGCAAAGCGTCCGTTGCTAGAACCTGTTGCAGAGCTAAGGCGACGGTTGGGAGGAAGAAGATGACCTCGTGTCATCCCCTCGTTGGCCAGGATGCGCGCGCAAGCCCAGGTTCAAATCTAGAGATCCAGCGCATCAAGATGCACGCTCCTAGGATGCTCCCTCAGCGCTCATCCGTCAGATCATCGCCTAAGGCAATCCAACGCATCATAGTCCGCAGGTCCATCATAGTCTGCACGCGCGCAACACACTAGAACGAAAGTTAGGTTTTTTATAATTTTTTTTAATTTTAATTATACAACCTATTTATTTTAATATGTATACTTTGCTTTCACTTTTTCTTTATTTTTATTCATAAAACTTAATTTTGTTTTACAATAATTGAAGAATTACTATTATTTCAATTAATATTATATTAAACTTTTTTTTTACCTTATATATTTTGCTTATTTATAATAATAAATATTTCATTTGTTTATTTTTATTTAAATAATTTCTTTCCTAATTCAAAATATTTTATTTAATTCATAAAAATTCATAAAAATATTTTCACACTTGGTTTTATTTTTTTTATCCCGATTTAATTAATTAGGTCGCGAGACCAATAATTAATTAAATCATTTATCTTACTTAATTTGTGCCCTAATCAGGGTTTATGATGAGCATGCCCTACACTGATTTTACTTCTTTTCAATGCTCTTTCAGGGTTAGCAATATGATTAATCCCGACTGCGCGCCTATTCCGAAACGCGAAGTTAAGTACTCTATTTAATTCAATTTAAATTTTTATTTGGTTTATTTTAATATTAGGGTTTGTTTCGCCTTCATCTTCTTCTGCCTTGTCTCTTTTCAGGGTTAACCTTAAAGTGTCCTATCAACCATATCAGATCAAATCCGAGCTAAGTACCCTTACCTATTTAATTATTTTTATATATATTTATTTATTCTTTATTTTAGGGTCAATCCCGTTCGCCTTTGAATTAGCCATACACTCACCCTATTTTGTTTGCCTTTTCCAGGGTTTGTCAAATTGCCAAAGCCACGAGTTTGGTAACCCTAAACCCTAACCTTTTATTTTTCTGTTTAATTATTACTTGTGTCAAACCCTATTAAGGGATCCGCTGGTTACAATTTCCCTCCCCCATATTACTGTTTCTTGCCTTATATTATCTGCGTGGTTAGTAAAATAGGGAGTGGCAACCATGAATTGAATTTAGAATCACCTATTTACGAGATAATATAATTGAATATAATCACATGATTGGTGCACACACGCACGCTTTTGGGTAACCTCTCTGTTGCCTTGTTGCCTTGTTGCCTTGTATTTTTGCAGAATAAACCAAGTCCCTCGAATACGAGGATACCTCAGCCATGTTGCCTCGATAAAAAGGTCACGACCCTAAATGATGCCGCCTTCGATACACAAATGACCTCGACCCTCGGAAGTTGCCTACGGAAAAAGGCTGAGGTATCTTCTGGTTGCCTAACGAAAAATGGCTTATTCTGATCCTTGCCTTAGATTACCTGCCCTTCTATGGCATGGGACAGTCTTATGGCAAAGGATGCTTCGACGACCCTTCAACCTCCAAACGAAAGGCTTCCTGCCCTCTTATGGCAAGGATTGACCCTTTCATTCTGAAAAGGCTAAAAAGAGACCTATCATCTGAGTTTAAGGTAATTGCCCCTAATTGCCTTGCAATGCTCATCTTTAATATTCTTTCTCACAATTCTTCGAAAACTGGCTACGCTCATTTACGAGCTAAAGTCCACTTTTTTCTTTCATCTACCTTTTAAAAAAAACAAACGAGCAAGCAAAGCAATTAAGAGCCCATGGAAAACCATGGATGCAAAGGGTGCCTTACACCTTCCCTTTGCATAAATTACCCCTCGAACTCAGATTTCTTTAAAAGGTTTTTTTCTGTTTCTTTTAGCCTTTCCGATTTAGTTTGGATAAAATAAAAGTCGGTGGCGACTCATGCTTAACCGCGACATTTCGATCGATAAAAAGTCAGTTCACCGTATTACAGAACACAACATGTCTTGAGATAAAGACTCTTCCATGGGAGTTGAGACATTTATAGCCTTTGTGAGAGTTGTTGTAGCCTAGAAAAACACATCATGTGGTGTGGAATTGCATCTCATGTTGATTATATGGTCTGAGACAGGGATAACAAGCACATTTAAAAGTTTTTGAAGCTTTATAGTCAGGTTCCTTTTTGGTGATTAGGGTGTAAGGACTTTCATTGAAATTTGTTATTGAAGGCAAACTATTGATCAAATAAATTGCAGTAGAGAAAGCATCCCACCAAAAGGACATTGGCATTTTGGCATGAGCAAGTAGAGTTAAGCCTAACTTAGCAATATATCTATGTTTTCTTCCAGCTCTACCATTTTTGTTGTGATGTGTATGGACAAGTCATTCTAAATTGTATGCCTACTTCTACAGCTTGTTTCTGAATTGGTTTAAATTCACCACCACAATCACATCGGATAGTCTTTATACTTTTGTTCAATTGATGTTCCACCAAGTTTTTAAATTGAGAAAAGGAATGTATGGTTTCAGATTTATGTTTTAAGGGAAAAATCCAAGTAAATCTGCTATAGTCATCAATGAAATGGACATACTCCCTCTGTTTCTTTTTAAGTATAATTTTAGCATAAAGCTCTTCAACCACGATAATGGATTACTAGAGTTACTTTTTCTATTATACCCTTATTTATTTTTCTCTTTCCAAATAAATTCAATCATACACTCTCTTTTTCCAATAACTAATTGAAAAATGTGAGGTGAAGTTATTGAGAAAATAAGGGTATAATTGACAAAATATAATATTAAATCATAAAACAACACTTAGGAACAAAAAAATTCTTCTAAAACGACACTTAAAAAGAAACAGAGGGAGTAGTATTTAAACCTAGAAGTAGAATTTATTGAGGAAGGACCCCATACATCAATGTGAATCAAATCTAATGGCTCAAGGGAATGTGAACCAGAAGAATTAAATGGTACAAAACGTTAGAGTACCAAAATTGTTCATACAAACATACTCATTGTCATCATCAAAACTCAGATATATATTGCAGAACCAAATCTTGTTCTAACAAACTCCATCTCAAATTGAGTTTTCTCTGTTATAGTTTCTACCAGGTTTCTCCTTGGTTTTCACTATTCTCCCTTTGAAGAAATTCTCTACCAACCAAGTAAGTTGTTTTAACCTCAGCTCTTCCCTAAAAACTCAATAACAATTAAGCGGTAATATGCATTTCTATCCCTTGATTTCTGCAAAATTCATTATACTCCTCTGAAACTTTCTCAAGGCATTCATAACACCTTAAACTCAAATCCCATAGTTCTTCCTTGTCATCAAAGCCTCCACTAGTTAACCATGAATGAATAACAACATTTGAACCTTCTAAAATATATATACCACATATTTTAGACCCTTTATCAATAATCAATTCATCACGCGAAATCTTCAACACTCCATGTTTAACTCTAATGCAATAGCCTAGATCATCAAACATACTTATAGATGACAAATTTCGCTTGAGTTCTGGAACATACCTCACATTATGAATAAGGTCTGGATCATCAAACATTTTAAATCTGACCGTACCAATACCATGAACCTTTCATGCTTTATTATCACCAAGGCGAACTACTCCACCTTGCACCTTCTCCAAAGTTTCAATGTATTCTATTCCTGGACACATGTGATAAGAGCAACCCGAGTCAATGACCCAACTATCTTCAGTTTCCAAACTCGATACTACTAGTGCATCGACATCCGCATAAATTTCCTCACCCAAGGCAACTGAAGCTTGAACAGAATCTCCATTGGTATTTCTCTCAAGACAATCTCTTTTTAAGTGACCAATTTTTTGACAATTAAAACATTTTACCTTTGACCTGTCAGACCTCTTTGATTTTGACATCTCTTTACGCTCACCTCCTCCTCTTGACACATTTAAGCCTTCACCATTATCTCCAATCTTCAAATCTTTCAACTTTGAAAATTCTTTAGATTTCACCGTCGTCTGGACTTCATCCAAAGTAATAATACATTCCTTACCATAAAGAAGGGTATCCTTAAAGTGCTCAAAGGATCTGGGTAATGAAATCAACAGAAGTAAAGCCTTGTCCTTATCATCAATCATCACTTCAATATTCTCAAGATCATCGATAATCTTGTGAAATTCTGTAAGTTGCTCAACTATGGATTTGTTCTCCACCATTCAGAATGAATAGAGTTGCTGTTTTAGATACAACCTGTGAGGCAAAGACTTTGTCATATACAATGACTCAAGTTTTGCCCACATAGCAACCACATTTTTCTCCATGGCGACTTCTCTTATAACTTTATCCCCGAGGCACAAGATAACGGCACTCCTAGCCTTATCCAACATCTCAGTCTTCTGTACCCGTGTAAGCCCTCCAAGCATCAATGCTTCACTCTTCAAAGCATCGATACACTTATCTTGAATTAAAATTGCTCGCATCTCAATTTTCCACAACCCGAAGTCATAGTTACCGAAAAAAATTTGATCTCCCATCTAACCATTGGTTCTTACTTGTAAACAATACTTTTTGCTCCATGCTCACCGCACCATTTGTTGTGAATCACGAAAAAATTCAATATCAATTTGTGAGGCAATGGATAATAGCAACCAAAATAAATGGTCTACAACAATAATAATTCGTACACAGATAATATAACAAAATAAGACGAGAAAAAGACAAAAGTTTCTTTACCCAGTTTGATCAAATGATCTACTCTGGAGGAGAGAGAGCAACTCTCCAATTCATTATACTCAAAATGTTGTTACAAGATATTACAGATGAGTTACAAGAAACTAGCCTTCGCAGTTCCCAAAGAACAAACCCTATTTTCTACCCAAGTGTTTCCCAATCTCTCTAACTCTCAATATAAGAATCACTAAAACCCAAGGTGTTTAGAATTATTTCCCAATCCCCTTAGATAATTCCAAAGATTTTGAAGATGTTTTCATGTTGGTTGCATTTGTGGTAAAACATACCTGTTTGATATTGTGTTATGCAGGCTGCATATGTGTTAAGCTAATACAGGTTGATCTGTAGTGAATGTCATGACCGATGTCATGACATCCTTGTGTGAAAGCAGGAGCTGTTATATTTTATTAATTGTGTTTCCTGATTTCTCTCAATTATCAGTTTAGGAAACCTTTTATTGTGTGCTGAATATTTCGACCAGAAGATCTTGCTGACAGCATATTCTGTAACAACCAGATGGCGTGTAAATTAGGTTAACTTGGTTAACCCTAATTTGTTTCTAAAAAAGCCCAAGGCCCAAGAGCTGCGTATAAAAAGTCTGCAATCCTAATTTGGAACGTAGAGAGAGTAGATTGTTTATTGTGAAGAACCGTAGTTCTGTAGCTGTCTCTTGTACTTCAAGCAATTGTCTTTGATGATTGCGTTGGAATAGGTTGTTTATGTTAATTGTCACTCTAAGCTTTTAAGCACGAGTGTGTGTCTCTTGATTGAAGATTTTAAGCAGATCAAGGTGTGTTTTTGAAGTATGTTTTCTCTCTGAATTTATGTAATGTGTATTTGTAATCACTGCTGTGATTGAGGGGGAGTGAGTGGAGATACTCAGGTCTAGGAATAGGTTGGAATTGCATTGGGTAGGTTTTAAGTGAGGAGTTGTAAACGGGGGAGTTTAACTCCGAATTAATTCTACTTATATTGGATTCCCTCCCTGGCTTGGTAGCCCCCAGAGTAGGTTGTTGAACCAAACTGGGTAAATAATTCTGTGTGTTCTTTATTGTTTTTATGCTGTTCTGTTTTAATTATCTGTGCTGTGTAATTGTGGATGTCATAACATCCAGCAAGACATCGAGCGTGAGTTGCTAGAATTTTCAAATTTTCTAAAATTCTTTGCCTTTCTAAATTTTCCTTTGGAATTCCCTAAACCCTTATTTCTCTCTTTTTCTCTAAAGCTCTAAAATTGTCACACCATAATAATAGAAGAGATACATATTTATAATAGCCAAAATCTAACAAATCCATAACAAATCCCAAAAACATATTTCCTTAATTGTCAGAATAAAAGATATTATTATAATCTTATAACATCTCTCAAATATTATAAATATCTTATAATATCTCTTAGACTATTATAAATATATATCTTATAAAATATTATAAATATATATATATATATATATATATATATATATATCTTATAATATATTTTAAAATATTATAAATATCCTATAATATCTTATTATATTAATTTATAAGATATCCAAATTAATATAAAATATTCTAACATTAATTAATGAATCAATGAACCGAACCGACCAAATCCGATACTCGTTAATCGCTCGAACCAGATTATTTTTTGGCTTTTTGATTTTTGACAATCACAAAACATATTTTCTTTCTCTTCATCAACAAAGATTTTAAGACATATTTCAACAAATTAATTGATCTTTTTTCAAATTATACATTTCATCTTCTTGAAACCAAACAAAAACTTCTACAACAAAAGTTCATTACAGATTAATATTTCTTAAGAAATTAAAGATTTTTAATTATGGTTTAATTATGATTAATACTAACATGTAGATATATCATAACCATGTTGTCTTAAGAGTCTAAACTTTAGTGTTGTGGCATATAAATTATTATTCTTCAAGTTTGATGTTTTTGTGCTGTAAATATTATCAGGGCCGGTCCTGACATTTAAGAGGTCCTGGACAAAAGTTAAAAATGGACCCTAATAAAAATGGACCTTAATATATATTTAAAATTATAAGATTTTTAAATTTTTGAGACAATGCGATAACTACTTCAAAATTTTATTAAAATTTTATATAATAATGTGAAAAAAGACAAAGTAATTAAGAAAATAATAAGACCTTAAAAATACTTTGATAAACCAAACTAATTTTTGTTCAAAAATATTTTAAATCTATTAATTTAATATATATTTAATCATAATGATTTGATTAAAAATAATATTAATATTAATAAATTTTAAAATGATTATAAAGTAACAACCTATGGTTGTTTAGCACACTGCCTATGATTTTGTTTTGAAAAAAACTTACTTACCAACTCAAAAAACCAAGGATCTTACTCACAACCCTTACATTAAATTTAAGGAACACAACCGCTGCACTGTAGTTGGTTTTTTGTTCACTTCAGTAACATAATAGATATATATAAATACTTTAGTTTATAATTTTTAAAACCCAAACTCATAAAATATGAGGCCCCCATTTTTTATGAGGCCCTGGGCTGTGGGCCTGCTTGCCCTGTGTCATACCTCAAATTTGTCCTACCCTTTTTATTTCTAACTGGCTTTAACTTTCCATTTCATCTGCATACCGCCATTAGGTCATCTAACACATCATGCATAATTAATCAATAAATTGGCATGGATCAAGGATCCTGGAAGCTAGGGTTTTGATATGGCCGTTCACGGTGGACTTCTTTCTCCTACAACTACAAGGTTTCCTCTATGAAGATTCACCGAGAGCAAGAGGACTATAGTTTTTTATACATGGTGTCTGAATTTTGTTATTCCACCAAGGTTCAATGGATTTCATGCTAAGGTTTTCTACTGTGCTTCAAGTCTTACCTTCGTCCAAATGACTCCTCAAGACATTCTTTTTGTGATCATTAAGTCAAAGGTTATGGTTTGAATTGCTAAAAGTGTGAGCATGATTAAAAGTTTCCTTTTGTTCAAGGCGTGGTCATTCTTTCAATTTTATTGTTGCTTGTCATACAAGTTAATATAGATTGAAGAATTAAAGGTAGGACTTTATTGGTTGGTATATGGGTTTGAGATCAAGTGATTCCATTAGTCCGAGGCTTGTCAAGTGGATCAAAATTGCTTGAGAGCACAAAGTTGAATGGTTTGGATGACTTTCTTGGTATCTAAATAACAACATCAAGGCATCATTCAAAGTTACAAAAATTCCAAACATTCTCCACAAATTCCAAGTCCATTGGTCCCACTTCAAACAATACTCACATTTCCGGGGTTATTTTCATAGTCCAAGAAACCATGTCATTATGAAAGAGGAGCATTTCACTACAATTCTAAGTCACACAGAGTTTATTAGTTCACAAATGCCCATGAAAAAAAAAAGAAGAGAAAGTTCTGTCCAAGAATAAGGTAATACAAGAAAAGTCATTACAAGAAGATCCATTACACAGAACCAAATTACAAAAAGAATGGCATAAAAATATTCTCACTACTATCACCACTCTACTGTTTCTACATTTTTGGAACATAGAACAAGAAATGAGACACTACATGATTATTTCTAAGCATATGGTTTACAAGTTCAGGAGCTCCATCGAACAGGCACAAATCTTCAGCTTCCTTGGGTTCCGTTTGGCTTTCAAGTGGAGAACTACCTGCAAAAATTCATCACCATTCAGCTTACACACAAAGTCAGAATCATAAACAGCATATAATCACATTCGAATCAGCCCTGCATCATTGAAATAACATCGGTTCAGCAAGCTTACTAACATTAACAGAAGAATTCCAAAACAAACCCACAACACTAACAGTTTTTCTAACCATCCTGTTTCAAACCTATTACTAACCAATTGCCTACTAAATCCAGCTCTGCATACCTGCTAACCAGTCCACAAACCGGTCCATACATGAGCCTAGTCCAGCTACAAACGCAAAAGGAAATGCGACGAGCCTGCACCAATGCGACTCGTACAGCCTTAAGTCATCGCGCATACCAGAATAAAACCTGCCACACATCATGAAAAAAACCAATTAAATTCATTTCTTAACTACCTCATAACTAACTCCAGCTCATCCAAACAGTTATAACTAATTCTCAACCCTAACCAACTTCTGATTCATATAAAACCAAAACAGAACTCAGGTTCATCTAACAGTCCCACTTGACAGAGTCCTTATAACTACATAACAGCATCAATAACGGAATCACAACCACCTAACTAACTGATAACAAACTCTAACCAATTTTATGAACCTTCTAACTGAACTAACAGAATCGAAGAACTGAACTCACCGGAGAACTCTATATAAACATAGCTCTTCACTTCTCACTTCACTTCCATTTTTCACCACTTGATCACATTTTCAATCTTCACTTCACCTCCATACTCTCTGGATTCACTCTCTCCCATCCATCATTATCCATCTTCATCAATCTCTCACTTTCATCTTCACAATCTCAGAACTCATCACCTCCACTCTTTCTCAACAGAACTCATCTCCCTCTCGATTCATCTTCAATCTCCTTCACACCTTCAACACAATTCAACACAACTCACATTCAACAAGAAAAATGGATCAGAAAATCACGTAACAGAAAGGCGGAGAAATCGTATAACAGAAATCAGAGAACCTGTAACAAACTCACCTTCATCTCTTCTTCCTTCGCAACTCCACTCTTCAATTTTCTTCACCTTCAATACTCTCTCTGAATTCATCATCATCTCCATATTCTGCAAAATCACCACCTTCGATCCTCTGCAAATCTTCTTCTCCGCTCTTTCTTAAGCACCATTGAAGCAACATTCTTCAAAGTCTTGCAAGAATTACAACACCAGAGAATCATCATCACATCGCAACAATAACGGAACGCAAAAGATTGAAACGAAGAGACGGAAAGAAGAAGAAATCGGAAAAGCAAAAGAGAATCCTACCATTTCTTGAAGATTCAACCGGATTTCTTATCGTCCTCGTCAATTTCAAAGAAGCATCGAGTTTTGAATGTCAAATCGGAACAAAAGATGCGATTAGAGAGAGAGAGGATCGTTTGAGACGAAGACTTGAATGCTTGATCAGATACGGAGATGATACCACCGTCGCCGTCGCGTCTGTGAGAAAGAGAGATGGCGTCGTCGCACTGATTGTCCGAGAGAGATGAAGAGAGTCTGAGAGTGAGATACATCGGAGAAGGAATCGATCGGAGAGGGATCTCCATCGCTGCACCGCCGTCGCGTTTGAGGAAAGGGGGAGAGTGCATTCGGAAGTTCAACAGACACTCAACAAGTAAACCTAATCCCTTTCCATATTTCAATTTTTCTTTTTTGTTAATTGGTTTAATTAGAATTAATGGAGACTAACTACTGTTAATTGAAATTAACTAAAAAAATCTGATGTGATTAACATGGTGATTAACTTGGAAATAGCATAAGTCTGAAGTACTAATTGAATCAAAATCTGATGTGCAATATGGATCTTAACCATGGGCCTCCCACACGGATTTCTCACCCACACCTCCCTTCAGTCCACGAACCCCATTTTTTTTCTGAGTGCAAACAAAATACCAGTGGGCCTTTGCTGCCAGGCCCTGCGCATTTACTAAATCAAACTCCCTGACTTCACATTGTACCCCCTGACTCCATTTTAAAATTGATAGAATTTAGGTTTTCTACTTAGTCTTTTTATTTTTATTTTTAGTTGATAAATCACTTCATTTTGGTTAGATTTTAGAGGATTAAAACATAATAAAAATCATCATCTTTTTGCTAAGTAGAGTTTAGGTAATTTGTTTAGAATATAATTGCTAGATTTTTGTCTTAGAATTTTCTCATAAAAACTCATAAAAATAGTAGAATTTTTTAGGTTAACTTTGACATTTAATTTTCTTCATAAAAAACCATAAAAACAAATAATAGTATTTTTAGATTAATATCGTACTAATGCTCGAATATTTTCTTTTGTACGATTTCCATGCTATTTTTTGTATAATTGTGATGTGATTTTTGTCACTTGTTTTGGCCACATTTTAGGCCTACTTTGTCAATACCATTTTAAATACTCCTTTTAGAATTGTTACCATAGCTTTAGACTTAGAATTCATAACATAGATGTAGAAAGTAGGGCTAGTTCCCCTTTTGCATTTCTTTTTCTTTACAACCATAAAACATTAATAAATACTTGAATAAATTCCCCATAAAAAATACAAAGAAAATACTTAAAACACTAATAATCAAAGTGAAAATCTTAAAAAGGGAATGGAAGCTTGAACGTCCCTTGCTTAAGGGAATGTTCGAGTGCTTGGATCTCCCTTGCTTAAGGGTCCCATTCAGGCGTAAGTTCCCAACGTTAAAAGACACAAACCAAAGAGTAACTCGAGTTTCCCTTGCTTTAGGGATTTCCTCGAAACACTCAAACTCTCTCTCTTCTCTCGTTTTCTTAAGGGCACCGTTATTTCCGCTCCATTGCATCCTAGGTCGATCCCTTATGCAAGAGCGCGAACGTTAACCCCGCCCAACTAAAAAACACAAAAACAAACAGAAAATATTGAGCCGAACTACGGCGCTCTGATTCCTGAAAAGGATACGTAGGCATCAAGTCGCGGGGCTTGAACGAGCACATTTGTAAATATTTCCTTCTTTTCCCCGTATTTCTTTTGCATTCATTCGCATATAGACATAGACATAGATACACCCTTTAGATAGAAACAAACATAGGTGGATACCATCGAGTATGATGGGCGCGAGGGGTGCTAATACCTTCCCCTTGCGTAACCGACTCCCGTTCCTAGATTCTCTGGTCGCAAGACCCTGTTCCTTCCTTTGTTAGGTTTTCTGATATTCCTTTCCCTTATGGGATAAATATATTGGTGGCGACTCTGTTCATTTTTCGCGAGCGTGCGACAGCTGGCGACTCTGCTGGGGATACCTAAGCAAGTCGATCCTAGCCTTTGTTTGTTTCTTTTATTGGGTGTTTCTTTGTTCTGTTTATATGTTTGCATCATTTGTATATATGCTTGCATATCATGTTTATTTCCTGCTTGCATATCATGTTTACTTTCCGCATGCATCTGGACTATATTATGGGTCCCCGTGGGGCCACATATTTTTCTACTTTGTTTTGCAGGTGGAGGGTTTTTGTGAGGTAAAAGGCCCACTACCCAGGCCAGTGACAAATAGGATTAGGCGATTAGCGTGGATGCTCATGTTGACTCCCGTGGCTCTTGCTACGATCGAGCTTGACATGGGGTACCACAACTGGGCGAGGTTCTTTCATGGAACATTGTGTCTGGCACGCTTGTTGCCTCAAACACTTTGTACCCCATGGGAACTGTAGACCCTAGTGACCATTAGGGACCACTTGTCCGTGTCTAGACTTCATACCCGTGAGATTGGGGTGGGACAGGAAACCTTGGCTCCTACATACCATTGCTTCTTCAGAGTTGAGGTCGGACCTTTATTTGGTCCGTTCTCATGGCGCTCGATATTCTGGTATTCAAAAAGGCGTCGAACCTTTGATCCTGTGACATTTGGCCTGCAAGGAGGTTTTATATCAGTCATTCAGAGGATTGTGTGGTGGTTACTCAGATCATATGGACCTTGATCCCATGCTGGCATTGCATAACATCATTGTTTTATCCACTTCATTTATGAGGAATTCTAAAGTCTATTTCCAAAAAAAAAAAGAAACAAAAAGAAAAAGGAAATGGAAAAGCAGAAAAAAGAAAAGAAAATATACTCCATATAAAAGAAAGCTTTGGTTTCAAAAAAGAATAAAAGAAAGAATGTGTGAAAAGACTTTAGGATTCCTCGGAAATGAAACATTGCATTCATATCATCATACATTTCATGGTCCCGCATCAGAAGCTAATTGGGGTCCCTTTCAATCCAGATTTCTGCTTCATCAACAAATTTGACTTCCCTACATCTGTATCATACGAGGATTAATCAGAAGAGAATCATGGACCATCTTGAACAGAATCAGGCTGAACTTCGTAAGGAATTGGATACTATGGGGGAAAGGATGACCCAACTCTTTGAGACTCTCCATGTTGTTATTCAAGGGCAAGAAGAGCTAAGACAAAGTGTTGCTAAGTTGACTAATGATACTCCGACTACTGTTGCTAATGGGGGATCAAAACCTGTGCCCGTGGAAGTTCCTAACAAGGAGGATTCACATCATGAGAATGATTCTGAACTTGAAGCTTTCAAGTTCCCGATCGAGGAAAATGAGAGAAAATTCCATCTCCTGGAAGAAAGATTGAAGGCTTTAGAAGGTCGAGGCTCCTCTGGTTTGAATGCTATTGATTTGTGCCTAGTGCCTGATATCAAGATTCCTGCTAAGTTCAAAGTTAGGGGTGCTCGCGGTGCGGTTTGGGCGGTTTTGACGAAAAAAATCATCCGAACCGCAAGAGAAAAAATAGTGCGGTTTGGTTTGGTTCGGTTGGCTTTTAAAAAAAATCCGAACCGAACCAAACCAAACTAATGCGGTTTTGTTCGGTTCGGTTGGTTCGGTTTTTTACAAATATTTTATTGAGCCATACGTACACATATAGATGATAACATAATTTTGTATTTATACATTCATACACTATCAAATAACAACAAAACTCGTCATATTTTGACAACAATTTTCCATTTAATATGTAAAAATTAAATTAGACAAAAGTGGAATATTAAACATAAAATAATAGCATAAAACAATATAAAAATTATTATAACGAAACAAAAAAATAGAAGAGACGAAAGATTAGTGAAAGTGAAAAAGAAAAAAGTGTTGAGAGATTAGAGAAGAAGATATGCGATAAAAACGAAACTGAAATACGGAACATTTACATAAAAATGAGAAGGTGAAAAAGAAAGAATATAAGAGAGTAGAGATTATAGAAGAAGAGGGAAGATGTATGTGGCAAAGAAGGTGCGATAATGTTATTAGAGATTTTAGAAGATCGGGACTGAAATTATATGTGTAAGGATGAGAAAATTGTTCGTAATCATAATGCTAATGAATAATAAGTTTAAGTTTATGTTGGATGTGAGTTAGTAAAATTTAGGTTGTAACATAGTGCGGTTTGATTCGGTTTGGTTCGGTTTGGTTCGGTTTACAAAATACAAACCGCAAACCGAACCGAACCGTGCGGTTTTGTAAAAACTGACCCAAACTAATCCGAACCAAATGCGGTTTTTTGCGGTTTCGATTTG
Source organism: Vicia villosa (assembly GCF_029867415.1). Classification (NCBI taxonomy): domain Eukaryota; kingdom Viridiplantae; phylum Streptophyta; class Magnoliopsida; order Fabales; family Fabaceae; genus Vicia; species Vicia villosa. The sequence continues at coordinate 460,317 of NW_026705038.1, forward strand.
GTTTGGTTTGGTTTGCGGTTTTCTATTGGGTTGGTTTGGTTTTGATCACCCCTATTCAAAGTCCCCAGTTTTGAGAAATACAAGGGTACCACTTGTCCGATGAGTCACATCAAGGCATTCTGCAACAAGATGGCACCGTATGCAGAAAATGACAAGCTCCTCATGCACTTCTTTCAAGATAGCCTTAGTGGGGCATCCCTTGAGTGGTATACACGACTTGAACGAACCCATGTCCGTACATGGGATGAATTAGCAGAGGCTTTTCTCAAGCATTACAAGTACAACAGTGACATGGCTCCTACTAGACTACAACTCCAAAGTTTAACTTAGAAGGTTGATGAGTCTTTTAAAGAGTATGCACAAAGATGGAGAGAATTAGCTTCCAGAGTCCAACCTCCTCTTTTGGAACGAGAGCTTGTAGACATGTTCATGAATACTTTGAAAGATCCTTATCTGAACATGATGGTTGGATGTGCTTCCTCCGAATTCTCAAATTTGGTTGTCGTAGGAGAAAGAATTGAAAACGCCTTAAAGATGGGTAAAATCCAGGATATTGCTAATGTTTCCGAATTCACAGAAGAAGAGAAAAGTGAAACAGGCGCAGTTTCAGAGAATGGAGAAGAGGAAGTCTCTGTTTATCCTCAGGTTCAGGTTCCTAACTATCAGATGGTCCTAGTTTCTCCTAGCCAATATATTCCACAAGCCTTTGCCACCACTATCAATCAACAACCCCAGATGGTCCAACAACAACCGGTTCAGTATCTGCCACAAAAGCAATGTGCTCCACATCAACAAGGTCATCCGAATCAACGCCAACCTAGAAGTAATTTGGAACGAAGAAATGCTCCTTTGGACCAGATTCCTATGACATACACTAAACTTCTTCCATATCTAGTTCAAAGCTCATTGGTGGTTCCCAAATCTCTAAAGCCTCCACCACAACCGTTTCCACCTGGGTATGACCCTAATGTGCAATGTGGATATCACGCTGGATCAATGGGGCACTCAACTGAGGACTGCAATGCTTTCAAAGCCAAAGTACAACAGTTGATTGATGGGAGGCATATAACCCTTCAAGAAGGAAACATATGGGTGAATGGAATTCCTTTGCTCGAATAAATGCCTAGATTTCAGAAAGTCTCCAGAATCAACAAATTCTTTCCTCACAACATATAGCTTTTCTAAGTTTGACGGCCATGCAAGGTTCCTCCATGTTTGATGGTGAATATCTCTCCAACATCTATGCTTGGGGCTCCCGCACGAGGGATAAGCAAGACGTACTCTTATCTTGAGCATTGCATCACTCGCATTGCTCGAATCCCTAAAGTAAGACAAAAATTTACAACTCTTGGATGACTTTGTTGGAGTTCTCTTTTGAAGTAATCTGAAGTGTTTGGAAGGAACTACAGAAAGTATTCAAGATCAACAAGTCCAGACGGAGTCAAGCCTCCTCAACCATGGCAATCATCAATTTATTTTTGCATTTCATTTGTAATTTTCCTTGTTTTGTTAAATGTTTCTTCCATGTAAAACCTGTTTGTTTTTAATGAAAATAAAAATACATTGCATATGCTAGTTTCGAATGAATCCATTCGTGTTCACTCATATATTTCTGTCTATCGATATCAAACTCTTGATTAAGCAAAAAACATCAAAAGGAGAATGATGAAAATATAATAAATGCAAAATCTTTAATTTGTGTGCTTTTGAATAAAACCCTGCTGAGGATGTACAGGCATTGCTTCTAATCCCCAAACACTGGAGATATAAGGGAGATAGACCTTCGTTAACCCCTTTGAGCCTTGAAGTAGGAGTTTCTTTTCTATACAAAAGAAAAAACCCTCACATTTAACCCAGGGGCAGGGTAGCATTCAATTAATCTGATCGAGCATTCAGAATTCATCAGGAGTGTGCATCCAAAGATACAACAATGGTTATCTTTCAAAAGGTTGAGGAAAGTCAATGCCACAATGGTAACCCCTCATCAATCAAAGACTCAGGAAGTCACTCATTTCCAATAAATTCAGAGATTCAGGATCACACGACTTGTTCAACAATAACAAAAAGAAAAGATTGAAAAAAAAAAGAGAGCCCGCTAAGTCAACGACTTGAAAACAAGTGACTTAGGCAAAAAAAATTGGGGCATCCCGCTGGACTCCAAAAATAGAATTCAAAAGAATTTGTCCAGGCAAAAGTTAGGGAACAAAAAAGAAATGTAAAACAGAAGCGGAAAACGAGGATTACAACATAAAGATCCTCATCAAAGGAATAAAGTTGTGTGATCAGACACCAAAAAGAAAATAATTGATTCCCATGTCCAAGAAGACTTCATTGATTCCTCAATCATCTCAAACTCCTCTTGAAGGATGGACGCTCGTATCAGGTTAAGTTGAACTTAGGACTGGAGAACATCACGAAGAATGGGTGGGTTAGGTTAGACTTTGAGCCTTAAATCCTTTCTTTCCAAAAAAAACCGTGAACCAGGCCACGTTACAACCCTTAAAAGACCTAATTGAAGCAGGGTTTATTTCAAAAGCAAGTTGTGTAAAACTGACTCCTAGATGTTTGCTTACCATTTATGTTGATATCGATATGACAAATAATTCAAATACTGAATGTCACAACCTTGTTTTAATAATTTTGATGTCGAAGCTAGCAAAAGAATTGCATTAAGATTATCATCTTCAAAACAAATATCTTTTACTTGTGAATAAACACTTGACATCAAGGAAGACCAAACAATGAACAACTGCAGAAAAAGTTGATCGATTCCATGAGCCATTCTCTTCAAAGGCTGACTACTCCAAGGGGCAAGTTGTGTCAATTAAGGCATCCATTCAAGATTCCATCAATCTGGGGCAATCAAGTCGAGGAATCTCTCTTGGGGTCAATCAATCTGGGGCAGTTACGTCGAGATTTGAAAAATCTCTCCGAGGATCCTTTGGGGCAAATTCCTTCGTAGTTCACAAAGCTTGGGGCACAATCTTCTGAGTTTTATTGATTCTCCCCGATCATAGGAGTTTATTTCTCCTGGAACCATGGTTTCTCCCCAAGCACATGAGTTTATTTCTCATGGGAGTTGTCCCATTCCCCCGACCTGGTCTCCTCTTCTGAAGTTCTCATCCTCAACATGGTGAATCGAGGGAATCTCCTCAAGCTCACCATCCCCAAGCAATTCAAGATGTAGGGAAAGTCAGATTAAGTCACTTCCTCCCCACAAAGCTACATTTCAACCCTCAGTGCAGTTGCCAATGATCTTTGGTACTACAGGGTTTCCAACACCGATTCATATTGATAGCTCAAGACAACAAGCAATGGACCCCAATAATCATGCTTCTCCATCACTCTAACGCCTTTATTTAGCACTTTTGCATATAGAATCCAATGCATACAGCATTGCATCCTCAAAGCGTAGCATATCCATTACAATGGATCATTACGCCATAAAATTCAAACATGCATACAAAGCATAAGCCAGATAATACAAATCAACATTCAATCAAGACAATGATACATCCCCACAGAAAATGTTATCCTTACAAACTCCGATTGATATCTGCTACTACATCACAAATCTCCTCAAACCATGGTGCCAATACCTGGTATCCTCAATCCCCAAAAGAAGTATCGTGTTCTCTCCCCAATGTGGATCGGATACAATGTCTTTTTTCGTCAGAATCGTTGTCTCCGAGGTTATTTCCCGTGTGCTGCGTGAAGATTAGAGTGTGAATGAGGGTGGGCATTCAACCCATCTCATTTTTTCAATCATTTGAATAACCATACTTGGTGTGTGGCAATTCGAACGATTGCCACTCTTGAAGAGTTACACCCCGCCTGTGGCCTGAGGGATTAATGTAACTCTTATGCTCCGTCAGCATCAACATCTCCGTGATTCTTCACTGTTTACCGATGTCTTTTGATCGAGTCTAGTCGTCACTAGTCTCCGTGGTCCCTTCCCCCGTATGGGAAAACTTTTCAGGTCCAACCCCCGTGTTGTGGATCTGTAATACGGTGAACTGACTTTTTATTGATCGAAATGTCACGGTTAAGCATGAGTCGCCACCGACTTTTATTTTATCCAAACAAATTCAGAAAGGCTAAAAGAAACAGAAAAAACCTTTTAAAGAAATCTAAGTTCGGGGGGTAATTTATGCAAAGGGAAGGTGTAAGGCACCCTTTGCATCCATGGTTTTCCATGGGCTCTTAATTGCTTTGCTTGCTCGTTTTCAGAAAATGTAGATGAAAGAAGAAAAATGGACTTTAGCTCGTAAATGAGCGTAGCCAGTTTTTGAAGAATTTTGAGAAAGAATATGAAAAATAGAGCATGGCAAGGCAATTAGGGGCAATTACCTTAAACTCAGATGATAGGTCTCTTTTTAGCCTTTCAGAATGAAAGGTTCAATCCTTGCCATAAGAGGGCAGGAAGCCTTTCGTTTGGAGGTAGAAGGGTCATCGAATTATCATTCGCTCAAAGACTGACCCATGCCATAAAGAGGCAGGTAGTCTAAGAGGAAGGATTAGAATAGCCTTTTTTCGTAGGCAACCAGAAGATACCTCAGCCTTTTTCGTAGGCAACTTCCGAGGGTCGAGGTCATGTTAGTGTATCGAAGGCAGCATCATTAGGGACCATGACCTTTAATCGAGGCAACATGGCTGAGGTATCCTCGTATTCGAGGGACGGGCTATTCTGCACAAAATACAAGGCAGCAAGGCAACAGGCAACAAGGCAACAGAGAGGTTACCCAAAAGTGTGCGTGTGTGCACCAATCATGTGATTCAATTCGAAATATATTATCTTGTAATTAAATGGCTCTAATTCAGTTCAAGATTGCACTCCCTAAATTACTAACCACGCAATTTAAACAATATAATCAACAAATAAGGGGGAGGGAAATTGTAACCAGCGGATCCCTTAATAGGGTTTGACATAAGTAATAATAAAGCATAAAATATTAAGGTTAGGGTTTAGGGTTACCAACACTCGTAGCCTTGGCGGTCAACAAACCCTGAAAATTGAAAAGGAAAGAATAAACAGAAGAGAGTGAGTGTATTATTTGTTCAGAGGCAACTAGGGTTAACCCTAAAAATAGACCTAATAATACAGAAAAAGGGTAAAAGAAACTTAGCTTTGATTGATGAAGGTTGAGAATTGGAGGTAGCTTGAAGCATTGACTCTGACCATCTGATAATTGAATAGAGAAATAAGAGGAAGTGAGTGTAGAGGGATTTCATTGACAGGGGCAATCAAACCCTAATTAAAACAAAATAATAGGCGAAAAATATTAAATAAGAAGAAATTAGAACTTAGCTTCATTCTTTGACGTGGCGCGCAGTCGGAACGTATTTGTAAAGCCAAACCTGGAAAGGCACAGAAGAAAGAAATGTATTCAGTGTGGGGCAAACCCTAATTAGGATTCAAATTGAGTATAATGGTAATTGATTTAATTAATTATTGGTCTCGTGACCTAATTAATTAAATCGGGAAAAAAAGTAAATTAATTGAGTGTAAAAAAAGATTTTTAGGAATTTTTTGTGAATTAAATAATATGTATATGAATTTTTAATTAAATATAGGTAATTAAATATAATTTATATAAATATATAATATTAAGAAAACAAAATAATTTAAATAAATAAATAAAAAGGAAAAAAATAAAACATATATATAAATATAATTAACTAAATAATTTTATGTAATTAAATATAAAAAAAAATTGGAAAAAACTTAGCTGGTGATTGTGTGTGGCGCAGCCTGAAGGTGCATGATAGGGCTGCGCATCCAGAGCCATCAGATCCAGCCCATGCTTAAATCCTGTGGCAATGATGGAGGGTGCATTGCACGTACGATGAAGGTCCCCGCGTGTGATCTGGTAACAAGGAAGAACAAGGAAAATAATAGAAAACAAACGCAGTGGGTAAGACCATTTACAATGGGGGTGTTGAAAAAATTATTCAATAGTTGAATGTCTACAATGGTTTGTTGAATGAGGTGTTTAATGTGATGTGGATTAATTGGTGTTGAAAAGATTCAACATGTTGAATGAGAAAAAAGTGGGGCCACATGCAACACTTTACACAATTTTATTGGTTGTTGTGATTATTTAGATTTTATTTTCTTTTAATCATTTAAAATTAATTATTTCATAGTAAATAAATTTTTTATTTATTTTTATTTTTATCAAAATTCATTATTTTTTTTCCTCTATAAATAGAGACTTGGTTCATTTGATTTGGACTCATAAAAAAAAATTCACTTTTTTCTCTCAATTTTTTTTTCTATTTAGCCTTAAAAAAATCATTGTTTGTAGCTCTAAACATCCTTGTAGTGAAATGGATCCCAACAATAACCCTTTTAACACCCAAAATTTTACTAATTATCCTTGTTTGTGAGCCGAGTCTATTGTACTAATTAAATTATGTGTGTTTCATTTTTTGTGTGTTTCTTTTTTAGTGTGTTGTGTGTTTAGTGTATTTATTGCATTTTTAAGTTTTTTTATAATTTTATTTTTTTAAAAAATAACTATTTTTACATCTCTTATTTATTACTTGCAAGAAAAAAAATTAAGAATAGAAAATTAGAAAAAATAAATAAATTATTAAATTTAAAAAAAAAAGTTTAAATATTAATTATTTTAATTTAATTTTAATTGATAATAGATATTAATATATAATCATAAAAACAAAACTTTAAAAGAAAATAAGAATATGATGTGGGGTAGGGTGTTGAATTTTATTAAACAAAACCATTGTAGTGAAAAAAAATTGAATAGGTGTTGAATTATTAGGTGGAAGAGAGAGAAGATGATGTGGAAGATAAAAAGTGAAAAAGTATGGTGTTGAATTGTACATAGTCTAAGGATCGAACCCATACCCCTGCGAATCAAAGTGTCATGCGCTGCCAACCGGACCACAGTGCTTACGTTGATATGGAATTGGACTGAGATTTATATAACTAGTTATATGACGTTAATAAATTTTTAAAACAAAAAATTAGCGCCCAGACTTTGTCTTCTTCGTGAAGACAATTAAGAACACAACCTTTTTGGCAACGTTTTCCTTTTGTTGCCATAAGTCCTGCAAATCAAAGCTCAACAGAAACAATTTATAAATCAGAATTAAGACCGTGGATCTACTAGAAATCATCCAACGAATCCAATGGTACCACTGATTTCGACTGATTTCGTCTCTAACCCAATGGCCCCAAATCGCAAGTATTGAACCCTAGCCATGGTGTATTGTCGTATTCGCGTCAAAACTCTAATTAAACCATCCAGGAACCTTGTAAACACAACTATGAACACATATATATATATATATTCAAATTGCATTAAAAATGTATGAATTATGGTAATCGAATTCGAAAAAGTTCTTAACAAACCGTGAACGAACCTGAGTGATTCGGCGAGCCTCGAATGCTGGTAATGATCAGAATTGTTTCAGAGAATCTCCAGGAAGGCGTTGGAATCGACGAAACACTTTGAATGGCCCTGCAACTTCTTGATCCGAATTTGATTTTTTTGAGTTTTCTTCCAAGTGTTGCTAAGGCTTTGGGGCAGAGAATTCGTTCCAAAAAAAATCCTTTTTGTATTCTGATTTTCGTCCACTATAAGTATGTGGAAATTTAGGTTAACAAAAGTGAACCAAATCCTCATAATTGGCATGATTGAGATTGGATTTTTTTGGATGAAAATCTCTTATTCCAATCTTTCTAAAACTTGGCCAATATTGCTCTTTTTTCATCAATCTTCATGCGCCAGATTTTGGTGTGAATCAAATATATCTTAACGATTGAAATCAATTTAAAAGACATCCTAATCACAATATTTGGTATTTTACAAGATTTATGTGAATTATATCACTTTTAAATGAATAAAAAAATTCATATAAAATCAAATAAATCTCATAAATTTGTGGGACTTGGATTTGATTCAAATTGATCCTTTAAATCATATCATTGATTTTCTATTGATTTACTTAATTTTAATCATTTTTAAATGAATAAAAATTAATAATAAATCAAATAAATCACACAATTTAGTGGCAATTGAATTTTGAGGCCTTGGATAACTTGAGAGTGAAGATTGGGCCAAGAAGATTGGATCCCTTTGCAAAAAGATTCATTTTGAAGCCTTTTATTTCACATTTTTCTCTTAAAATCGACCAACTTTGACAAGGCATATTACCCTCAATTCTTGAAGTATGGAAGTGTTCTAGGGCTTTGTGTATTGATTTGAATTTGAATAAGAGAAATAGTGTGGGCAAATTTTGGGGTATGACAGGATCCTTTACCTTCAAACATTCGAACAATTTCAAAGCCCAGTTCTCCCCCTGGCAAATCATTTTCAAGTCCAGTTCCCGTCCTGGTAATCATTTTTCCAAATCCAGTTTCCGTCCTGGTAATCATCTTTCTAAATCCAGTTCCCGTCCTGGTAATCATCTTTCTAAATCCAGTTCCCGTCCTGGTAATCATCTTTCTAAATCCAGTTCCCGTCCTGGTAATCATTTTTCCAAATCTAGTTCCCGTCCTGGTAATCATTTCAAAACCCAGTTCCCGTCCTGGTAATCATTTTCAAAATCCAGTTCACGTCCTGGTAATCATTTTCAAAATCCAGTTCACGTCCTGGTAATCGTTTCCCAAAATCCATTTCCCGCATTGGTAATCTTTATTCAAAGTCCAATTCTCGCCTTGGAAAATCCTTTTTCAAAGTCCAGTCCTCGCCCTGGCAAATCATTTCTTTCATTTTCAGTCCTCGTCTGATATCTTACGGTGAAGTCAGTTCTCGCCTGACAATCACCATTCATCCATAATTTCTTACTATAAAACCAACTCCCAGTCCCCAGCAAGTCATTATTCTCTTTCCCCATTCAACCAAAGCATCCATAAATCATTCCACCAGAAAAACCAAAAATTCTCTCTCCCCAGCAGATATCAAAACAAAACAAAACAAAAATAAAGATAACACTTACACCATCCTCTCTTCAGGACAAATTTCTGGTACTTTGATATTTAATCTTCTTCTTCCTTCAATGTTCGAAAGGCTAGCGCCAATCTCACTCTCAGGTTTAAGACGATTAAATAGGGGCAGCTGTCATACCCCAAATTTGTCCTACCCTTTTTATTTCTAACTGGCTTTAACTTTCCATTTCATCTGCATACCGCCATTAGGTCATCTAACACATCATGCATAATTAATCAATAAATTGGCATGGATCAAGGATCCTGGAAGCTAGGGTTTTGATATGGCCGTTCACGGTGGACTTCTTTCTCCTACAACTACAAGGTTTCCTCTATGAAGATTCACCGAGAGCAAGAGGACTATAGTTTTTTATACATGGTGTCTGAATTTTGTTATTCCACCAAGGTTCAATGGATTTCATGCTAAGGTTTTCTACTGTGCTTCAAGTCTTACCTTCGTCCAAATGACTCCTCAAGACATTCTTTTTGTGATCATTAAGTCAAAGGTTATGGTTTGAATTGCTAAAAGTGTGAGCATGATTAAAAGTTTCCTTTTGTTCAAGGCGTGGTCATTCTTTCAATTTTATTGTTGCTTGTCATACAAGTTAATATAGATTGAAGAATTAAAGGTAGGACTTTATTGGTTGGTATATGGGTTTGAGATCAAGTGATTCCATTAGTTCGAGGCTTGTCAAGTGGATCAAAATTGCTTGAGCGCACAAAGTTGAATGGTTTGGATGACTTTCTTGGTATCCAAATAACAACATCAAGGCATCATTCAAAGTTACAAAAATTCCAAACATTCTCCACAAATTCCAAGTCCATTGGTCCCACTTCAAACAATACTCACATTTCCGGGGTTATTTTCATAGTCCAAGAAACCATGTCATTATGAAAGAGGAGCATTTCACTACAATTCTAAGTCACACAGAGTTTATACGTTCACAAATGCCCATGAAAAAAAAAAGAAGAGAAAGTTCTGTCCAAGAATAAGGTAATACAAGAAAAGTCATTACAAGAAGATCCATTACACAGAACCAAATTACAAAAAGAATGGCATAAAAATATTCTCACTACTATCACCACTCTACTGTTTCTACATTTTTGGAACATAGAACAAGAAATGAGACACTACATGATTATTTCTAAGCATATGGTTTACAAGTTCAGGAGCTCCATCGAACAGGCACAAATCTTCAGCTTCCTTGGGTTCCGTTTGGCTTTCAAGTGGAGAACTACCTGCAAAAATTCATCACCATTCAGCTTACACACAAAGTCAGAATCATAAACAGCATATAATCACATTCGAATCAGCCCTGCATCATTGAAATAACATCGGTTCAGCAAGCTTACTAACATTAACAGAAGAATTCCAAAACAAACCCACAACACTAACAGTTTTTCTAACCATCCTGTTTCAAACCTATTACTAACCAATTGCCTACTAAATCCAGCTCTTCATACCTGCTAACCAGTCCACAAACCGGTCCATACATGAGCCTAGTCCAGCTACAAACGCAAAAGGAAATGCGACGAGCCTGCACCAATGCGACTCGTACAGCCTTAAGTCATCGCGCATACCAGAATAAAACCTGCCACACATCATGAAAAAAACCAATTAACATTCATTTCTTAACTACCTCATAACTAACTCCAGCTCATCCAAACAGTTATAACTAATTCTCAACCCTAACCAACTTCTGATTCATATAAAACCAAAACAGAACTCAGGTTCATCTAACAGTCCCACTTGACAGAGTCCTTATAACTACATAACAGCATCAATAACGGAATCACAACCACCTAACTAACTGATAACAAACTCTAACCGATTTTATGAACCTTCTAACTGAACTAACAGAATCGAAGAACTGAACTCACCGGAGAACTCTATATAAACATAGCTCTTCACTTCTCACTTCACTTCCATTTTTCACCACTTGATCACATTTTCAATCTTCACTTCACCTCCATACTCTCTGGATTCACTCTCTCCCATCCATCATTATCCATCTTCATCAATCTCTCACTTTCATCTTCACAATCTCAGAACTCATCACCTCCACTCTTTCTCAACAGAACTCATCTCCCTCTCGATTCATCTTCAATCTCCTTCACACCTTCAACACAATTCAACACAACTCACATTCAACAAGAAAAATGGATCAGAAAATCACGTAACAGAAAGGCGGAGAAATCGTATAACAGAAATCAGAGAACCTGTAACAAACTCACCTTCATCTCTTCTTCCTTCGCAACTCCACTCTTCAATTTTCTTCACCTTCAATACTCTCTCTGAATTCATCATCATCTCCATATTCTGCAAAATCACCACCTTCGATCCTCTGCAAATCTTCTTCTCCGCTCTTTCTTAAGCACCATTGAAGCAACATTCTTCAAAGTCTTGCAAGAATTACAACACCAGAGAATCATCATCACATCGCAACAATAACGGAACGCAAAAGATTGAAACGAAGAGACGGAAAGAAGAAGAAATCGGAAAAGAAAAAGAGAATCCTACCATTTCTTGAAGATTCAACCGGATTTCTTATCGTCCTCGTCGATTTCAAAGAAGCATCGAGTTTTGAATGTCAAATCGGAACAAAAGATGCGATTAGAGAGAGAGAGGATCGTTTGAGACGAAGACTTGAATGCTTGATCAGATATGGAGAGGATACCACCGTCGCCGTCGCGTCTGTGAGAAAGAGAGATGGCGTCGTCGCACTGATTGTCCGAGAGAGATGAAGAGAGTCTGAGAGTGAGATACATCGGAGAAGGAATCGATCGGAGAGGGATCTCCGTCGCTGCACCGCCGTCGCGTTTGAGGAAAGGGGGAGAGTGCATTCGGAAGTTCAACAGACACTCAACAAGTAAACCTAATCCCTTTCCCCATTTCAATTTTTCTTTTTTGTTAATTGGTTTAATTAGAATTAATGGAGACTAACTACTGTTAATTGAAATTAACTAAAAAAATATGATGTGATTAACATGGTGATTAACTTGGAAATAGCATAAGTCTGAAGTACTAATTGAATCAAAATCTGATGTGCAATATGGATCTTAACCATGGGCCTCCCACACGGATTTCTCACCCACACCTCCCTTCAGTCCACGAACCCCATTTTTTTTCTGAGTGCAAACAAAATACCAGTGGGCCTTTGCTGCCAGGCCCTGCGCATTTACTAAATCAAACCCCCTGACTTCACATTGTACCCCCTGACTCCATTTTAAAATTGATAGAATTTAGGTTTTCTACTTAGTCTTTTTATTTTTATTTTTAGTTGATAAATCACTTCATTTTGGTTAGATTTTAGAGGATTAAAACATAATAAAAATCATCATCTTTTTGCTAAGTAGAGTTTAGGTAATTTGTTTAGAATATAATTGCTAGATTTTTGTCTTAGAATTTTCTCATAAAAACTCACAAAAATAGTAGAATTTTTTAGGTTAACTTTGACATTTAATTTTCTCCATAAAAAACCATAAAAACAAATAATAGTATTTTTAGATTAATATCGTACTAATGCTCGAATATTTTCTTTTGTACGATTTCCATGCTATTTTTTGTATAATTGTGATGTGATTTTTGTCACTTGTTTTGGCCACATTTTAGGGCTACTTTGTTAATACCATTTTAAATACTCCTTTTAGAATTGTTACCATAGCTTTAGACTTAGAATTCATAACATAGATGTAGAAAGTAGGGCTAGTTCCCCTTTTGCATTTCTTTTTCTTTACAACCATAAAACATTAATAAATACTTGAATAAATTCCCCATAAAAAATACAAAGAAAATACTTAAAACACTAATAATCAAAGTGAAAATCTTAAAAAGGGAATGAAAGCTTGAACGTCCCTTGCTTAAGGGAATGTTCGAGTGCTTGGATCTCCCTTGCTTAAGGGTCCCATTCAGGCGTAAGTTCCCAACGTTAAAAGACACAAACCAAAGAGTAACTCGAGTTTCCCTTGCTTTAGGGATTTCCTCGAAACACTCAAACTCTCTCTCTCTTCTCTCGTTTTCTTAAGGGCACCGTTATTTCCGCTCCATTGCATCCTAGGTCGATCCCTTATGCAAGAGCGCGAACGTTAACCCCGCCCAACTAAAAAACACAAAAACAAACAGAAAATATTGAGCCGAACTACGGCGCTCTGATTCCTGAAAAGGATACGTAGGCATCAAGTCGCGGGGCTTGAACGAGCACATTTGTAAATATTTCCTTCTTTTCCCCGTATTTCTTTTGCATTCATTCGCATATAGACATAGACATAGATACACCCTTTAGATAGAAACAAACATAGGTGGATACCATCGAGTATGATGGGCGCGAAGGGTGCTAATACCTTCCCCTTGCGTAACCGACTCCCGTTCCTAGATTCTCTGGTCGCAAGACCCTGTTCCTTCCTTTGTTAGGTTTTCTGATATTCCTTTCCCTTATGGGATAAATATATTGGTGGCGACTCTGTTCATTTTTCGCGAGCGTGCGACACCCTGTCCCAGGGCCGGCCCTGAATATTATCCAACATGTTCCTTATTTCATTGTTGAAATGATAATCAACTCCTAGTCTTTGCAATACATCAATAAACTCAAGTTGATCAACCTCATTTTCCATTTTGTTAAACATCATTTTTACTTCTTTCCTTAGCACTTGACATTTCTCGGCATACATATCTTCCTGCATTAATTTAATTAATTAACTAGTAATCGTTAGCATTTTTCCTTGTAAACTTTGAATGACTAAGTAATTGCATAGGGTTTTATAAATAAAATAAATGTAAAAAAATAATCATAACTTATATTCACTACTTAATGACTGGTAGAGATGAAAATATGGACAAAGCCAATAATCAAACACTTACTTGATGGGCACATGAGAATGCTAGAGAGCCATGTCTAGTCTATTCTCTATTGACACTCAGTGATGTGTCTATATTTTCTCTGAAAAGGTACTAAAAGATTCACATGGATGAGTCCTCCTCGTGTTTCCCTTTTTACATCTTTCTTCAGGCAGGGTCGCTGGTTGTTGTTACAAAATTTTCATGTTTTTCTTTCATTTCTCATGTACTAGTCATCTCTAGGGGTGAATAAACCATTCTACTAAAAATTATTTTTAAAAATATTTTCTTTTTTATCAAATTAGAATTTTCGAATTTTACAGACAGCTGCACAAATTACATACATTGAGGCCAATTGTTCATATCACGAGAGCATATAACAAACGGAAACAAAAGATATCAACGATTTTAAAAAATCATGTTAACTCAGATTATCAGAAATCTAAACAACTGAGAAATATGAATTTATTCAAACAAACAATTCAACAATTATTATAATTTAATCTTCACACAAAACTCAAATTGAAATTGATTAATCTAACGGTAAGAGTTCATACAATAATAATCGTGAGAAAATATTCAAATAACTAGATCTATCACATACCTAAATTTAATTATGAAATCTCTATAGGCAGATAAACTTTCTTTCTCTCCTTGTGAGGAAACAAACTGCCTTTTGAAAAAAATGTTGTGGTGAATCTTTAACGTGCTCTACTTGTAATAAATTTCTAGTTATACTTTTATAAAAACATCATCTGAATTCTAAACTAAGCTAAAACAATCATTCATCAAAGTTTTATTTTCTAATTATACTTTTAATACATGTAATTGTAGGAACGTCATCATTATATGATTTATGTTGCCACGCTGCCAGATGTTCATGTTGCTTAGAAAATGCGAGGAACCTTTTTCATCATATTATTTCCTGTATAAAAAATCGAATTTTTTTTTTGAATAACCATATTTTTAAAAAAAATTCCAAAAATAACTAGGTTTTCAAAAAAATTACACAAATGTCATTTTTCAGCAAAAAAATACACGTTGTCGCCAGGGGGGGTGGCGACAACAATGGGCCAGAAGAGTGTTCGCCAGTGGGCCTGGCGCCTACGTGTATTTTTTAGGTGTTGTCGCCACCCCCCTGGCGACAACACCCCCCCTTATTTTTTTTCTTTTTTTTTTTGTAATTTTTTTTCTTTAACATAATTTATTCTAAATTTTTTTTATGTTATATTTTTCAAATATTATTTCAACATGGATTTTTTAAATAATTTTTTTTCCATGGTATTATATTTTTCGGTAATTTTTTACTTTCAATATTAATGTTTTCATTACTATTTTCTCTTAAATGTTTGTAAATTTTATTGGTTCCAAATATTTTTTCCATGGTAATATTTTGTTGATATTTGAAGATTGATATTTGATATTTAATTTTAATTTTAATTTTTTTTCTTGATAATTTGTAGTGACCGACTAACCTCAATCATTTCTACTTAAATTAAGATCTCCAAAAATATTAATCTAATTCTCAAATATGTATTTTCAAACTATATTCACGTTGGGCTGGAAAGTTATTTTCAAACTCCTAGTTTGCAAGTAAAAAAAATACAATTAAGGGATAAAATCATTGGAAATAATATGAAGCAGCAGAAAATGATTAAAAAAATAGAAGCAATAAGAAGAAAACAATAACAAATTGCAGTGGAAAAAAACATACCAGTAGGAAGTGAATACAAAAATGTAGAGACAGATCTGAATGGCCGACGATAGAAAGAGTGAGGGAGGGTTTCGTTTTGAATGGGGATTGAGAATGCAGAGAGGTTGTATTTATTTTCGTTTTTATTTTGCTTGCTTTGAATGTTAGAGGACAAAATGTAGTTGGGAATACAGATAGAGTAGTGCAAGAATTAATTTTTTATTTAAGAATTCAACTCAATTAAGAGAGCCAATGAAAAAAGTCTGCATTCTTTAGTTATGTTCAGGACTGAGTTTTACAGTGTTTATGAAAAGACCAGATGTGCATAGTGACCCAGTCAGGATGCATGCAGACCCAGTCCAAGATGGTGGACCCCTTTTGCTTTAATTACTTTCAATATTAATGTTTTCGGTACTATTTTCTCTTAAATGTTTGTAAATTTTATTGGTTCCAAATATTTTTTCCATGGTAATATTTGGTAATTCCTTTCAATATGTATCATGAATCCATTATTTATTTGGTAATTTTTTTTGTGTTGTAACCCATAAAATTTATAAAAAAAAGTTCATTTCATTGAAAAAGTAAATTACAAACATCATCGAAACTAATAACTATGTTGTGGAACTAGATCCACGATTGGGACATTTGGTCCTATTATGTCCTACCTCACGACATATACTACACTTCCTCTGCATTTTTTCAGTTACGTCCATCTCGGTTCTAATACGCCTGCTATTTGGTCGACCGCTTTTATTCCGACGCATTAAATCGTTATGCCAAACTGTTTCCCCCTCGTACACAGGCCAATATGCCTCCATTGCTACCACCGGAAAGTAGTTGTCGTATACGTTGAGCAACGTTGATACTTTATAAATTTCTGATACCAAAGATAATGCATCAAAGTGAGTATGTGAACATGCCGCAAGGACATGGGAGCAAGGCATGCGATATGCTTGAAATTGGCCATAGTCGCACCAACGACCTGGGATATTGACGCGATACTCTTGTCGTGGAAGCCCCTGGTTATGGTCAATTGTTTCTTTGACACTGAAGGTGTGGCCATGACGGTCGAACTCGGTCACTCGATGAGTGTTACCCTTGGCAGATTCCTGTTGTATATATTTCATGCAGACATCGCTATATACCTGTTGTGTTTGTAACACTGAATTCCACCTCTTACCTCGTGTGGCGAACAAAGTTGCCATCCGAAAATACGTAGCACTAACAATGGCAGTTACAGGTAGGTTTCGTATGCCTTTGAAAACCCCGTTCATTAATTCCACAAGATTTGTAGTCATGTGGCCCCACCTAGCCCCATCGTCGTATGACCTAGTCCATCTTGCTCTATCAATGCTGTCAATCCACCTCCCTGCATCTGGATTTGTCAACGCTATTTCTCGGCGGTAGTATTGAAATCCAGGTTGGTTTAAGGCATACCCCGCGTTCACCAAGTGGTTCTTCAAAAATTTATCCTTGATCTCTCTCATAAAATTCTGTGCTATATGCCTAATACAGTAGACATGCTTAGACGGAGGGTTGTGCCAACCATTTGCCGGATTGTTGTATGCGCTGTCAATAGAAGCGTGCCTGTCAGAAATCAAACAAAGATTAGGTTGTGGAGCGACTCTAGCTCGGAGATTCTTCAGAAAGAAACCCCAAGCAGCAGCTGTTTCCCCTTCTACCAAAGCAAAGGCTATTGGAAAAATGTTGCTATTTCCATCCTGCGCGACCGCCATCAACAAAGTTCCCTTGTATTTCCCATAAAGCCACGTTCCATCAATTTGAATAATCGGCTTGCAAAAACCAAAACCGACGATGCATGGTCGAAACGCCCAGAATAGTCTATGGAAGATTCCATTACCTTCGAGAGGGGTTCCGTCCTGGGACTGTGCCGGCAGTGTCTCCAATATACTAACAGTCCCAGGTGAATACAATTGCAGTGCAGCCAGGTAGCGAGGAAGTTGTTGGTACGATTCCTCCCAGTTGCCGTAGACTCTTTCAATTGCTTTCTGTTTCGCCAACCAAGCCTTTCTGTACGAAGGTCTGTATTTGAACACAGAAACGCAATGAGAAATAATTGTCTTCACCTTCAGGGATGGGTCAGTTTCGACCAGAGGAATGATGGTATGACATATCATGTCATGACTGAGTTTTCGATGATCTTGCGCCATGTTAGTGGTGACGCAGGTGTGGGCTTGAGATATCGAACGTATCACCCACGCGTTAAACTTCTTTCTGAATGATGCCTTCAGCATGTATCCACATTTCGGGTTTTTGCATGCAATAGTGACTCTCTCTGGATTTGATCGATCGGCTTTAAAATCAACACAATTTGCTAAGTGCCAATTTTTTATAGCCAACAGACAATCATCCTTCGAACGAAACGTGTCACCCTCTTTTAACTCCTCGCTTGACCTCATATATGGATTGTAGAACATATCGGACGATGGCTCGTCCTCTCCTAAATTAAGCGTTGTGAAATGTGCCGGAGGTGAATATGCATGTGTATCCGGTACTCGATCCGGTACTGGAACTTCTTCGTCACCTTCATCTTCGGATTCACGATTCACCAACTCATCAACAACATCTTCTATATCAGTTTCTTCGTCAATGACATGCTCGGGTTGTTGTTCGTCATCAACAACAGGATCAATAACTTGTGACTGAATATTTTGCGAAGGAGCATTTTGTTCAACCACTATGTACAGTTCCAGATAATCATAACCAAAATGCTCATGGGTGAGGAACATGTTTTGAACCTCTAAGTCAGTTGTTATCTGTGATTGACAAAATATGACTGAGTTGTTAGGTTGAAGAAGGGGTTGTCGGTAAAATATCTGAGACACTTGTTCTCTTATTTTGGATTCGATTTTCCTTTTTAGATAAGAGAAATCTGATTGTCTATTTAGAGCAAAACGTGTTGAGTTTGTGTTTCTAAATAGAAAACCGTTTGTGTCGCAGTGGTATGTCTCACCATTCATATGAACACGAACTTTGAACTGCGAGGTGGATGCCATAATTTTGATATGTGTTTGTGAAAGAAGAAATGTGAGAATTGTGTTGTGTTGTAAAAGGAAGAAATGTTTGGGAGAGTTGTGATGGTTGTAAAAAATAGTATGTGAAGTAGTTCCTATATATCATGCAAGAAATCTTACACAAGGGTAATGCATGCAAGAAATGAAGCAATAATTCTGCACAAGATAGTAACTTTGACATGACTAATGCATGCCACAAGAGAATCTCGTCCCCACCTCTTACACAAGGGTAATGCATGCAAGAAATGAAGCAATAATTCTGCACAAGATAGTAACTTTGACATGACTAATGCATGCCACAAAAGATAGGGCTGCATGCATGAAGATAGGGGGAATCGTTGCAGGAATCTATCAGGAATCGCTTCAGGAATCATTACAGGCGCATGCTAGGGTACAGGAACTCGTTTCGGACGCATGCGAAGGACAGAAAACAGATGGGGACCATGTGGGGCCCTAATTTTTATTCTTCAAAATTATTGTTTATGTTTTTCCCTTGTAAATGAAACCCTAATTGTCCCTCTATAAATTAGGGTTTCTTGTGTGCATCAGTACACACACGAAAAAATGAGATCTCGAATAAGGCCAGATAGCACGCACCAGACTACTGAGCCTCCACCACCTGTAAGGCGTTTGGACTATCAACCTCCCATTGTTCGAAGGAACGGATACGTTATTTTCTCTGCCGTCAAACCTCCCATGCAGGTAATGTTTTGGAACATTCAATCCATGGACCAGCTTAAGAGAACCCTTCTCAGGTTTTTGGAGGGAGAGTGGAGTCAAGGCGAACAAATCAGATCTATCAAGAGACTTAGAACAAGGGGAGGTGCTTTTCTTGAAAGACAGCGTTGGTGGGAGACAATGGAGGACGACATTCAATGCACTCGAATGATGGAGGACAGAGAAGACATTGTCCTAACCGTTGTAATATCCTAGATGTTGCAGTTTCTTTATCATTTCAGCTACTTCTGTACCGTCCAATTAAATGCTCTGAGCATATATTAATGAAATGTTTTTTTTAACATTACAAAGTTTCCAATTAGTATTTAAGTTATTAATAATTAGCAAAATTATTTTCCGCGGTATTTCACCCACTATAAATAAAGGTGTGTGTGTGTGGAGTTGAAGTACCAACTCTTTCTTCATTCTTACTGCAAACACTAAAAATGAACTCAGTTTGGGCTGTCGTTTTTTTTGAGGAAGGTAGTCACATGCGTGTCTGCCTTAACCCCCATTGGAATTTCCAGAGAATTGTTAGAGCCATCAACACTGGGTTTCGTCAACTAGATGGTCCGACCAGAAAAGTTAAACAGATAGATTACCGTTGTCCATACATTACGTTGACGGATAATAATCCAGAAGGCACCTACATGTATTATTGGGACCGTGTGAAAGACGATGTGGACGTGGATCTAATGTTTTGGACACACAGTGGAGAGGTTAACCGAGGCGTTGAAAATCCACTTGTTCTTGCAGTGATACTCGAGTAGTTTAGATTAAGTGTTGTTGTGTTTGTTGCAATGATCGAGCGTGTACTACAAGTTGTTATGTGTTATTTTCTTAGATGTTTTAGTTTCTGTGTTGGTTATTGTCAATGTACCTTTTTAATTAATGAATGAATTAATGTTTTCCATAATATATATATCTGCGCTAGTTTAATATAAAAGTCTCAAAATCTATTATAATTGTATGTTTTAAATGAATTAAAAATTATGATAATGCATGTCACAAATTATGATAATGAATTAAAATCTATTATAATATAAAATTCTCAAAATCTAACATAAACATGACAAGACCAGACTAATGCATGTCACAAAAGATTCTCGTCCCCACCTCTTACACAAGGCTAATGCATGCAAGAAATGAAGCAATAATTCTGCACAAGATTCAAATATGACATGACTAATGCATGACACAAAAGATTCTCGTCCCCACCTCTTACACAAGGCTAATGCATGCAAGAAATGAAGCAATAATTCTGCACAAGATTCAAATGAAGCAATAATTCTGCACAAGATCCAAGTGGACAATGCAGGGAATCTCGTCCCCACCACAGACATGACGGGACAAGACACTGCAGGGAATCTCGTCCCCACCACAGACTTGACGGGACAAGACACTGCAGGGAATCTCGTCCCCACCACAGACATGACGGGACAAGACACTGCAAGGAATCTCGTCCCCACCACAGACTTGACGGGACAAGACACTGCAGGGAATCTCGTAATAACCTATGCATTTTGGCTATAAATATGTTCCCAAACTTGTTCATTTTCTTCATCACCTCTTATACTTTCATCAGAGCAACTTATCATCAGAGCAACTTTGTGTTTCATCATCAACAAACATGTCTCTCCTAACTATGGGTCAAGAGCATCGAGGCACCATTGCAAACATTGCCACTTATGTAAGTTTGAGTAAACACTTAATTTTTTTTACTTAAATTTACTAATTTCAAATACTTATGGGTAATGTTTTTTTTATAGGATGTCACGAGATTTAGGACCCGTGCTGGTAAGATGAATGCTCCTGACCCTTTGATTGAGGACTACGTTAAACGTGCGGGATTTGGTGAGGTAATGAACTTAACACATACCTCAGTTGATATGAAGTTAATATTAGCATTGTGTGAGCGTTGGAGGCCTGAGACTCATACTTTTCACCTTCCAATGGGTGAATGTACCGTCACTCTAGAGGACGTGTACATGTTGTTGGGTCTCAAAACAAATGGAAAGGCAGTGTATGGAAATGTCCAACAACCAAACGCCCTATGCGTCGAATTGTTGGGTGTGGATTTAATAGAGGGTGAGGGGCAACAAAGGGGTAGGGGCCAAGGTATAAAGCTTGCTGGCCTTCAGCTAGCTTATGATGGGCTTCAATTGGATCAGTTTTCTGACGAAGAAACTATAATGCAAAAAACTAGGATGTATATTTTGTTGTTGTTTGGTAAGTTTCTATTTCCCGAAGGCACGGGAAATAATGTTAATTTTATGTACTTGTGTTTACTTGGGGACATTGATGCAATAAAGACATATAGTTGGGGTTCGGCTGTGTTGGCATACCTATATAGTTCCTTGTGCAAATGTGCAAAAAAGGATAGTTGTACATTTAGTGGATGTGCATTCTTGCTACAAGCATGGGCATGGTGGAGGATGCCGGTATTGGCCCCTGCAAATCCAAACAGTTACGCCTTCCCTTACGCTTCAAGGTAACTTTTGGATCTTACTTTAATTATTGCTTTTTATTCTATTATTATTTGTAACTATATTGATTTATATCTTTTAATGTGTTTAGGTTCAATGCACTCGGAATGGATTGGTCCAAAACGCCTGTATCCAAAATCATTTTCTACCGCCAAATATTAGATCGACTAGGACCCCAAGAGGTAATACCACGCAAAATGTCCATTTTCTAAATATATTTTTAAAAATAACTATCTTCTATATTTTGAAATTAATATTATTTGCTTTGCAGTTTATTTGGCGTCCTTACTTGGAATTGGACCACGTACCCGACCTTGACGAGGCGGCTATTTGGACAACAAAATCACCCATCATACGGTTCACCACTGTGGAGATGCACCCGAGTGACCGTGTGAAGCTCCAATTCGGCATGCATCAAGGTATCCCTGACCCACCTGAGCCTGACTGTTTGGGACGTTGGCATCTTGCGAAGGTTAGCGAACAGTGGTACGTAAAAAATTACAAGTCCTTTGCCATAGATCAGCGTAAAATATGGGCTCGTCGATCAAAAACGGTTCTAGAATTTCCTGTGGCGCCGGGAGAAATGAAGCCAACTGTTGACTATGTAAACTGGTACAGATCCGTCACAAATCCTGAAATGATTGTGTCTGCCCCTTTCTATTTAGCTGACCCGCGAGCACAACCTCCATATTTTGGAGGACAACAACAACCACCACCAAATTACCACCAACAACAACAACAACCACCGCCGCCAAATTACCAACAACAACAACAACCACCACCAAATTACCAACAACAACATTACCCACAACAACACCAACAACAACAACAACAAAGTTACCACCAACAACCAATGCAACCACAAACACCTTTTTACCAACAACATTCCCAACAACTCCACCAGTTTTTTCCATCCCAAACTCAACCACAAAATCAAGAATTCCATGCAGGGAGCTCTTCTAGATCACATTTCCAGGAATTCCATGCGGGGGGCTCTTCAAGATCACCACCAATGACCCCCGACATGGGCATAGAAGAAGAATACCCGCAATACACCACATTCGACCAACACACATCACAGTACCCCAGCCAACAATTTGACCTCAACACACCGCCACAACCATTGTATTTTAACCAAACCGGATCCACCACCAACTTCCAAAACTTCCAGGCCGCACCCACTAGGAGAAATTTTAACCCGCCTAGACACAGCTTCGACAGCGCCGCGGGCACCCGCCTATCCTATGGAGGGAATTCTATAGGTCAAGATGTTGAAGACCCAGGTTTCATTCAGGGACCGTCGACTATGGCACAAGACGAACCAAATAGAGGGGGGCGTCGTCGCGGAAATAGGGGGGCATTACCAACTCGTGACCCGTCTACACGACCCATTCGGCAACCTCAATGTGGATCGTACCATGGTCCACGTGGCGCGCAATAAGATTTTTATTTGTATCGTGAATGTATTTTGTAATGTTTTTAATTATAATGTATTTGTATCGTTAATGTATTTTGAAATGTCTTTAATTTTAATGTATTTGTATCGTCAATGTATCGTTATTGTATTTTAATATATAATTATTTTAACGAATGTCCAACTTTCAAAATAATGAATCCACCACCAACTTCCAAAAATAATTTTAACAAGATAGATAAAAAAAACAATATAAAAAAATTATTGAAAAATTGTTTTTAAAAAAAAAAATACTAAAAAAAATACTAAAAAATAATATTAAAAAATTGTAGTTATTAAAAAAAAATACTGAAAAAAATTTAAGAGAAATTATGTTAAAGAAAAAAAATTACAAAAAAAAAAGAAAAAAAAAATAAGGGGGGGTGTTGTCGCCAGGGGGGGTGGCGACAACACCTAAAAAATACACATAGGCGCCAGTGGGCCTGGCGAGTACACCTCTAGCCCATTGTTGTCGCCACCCCCCCTGGCGACAACGTGTAATATTTTGCTGAAAAGTGACATTTGTGTAATTTTTTTGAAAACCTAGTTATTTTTGGAATTTTTTTTAAAAATATGGTTATTCAAAAAAAAAAATCTAAAAAATCCTCCTGATTTTTTTTTGAAACAGCAAAAATTATATGCATTAATATTTAGGCATAAGAGATGCCATTCACTACTAGAAGTACAAGATATCAATTATATATCTTGCATACATTATATAACTTGCATACAATACATACTTAAACTACACACCAGACTCTATTCCGCACCATTGAAATTAAGAAAAACATCAGCTGCAATTTCTGAACTAGTCAAACTATAAATTCCAAAAGGCTTGCAGCCCCACCGGACCGAAACATTAAACTGAATCCGATCAAAATTGCTGCCAAAATGGAAATCCCACGACTCGAAGTAATTGACCCTGCTGAATGCAACACAAGCCGACTAAACACAAGCCAATAAGAGCACCACAACTGGAAACGACGCATACAGAAGACTGCTGCAAACGCACTAAACCAGCTTTGCACGAAACTTCTCAAAACCACTAAATCAGTCAATACGAACCTTCAAGCAGAAAAGAGCCCAAGCGACCTCTAGCGAGATCCGCTTCGCTCCAATGACGGAAGACCAGCAGAAAGAATAATGATACGAATCCACACCTGAGAATACCAAATCGTTGATATTCCAGACCACGCACCAAACCAACAAATATAAGGACGAAACCATGATCCTAACGAAAATATTTATTTGATCGCATAAGGACATAGGATATGCGAAAGCCTGACAGTCAACCTGAACCAAACTACACGAATCAACTTCCCAAACTTGATTGCAACACAATCCAATGAGCTCGCTTATTTCGCAAGGCTATTAAATCACCCCTAAACCCAAAATTTCCGTCAAAGACTTACGCACCAAAAACACTACCAATTCCACCAAAAGAGCTAATCAAATCTCCAACTTCTACAACTTTGCTTTCAAGAGGAAGCAACATTACTCAAATGCATACGTGAATCCACACGTAATAATGCCAAAACCAAAAGAAGCAACTCGACCAATAACAACATATACCAAAACACCTAAACCTGCTGAACCATATTGTCTAGCCCAACTTGCTGTAAGAAACTACTCCGAGAGCCCCAAGCAGGATCTTGGATTCACTCTCCATTGGGAAGAATTAATTTTCATGCTGTTAAAGTTTGAGGTCAGCCACCGCCAAGAATAATTTTTAGCTTCTTCGACCATCTTTTCTATGTCTATATCCTTGTTGCGAAACAGTTTGTCGTTCCTAGCTTTCCATATGCTCCAAACACATGCAAACCAAACCAAACAAACATTTGTTGACATTGCCTTTCCTCCTCCACATAGCCCTTCAAATTATAAATAGTGGTCCAAACCATCTTTATGAAGCACCGTATTTATTCGGAGCCACCTACATACTGATTGCCATAGGCCTGCAAAAAAGAGAACTCGAAAAACATATGTGAAACAGATTCTTCGCACCCACATTCCCCAACACAATCAAGTGAATTTCGACCTATTACCGACCTCCTAAAGAGATTATCTTTTGTAGCTAGTCTATTTTGGAACAATCTCCACACATGGAAGGAAACTTTCTTTGGAATCGATTTATGCCAAGCCTTAGACCATAAGGGATTAGCAGGGTTAGGGACACTAAAAATAAAATCCTTATATGCCTCTTTAACAGAGAAGAAACCATAATTTTCCCAATTACCTAGGTCTAATTCTCATACATCTTTTAACCATTTTGATCCACTAGTGCTAACTGGTCGACTAAGGACCTTTATACTCCCATACTTATTCACCAGAGCCTTAAACCATAATTCAGTCCTTTCCGTTTAAATTTTCCACTTCCATTTTCCTAAAAGTGCCAAGTTGAAAATTTTCAGGTTTTTATCTCCCAGACCCCCTTCATCTAAAGGCCTACATACCTTCTCCCATTTGACCCAATTCATTTTCCTCTCATTGTCACTCCCCGCACCATAAGAATTGTTTGAAAATAGATTCGAGTTGAGAGATAATACCTGTCGGAGCCATGAAGAACGAGAGGAAGTATATCAGAAGCGCAAATAAGACTGATTTTAAAATCACCACTTGACCTCCAATCGATAGATATTGATTCTTCCATCTAGACAGTCTTGACTTTATAGTTTCAATCACCGGCTGCCAAGTTTCTAGTCTATTTGGATTAGCTCTGATTGGGATACCAAGGTATTTGAAAGGAATTGAACCTGCTTGACAATTCATGATGTTTGCAGCTTCCTCAAGCCACCTTTGTTGGATGTTAATCCCTACTAACCGACTCTTGTTAAAGTTCACCTTAAGCCCTGACATCACTTCAAAAAGTAGTAAGTTTGCCTTTATTACCCGAATGTTTGCCCAACTTTTTTCCCCAACAATCAAAGTATCGTCGGTATATTGTAGATGCGTGAAACGCTCTTCTCTGTTCTCGAATTTGTACCCACTGAATTTACCGCTATCCACCATTTTTTTCGTCAGTAAGTTGAAACCTTCAGCCATAATGAGAAATAAAAACGGTGATATATGATCTCCTTGTCTTAATTCTTGTTCCATCCTGAATTTCTTGGTAGGGCTACCGCTAAACTACACCGACACGGTCGATGTTTTTAAGCATTCTGCTATCCATTTCCTCCACTTCTCATGAAATCCCATATTTGTCATCACAATAACAAGGAAGTTCCAGTCCACCGAGTTGTATGCCTTCTCAAAGTCGACTTTAAACAATAACACTTCTTTTTTCTTTCTCCTAGCCTCGTATACTATTTCGTTTGCGATTAATATCCTATCAAGGACCTGTCTACCTGGTATGAATGCTGATTGGGATTCTGAAATGACCAAACTTATTACTTTTTTAAATCTGTCTACCTGATATGTCTATTTTGTTTTGAAATATTATCTATTTGATATTAAAATTAAGTCCAATTGGAAACTTCTTTTGTTGAGCATGGCTCATGCTCATAGTTTGGAATGTAGTAACACAATGATATACCTCCCTATTATGATTTACATTTTTTCCTAAAAAAACATGATGAATACCTTTTGCAAAGTTGTCATCACAAAATCAAAAGACTATTGAAAGTTGCATAAAGTTCTAGTCCTGGCTCTTTTCTCTATAGAACCTTAGATATCAAAGTATTGTTGTTGAGTATCATACCTCAATTTTATTCTAGTACAACATTTTTATTTGATCATTAATAGTGTTTGCATTGCATTGGTTTCGATTTTAATCATATGTTTTTCCTTTTGGTTACATTACGTATTAGTACGTTAAGTCAATACGTGTTTTCACGCCTTGTTTCGTGGGTTGCGTTATTTCTAGTTTTGTTCCTATAGAACAATATCGATAACCTCCCCGATGCTGCTCGGGAGAAGTTGCAGAGAATTGATGTGTTTCTTGTATTAGGATTGCTTGTCTCTCTCTAAGAGAGGATGGTTCTATTTATAATACTCATTAAACTGGGAATTATCTATGCACTTATGCCATGGCTATTGTTTATTCTCTTGTTCCATAATGCTCGTGCAAACATTAAGTGTTGTTAAATACGTTTTAATAGTCTTTTAAGGGTGTTGTCTGGTTTATCTAAATCTTAGCGGGTTGACATGTGGCCTAAGTGCGGGCGATACATGGGGACCATTTTGGGCGGCTTGGTCAGGTGACCACGATGAGATCCTCGATTTAACAAGGATCGGGGTGGTTTCACCTTGGAACAAGCTATTCAACTCGACCCGGCGTTAGTTATTTTCCTAATTGTACATAGCCCCCCAAGCACAAGGCTTGGGGGGGAGGCGTTTAAGTGAAGTTATCTTAAGGATCTCTTGGGTACCAAGCCCCCCATGCGCGAGGCATGGTGGAGTGAAGTGTAACGACCGTTTGATTGTGAATTATTTAGTGAAATTATGAATTATTAGTATTTATGCTATTATTTTATAGTTGAATAATAATAGGATAATTGAGTAAATATATAGTTGGGCCTATTTTGTGTTAGCATTAGAATTAGTAGGGGTGTGTTGTTAAGCCCATTAGTGAAGTGAAAGCTAGTAAGAAATTGATAAAATAAGATAAAAGAGAGAAATGGAAAAATAGAGAAGAATAGAGAATTTTGGAGAGAACGTGAAAGAGGGGAAGAGGCACAAAGAGGCTAGGGCAAGGATTCCATTGAAAGAGTAGAACACCTTCAATCTAAAGGTAAGGGTGCGGTTCTAACTCTATGAGATTGGGTATGATGATTTGTTTGTAGGAATGAGGTTTTGGGTTTGTATTGATAAATTAGGTTTGAAACTGATAAATTGATGTATGTTTGATGATGATTCTTGTTACTATGTGTTATATGTGTACTAAATGGCTTATTGTAATACGGTGGGAGAACTGACTTTTTATTTTTTTCGCAAAACATGTCGCGGTTAGCAAGAATAACATAATTGATTAGAAATGCTTGTTAATTGATTAAGTGATGTAGAAATTTATGGTTTCCTATTTTGGCTTAACCTAATCGATTAGGTATATATTTTAATTGATTGGGAAAGCTCCAAAGACTCATGGATTGTTGCCTTTTAGTCACGTTTTTTTCTAAAAAGGGAGGACTTTCCTCATTTATAAACACACAAGTTTTGTGAAGTATCAACTATTATATTTCTCACATCCTCTCTATTTTATAAGTTGATTCACTAGTGATTGTCTTGGTGCTGAGAGAGTGAAAAACTATATCTAAAAGTTGTGGTGTCTTTAATAGATTTGAAGGTTGCAAACTAAACTTGTAAAAGAATTTGTTTAAGATTGTTGGGATGAACCAGTGCAAAAACTCAAGGTATTTATTAAAGGTTGTTGGGCTGGTCATATGCCAAAGCTTAAGTTATGTAAAATAGTTAGGCTATGTAAAAGTTCAATTTTTTCCCGTGAAAATCTCATGAGATATGGAGAAGTTCGCGTGGTTTAAGGATAAATTAAGATAATTTTTAGTGTAATATTTCTTACCTATTTATTTTTTATATTCTTGTCTTTTTTGTTACTTATCTTTTCCATTTTTTATTCTATGTTTATCACCTCTTTAAATATATTGTTACTCCCTCTGGTCCTACATATAAGAAAAACTTTATTTTTTAGGTTCATTGAAAAAACAATGTATCTGACTCATATATTATCTAGATATATTAGTTACTCAATATATCTAAATTTTTTTTCTTATAAATAGATCATAGGGAGTATAAATTAAATGTTTTTCAAAAAAAAAAATTAAAATATTATAATTCACTCCTTTTTAAAATTTAAATATTACATTTTTAAATAAGTATGAAAGTCTCAAAAGAACATGTAATAAAAGATAGAATGTGTAATATTTTGAAAATTATATATATATATATATATATATATATATATATATATATATATATATATATATATATATATATATATATATATATATATATATATATATATATATATATATATATATAATCTCCTATTCGACCACATTCTTAAAAGGCTTAAGTACATTTTTTGTCCTTGTAATTTTAGCGAGTTTTTTATTTTTATCCCTGTAAGTTTTTTTTTTGTTTGAGTCTCTATATTTCACTTTCGTGTTCGTTTTAGTCTCTAAAATCAAAATTCGCAGGAAATTTCACAGGAAAATCCGCACAGTTTTTCCTGCGGATTTTGGCTTTATGGATTAAACCTCAAGCAAAAAGTAAGATATAGGGACTCAAGCAACAAAAAAAAAACTTACAGGGATGAAAATAAAAAACTCGCTAACTTATAGGAACCAAAAGTGCATTTAAGCCTTCTTAAAATTAGTCCT
Source organism: Vicia villosa (assembly GCF_029867415.1). Lineage (NCBI taxonomy): Eukaryota > Viridiplantae > Streptophyta > Magnoliopsida > Fabales > Fabaceae > Vicia > Vicia villosa. The sequence continues at coordinate 489,826 of NW_026705038.1, forward strand.
CTTATTTCTTATGCAAACAATTTTGGTGTCCTTTCTCATTTTTTTTCATAGAAAATTGACAACATTTATATTTTTTTAAATGATATATCACTTATATTTTAAATCTTTAAAACTTTACAAAAGGATTTTTTTCTTTCTCTTTTCACATTTTTATTGAAAATTGATGACGTGTTTATTTTTTAAGACACATAACTTATATATTTTTTATCTTTAAAACTTTTTAAAAATATTTATATGACAATTTGACACATTTAAAAAATGACACGACATATAATAAGAGACATATCAATAATTTTAAGCGCTGAAATATAAGAAGAAATCGATACTGTTTGAATCTGAAATATAAGAGTTAATGTAGTGAATGAGATAAATAAAAGAATCAAAATTGTAATTAAATTTAATAAATATTTATTTATTTATTTGTTACTTACAAATATACTATTTTAAAATATATTTAAAAAATTCTTTATTTTTTCTTTTCATTTCCCTCTTTTCAAAGGCCACTAATTTATTTTCCTTCAAACTCAAACCTTAATTTTCCGTACTTTCTTAGTTTCAACAGACAAATAAGAGAATCATGAATAGTACATATTTGAAAGAAAAAAGGCAAACAAGAGGACCCATCCATGTGAATCATTTAGTAACTTTTCAGAGACAATATACCTATATCTTAATATTATGATTACATCACATATGATGCCTTATATATATGGCTTCCTTTGGGTTTCAAATGTACTACAAACTTTCTCATATAGAAAATAGTTTTTGGCTTTTTTACAAAATGGCTTTGCCCATACTTGCATCTCCCCAATTATCCTTTAACAAAATGTTTGTTCCAGAAAATAAGTTTATATCTCAATCATCATGGAACTATAATATCTCTGGTAAAATTAAATGCAAGGCAACAAATGAAGTTGCAGTTGATCATAATCAAAACATTTCTCGTCGATCTTCAATGTTCGAACCTTCGATTTGGACGGATGATTATATCCAATCATTAGATAGTGCATATAAGGTAATGTTATCTATAAATTCTTAGTTTTTTATTTTAACTTCTGTTTAACTTCCATGCAATAACAAGTTATATTTAGGAAAAATGATGATAATTTTTAGTCAAATATATTAATGCAGGACGAAGTATATGCAAAGAAATTGAGAGTACTAAGAGAAGAAGTAAGGATGATGTTTAACAAAATGGAAAATGAGGTTGATCAACTTGAGTTTATTGATGTGTTGCAAAGGCTTGGAGTTGATTATCATTTCAACAATGAAATAAAGAACATGTTGGACAATATTTATAACACACAAACATTCAAGTTGAAGACCAACTTATATGACACATCACTCAAGTTTAGACTCTTAAGGCAACATGGTTATGATATATCTACAGGTTAATATCGACCATAACGAGATCATGATTTAAAACTTTGGAAAAATTGCACTCACCTCCCCGATAAAAATACGCACTAATCTCTTTTAAATTTATTTATACAAACAATAATTTATAGTGATAGATAAAAACCATAGATAAATGTTATCTATATTCACGGTTTTTGACTATCACTAAAAACTAGAAAAAGTGTGGGCGACATTTTAATAAATCTCAGGGGAGTTAGTGCATATTTTAAAAATAGAGGAGGTTTCGGTGCAATTTTCATAGATATCTGGGGAAGTGAGTGTAATTTCTCAAAAAAATATTTAATTTCTTATGTAATATTAAATTATAATATAAGTTTTTGGTGTAGATTTTTTTGTTTGCTTTAAAGATGAAATGTGTGATTTGAAGATAGACCAACCAATTGATGTTGAGGGAATGTTGTCATTGTATGAAGCCTCGTTTCATTCATTCGAAGATGAAATTATATTGGATGAAGCAAGAGATTTCACAATAGAGTTTCTCAAAGAGTATTTAAACCAACATGGAGACAATGATATTATGTCTCTTCAAATAAGTCATGCTTTGGAGCTTCCACTACATTGGAGAATTCCTCGATCGGAGGCTCAATGGTTCATCAATATATACGAAAGACAGCAAAATAATAATAGTAATGTTTTACTTCAGTTTGCTAAATTGGATTTCAACATTCTTCAAAGCATCTACCAAGAAGAACTTAAGTATACATCAAGGTAACAAATCTCAAATTATTAACTATAAAACTTTTTAGTTTATATGAATTTTCATGTTATTTTATTTTAATGGCTTAAAATTTCTTTAATATTTTAAGATGGTGGAAAGGAACTGAAATTGGAGAAAAGTTGAGATTTGTTAGGGACAGATTTGTTGAGAATTTTGTTTGGAATGTGGGAATGAATTTCAAGCCAGAATTTGAATATTTTCGAAAAGTTCTAACAAAGGCGAATGCCTTAATTACCACAATTGATGATATTTATGATGTATATGGTACCTTGGAAGAGTTAGAGCTTTTCACAGAAGCAATTGACAGGTAACTAACTACTCTTTATTTATAAGGTAATTTTGTGGTGGATATTGCTCACCAGGGTTTTGAAAATGGTCTGCAACTGCAAAAACGGCCGCGACAAAATGATATCGATAGATGTTGATATTGTTACTATTATCACCATTTTTATGTTAAAGAACAAAATGTAGTTAATTCACATCGCGACAGCCGCAATCAATATTGCAACACATGTACAGATCGAAATTGCAAAAACCTTTACATAACCGCATCTGTTTTTTTAAATCCTTTTTGCTAACATACCATTTTTGTGGTGGTTCTAGATGGGATCTAAATGCCATTGATTCCCTACCAAATTACATGAAAATATGTTATCATACACTCTATAGCTATGTGAATGAAGTTGAAATATCCAACAAGGCTGGGTTCTCTATCGCCCCATACTTGAAAAAAGAAGTAAGTAATTTTTTTGTTTGCTTAATTATTTCTATTTGGTTTAAGATTTTAAGCATATGATATTATTGTGCTTAATAGTGGGCAGGTCTATGTAAATCATATTTGATTGAAGCTAAGTGGTATCATAGTGGATACACTCCGACCTTTGAAGAATACATAGAGAATGCATGGATATCCATAAGTGCACCTCTTATGCTTATTCATGCTTACTTTGTTATTCCACATTCATTCAAACAAGAAGACTTGGTTTGTTTAGAAGAAAACAACAACATAATTCGATATTCCTCAATGATTTTACGTCTAGCTAATGATCTTGGAACAACTAAAGTATGTTGCCAACGTCAATTTTATTCCTTATTTTTTGCGACTTAACATTTTATTTTCCTCCTTAACTAAAGTTACACACCACATGTACGAAGTAAGAATACAATCAAACCGTTAACTTTTCTCTAATAGTTTAATTTTTTTTCTATTTTGAAGCGTGAAATTGAGACAGGTGATATTCCAAAGTCAATTCAATGTTATATGAACGAAAGTGGAACTACTGAAATAGAGGCTCGTGAACATGTAAAGTCTATGATGTGTACAATTTGGAAAAAGATGAATAAAGAAGCTCATAGTTCATCTTTGTCTCAAAGTTTCATAGATATTTCAGTAAATCTTGGTAGAATGGCAATATTCATTTACCAGCATGGAGATGGCCATACTATTCAAGATCCAGAAATTCAGAATCGTATACAATCATTAATTTGGACTCCCATTCCTATTGATGGTTAAGCCATTACTTGTGTGATATTTTAGCCATCATTGTAGCAATTCATTTTAAAATTGAGATGTAATACCTTTTAGAATCAGTAAATGAATAAATTACATCGTTTAGTCATTTCATTCGTGTGTTCCAGACTACTTGTTGGAGTTAATCTCTGAGTTAGAAAGACATGAGACCCAGTGATTATTAAGATGAACACCCACAAAAAGAAATGATATGATGAGTAGCCAAATAGTGTAAAACATAACAAGGGATACATCAAACATTTACAAGTAGTCACATATTCATACTTAACCCATGTTTACAAAATGATGAAAATATCAAGCATCATATAGTTGAAGGGAAGTCGCAATTAAAATATACAGCAGAAAATAAAAATTTTCCTAAGTCGATCCTAAAGGAGAAATTTGTTGTTTGTTGTTGTAAGTCAATCCATAGGGAAAAACATGACCAGTGATAGAATTATTATGTCTTATGATAATTAATCGTTGATGCATAATCTAGATGATGATCCCAGGTGTCGTATGAACAAGAACCAATGGAAGAAAAATGCATTTTAGCTTCAACTTTTTAGCGTCGGCCATGACTTCGATGCTACATGTCGATTCAACGTCATAAAAGTAGACACTAACTAAATTTATTATTTAATTTTTAAAATATGGCTTCATTATTAGTGTCTATGGAAGCCGACACTAATCTCATTCCCAATTTGAAATAGTTTATATTTTTTATTTAATTATTTATTAGACATTAATGTCGTGTTAGGTGTGGAAATTCTATTTCTTTTTGGCATGCTAATTGGTTGGAAGAAGGAATTATCGAAGATGCTTTTCCAGATTTTTTCGCTCTATCTCTTTTGTAGGAAGTATCCATTTTCGGCATGGGCGGTTGGATTAACGACGAGTGGCATTAGGTAGATTTTGGCGTGCATTCTACGGCTATCTCGGGTGCTGCAACAGAGCTGTCCCGCTTAATCCAGGCGCTTCCAGCGGCAGCCTTGTTGCTAGCAGAGTTGGATTCGCCCAAGTGGCTTCCGGCAGTCGACGGATCCTTTACCGTTGCTTCATGTTATCGTGAGATTCGCAATTGTTCTATTCCGTGTGGTCCGCCTAATTATTTTAATTTTGTTTATTCCTATATCTGGAAGGTGGATGTGCCTCTTAAAGTTAGAGCTTTTGGATGGAGTTGCTTTAAGAACAAGATTCCAACTACAGATTCGCTCTTGAAAAAGGCATCCTTCTTGCTTCTTCGAATCCTATGTGTGTTTTTTGTGATGAGTTTAGTGAAACTCCTTTTCATTCTTTTATGAGGTGTCGGCATTCCGTAGTGGTTTGGAAAGAGATGGCGGGGTGGATAGGCATGGACTAATGTAATCTTATGGATTTTAAAGAGAGTTTTTGGGTTGGAGCTCCTTTTGTCATCATAAGAAGGTTAAGAGAGGCAAAGAAGGTTTGTATGGTTGGCCATTGTTTGGAGTTTATGATTGAATAGGAATGGAATTATTTTTAACAATTCTTCTTGCAACTCTCGTGATTTAGTTTGGAGTTGTAAAGTGTTTGTTTAAGGTGGTCGGTATCGGGAAAATTACACATTCCAATTGTAACTTCTATGAATTTAGCAAAAACCCGTTGTTTTAGTTAAGTTAGGTTCTATTTGGTGTGTAATTTTCTTTTTTTGGCTTTTACTCGCCTCTTTGTAACCGAGTTCTAGAACTTTCGTTTCAACTTGCTCAAAAAAAGAAGAAGTTAAAGCCAAAGCTAATGTATACACCCCAGCTGCAAAAAATGTTACGTTTCCCTCCCCACATTTTAGTTTCACTCCAGCAGAAATTTCTTAGAAACAAAAAATTGAAAACAGTAAAAAAAACAAAACTCATTGCAGTATATGGAATTAAGACTAATTTTACTAGTGTTTAAAAACATGGCAGATTTTAAGATCCCACTTTTTCTTTTCAATCACCTCTTCAGATTGCTGCTGAATGTGAAGTCGCCAGACTCCTTATTGGTGGTATATTTAAATATTTTAAATCAATGTTTTAAGTAGATTTCTTATAGTCTCTCTTGATTGACTTATTTGAGTTTAACCAGATCTAAAAAAAAGCCCAGCAGGTGTCGATAAGAAGATAAAAATTACCTTGATTGTTTGTCAACACATAATGTTCATAAGGAATTTCATCAAATAAATACTGCCATGTTTGAAGCCAAACTGATAAGAAGGGTTTTGCTACTATCATAAACTAGGGTTCTACTAAAGAAGATAAAGACTAGAGACAATTTAAAAATTCATTTTCATTCAGCATCGCAGCAATAGAGACCGCAGCTCTATTAAATACAAGACAACTAATGGGCCTAGGAATAACATTCTGGCTGAGCCCACTTTGAAGGAAATAAAAAATAAACTCTAACTTAAAATTAAATAGTTTAATTCATAATGTAGTCTTGTTGCCATATGAGCTTCTTTAAACTTCTGCTGGGCCTATCACTACTTTCCATCCCAATGAGAACCTTGTCCTCAAGGTTAGAGAATTCAGTTGCAGAATCCGGCCCAGTGTGAGGCCCACGGTTCATGGAAAGAGGCAGCTTCGGTTTCACAAGAGAATTTGGAGGAGTAGTGCCGAGAGAGGTGGGAGCCAGCTGTAGTGAGGGATTCAAATTGTTGGGACGCGTGTTGGACTGCTGTGCCTCACGAGATGAACGTTGGTGATCCAACGGTGGGAAGGCAGACAGCGTATTGGATTTGCAAGTTGGTTTCCAAGATGTATTGGGCAGTGGGTTAATTAATGTTGTAGGTGGGAAACAACTTTGATCACATGGGAAAGTATCATGGGAAACCGGATAGTGTGTAGTGGGTGGGGCCAGGGTGGCGTGAGAAATGTTGTTGTTTTGGCATCCAATGATAATGGATGGTTCAGATGCAGAGATAGGGGCATCCAACGGTGAGACATTGGGCTGGCTTTTTAGATTTTTCTGACGCGTGGGATATGGTCCAGATGCACTTGGAGTGTACTTTGGAGACTTAGAAAAAGGCTTATGAGTAGTAGATAAATCATTTCTCTCAGAATGTTGTCGAACCTCACTAGTCTCTTGAACCACTTCTTTCTCTCCTTGGTTCCGTAAAGAGTCTTGTTTCAAACTAGTTTTTCAAACCTCTATTCCTTCATTGATTCCTTCTTGTCTCTCATTCTCTTCAGACTTAAAGTCAGTTGTTTCCTCCTCTGTGTCGTTCTCGCTAAGGTTTTCGGGAAGGGAGCTTGGGTAGGTCTTTGGATCTTGAACATGATATTTTCGTAGCTGGGAAACATGAAAAACTGGGTGTATCTTAGAGAACGACGGTAGTTGCAGTTCATAGGCCACCGGACCGATTCTACGCACCACAGGAAAAGGCCCAAAATATCTCTTTGAAAGTTTTTGAGAGGTTCGCCGCTGCACCGACGTTTGCCGGTATGGTTGGAGTCTCAACAACACAAGGTCACCGGTAGAAAAGGTAACGTCTTTACGCTTTTTATTTGCTTGCTCCTTCATAATCTTTTGACTGCGGTGTAGGTTGATCTTTAGTTTATTAATGACGATTTGCCTTTGTTGTAGCGTTGCATCCAGTAAGGGAATGGTGGAGAACCCTTTGACATAGTCCTTAACCGCTGGAGGGGGTCGACCGTAGAGGGCTTCGAAAGGCGTCATTTTGATTGAAGAATGGAGACAGGTGTTATGCCAAAACTCCGCCAAATGAAGAAATTTGAACCACTGTCGAGGATTGTCGCTTGTGAAACACCGCAGGTACGTTTCTAAACTTCGATTCACAACTTCGGTTTGACCGTCCGTCTCAGGGTGATAAGCGGTACTATATTTCAGGGTCGTGCCTTGCACACGAAAAAGCTCTTTCCAGAAGGTGCTCAAGAAGATCGGATCTCTGTCCGATACGATGGTTTTTAGAATCCCATGAAGCCTACAAATCTCCACAGAGAATCGACGTGCTAGATCTACAGCGGAGAACTTGGGTGGCAAAGCAATAAAATGGGAAAATTTTGATAGTCTGTCACAAACAACCCAAATGACAGTGTGACCGAAAGACTTTGGAAGATGAGTAACAAAATCCATTGACAAGTCCTCCCATAGTTGTTGAGGTATTTCCAGAGGTTGTAACAAGCCTTGTTTTTTTGCTGGCAGGTATTTGTTGTGTTGACAAGATGTACAACATTGGACGAACTTCTTAACATCTCTGTATAGTCCCGGCCAAAGAAACGTAGCAGTGATTCGAGACAAAGTTGGCTTCAGACCTAAGTGGCCTGCAGATGGGGTGCTGTGGCATTCTTTGAGAATAGTAGAACGAAAAGCCAGATCCTCCGGTAAGAATATGCGATCTTTATAGTATAATAGGCCTTGTCTGAAATAAAAATATGCTTTCGTCTTCTGGTTATTGTTGTACAGAGACACCAAATTTTGACCTTGTTTGTTGTTTGCATAGTATTGGCGAAGTAGTGAAAGGAACGTTGGAACAGAAGATGAGATTGCAAACAAGAGGGAAGATTCTTCTGTGTGCCTTCTGCTCAGAGCATCAGCGACACTGTTGGTTTTCCCAGGTTTGTAGAATATTTAAAAACTGAACCCCTGTAGTTTAACTGCCCATTTTTGTTGTTCTGGAGTTTGTATGGTTTGTACCAAAAGATTTTTAAGACTCTTCTGATCTGTAAAAATGTGAAAATGCTTTCCAATAAGATACTGACGCCATTTTTTAACTGCCTCAGTAATTGCATACATTTCGCGAACATAGACGGAAGAAGCCTGAAGACGAGGGCACATTTTCTTGCTGAAGAAAGCTAAAGGATGACCAGATTGTGAAAGAACTGCACCAATGGCTACCGCGGAGGCATCTGTTTCAACAACAAAGATTTTGCTGAAGTCCGGAAGAGCAAGCACTGAAGTTGTCGTCATAATTTGTTTTAAACTTGTAAAAGCATTCTCTGCTTCTGTATTCCATGTAAACTTAGTGGATCGTAATAAATCGGTGAGGGGAGCGGCGTGTGTGGCGTAGTGACGGATAAAACGTTTGTAAAAACCAGTGAGGCCCAAAAATCCCCTGAGTTGCGAGAGTGAACGTGGCTACGGCCAGTCTAAAATTGCTTGAATTTTGTCAGGATCAGGGGTAACACCATTAAAAGAAATGACGTGACCTAGATAATCAACCTTAGGAACTGCAAAAACACACTTAGACAGTTTTGCAACAAAGTTATTTGAAGCAAGTAGGTCTAAAATCAAAGTTAGGTGAAGTAAATGATCAGAATAAGAGTTGCTGTAAATTAAAATATCATCAAAGAAAACAAGAACAAACCGTCTCAAATAAGGTCTTAAGAGGTCGTTCATCGCCGATTGAAAAGTACTTGGAGCATTAGTTAAGCCAAATGGCATCACCAAAAACTCATAGTGCCCATCAATGGTTCTAAACGCCGTCTTGTGCGTATCTTCAGGTACAACCCTAATTTGATGGTAGCCTGACTGTAGGTCAATCTTTGTAAACAAAGTAGCAGAACCCAACTCATCAAAAAGTTCATCAATCGTGGGGATGGGGAATCGGTATCGGATAGTTGCAGCATTTAGTGCGCGATAGTTGACACAAAAACACCATGATCCGTCTATTTTGCGGACTAAGAGAACCGGTGAGGAGAAAGGGCTAGTGCTAGGTTTGATAATGCCGTCGGATAGCATTTCATGGATTAATGTAGTCATTGCTGTCTTTTGTGAGTGAGGGTAGCGGTAAGGTCGTACATTGATGGGAGGAGTGTTGGGATTAAGATGGATGTGGTGATCATGGGGGCGGCTTGGTGGTAAACCATGTGGGGTTTGAAAAACTGTAGGATATGATTTGATGATGGCAGCAATTTCTGTTGGGGGAGGTGTGGATTTGGGTGTGGTAAGTATAGATGGTGTAGCTGGAATTGGGTCAGTGGTGGGTTCGTAAACCAAGAGATGCATGGAAGCAATAGAATCTGTATGTAAAAGGTGACAGAGTTGTGTAAAAGTTGAGGGCAGGGGAGATTGGTTATTGTCACCTTTAATAGTGAGGTTTTTACCTTCATAGGTGAAAGAAATTTCTAGAATAGAAAAATCAGCAACTATTGGGCCAAGGGTACGTAACCATTCCATTCCCAACACCACATCAGCCCCTTCAATTGGGATTAAGTAGAATGGAATATTAAACAAATGTTCTTGAAGAGTAATTGGAACTTTAGAGCACAAACCTGAACATTGTAATTTAGAGCCATTTCCCACCATGACAGAAAAATTTGGAATTGGGGTAGTGGGAATTTTGAGGTGGTTAGCAATTCTTGGTTGGAGAATGTTATGAGTGCTACCTGTGTCGATTAGGACTGTGACGACCAATCCATCAAGAAAACCTTGGAACTTTAGTGTTTTTGGTGAAAATTGACCACTAGCAGCTTGTGGTGAAAGTTGAAAATAGGTGTCTTCTAATTCTGGATTTTCAGCTTCTAGTTCAGTCTTTGCATCAGGGACATCCTCATTAACAGCTAAAGAGTTTTCCTCCTCAACCATGAGTAACAAAAACTTTCCATTGGCACATTTATGGCCAGGGATGAACTTTTCATCGCAGTTAAAACATAGCCCTTGGGCCCGTCGTTCAGCTTGTTGTGCCGGGGTAATCCTTCGGATTGGAAAACGTGTTGTGCTGGTAGGGAATTGTGGGACAACAACTGGTTTTGGGATAGATGCTGTAAGGGGTGGGTTAGAAGGTTGCTTTGGGTATGTGGTTTGGGAAGAGTTAGGATAACTTGGGCTTTTATATTTGGGCTTGGAATCCTTTATTTTTGCCTCAATAAGCTTTGCTAAACCCACCGCATGCGTGACAGATTGAGGACGCTGCACAGCTAATTCATTACGAATTTCCGGAATCAAACCAGAAATAAAGCAATTTAAAATTGCTTCAGGTGGCAGCCCAATCACACGGTTTCCTAGTTTTTCAAAATTGGCTTGGTATTCCGTAACAGACTCGTGCTGCCGAAGTTTAAATAATTGTGCTTGATGGTTTTCATACGTTGAGGGACCAAAACGTAATTCTAGGGCTTTTGCAAAAGCTTCCCAAGTAGTAAGCTCATTGCTTTGAAACATCCATTTATACCAACCAAGGGCATCCCCTTTCATATAAAATGCAGCCATGGGCAAACGATTCTCATAGGGAATACTATAAAAAGCAAAGAATTGTTCAGCTTGGAAAAGCCATTCCAAGGCATCTATACCGTCAAAATTGTTCAGCTCAATTTTGGGGTGTCGAAAACCAGAATTTGGTGGTGGAGGGTAAGGATATTGGTTGGTGTGAGGTGTGGGGTTGGAATATGGGTAGGTAGAGTAAAGGTTAGGGTTGGTTGAGTTGCTGGGTTGAGAAAATGGGGGTGGAATAAAGTTTTGGTTTTGAGTTAAAAAGTGGGGTGGCTGGGTATAGTTTGGGGGAAATGGGTTTGTAAAAGTGGTGGAGTAAGGATAAAAGGCAGAATTGGATGAGTGGATAGTGGGGTTGGAGCGTGTAAACGACGGTGGGGGGGGGGGGAGGTGGTGGAGTGTAAAGTTGGGTTGAAAAATGCGGGGAGCTGATTTGGGGGGAGGGTGATGTGAGCTGCATAGTAGTGTAACCTAATGCAGATCTGGTTGTTGTTGGGGTAGTAGATCTAGGTGTAGATGTAAGAATGGTAGATGAAAAAGGTGTAGATCTGGTTGTGGGAGTGGGTGTAGATGTAGTGTTAGATCTAGGTTCAGCAGCAACTGCATTCATAGCAGCAAATTGTTGTGTCATGAGGGTTGTAAGAGCTGCAAAATTGTTGTTCATGGCTGTCTCCAAGGTGGTGTGGTTGTGATTAATTTGGCCTAGATGTAAATCTACAGCTTGATTATTTGCTTCCATGGTGGATTCAAGGTTCTCATGTGTGGAAATAAGGTTTTTAATACGTTGGTTGGTGGCTTGGAGAGTGTCATCAATGTCTTTAGGTGTAGGGTTGGTTACTTTGGGAGGCATGGAGAAGGTGAATGAAAGCACCAATTGATAAGAAGGGTTTTGCTACTACCATAAACTAGGGTTCTACTAAAGAAGATAAAGACTAGAGACAATTTAAAAATTCATTTTCATTCAGCATCGCAGCAATAGAGACAGCAGCTCTATTAAATACAAGACAACTAATGGGCCTAGGAATAACATTCTGGCTGAGCCCACTTTGAAGGAAATAAAAAATAAACTCTAACTTAAAATTAAATAGTTTAATTCATAATGTAGTCTTGTTGCCATATGGGCTTCTTTAAACTTCTGCTGGGCCTATCACAAACATACTCGGGTCGATTCATTGAAGCTGGTAAACGTGAGGTTATAAATAATTTTTTCAAAAAGATTCATGAACCTCAATCATATGCCTTTTTTATTATCTTAATAAACTCCCGACTGTCTTGAGGAAAACTCATTGCAAAATATGCTTCTCTAAATTTTTATGTTGGAAGCCATCAAATTTTTTGATATCATTGTAATTTGTAGGACTCTTTTACAATCAACATCTTTCTTAAAGAATATATATCTTATCTGTGATTGTATTATCTTTTAAATATTTTGATGATGACAATTAAACGAGAATAATTAAATCACAAAGTATCAGCAATCAAGAAACAATAATAATTCAAAGTGTTTAAAATTTCAGTTGAAAGAGTAAATCAAAGTTATATCAAAAGAAACTTGAAGTTGTGAAAGCTTGAGTGATCATTCACTTATTGTTTTATCTTGTTGTGTGATTGGTTAAATATATACGAAGAAAGAGTAAGTCTTACAGTACTAAGACGATGGGCACACATACACACTACCATACACTTACATACATAATTTTTCAAATTCTTATATTTTTATTAAAACTTTTTAAAACCAATCCAGACAAGTATTCAATCAATTAAGAAGCTTTTTAATCAATTAGGAAGATACAAATAAGTTGTCTAACCAATCGTTAGTTGGTTCAGTGGTGATTGACGTTGAACTTGGTAGAGAGGACCACAGTTCGATCTCCTACAGCTACGATCGATCGGGAGGGGGATGGAACCATTTGATGCTAGAACTGACCCCCGAACTAGTGTTCTAGTGAAAATGGATAAGTTATATGTTGAGATTAAATTGTGATCTTTAATAAATCATGTGTCATTAAAAGGAAAGAGAAATTATTAATCAAACTTTAAAAAATATATTTTAATCTCAACCATTAAATATAAATTCAATGGTTGTTATATATATATATATATATATATATATATATATATATATATATATATATATATATATATATATATATATATATATATATATATGAGCAGGGTTATATTGACTCCAAGAGTAAGTTATAATAACTTACTCCACATCTTGACCATTAATTCTTTTCAATCTCATGGTTAAAAATAATAAGTCATTAACCCTCCTATATATATATATATATATATATATATATATATATATATATATATATATATATATATATATATATATATATATATATATATATATATATATATATATATATAGGGTTTTGCTACAATAGACCCACTTGTTTGTATGAAGGTCTATTTTAAAAACATGCACCTTAGGGTGCATTTAAGTATTTTCTTAGTTAAAATTTACTAAAATACACCTTCATAAAATTAAGTGGGTGTATTATAGCAAACCCCTGTGGGGTTTGCTATAATACACCCACTTATTTTTATGAAGCTCTATTTTAGCAACATGCACCTTAAGGTGCATTTAACCATTTTGTAGTTAAAGCTTGCTACAATAGACCTTCATAAAAACAAGTGGGTCTATTGTTGCAAAACCCATATATATATATATATATATATATATATATATATATATATATATATATATATATATATATATATATATATATATATATATATATATATATATATATATATATATATATATATATATATATATATATATATATATATATATATATATAGGGCATATCTAGTGAGAATGGATAAGTTATATGAGAATGTGAGAATGAATAAGAACCATTGGATTGAAAAAGGAATAGTTGAGATTAAATTGTGATCTTTAATAAATCAAGTGTCATTAAGAGGAAAGAGAAATTATTAATCAAACTTTAAAAAATATATTTTAATCTCCACCATTAAATATAAATTCAACAGTTGTTATTACATTCTCACATTCTCATATAACTTACTCATTCTCATATGATATATAATTGTTGTTTTTATTAATTTGTTTGCATGGTTGATTTTGTGGTTGATGTTAAGGTGTGAAAGTAATTGTGGCTTGATAGAATTTTTGGGAAGCTGTTGAAATTTCTGGAGTTCCTACATGCTACTACTGATGTTATGCTTGCTTCAAAAACAGGTTTGTTATTTTTTGAATTTTTATTATAAGTCTTCTTAAATCAATATTAACCAATTAATCTATTGATTATGTGTTGATTCGGTCCAAGCAAAAATTACACACTAAGTATAATGATGTATTTTAGAACTTCTATTCTGATTTGTATTAAATTATGTTATTTCTAAACAAATATTTGATTTTATATGGCTTATAATTGTCTGCATCTTCTTCTATACTCCTAAATTGTCACTACAGTTTCTTTTTTTTTTTTTTAATTTTATTTTAATAGGTGACAAAATCATACATCAAGTTTAGGAAATCTCAAAAATTATTTTTCCATACTCATATTTTTTTTTTTTTGCAGATATATATTTTTGTATAAGAGATATACATTTTTTGTTCTTATTTTCCCCTTCTTTTGTTCTTATTTATTTTTATTTTATAATTTTTGCACAAAAATTAAGAAGGAGAGGGACTGTATTTACGCTTCAACTGAGTCTTTCCAATGCAACCATTACTCCATCATCCTATTTTCCAATGCTACTCATTATTTTTCTAAATACCTACATCTATGTAGACTTTTCAACGCAACATTTTTTTAATTTTATTTTTATTTTATATTTTGAAAAATATGTAGCACTCATATATGGAATATTAATCTTCTATTTATAATTTTAAATAATTTTAATCAATTTTGATGGTGAAACTACGTTATAAATGGACCATTTATGATAATAGTTCATTAAGTACCGTGGTATTAATTTTCTATTTTCAATTTATTATTAATATCAATTAATTACGTTAATTACGGTAAAATATTGGTTGAAAATGATATTAATTTATTATTAATTTTCAATTACAGTAAAAATCAATTAATACCATTTTTAATATTAATTTTTAATTTATTATTAATACCACTTTACGTTATATTTTCAATTTTTCAATTTATGATAATTAAGTTTTTCATGGTTCATTTATGATAATTAATACCTTTATTTAACACCACATTTATTCTATAATAAATAATATTTTTAACTTTTAAAGCAACATTAATTTTTTTTCATTGTTTTACAATTATTGCGTTATTTTTTAATTTAATATTAATATTTGATATTTATGATAATTATAAAACTATTCATCTTTATCGAACAAAAAATGCAATTGAATTTTAATAAATAGTGTAAATAATTAAAATAATGTAAGAATTTAAAATATTTATTGACAAAGAAAAATGTTACTAGTGATTAGTTGGGTAAATAAATGAATTTTTCATATGTTTTATTTAAACATATATAAGAAAAATAAATATCTCAATGGTTTTTACAATTATCATATTTTTATATTTGAAATCAATATCTCAAGATCTTTTTATTTAAAAATATACAATGTATTAACTACATTTATAAAAACTATTATATATTATAATATAATTAAGACTAGATTTTTAAAATTTCATCTTAGTGAATAATAGAAATAAGTATGTTTTTAAAATGGGAAGACCCATTCCATACAAGTTAAAAATGTTTCATATGTGTATGACTAAATTCTTAACATATAAATTACTTTAATTATAATTTATTTTTAAATCATACATATCATAAATGTTTATTTTTGATAATAATTAAAATGCAATCATTTTGTTAATAATTTTATGGATGATAATTATTATTCGGCAAAGGGAAAATAAATGCAATAAAATCTTAATAAATTTATTTTCTTAAAATATGAAAATTATATAAAATAGAAAAATAAAACTATTAATTCAAATATTTAAATATGAAAATTAATCAACTATTAAAATATTGAATATTAACGGAAACATGAAATTAGTGATCAAAATATTGAATATTAACGGGAACATAAAGTTACTAATCATCACAATATTGAATATTAATTAGAACCTGAAGTTACTGACTAAAATATTGAATATTAACGAGAACATGAAATTATCGATCAAAATATTAAATATTAACGGGAACATGAAGTTACTTATCACAATATTGAATATTAACGGGAACCTGGAGTTACTGATTAAAATAGTAAATATTAACGTGAACATGAACTTACTCATCACAATATTGAATAGTAACGGAAATCTGAAGTTACTGATTAAAATATTGAATATTAACGGGAACATGAAATTATTGATCAAAATATTGAATATTAACGGGAACATGAAGTTACTGATCAAAATAATGAATATTAACGGGAATATGAAGTTATTGATCACAATATTGAATATTAATGGGAATCTGAAGTTATATTTACAAAGTTACTCATCAAATTATATTTTTATTTTATTTTAACATTGTTTAACTTCCATGCAATTACAAGTTATATTTACGAAAAATGATGATAATTTCTAGTTTAATTAATTAATGCAGGACGAAATATATGCAAAGAAATTGAAAGTTCTAATGAAAGAAGTGAGGATGATGTTTAAAAAAAATGGAAAATGAAGTTGATCAACTTGAGTTTATTGATGTGTTGCAAAGACTTGGAGTTGATTATCATTTCAACTATGAAATAAGGAACTTGTTGGCCCATATTTACAACACACAAACATCCAACTTGAAGAAATATGCCACAACATTCAAGAACTTAAGAGAAGATTGACTTATGCTCCCATTTTGATTTTACCGGATCCGTTAGAACCTTTCGTGGTATACTGTGATGCTTCTTTGTTGGGATTGGGAGGTGTTCTAATGCAAAAGGGACAAGTTGTAGCTTATGCTTCAAGGCAACTCAAAGTTCATGAGAGGAATTATCCTACGCATGATTTGGAGTTGGCAGCTGTGGTGTTTGTGTTAAAGCTTTGGAGACATTATTTGTTTGGATCAAGGTTTGATGTGTTTAGTGATCACAAGAGCTTGAAGTACTTGTTCGATCAGAGGGAGTTGAATATGAGACAAAGAAGATGGTTGGAGTTCTTGAAGGACTATGATTTTAGTTTAAACTACCATCCTGGTAAAGCGAACGTTGTAGCCGATGCATTGAGTAGGAAGTCATTGCACATGTCTATGTTGATGGTTCGAGAGTTTGAATTGTTGGAACAATTTAGAGACTTGAGTTTGTTATGCGAAGAGACTTCTAGTGGTGTGAAGCTTGGTATGTTGAAGTTTACTAGTGGTATTTTGGGTGAGATTCGAGAAGGACAGAAATCTGATTTGGGTTTGGTTGATCGATTCACATTGACCATAACGAGGCCTTGATTTAAAACTTGGAAAAATTACACTCATCTCTCTGATAAAAATATGTAATAACCTCACTTAAATGTATTTATACAAACGAAAAATTCATTGTGACGGATAAAAACCGTGGGTAAATGTTTTTTTTATCTACGGTTTTTTACTATCACTAAAAACTAGTAAAAGTATCGGTGATATTTTAATAAATCTCATGAGAGTTAGTGCATATTTTAAAACTAGACTATTTTTCGATGTCATTTTCATAGATCTTCAGAGAGGTGAGTGTAGTTTCCCAAAAGAATATTTAATTTTTAAGAAATATTAAATTATAATATAAGTTTTTGTTGCAGATGGTTTTGTGTGCTTTCATGCTGAAATGCGTGATTTGAAGAATGACCAACCAATTGATGTTAAGGGAATGTTGTCAATTTTAAATAAATCATGCTTCGGAGCTTCCACTGCATTGGAGAATTCCTCGATCGAAGGCTCAATGGTTCATCAGTATATACGAAACACAACGAAATAAAAATAATATTTTACTTCAGTTTGCTAAATTGGATTTCAGCATTCTACAAAGCATCTATCAAGAAGAACTAAAGTATATGTCAAGGTGACAAATCTCAATTCATTATCTATAAAAGTTTGTATTTTATGTAAAATTTTCATGTTATCTTAAAATTCATTACTAAAATCAGTTTATATATAGGGAGTACCATTTACTAATGTTTAAATTTTCTTTTTATTTTTTAAGATGTTGGAAAGGAACTGAAATTGGAGAAAGGTTGAGATTTGTTAGGGACAGATTTGTTGAGAGCTTTGTTTGGAATGTGAGAATGAGTTTCAACCCATAATTTGATTATATTCGAAAAGTTCTAACATAGGCCAATCCCTTAATTACTACATGAATTGATGATATTTATGATGTGTATGGTACCTTAGAAAAATTAGAGCTCTTCACAAAAGCAATATCCACCACAAAATTACCTTATAAATAGAGAATAGATAGTTAACAGTCAATTGCTTCTGTGAATAGTTCTAATTCTTCACAATATCCACCACAAGATTATTCTTATTTTGTTGTCTTCCGTATATATTGATGAACCATTGAGCCTTCGACCGGGGAATTCTTAATGTAGTGGAAACTCCAAAGCATGATTTATTTGAAATTGACAACATTCTCTCAATACCAATTGGTTGGTCATTCTTTAAACCAAGCATTTCATCTTGAAAGCAAAAAAATCATCTGCAATGAAAACTCATTTTATTTCGATGAGATATATTTTTAAAAAAATTATCATATTATAATAATTAATTTTTCATTTAATTTTAAAAATATAGAAATGATATTAAAATTTAAATTTAGTTAAATTTAAATAACATAGATATTGTAAAACCGAAATAAAAAATAAATTAATATTACACTGACACTATTAGAAATACTTTGTTTTGTTGCCAATTTACCTTAGAATTTGAGCTAAAAATTCATAGAAAAAAGTTTTCTTGCGGATTTTCCTACCGATTCTAGTTTCCAGCTAAAATCTTTGTGGATAATGTAATGCCCTGATTATTTAATTATTTATTTAATTAAATATTCTTATTTTATTTTCGGAAATTATCAGTTGAGAATTTTTGTGTGGAGAATAAGTATTTATGTCGGCAAATAGATTATTATATCGACGGAATATTTTTAAGTGATGCATTGGTTATTTCGGATTATTTATCTTATTGGGCCTAAGTTGGTTTGTGAAAAATAGTGTGAAGGCTAAGCCCAATTGCAAATGATAATTAAGGTTTTAGAGATAGAAAGTAGTGTTGTCATTTTGGGGAAAATAAAGTTGTGAAGAGAAGGAGGCAAGTCTTGGAGAAGTTGAACAAAGCTTAGAGATTTCCATTCATGGTGCCAAATCGGAGACCCAGACCCAACAAGTTGCTTCAATTGAATAAGGTAATGGTGGGGTTCTCTTCCTATAACGGGGCTCATGAGCAATTGTATGTGGGGAATTGGGTGTGTAGATTTATTGCATTGATGTGTTTAATTGTTGCTGGAAAATTGAAAACCTATGAATTCTGTAGTTTTTGCCGTTGCTTGTTTGAGTTTGAGTAAATGTCGTGTGTTTCTATTGTTGTATTATTGTTGCTGCTGTATTGAATTTGAAAAGAAAATAAATAAGGAAAATGTGGTGACGGTGAGCCAAATGAGGGGACGGACGGCACGCCTAGCCTTTGACGGCCGGCAGCCCAAGCAAGTGACGGACGGTAGCCAGCGGACTTCTAATATCTTTAAGTTGTTAAAAGTGCACATGTATGAGTAATACCGTTCTAAAGCTATCTTTGATTATCCCTATATATTTTGTTTTATTAACCTTCACGTTAAGGTTTCTGATCCAAGAGTTTCCAATTCCTATGTTTTTCTTATAAAGGATCCAATAACTATGTTAATACCCTTTGCTGTGGTCTCAATGACTCATTCAATTATGTGATTATAGAATGGATGCATAATATTTTAGAAAATCGTATATAATTATGAAAAGAAAATCATGTTAAGTAATCCATTTAATGTCACTTACTGTATCCGATTCATGTAACTCCACTGTGTCTGTTATATGTTACTTTTCGTTGTTGTTCATATATGCCCTGTTTGTTTCCATGTTGGTTACTGGTACTAAAGGAAATGTATAATGGTATATCGGATGGAAATGAAACATGGTTATTAAATGAAATATAAATTGAAATAGTGGAATAATAAACTGGGAAGAACAGTAGCATTAGCAAAACAGTAGGATCTGGAATTGGAAATGAATTATGATTTTAGAATGAGTTATAATGAAAACAATAAGTTATAGGACTAATGAAATGCAAAACAGTCCCGTCGATCGAAATAGCCAAATTAAGCGGTATAATTAGTTGTCCGAAATTTGATGAAAATTGACGTGGTAGCTAAGTTTAATTAGTACATTAACGTGGTGGTGTTATTTTGTCGAAATTGTGATATTAATCAATCGATTAACTAATGATTGAATTAATGTTCAATAAGTCTATCTAATTGGAGTAAACTTGAATTTAGATTTATTATTCGGTTGGTCGGTAAATAACGATATCTTGATAATTTGACCGTAATCATACTTTGGGATTTAGTAAATAACTTATGAACTATGGTATGATAGTAAGTAGTGAATTCAACCGAATGAATTAGATAATCGGTGATGTAATTGAATTGTGTCCGATTAACCGGTATCTATTTGTGATCATACCTTATGAATGGTTGTGGATATCTTTGTGATTGTTTATTAATGGTATCGACCGTTGATTATGTGAATTCTTGGAATTGCTCCGTTGTTTATATGAAGTTGTTGTATTATGTGTCAAGTGTTAATACCTTTTATGATAATTGATGATTGTGATATGGGCGTATGCCTTGCGACGACTATTTTGTTAAATGATGGATGTATGTGAAAATGTGAATTGATGATTTTGTGAATAGTATGAGAATATCAATACTTGTGAATGCAATTAACTGAACATGTCTTATGTGACTTATATGTGATGTTTTGTGACTAAATGTGTGATTTATATATGATGTTTCGTGACTAAATGTATGACTTATAAGTGGTGATGTTTTGGGTCTAGAACTGTGATTCATACTCGTGATGTATCGTGAATTAACTTGCAAAGTAAATGAATGATATAAATGTAAATGATGTGAATATGAAGTGTTATGACTTGTTGTGAGATGTAAAGTATGTGAGGCTTGTGAATTAGTAAAAGCATGAATTGTATAGCAATATTAATACTTGTGATGTGATAACTATATAAGTCTTATTCCTAATATACAATTTAGCATGCGCTCACTTATATGATTTGATATCTCACCCTTTTTCTCTTGTTCGTCGTTGCCTTTATATTGGTAACGTGCAGGTGTTCGAGTATGATGATTTAGTTGCCGCTAATCGAGTCGGTTGTCGCTATGATACGTAGCACTCGGGGGGTGATTTATGATGTTTATGATGTAGTTGTTAATTGTTTATCTTAGCTGAATAAGATGTTATTGATTCAAAGATTGAGAACTATGATTCCGCCATGTTTCAATAAAAGGAGTTATTCTGTTTTGAATAGTATTATGTGCTATGTATCCGCATAATGCGATTAAGTGATTTATTTTAAGTGAATATGTGACGCCTCATTTGGTTGTTGAGAAATTTTGAAACTCTTATTCTTGAATATTTGTCGGGTAGAAATGGGGTGTTACATGTAATCTATAGGAATGAAAATCCGCAGGTAAATCTGGAGGATTAAAAATCCGTAAGTAAACCCACAGCTAATGTATTTTGAAATTTTAAAAAAAAAATTATTGATAAATTGAGACTGTAATTTTCTTATACAATAAATTGAAACTGTATTTTATTCAAAGTAATAGTAAAAGGATGAAATCATTAACACTCAAAAAAATCAATATAAGAGTCAATTTAGTCCTAATGAAGGCACACAGAAATCAAATATTTATGTTAAATATGAACATAACAAGAGCTGATAATTAAGGAGCTAGACATCTTGATATCTAACAATCTTCATGCTCCCCTCCTTTTGTACAAGCAACAATTTGGTATACAGTGGGTAAAAATGTAAATCACATGAAAGCACATTCTCCAATCTTATTCCAAATGCTCCCCGTCCTCGTAGTAACCAGGTTGACAATTGAAATGAATAAAACAAGATAAATTTAAGTACAGTTGAGCATTTGTGGAATTTTGTATCATATCAGAATAAAAGAAAAATGATGTGCCAATCTTTTAGGCCATAGCACAAGCTATAACAATATCAAGCGACTAACTATTGAAGATTGTACAGGTACATTTCGTGCTCTGAAACTGAATCACTGAGGTTCTGCACATGTTATATTGGTTTAAATTTTTATTTCCAATTGACTCGAAAAGGGAAATAAATTGAAAAAGGGTTAAATATGTTTTTTCTCTTACAAAATTATCAAACTTTACTTTTGGTCTCTATAAAAAAAGATATATTTTAATCCCTACAAAATTATACAAAATTATTCCGCAATGTTATGAAAAGTTCCTTAAAAAAAATTCAAATAAGGTTTCGTGGTCGGCCATCTTGTGTAGAGAGACGATTTGAATTGCAAAGTGGTGCCACTATGGTTTAGAAAATGTTTCAGAAATAAAAATAAAGGTGCCTATTAAATTGCTTTTTTGTCTATTAAATTCGATACGCAAAGTGGTGTCATCTTGTGTAGAGAGACGAGTTTTTTTTGTCTATTAAATTACTT
This sequence comes from Vicia villosa, assembly GCF_029867415.1. NCBI lineage: Eukaryota > Viridiplantae > Streptophyta > Magnoliopsida > Fabales > Fabaceae > Vicia > Vicia villosa. Next base: position 512,299 of record NW_026705038.1, read on the forward strand.
TTTTTATATTTCAGAAATAAAAATATGAGTTATTTTTTTTACTTTTTTTAATTTGATTAAAAAATATTTTTGCAAAAATTTAATATTCGAGAAAGCATTTTTTTAGTCCATCTAAATTTACACATGTTTTAAATTTAACAGGAGTAATATAGATTTGATTATAATAATATTTTGAATTTACACCCGTTTAAAAAAAATAGGGTGTCTATTATCACGTGTTTATACTTAAAAGCACACTTTATTTACAAAATTGTCACCGCGATTCTTATTTACACCTGTTTTTAGAATAACGTGTGTAAATTTTAAAATTATATTCTTCTTTTTGCACTAGTGGTTGTTTCTTCATGGATAACTTGAAGGGTGTCTCACAGTTCTTTTGTAGTTTCACAGTGAGAAAAAAACTCACTAATGCCAAGATCGGTAGTGATAATAGATTTTTCTTTCAAAGTGCGTTGCACTTTTTCCCTTTCTTCTTTGGTTAGTGAGCTTAGGGACTGTTGGTTAATCACTATGTTGAACTGTTAGTGAATTTAGATGCGGCTGCTACAGTCAGTTGACTTTGAATTATGGAATCGTGTAATGATTTAGGATGATATAGACTGCTTGGTGTGTTTCCTACAACTGACCCAAAATTAACGCGTTGCATTGATATCATGTTGGATCTTGAGTAGCGAGTGAGTGTCTGCCTCTTGTATTAATTATTATACTAAGATGGAACTTAAAAGCACTTTCTACTCTATTTTTCAAACTGCGATAATTTACTCTTTATAATTTTTTTTGTCATTTATTTTATAATTTGTTTCACTATGCCAAATTTGTCTTTTAGCAGCACCCCTACGAAAGCGCTTTTAGGGAAAAGCGCTGCTATAGGTTTCACTAAAAACAAAACTAAAAAACAAGGGAAAAAAGCGCTGATTTAGTTTGTATCTGATTTAGATTTAGTTATTGTTAGAGATGAGTTAGTTATATGTATCTGATTTAGTTTGTTTGACATGAGGTAATTACATGTGAATTGAACTATAATGGTGTATATATATTATTTTGGATTATAATGGTATTATATTAGTATGTATATATATATATATATATATATATATATATATATATATATATATATATATATATATATATATATATATATATTGTCCTACCTATGGTTGAAAATATTACAGGTTGAAAATATATTACAGGTCAAAAATAAATATAGGTTGAAAATATTACATGTTGAAAATAAATTACAGGTCAAAAATATTACAGGTTGAAAATAAATATAAATTACAGGTCGAACTGGGAGGCTTAAATTTTAGGTTGCACTTTAAAATACTTCGTTTAGCAACGACAACGCTTTCAAAAACGCTCTTAAAGGGCTACCTACGAAAGCGCTTTATAACTAAAAGCGCTGCCTAAGATAAAAAAAAAGCATAAAAGGTAAAAAAAGCGCAACCTACGAAAGCGCTTCTGGAAAAAGCGCTGCTATAGGGGGCTACGAGAGCGCTTTTTTGGATAAAAGCGCTGCTATAGGGGAGGCTACGAGAGCGCTTTTCTGGAAAAAGCGCTGCTATAGGGGGGGCTACGAGGGCGCTTTTATGGAAAAAGCGCTGCTATAGGGGGGAATACGAGAGCGCTTTTCTGGAAAAAGCGCTGCTATAGGGGGGGCTACGAGGGCGCTTTTATGGAAAAAGCGCTGCTATAGGGGGGAATACGAGAGCGCTTTTCTAAAAAAAGCGCTGCTATAGGGTGGGCTACGAGAGCGCTTTTGGAGTTTCAAAAGCGCTGTCGTTACCTACGGCAGCGCTGACTTTGGCAGCGCTTTTAAGCGCTCTAAAAGCATAAAAAAGCGCTTTAGAAGCCCTTGCACGTTGTAGTGTTTGTTTGTTTAGATATAAATTTAATTGATTTAAGTGGTTATTATTATTATTATTATTATTATTATTACTATTATTATTATTATTATTATTTGGCAATTAATATGTTCATTTGGTTATTGACATTTTAGTTTTTAGTGATGTTTTATTGATGTTCAACTAGGTTGAAGAAAATAATCGACATGTTAAATAAATATAGTGAAATAATTTATAGAAAGCATATTTTAGCTTCACCAGCAACTCAAGAAGTGTTGGATCCACTGAATAGAGGTGTATGGTTTTTCAAATCTATAATATAAGAAAATTAATGGTATTTATGATTCAAATATTTTTTATTAAACAATGGTATACGGGAAATAATTTATTATTAATATATATATTTTTATATACGAAAATTTATTATTGATCCAAATATTTTTTATTAAAAAATGATGTACGAGAAAAAAATGTATTATTGATCTAAATATTTTTACATACAAATATTTTTATAAATGATGCCTAAACAAAAATAATATTTGTATACGGGAAATTTTTTTTATTATTGATCTATATATTTTATATACAAAAAATGGTAGTTATGATTCAAATATTTTTTATTCAAAAATAATATACGGTAAAAAAAATTTATTATTGATCTAAATTTTTTTCACCTACTATTTAAAATAAACATATTATGTAAACAAATGCGCGAATATACCAGAACCCGTGCGTATGCACGAGTTTGTTACTAGTTTCTATAAGAAATAATTTGGCTCAAAATAAAACAATTTATAATATTTTTAAAAGATTTAATCGATTAATCATAGGGGATGCCCAATTAACCAAACTAAATTAAAATAGTTTAAGTTTTATTGAATAAAAATAATAAATCTAATTTATATTTAAAAGGTAAATTTAGTTTTATAATAAAGATGGGATGGGATGAAGCATCTATTCAAAGGGTAATCAAAGTACTTTTTTTTAAGAATTTCTTTATAGACCTCCTAGTCTTTTGGTCACCCCGCGGCGAATTTTCTAGAATGCCCCTTTATTTCGGAAATACATTTCCGAAAACACCACTTCGGAAATGCATTTCTGAAAAAATATGCGTTTTGCTGTTTAAATAAAACAACCTCCCCCATTTCCATTTTACCCTAAAACATCAAATTTTCTGAATTTCTCAAGCATTTGCATTTCACACTACAAAAACTACTTGAAAACAACATTCTATTGCTCTCCAACATTCAAATACCACTTCTAAAGCACCTCCAACAACACCTCAAATCTGTAAGTTTTCAAAACATGAAATTTAGGATTGAATTTGATATTAGGGGTGTTAGAAATTAGTAAAATGTAGTATATTTAAGTTATTATATGTCATTAAGTATAGTTAGATAGGAAAAATTGCATTTTGAACCACTTAGGGCAAAGGGGGAAGGTTCTGCAACAATGGTGTTCGCAGGGGGGTTTTGGAAGTACATTTCCGAAAAGACCTCCCAGACCAGTTTTCGGAAATGTACTTCCGAATTTAACCATAAATGTTTTTTTTAAATTTTTTATTGTTTCAATTTTTCAATGGATTTCTAATGGATTTCAATTTTTCAGGAAAATGGAAGGCAACCCCGCACGACTTAGACAGGGCAGAGAGACACAGACAGCGTCGTCTAGACGCGAGCGGGCAGCGCAGCTGGCATCGACGCAGGGACGGGGTAGACTACGAGTACCCGTTCATATGGATGAGCCTGGTTCCTCGTCTGGATCAAGGAGTCGGCTGGCTCGGGTATCTTCTTCTCGCCGGGAGGAGGTACGGGAGGAGGAGGAGGAGGAGGTGAGATACCAGGAGGACGAGGAGATACCTGATATTGATCCTCCGCACGGGGAGGAGGAGGAGGAGGAAGGCTACCCGGGAGGGCCTACGGACACTTCCGTGCTGATTTCCTACCACGAGCACGTCGCTCGACGTGTCCAGGAGGGAGATATATTTTTTTTAATTAAACAGACTTTATTATTTAACCGTTTTTGATTTAGATTTTTATTTCACATTTTCTTCACGGTCTAATTAACAATCTTTTTTGTTTTTGTTTTTGTTGTAACCGTAAAGGGCGACGCTAAAAATAGTGAACCACGCGTGGAAGATTTTTGATCTGTTTAAACCAAAGGCGCAGTGGTTTAATGATGTGGTGACTGCTTCTGGGCTCGGTGGGTTGTGCATGACCGGGTATTCCACTATCAGCCACGGCATGCAGGGGGCTTTCGTGGAGCGGTGGCATCGGGAGACGTCTTCTTTCCACTTACCGGTTGGGGAGTTGAAAATTACATTACACGATGTTCATTTTCTGCTCCACCTGCCGATCAGAGGGAGACTGCTGCACCATTCCTGGATCTAGAGGGTCGAGGCGATCGAGTGGATGGTCGACTATCTGGGTATGGACCCATACATGGCTGAGTTTGAGTGCAGGACGACGAGTGGGGCCCATATCTGGTTCTCCAACTTGAGAGAGTTGTATGAGAACCACCTGGTGGCGGCGGCGGAGTCCGAGCAGGCGGAAGACGAGCTTTTTATGGAGTATCACCGTGCATGCGCTCTCCGGTGATGGTTCATGTTTTTGGTAGGCACTGCACTCTTTGTGGACAAGAGTGCAACATAGGTCGACGTGACTTATCTCCGCTACTTCATGAACCTGACTACCATTCACCAGTGGAACCGGGGGTCAGCTATTCTGGTATACCTATACCAGAAGCTGAATGAAGCCTCCAACTGGAGGACCAGGCAGTTAACTGGATCTGCCACACTCCTGAAGGTACGTTTCTTTTTAATTATTTCACATTTATTTATGGTTCGTATTTATTTTTAACATGTTATCGTATTTGTGTTTCAGGGCTGGATCATCTCCTACTTCCCCCGCATCCACGGCTTCGCCACTGATGCTGCGTACGATGACACTTTTCCCAAGGCCGCCCGATACGTTCTCCAAAGGGGGAACAACGCAGTGGGACCATGTCGCGGGTACCTTGACCGCACAGCTCACGATGACATTCGTTGGACGTCATTCAGTGACTACACTGTTGTTGTCCCATTTGACCGCATCGCGTTATACTCTGGCTGGTTGGCATGCGGGGCCAACACCATGGTGAGGTATCTACCGGAGCGGTGCATGCGGCAGTTTGGACGTGTGCAGATGATACCAAGGTCACCGTTTGAGGCTGCTCCCGACACAGTTACCCGAGTGGAGCTCACTGCCATATTTGAGGACTGCGCGTATCATTTGGTCCCGGAGGAGTATCGTCGCATGTAGGCCACCCAGGAGTGGCATTGTGTAGAGGGGTACGTGACATGGTTCTATCGGGTGTCACATCTTCTAATGACACCCGACGCTCCCGGAGCTCCTAGGCCACCATATGAGGAGATCTTGGAGAACCAGCAGACTGAGGATGACCATGCCATTAATCTCATACTGATATGCCAGCGGATAGAGATGCTTGGGCGGGACGCATTGGACCGAGGTATCATCGCGCAGGGCGGTCCAGAGGCGGTTGCAGTTGTGGAGAAGATGGTCGGTGACACGGGCGGTGCGGCGGCATATACCAGGCAGAGGAGGTCCCAGGGCGTTAGGGTTAGGCATACTCAGTAGGGGGGTCCGGTTTATTTTTCTTGGACTTTATTATATTCGGTTTGTATTTCTTGACATTTACGTACATTTTCTCACACTATTAATATTTTATTCAGCTTGTATATATAATATTAGTATTTTATACTGATATGTCGCTTATTTTATTCGGGTTATATTTTATTTATATCAAGCACTGTTTATTGCAAGCGTTTTCGTTTAATTAAAAATACGGGACTAAACGTTGTTTAGAAAACACAAAAATAAAACAATTTCTGCATATTTCGGAGATGTATCTCCGAAAAGATCAAAAAATGTGAAAAGGGTATTTTCGGATATGTATCTCCGAAAACACCCCCATTTTCGGAAGTGCATTTCCGAATTTTGCGAAAATTTTGAAAAAAAAATTACTTCGAAAATGCATTTCCGAAGTAGGGGTATTTTTGGTTTTTCGCTGGAGGTTCTCCCCATAGGGGGTCTCCAAAGAAATTCTCTTTTTTTTTACCCTTCATATAGGACTGGACAAGGACCCGCGGCCCAATCTAAACCGCATAAAACCATGAAAATATATTGAGTTGGACGGGTTCCATTGGGCCTTTGGGTTGCACGGGTATAGTAATCGGGTTAAACAGGTTTAGATGGGCAGGCCCGGGTGGAAAAGACTGGACCGTGGGTACCCTGACCCGCCCGAGTAATGTTTAGTGGATGAGTTTTCTTACTTATCTCACTCACTCACTCAGCAGCCACATGTAAGTGATAAACCCTAGCAGAGCTTCTATGTTTTTTTTTACTCTCGTCTCCTCACGTAAACATCGCAGACCACAACCATTGCTCACCACCATCAACTCCACCACAAAGAACAACACCACCACTACCACACTACAATCACTCTCATCTCGTTTTGTCACTCACTTTCCGAAAAAACAACACCACGACGACGAGCAATACGACTGCAACGAGCAACTCAACCACCATCTTTTTGAAGTTCCGATCTTTGATCTTCAGAAGTTTGCAAGGTTGGTTTTTTTATTCAGTTTTAGATTTTTGATGTAGGGTTTAAATCATTTTTGTATTAGTTTTCTAATATTTTATGTTATTGTTTCATTTCATTACAACGATTTGGACATCTACAATCTCATATCTACATGAACATTTTCTGATATCTACCGCTCATTCATCATTTTTCTTCTTGACTACAAGGTAAAGAGGCTTTAGTACCCTGTCTGTCATGAACCATCTATCCTAAATAAATGATAGTTTTTGGATATTGTTATTTGTTGTTTTGATTTGGACTACATAAATTGTTGTTTTCTGATATTATTTTTGGTTGTTTTGATTTTGACAGATGGAACATTTCATAGAGCAAGAGGACCCATCTAACCATGTAAGTTTTTTGAGGAAAAATTATAAGTTTCATTATCTGTTTTTGTTTGTGTGTTTGAAAGTTGTTTTACAGTATACATTATTGTTTTACTTTCAAGTGAATTGAAAGATGTTTCTTAAGTGAATTGAAAACCTGTTTTGGTGCTTGAAAAGAATTGAATTGAGTATGTGTGTACTACGAAGAAAGAAAGAGTATAAGACATGTCCATTTTGAAAACATGTAATTTAATAAAAAAATGTACTGGTTATTAACTTACATAATGGTCCATTTCTAAGTGGCTTTGAACACAAACTGAGAGTATATCCTTTCATTTTGGGTCCTTCTTTTTGGGTCTGGCCTTAAATCTAAAACATGAAATAAAATTATAGTTTATGATATGTATTTGTTCTTCAGGTAAATGGTGCAAAAGGGTCTTTGTGTTGGGGTATACAGGCTATAGATTTCAAGATTTTGTGTGCAGCAGTAGTTTAGGAGCTGTTGTTTCTTCATCAGATGTGAATCCTGGAATCCTCCGCCGTCAAGTTATTGGGTTTTTAGATCTTTAATTGGATCATTTCTATGATTCATCAAGGTATTAATTTCAAACTTTTAATAAAACTATTGTACTTTCGAATGACATGTTTGTTAGAATGATTCAACTTGAAGTTAAAAAATCAAAAGATTACTTAAATCTAATTATTCTATATTAATGTAGATGTGCAGTTCTGCATATTTCATGCTCAATCAGTATGATATGCCTTATGAATATAATTTTAATGTATTTTTCAATTTTACATGCAGGGCTCCTCATTTATTGCACGGTCTCGGTTAGTCGCACTTAAGTAATGCAAATGCTGATAGAAGCTCTTGGTGAGTGTCTCTAAAGCTAAACTCTAAGTTTGTTCAATTAGCTTCATTTTCTATGTCTTAAATATATAACGAGTTATTGATTCTTAACTATATACACATTATACTTTATAGTTGAATTTATGTTGATAATCTTTCTCATTTTTGATAAATTACAGTGCTGGTTGAATATATGGGAAAGGAGTCAAATGCATAAGGCCATTACCATTGCACTAAAATAATGCAAATGCTGATAGAAGCTCTTGGTGAGTGTCTCTAAAACTAAACTCTTAAGTTTGTTCAACTCTAAATTTGTTCATTTAGCTTCATTTTCTATGTCTTAAATATATAACAAGTTATTGATTCTTAACTATATACACATTACAGTGCTAGCTGAATTTATGTTGATAACCTTTCTATTTTTGATAAATTGCAGTGCTAGTTGAATATATAGGAAAGAAGTCAAATGCAGAGGGTTGACCATTACCATTGATAGTAGTTTATTATTTAAGTTTTAGTTATTTGTTGTAAGTTGAATTATGTTATGCTGGATTTATGTTGTATTAACGATGGAATTATGTTCAATTTATGTTAAGGTCATATATAGACAATTGGATGATAGGTCATTGATAGACAATTAGATTTATGTTGGAATTCATTACTCAGTAACTTAATTTAAGTTGTAATTAATTTTTAGCTCAAAATGTATTATTGGACTCAATTAAAAAAATAACCCAATAACCCAATTAAACCGTGTGTATTAACCTGTGATCCGTGCTAACCCAACCCGTCCAAACCGATTGTGAAAATGGGCCTATATATCTAAATCGCGGGTTGGGATGTGCGTGGCTTTTAGGCCCGAAACCGCCCAAACCAGCCCGTTGTCCAGCCCTTTTCGTACATAAAATAAAATAAGCATTAAATACTTTCCCAGATCCATGTGACTCGTTTAATACTTTTTCAGAGACAATATGCATTCTCACGCCCCATCAAATTCCCTCTTATGGTATGTACTTGATTATTGGACTCTATCACTTTTCTTATATCTAGAAATTAATTCATGTATCTAAATACTCACTAGATAATGAGCACGTGTTTAATACATTACATGATGTTGAATAACAATTTTAATATTATATGTCATATTTATATAAGAATTTCTAAAAAAATCTAGAAAATTAGATCTTAGTCTAATTAGTTGAGAAAATAATTTCATAAATTTCTAGTTGTGAATAGACACATACATGATCTTTTAGTCGATGCAACAATTCATGTTATAAAAATTCAATTTCTCAAATTTTTTTTTGGAAACACCCAAATTTTACTGGATTAAAAAAACTTCTGATTCTTCAAAATTAATTTTGTATCATAATACATCTGAGATGACCCAACCAATTTTATCAACCATACACTTAAGTGTAATCTGTAAACTTATGGTTTACAATAATAAATATGATTCTATTCTTCTTATTTGTATCAAACCATAGTAAATAATAAAATTATTTATATAAACTATATTTTAAAAATGGATGACATATAATTTAATTACAATTTTGACATCTAAATAAAAAATTTATAAATTTTGATAATAATAATAATAGAGTACATAAAACACATGACTACGTTTTCTTACGTTTTATGTATAGAGAATGTAGAGTACAAAAATTATTCAACAAATATAAATAATTCTACATATTTTATCCAAGAATAATAAGTTAATGAATAAATTTGAAATAAAAAAGAAAATAAATATTTGTTATTAGAAAATTGAACAAAAGAAAATACATGTATACTATAAAATGTATTATTTAAAAAAAATAATTTATTCAAACAAATCACCATTAAAACTTATATTTACAATATAAAAATTTCAAAAATAAATATATAACTGACAGAAAAAAATCATTTTATAATTGAAGGATTCGTTTTATTTTTATTTTTATAAAATACACTAATAAAAATAACACGAATTAATAAAAATATTGATAATCTTAAATTATCAAATCAATACTTGTCAATCTTAATAAAATAATCATAAAACTATAACATTATGTTATAAAATAAATATTAAATTAATCATATTAATTTTTTCAATCAATAATTTATAACAAATTAATAATATTTAGTTATGATATATATATATATATATATATATATATATATATATATTGTTAAATATTAATAAATTTACAATCATGAATATTTTTTTAAAATAGTTATTCAATATTTCAATCACAAATCTTTTATTAATAAAAATATTAATATTTTTCATCCTTCTGAGAAACGTTAGCATTATTGATTTAATCATTTCGGGATTCTCTAATATTATTGATACATTTCTTCTGAGATTGATTAACATGATTGATGCAATTCTTTTGGAATCCATGAAAATCGCCATGGATACTTTTCTGAGTAATGGAAACAAAATATTCATTTTTATCAATTCTCAAGGATAATCATTCTTTAATTAATGCATAATGCATAAAATAAATTATTCTTTGAACAATCCTCTAGGGATCCTTTATAATATATATATAATTTTTTTTAAAAGATAGATCATAAATCATCAAACAATGATAAAGATAAACATTATGCGTAAAATTCTCCAGGAATATTTTATAAGCTCTTCAGAAATTATATAAATTATTATTTTGCTATCCTTCTGAGATGTTTCTTAATCTCTTTAGAATCTATATAATAAATTATTATTTTTCTATTCTTCATGGATGCTAGATAAGTTCTTTAGGAACCATATAATAAATTATTAATTTTCTATCTTTCAAAAATGTTTGATAAGTTTTTCATAAATTATATAAAAAAAATTATTTTGCTGATCTCTTTCGGAGAGATGTTTAATAAGTTATTGAGCAAGTATATAATAAATTCAATATTTTCCTTCAGAGATATTTGATAAATTCTTTAGAAACTATATAAAAAACTCATTATTATCTTTAAAAAATATTTGTTAAATTCTTCAAGAACTATATAACAAACACATTGTTTTTGTAATCCTTCAAGAATTATTTGATAATTTAATAAGATATGATATTAAAATTCAACATGAATAATGAAAAATAATAAAATAATATTACCTCTGATAGTTACGGCTTCAATTTTTTATTTATTTTTAAATTTGGTAAAGTTTCGTACTGATAACGTGTTATAAAATTAGTAAGAAGCAATATATAATATACGAGTACAGACGAAGGTTATGAAATTATTAAAAAACAATATAATATAAGAGTAGAGACGAAAGAGAGAAATATAAGAGAGAGATATTATTGTATTATTCTTATTATCAATGTATGATTCAAGTACAATATAAGTCATATTTATAAGATATATGAAATCTTTTAATTAATGGACATCCATAATCATGTTATTTATAACAATTCAATTTTTTTTATTAATACATTTTAATAATATATATGAAATGATCAACTGAATAATTTATTATAACACATAGATGAATTAATAAAAATTGGATGAGATGAAGTATCTTTTGAAAGGATAATCAAAGTCCTTTTTGTTAACCAATTAGAAATAAAATAGAAAGGACGATCCAATAAACCCTGTCCCACCCATGATAACAGAGGATGTACTTTGTTATTCCAAAAAATAGAGAAGAAATAAAAGATCAGATCACATTGTACGGATTTGAAAGAAAGAATGAAAGAAAAAAGGCAAACAAGAGGACGACTCATGCATGTGACTCGTTTAATACTTTTTCAGAGACAATATGCATTCCCTCTAGCTTTCTCACGCCCCCATCAACTTCCCTCTTATTGGACTCTGTCACTTTTCTTATATCTAGGAGTTAGGACTTAATTCATGTATCTAAAATCTAAATATTCACTAGATAATGAGCACGTGTTTCTGCATGTAAATGATGTCTTATATAAAACTAGATTTGAGTTTCATAATGCACCACTATAAAACAAATTTTCCCATATATAGTACTAGCAAATATTGTCTTTTGCTTTTTGACCAATGGCTTTGTCCATATATAGCCAATTTTGTTTAACAAAGTGTTTCTTCTCTAAAATAGGTTTTTTCTAAAGGATAATGATAGAGAGCTTAATTATTAGTTAAATAAGAATTTTGAGTAGTTTTGATATATTAAGAATTATTTTATATTATTATGTTTCTAGAATATTCTTAGGACACTTTGGGCTTTAATTAGTTAATGGGCCTTTAGTTATTATATTCTACTACTATATATGTACTCATTGAGAAAGGGCAAAATTATCAAAGAAATCAAAGTTATCTTTATTTTAATTTCCTTTACTTTTAATGTTCTTCCCCTTTTAGTTAGAAAACCCTAATTTTATAGTCTTGATAGGAATCTTCCTATCAATTGGTGCTTTCATCCATGTACTCAAATCCTCCTATGGATTATCCTTATCATAAACCTTCATCTCATCAATGGAGTATTCCTCCTACCTATCCCACAAACCCCTCTTTCACAACTCCTACCACACCTTCATTTCCATCATTTCCATGAGAACTTTTCTCACCCTATTACACAAATCCATATGCTCCAACACCATCACCATATTTGTATTTTAATCATGGATATACACCTCCTCCACCTAACCCATATTCATCCTATCCTACATCTCATTATTCATCCTACTACAACAATTTCTATCAATTCCAAAACCCAACAAACAACTCCTCCATACTTGGTCCTAAATTTCAAACTCATTCTAACAATAGAAGAGGTTTTGAGAAATATTTGCACATGTTTCCTCTCTGTTTTAAGAAAAACTCAAAAAAAAACTGCTTATCCTTATCCTTGTTTCAAGAAAAGATCCAAAAAAATCTCTCAGAAACCCATTCAATCCTTAACCCATCTCTCCACCTCCCGAAAACCGCCATTCCTTTCTTCCAACCCTTTATCACCTTCCAAACCCGAAAAGGAAAACAACAACCCAAATTTCACTCTCCCATTTCAAAAAGAAAAATCCCACACAAAAATTAGGGATTTAACCCAACTGAACAACCCAGAACAACACCTGAAAGATGAATCTCGAGGCGTGGCTATTACAGAAGAGCATTGTGTAGTTTCTAATGGTTCTGTTGATGAAAGGAGGAAAGTTGATGTCGTTGAATGGCTCTGCCGCAAACAAGAACTTGCCGCCGCCACCGCCGCCGCATCAAATCTCTCAGTTGAAGATGACCCCCTTGCCGTCAATTACGGCTTCGTCCCGCTCATTGAGATCCAATCAAAGACCTCTGTTGATGTCAACGAATGGACACGAGTTGAGGCTCTCGATGATTCAGTAGCGCACAAACCTGTCAAAATCCAGGGGAGGGCACAGACTATTCGACCATTGGGGAAGAAGATGGCGTTCTTGGTCATCAGAGAAAACGGTTTCACGGTACAGTGTTTGGTTCAGGCACAACCTGCTAATTTTGTTGATTTCTCTCTGGGCGTTGATACTTCTAGAGAGGTGAGCGTACCTGCTGGATTCTGTGAGATACTTGGATTTCGATCCTCACATGGTATTATTTCTCATACGGGAATCATAAGTGTTTCATCAAGTCTGGACACTATTGGTTGGTTTGCAAAGGATCATGATATATTGCATCGAGTTGGGCATATACTTTTGCAAGCACCATTTGTAATGCAACGCAATCTCAGGCAAATAATTATCGCCGATGACTGTTTTCAACACCTAATTGTTCCTATTAACAAAACTTCTCAAGTGGTGATTAAAGTTGCTGAGAAGTTTTTTGGAGAGCAAGTACTGAAGCATATTAATCTTGAAGACTATATAAGTTCTAAAGTTCCCAGCTTGAAGTCTTGTTCCATCCAAAAAACAAATGGCGTACTAAAATTTGCGGTGTCGGAAGTAAAGATTGAAAACTATAAATTTGTTAAAAGTGAGTTGCGTGTTGTTGTAAACTCACTTTTTAAGGATGAAGGAGTTTTGGTGATCCCTGCTGTAGTTAAACCACCTCCAAAATTAGGTGGAAAGGAGATCCTATCCCGGGATAGATCCAAAATTTGTTTCAAATCATTGATGGGAGCTTCTGCTGCTGATTTGTTTGATTTGTTGGCTCAGATAGAGCATTTTGATGTTTTGCCGAATACCGCTTCGTTTAATTTGGTTCTTAAGGCTATGCATCAGATCGGGGAAACGCTTGTTGTTGAAAAGCTTCTCAAACAGATGTTACAGCTAGGATATACTCCTAATCAACAAACTGAACTCGGGCATGTGGGTTTTCTTTGTTTATGGTTAGCAAGGTTTGTTTTTCCTTCAATTTCAGATTCTAGTATCGACCCGCGTGTTTTTCATATTGCTATTCATTTGTCTCAAGGTAGAAGAATGGCTCTTGCACCTTCTGTTCTTGCTAGCATTTATCATAATTTGAGTTTGCTTAAAGAAAAACTAGGTTCTTTTTCTGTGAAGGATTTGGATTTTAAAGTTAATGGTTTATTTCAGTTTGTGCAACTATGGTTATTTGAAAGGTTTCCAATTCTTGCTCCAACTTGTCCTAATCAACTAAAAAAGGGTGAACCTAGAGCTGCAAGGTGGCACAAGCTTAATAATGTCGGTTTTGACTTCATTGTGTCTGCTTTGGAATCGAAAGAGAATTTTTGGTGGCGTCCTTACATCAATGATTTGAAAAATTGGTGCTCTGTCTCACATTACAAAGAAAATGAACAATTTGTTGATGATGGTTCAAATTGTGGTTTAGCAAAGGAATTGAGGTGTTTCGGAGTGTGTTTGTATGCTGATGAGATTTTCGGTTTGGACTGTGTTGAGAAGTATATGCCATATAGGGTGGCAATGCAATTTGGAATGGATCAAGATGTACCTCCTTGTGAATTTACTATTATGAGTCCAAGTTGTAAAGGAAAGTTTAGCATTCATGTTCCTGTTAAATGTTATAAGCCTTCTGTGTCATTGGAATATCATAATTGGTGGAACAACAATTTAACATCTTTAAGTGTTATTTTTCAACCTTGAGGACAAGGTTGATCTTGGAGGGGTGAGTAATGATAGAGAGCTTAATTATTAGTTAAATAAGAATTTTGAGTAGTTTTGATATATTAAGAATTATTTTATATTATTATGTTTCTAGAATATTCTTAGGACACTTTGGGCTTTAATTAGTTAATGGGCCTTTAGTTATTATATTATACTACTATATATGTACTCATTGAGAGAGGGCAAAATTATCAAAGAAATCAAAGTTATCTTTATTTTAATTTCCTTTACTTTTAATGTTCTTCCCCTTTTAGTTAGAAACCCTAATTTTATAGTCTTGATAGGAATCTTCCTATCAGATAATATTTAAAATATTCTCGAATAATGTCCCAACCTTTAATTTGGATTGATGAAGAAATGAAGTAAAAATTAAAATGGTATAATGAGAAAGATGAAAAAAATAACGAATATGACATCCGATGAAAATATAGCAAGTGTGAGGAAAAAAATAATCCCACATTATAAACAAATATGGTGACTTGAGCATTTATAAGTGGCAGAGCTCACTCACCTATCATGATAGGTGATCACCTTAAAGTTTTAGGTGAACAAGTGGTGTGTCTCCCACAAATGTGTGTTGCTCAAAAGAAAGTCTCACTAAAAAATAAGAATGCTCCTCACTCAACCCTCCTCTAATTGTTGCGCTAACGACATCTTTAATTTGTTCTTCCTATCAAATTTAATGCATTTTAAGATTAGTAAAAAAAGTTTGAGTTTAATGTAGAGTATTGTGCAAAAAATCAACTACCCTTTTTATATAAAAAAAATGTATTTTCTTCTTAAATATGCTTTCTTAAAATAAATTTAAATACTAAATTTTTTTAATATAATTTTTAAATATTTTTTCAGTTGGCACTATGAGATTAATTAAATATATATATATATATATATATATATATATATATATATATATATATATATATATATATATATACTGTATTAGTATTTAAATTTGTTTTAATATCCACTACTACGATAAAACGCTTTTATCTCAATTGTGAAAGAGCTTTTACTTCTGCTGGATGAGCGAGGTAATAAAGAATATTATAAAAAATGCGTTTTTTTTCTTAGACAAATGATCGAGGAGAAAAATTGGAAAGTGCATCACTTTTTTTCTCAGTTGGATGTCTCAATTAAAGAGAAAAGTGACACTGGTCATACATTCATTTTTAGTAACATCCTTTTAGTATTTTCAAATGGATTCGAAATATTAAATAAAATTTAAAGGTTGCATGTTTAGTGAGCGGTTGGTGAAACAAATATTCCACATAAGTTATAATAAACTAAAATGTTAGTTGTTGTTGAGGACGTGCAAGGTGGGCTACCGCACATGGCCTCTAAACTTTTATGATTAAAATATAGTTAAATAGAGCCTCATAAAATATTTATTAGGTTAAATCATGATTAAATAGGGCCCCTACTTTCTTTGTTATGGTTAAACTGTAGCAACTCTACACAAGACCTCCAAAAACATGAGACTGCTTTAAATGTATATATCACCACAATTGAAATTTTCAACTGTGGTGAAATATTGTGCGCTAACAGTTTTACTACGGTTGGAACTTACATCTGTGGTCAAACGCATTAATCACCCAAAATGCTAACACTGAGTATCAAACCCATGACCATTCCACCTTTACTTACGGTTGGTTTTTTCAACAGTGGTGAAATGTTGAGGGCTATTATGTTTTTACCACGGCTACTAGCCTGAGGTGGAAAATAGGATACTTACTACCTCACCCTTTGTTACCACAAACCTCAAACCTTGGTAAGATCCTTCTCCCAACCGTGGTGAATATTTTGTTGTACGGCTTTATTACTCTTGAAAAAAATAATAAAGAAATTTCTTATTATTATTAATAGATAATTTGATACAAGTAATAAGTTCTAATAAAACTATTAGTCTCTAGAGCTTACTTCAACACACCAGAAAATGGTTCAGGAGCCTCATATGCCAGAAGATGTTGGATCTGTCTTTTAGGTCGGATGATGAAGCAATGAGGACCTCGTCTCAACATTGGCTCCTCCTTACAACTGTCACTACTAGAAAAACTTAAAATAGTGACAAGCATTAGAGACAGATTTAATTCGGTGTCTAATAGAGAATTAAATCGAGACGGATTTTTATATATTGGACCAATTTTTAAATTTTGAGTATCAGAGACGGAATTTAGTTTCGTCTATAACTTATTCCATCAATAATTCCGTCTCAAAATAAAAAATATTATTTTTTAAGAATTAAAAATATTTCAGAGACGGATTTAGAGATGAAAATAATTTATATGATATTATATCCCTTTCTATTTTCGTTTCTAGCTAATCAAACTTCTAGACCAATCATAACCTTTCTAAATGAAGATAAGTGTTATTTAATATAGTTTAAAATAAAAATGGTTAAATAAATAAATAAAAACTTAAATGTATTTTTCAATAAAAAAAACTTAAAGCTAATTATCAAAAACATATTTTATGATTAAATTTCAATATTTTATAGATGTGTTTCTTAACTCTTAATTGATAAATTGAAGATATAGGTTGTACTTATTCCAAAGTTTAAAATTATGGTCTTTAGAATGATATGGTTGCATTAATATTATTTTTAAAAGTAATACTTTTACTCATTTGCAAGTTTAAAATTTATATATTTGTAGAGTTTGTTTAATTTTAATTATAAAAAAAATAAAAATACAAATAGATGTGAGTTCTAATTAGAAGTCATTTTTGTGTTGAATTTTATTTTTTATGGAAACTATCTTTTTGATGAATAAAATATTATATTAATAAAATTGGGGAGTAATTTTTTTAAACATTGGAATAATAATAATAAAAAATGTCAAAATGTTAAATTTCAAGGGGTAAATATATAAACCGTAAAGTTTGAATGAAAAATGGCTCTACTGGCTTAGCACACAGTTCTGTTCAATCAAAATTTGGTTTTTTTTCTTCTGTTTATTTTAAGAAAAAAATGCCAATATTTGGAGTCTAACAAGTGTCCTTTCGCTCTTCTAAAACTACCTTTGCCAATTGAGCTATTGCAAGTTATGTTTATTTCTCTGCAATTAAATTTATTAATAAATAGTAAAATTTTCATTAAAACTTAAAATACATCTATGTTAGAACCCAAAACTTCCCTCCCTCACTTTTCATCGAAAACCTAAATTTTCCATCTTCCTTCTCGAATTTCATAGAAACCCTAACATAACATTTCATAGCAAACCCAAACTTTTCATTTGATTGAACATCGAGTCACCTCCATTTGCTTGTCTTCAACCTTCAAGCCTCCACAACTTGGTACATAGACTGAGTTCTTCCTCTATTAGCTTCGCATGATTTCCTTTCTTGAAGAGGTTTTGTTTTTACTCGCTAATATGATTCATTCTCGTTCATATCAGGTTTATTCCTTTCTCGCAAGTTCTTTAGGTGAGGTTAGTTTCTTTTCATCAATGTCAATTTAAATTTGGCTGATTAATTTATGCTTAGTTAGAAAGCCATTGAGTAATTTTTTTCATGGGTACCACATTTTCTATTTTTTTTTCATAAGAAGTGTACATAGGTTTGGTTTAGTTCATCCGCAACATTACACTCCTGTCATCAAAGCTTGCAGTGGTACTTATCTGTGTAGAAAATCCGACTATATCTTGGAGCCCTCTGTACTTTATTATTGGATTTTGAAATTTCTTTGCAAGTTTAACACCTACTTTTTTTAATCTTTTTCATTAGTATTAGCATATGTGTTGTAAATATTATTAGTGAAAAATTAGTCATGAAATTTGTTGGTCTCGTATCTTCAACATTTTAACAATATTTTATGATATCCCAAAATCTGAAATGGGAGAAAAAAATATTAAGAAGAGTTATGAATTTAATTTACAAATTAAGTGGTAGATTAGATGCCCTTATGAGCTAAATTATGTTTGTTTCCTGTAGCAAAATTATATGTTGTGACCTTCCAAAGTTCAAACCAGTGTAGAGAATGATTGATGTGTCTTAAATCCTAAGATGTTGGATTGTAATTTTGAAACTATAATGTTAAATCAAATGATAGCAGTGGCAATGTTTTTAAATTCTTGTATATAACTAGTAACAGACCCATATGCACGGGTTCTGTTCGGTTACGCGAATTTGGATATATCATTTATTTTATATAAAATGTCAAAATAGAAAAAAAATATTTAGATAAATAATTGATTATTTCGTATATAAAAATATTTAGATCAATAATAGATTTTTTCCCGTATACCATTTTTGAATAAAAAATATTGGATCATAAATAACATTTTTCGTATATAAAAATATTTAGATCAATAATAGATTTTTTTTTTCCGTATACAGACTTCAATTTTTGTTTAGGTATCATTTACAAAAATATTTGGTAAATTTCGTATATAAAAATATTTAGATCAATAGTAGATTTTTTTTTCCCGTATATCATTTTTGAATAAAAATATTTGGATCATAAATATCATTTTACGTAAATAATAAATTTTTTTCGTATACAAATATTATTTTTGTTTAGGTATTATTTACAAAAATATTTGGATCAATATCAAATTTTGGTATATAAAAATATTTAGATCAATAATAGATTTTCTGGCCTATACCATTTTTTAGTAAAAAATATTTGGATCATAAATAACATTTTTCGTATATAAAAATAATTAAATTAATAATAGATTTTTTTCCCGTATGTAAACTTCATTTTTCTTTAGGTATCATTTACAAAAATATTTAGATCAATAGTAAATTTCGTATATAAAAATAGTTAGATCAATAGTTGATTTTTTACCGTATACTATTTTTTGAATAAAAAATATTTGAATCATAGATATCATATTTCGTAAATAATAGATTTTTTCCATATACAAATATTATTTTTATTTATGTATCATTCACAAAATATTTGGATCCATATTAAATTTTCCTATATAAAAATATTTAGATCAATAAAATATTTTTTCTCGTATACAATTTTTGGATAAAAAATATTTGATCATAAATAGCATTTCTCGTATATAAAAATATTTAGATAAATAATATTTTTTTTCCGGTATACAGACTTCATTTTTGTTTAGGTATCCTTTACAAAAATATTTGGATCAATAGTAAATTTCGTATATAAAAATATTTAGATCAATAGTTGATTTTTTCCTATATATCATTTTTGAATAAAAATATTTCAATCATAAATATCATTTTTCATAAATAATTGATTTTTTTCAGTATACAAATATTATTTTTATTTAGGTATCCTTCACAAAAAATATTTGGATCAATATTAAATTTTCCTATATAAAAATTTTAGATCAATAATAGATTTTTTTCCCGTATACAGTTTTTGGATAAAAAATATTTGATCATAAATAACATTTCTTGTATATAAAAATATTTAGATCAGTAATATTTTTTTCCGGTATACCGACTTCATTTTTGTTTAGGTATCATTTAGAAAAATATTTGGATCAATAGTAAATTTCGTATATAAAAATATTTAGATCAATAGTAGATTTTTTCCCGTATACCATTTTTGAATAAAAATATTTGGATCATAAATATCATTTTTCGTAAATAATAGTTTTTTTTCCGTATACAAATATTATTTTTGTTTAGGTATCATTTACAAAAATATTTGAATCAATATTAAATTTTGTATATAAAAATATTTAGATCAATAATTGATTTTTTGCCCTATGCTATTTTTGAATAAAAAATATTTGGATCATAAATAACATTTTTTCACATATAAAAATATTTAGATCAATAATAGATTTTTTTCCCGAATATAGATTTAATTTTTGTTTAAGTATCATTTAGAAAAATCTTTGGATCAATAGTAAATTTCGTATATAAAAATATTTAGATCAATAGTAGATTTTTTTTCCCGTATACCATTTTTGAACAAAAATATTTGGATGATAAATATTTTTTTTCGTAAATAATAGATTTTTTTTTCCGTATATAAATATTATTTTTGTTTAGGTATCATATATAAAAATATTTGGATCATTATAGAAATAGAGAATGAAGAGAAACTTGGTAAGTTTGATAAAATATGAGGGTTGTATATTTTAATAATAAAATTAAGAACTTTATTGTGAAAGACCAAATAATCACACTTTTAATGTCGTGGCAAAAAATCAAATAAGGGCATTGTAGACTTTTCCACAACCATTAAATTTTATATATAGGAGCTGATTTTTTTTCAAAAGAAGGGGTTATATTTGATATCAATGCCTTTCCACTATTTACTATGTACATGTTGTGGTGACCATAACAATTATGATGTCATGGTTGTAGAATGGCCACCGCTAGTTATGATGTTTTATAGTTTAGAGACTTTAACAATGCTATTTTTTTTTAATGAAACCTTGTATATATAAAAAGGAAACATTACAAAAACGGGATAAATAGTCCATCAAGAGGTAAACCTAAAACTAGGCATTCCTAGCCTATTAC
The DNA here is from genome assembly GCF_029867415.1 of Vicia villosa. Classification (NCBI taxonomy): domain Eukaryota; kingdom Viridiplantae; phylum Streptophyta; class Magnoliopsida; order Fabales; family Fabaceae; genus Vicia; species Vicia villosa. The sequence goes on from NW_026705038.1 coordinate 533,414, forward strand.
GAACACATTTCTTCCTAATGCCCAGAGGAATGGAATAAAAAAAGAAGAAGAGAGCTACTAGTAAGACCTATGTTAACAAAAAAGTCGGCACAAGAGTTACCCTCTCTTAATATATGAGAAATGAAAATATGCCTAGAAACGAAATAATTTATACAAAAATTCCAAGCTACTTTGACTTGCCAAGGGACTAGTACAAGCTTGTAGAAGGCCTGAACCACCAAAAGTGAATCTGTTTCAATCCAAAGGTTATTCCAACCTCTCTCCATAGAGATTTCCATGACACGGATAACCGCGACAAATTCAGCTATATACGAGGACGACCAAGGAACTGAATCCGCAAAAGCCAAAAGGAAATTCCCCCTAGAGTCTCTAAACAAACCTCCACAAGCCGCGGGGAGATTATTGTGATTGTAAGCACCATCACAATTGCATTTTATCCAGCCTAAATTTGGAGGATGCCACAAAACCTCCTTGATCATTGGAGCTTTAGGTGGCCTAATTTCCAGATTGAAAGCCTTCAGAAGTTTGAAATCATCAATAGAAGCATAGGAGCTGGCAGAAGAATTGTGAGACACGAGGCAAATGAAACTTTTAACCCTTTGAATGGTGTTTTTCAGATTGGGTTGCATATTGTTGAATCTCTCGAAATTAAGTGCATTATCGGTTCAGAGGCGAATATTGCTAAACCTAATAAAAATAAAAGATGAAGAAATTAAGAATAAATAAATACAAGGGCACTTAGCTTTGCATTTTGGATTTGATCTGACATGGTTGGCGGTCGGAGGTAGCTTCGAGATTAACCCTGAAAAATGGCAAAGGCAGAAAAATAGATGGAGTGAATGTATGCACAATTCAGAAAATATAAAGGGCAGACCCTAAAATCAAAGGAAACAAAATAGACTTTGAAATTTAAATGAATACTTAGCTTCGGATTCGGAAGGCGCGTGGTCGGAAGGCATGTAAAAAGCCAACCCTGAAAAGGCACAGAAAAAAGAAATATTCAGTGTAGGGTTATTCCTCGTACCCTAATCAGGTTTCGAATTGAATGTGAATTTAATTAATTATTGGTCTCGCGACCTAATTAATTAAATCAGGATTAAAAAATAAAATCGGGTGTAAAAATAATTTTTATGAATTTTTTTGGAATTTAAATAAAATAAATATGAATTTTTAAGGATTTTTAATAATTAAATCAAATTAAATAACTATTATTATAAATAATATATATATATATATATATATATATATATATTAAATATTATATAAAATAAACAAATAATAAATATAAATACATTTATATAAATTTTTTATATAATTTATACATATAAAACAATTTTTTTTATTTGAAGAAAACCATATATATATATATATATATATATATATATATATATATATATATATATATATATATATATATTAAAGATAAAATAAAAGGGCTATGTAATTAAAAATAAAAAAAATTCTGAAAATCTTAACTTTTGATTCAGTGTGGCTCATCCGTGATGGTTCATGATGCACCCTCACTCTGACATGCGTTGGATTGGCAGATCCAAGAATCTGAGGGCTACGATGGCAAGACACATCACACGCACATGGGCCATGAAGCACAGGATTTATTCATTTGAAAAAGGAAACGCGCGCATGGTGTCCAATGGGGAGCTGCCACCTCATCACCTTCTTCACCAGATTTCTGCAACAGAGCTATTACAGCGCTTGTTGCATGCGAGGTGTAAAAAGGCCTCTTATTTCACACTTGTAAAAATACAAACACCCCAAAACGCAACAAAAATTTGGCGCGACCCCATCATTGCCATCGTCTAGTGTCCCTGATCATCACCATGGCCCTGGTTTACCTAATTTTTGCTTAAACGAAAAGCCCTAATTTTGAATTCGAAAACTTAGCAATGGTGAAACTCGTATAACATGATATTAATGCAATTATTTTTCCAGAATTGATCATGGAGTCAACACATACACGAATATTCCATTAAAATTCAATCATGATGCATATATTAATGGAATCGAAGTCGATTCAGAAGTACCCAAACCGTGAGTTTTTGGAGACGTTTCTAGACGTGCAAATTGATGGCGATGATCTGAATAGCTTCAGCAACCTTCAATGAACGCGTTAGGATCCTCGAATCTCTCTGCAACCTCTTGTAATTCCAAAATCGAACTTGATTTTTTTCTTCACTTTTTGCACTCGGGTACGGGGTTTTTGGATGCAGAAATTCGTCCCCTTGTGATCTGGATTGTTTGTGTATATATAGGAGACTGAATTAGGGTTATAAAATTGGATGAAATCTCAATGAATCTTTGATTGCAATTTTGATTGGAATTTGATTTTTCTAGTTTCCAAATTTGGTCTAAATCCAATATTTCCCTCACTAATTTGCTTTGCACGAATTTTGTAGTGTTTATTGGATATTTGTGTGATTGATGATGATTGAAAAATAAGAACAAATCACATCTTTTATATTTAATACTTTTATATAATTAATTCATGATTTAAATGATTAAAATCATTAAATAATTAATAAAAAATAATATAAAATATAAGGATGTGATTCTTGGAACGTGCATGGACTTGGAATGAAGATTGGGTGAAAGGAAATGGGCCCATTTGGAAATATTTGAATCTTTGGACCTTTTCTCTGCACATTTGCCCTTGAAAATAGTCCAACTTTGACAAGATCTATCTCCCTCAATTTTTGAGGTATGGAGGTGTTCTAGGAATTTTTAGAAACATTAGAGAGTCCTTTAACCAGTGTCTTTGGTCTCATATCAAAATTCTTTCCCATGCTCCTTATATGACCTTTTGAAAAAAGTGTCTTTTGGTTGACTTTTGAAAAGGACCTATAATGTTTTAGTCCATATCTCTCAAATTAAGCATTTTTAGACTTGGCATGTGAGAGACAAAGTTGTAGAGAATCAAATTTCCTTTAATATGAGCTTTGGATGGGAAATTTTGGATGTTCCATGTGAAAGTTATGGTTGGTCAAAGTTCAGTTGACTTTTCCTATACAAAACCCTAATTTAGAAACTTTTTGATTTGTTGATTTTTTATCTTTCTTTGATGAACCATGATCAATTCTTGATCAAATGGTGAATGATACTTCAATGTGAGGATCTTGACAGAAAATCAGGAGCTTTGACTTTACTTTGACCACAGTTGACTTCTAGGTTAACCTAGTCGACTGTTGACTTTTTGAACAATTGAGTGACCAATCTTTTGAGATAAGACTTGATATTGGTCATGGAGATGATGTGAGATATATTGAGCCATACGAGATGCCTTGGAGCCATTGATTCACTGATTTTTCTTTGAATAAGCCAAACCCTAGTTTCAGAGCCTTGTATAGGCGAGTGTGTCTTGGAACTTTGTATATTGATTTGAATTTGAATAGGAGAAATAGTATGGGCAAATTTTGGGGTATGACAGCTTCCCCTGTTCAATTATCTTAAACCTGAAGATGTAGAGTGGTTTGTATGTCAGTCGGTATCTGAAGGTGGAAGATGATTGAACACTAGAATACCAAGAAATTTGCCCTTGCTGCAGCATGGACCTTTGTCGGACATGGGCTTGAAGATGCCATCCAGGTGTATGATGGGGATGGGCTTAAAGACGCCATCCAGTAAATCATGCCTTAGAGTGTGTTTGGAGTGTTTGAGAAGTAGTTGTTTGAGTGTTGATCGGGTCATTACTGTTCGTAGTAAATGAATTAGATCTTTGAGAGTTGATCGCGTCAGTACCGTTCGTAATACTTGAATTAGATCTTGGAAAGATGATCGTGTCTACATCGTTCGTGATGATAGAATTAGATCTCTTGTCGTGTCAGCACCGTTCGTAGTAACCGAATTAGACTTTAGAAGCAGTTGATCGTGTCCACACCGTTCGTGATGATGGAATTAGATTTCTGAAAGTTGATCGTGTCAGTACCGTTCGTAATACTTGAATTAGATCTTGGAAAGATGATCGTGTCTACATCGTTCGTGATGATAGAATTAGATCTCTTGTCGTGTCAGCACCGTTCGTAGTAACTGAATTAGACTTTAGAAGCAGTTGATCGTGTCCACACCGTTCGTGATGATGGAATTAGATTTCTGAAAGTTGATCGTGTTAGTACCGTTCGTAATACTTGAATTAGATCTTGGAAAGATGATCGTGTCTACATCTTTCGTGATGATAGAATTAGATCTCTTTTCGTGTCAGCACCGTTCGTAGTAACCGAATTAGACTTTAGCAGCAGTTGATCGTGTCCACACCGTTCGTGATGATGGAATTAGATTTCTGAAAGTTGATCGTGTCAGTACCGTTCGTAATACTTGAATTAGATCTTGGAAAGATGATCGTGTCTACACCGTTCGTGATGATAGAATTAGATTCTTTAAAGGTCGATCGTGTCAGCACCGCTCGTAGTAACCGAATTAGATTTTGGAGAGATAATCGTGTCTACATCGTTCGTGATGATAGAATTAGATTCTCTTGTCGTGTCAGCACTGTTCGTAGTAACTGAATTAGACTGGGAAGGTCAGTGATCGCACTATTTACATTACCTTGCTCTTACCATAGCCTACAAGTTTTATAGGCTGACATTTATTTCTATGTCTGGCTAAATTTATAAGGATTAGAATGTAAGGATCGTATCACGATCGTGTTCCAACGTTATATTAATAGAAACACTACTGAGGATGTTTTAACTTTTAATACTGGTTTACTGTGTTTAATGTTTATGGGTAAGATCGAAAGCCGTCCATAATTAAGATCAAACTAGATTAGTCCTTAACCAAACGAAAAGAGCGAAAGCCATTCGTTTGGTTAACTAGGGATTTTTAACATATTTTTAGAAAACGATTTTGAAACTATTTTCGGACGCGTTTATGGGTTTAAAATATGATTCTTGGCCAAAATCCAAGAATCTCTTTAAGTCAAATTTCCCAAGTTAAGATAAATTAATACTAAGATAAGTAACTAATTTCTTAAAAATAGGTTCACTACTTTAACGCGATGCGCACTTTTCATTATGTGACAAATGAAGGGGTAGACTTAAAGGGTAAACTCGGTTCTTAGTACCCGAAAGCGACAAGTTCCCGATAAATCATTCCTTTCTATAAGTAGAAAATATTGCCTCAAAAGTAGTTCTATACATGTATAACTGGAACATTGTCGGATTAACGTGATTTACATTCGATCCCGTTGCTTTTATCTGTTATTTACTTTATACCTTTATTTTCCTTGCACTGCACCCATTCAACTATATTGATTTACCTTAGTTAAGCACCTTAGCAATAGGATTGATAAATTGACGATTGGTCTTTGTGGTTCGATAATCTTTTATACTACTTCGCTAGGTTGTGCACTTGCAATTCATTTAGGACTCTGTAGACAGAGCCCTAGATATCCATCGGCACTTTCTGGTATAGCCATTTTTTCAGAACCAAAAATTAGTATTGATTTGTTTCTGGTACTAATGATGTCAATAAAAACTTAGAGAGTGTGTTTAGATAGGGTAGTTGAAAATTCTCAGGCAATTAGAATTGTTGGAAATTGAGTTTCCTTCATTAGTATTTTGTTTTTGTTAGAGTAAAAAATTCCTCTTAATTAACTTTAAAATGTGTTGAGATATTTTTATGAAATTTTAAAAAGTTGAGAGACAATTTAAAGTTATTAAAATTAGGTTAGAAGTATCTGATATTAATATGTGCAAGTTGTTCTGGAGTGTTTAGGATGTTAGCCCTTCCCTTTGTTATGAATATCACTTATTATTGTTTGTTAATAAATATTAACCCAAGTGTCAAACTTTCAGACTTTATTTTACACTTCCATTGCTCTTACTTTTGTGAGGGTCACATTATAGTTACAATAGGATGCTAGGCTACTTATATATAATTACTTTTGTGAGGGTCACATTTTAGTTATAGTAGGATGATAGGCTACTTATATATTGTGCATGCTCACTTGCAATTTTATATTTGTATTGATATTATATTAGGATGATATATAATAATGATATTATATTAGGATGATATATTTGTACTGTAAAGTTTGTGCATGTAGTATACAATATGCATTCTGGTTAATTTATGTTTTTATTTAGTTTAGTTTTCGTATTCTCTATTATTAATAGATCATTTGTGTTTATGGATGATACAAGCTTCCATATTCAACCCTAGAGGACAATGATATTAAATCCTTATTTTTTTTGTTGCAATATTTTTTTTTAGCCCAAATACAAATGGCTGAAAAATATGAAGCTAATATTGACAAGAGCTTTAATAGTAGGAGATCTTTGGCTCTAAAAAATGATCTGTATAAGGTTCGTAGTGGTGAGGATGAAGGTGGTTGGATTGATGAAGATGATCTAAAGAAATTAAAGGCTCAATGGGAAGATGAAAAGTGGCAAAATATTTATATGATTAATAAACAAAATAGAAAATGTAAAGCTGCACTTAATGTGCATAATGGAGGATCTATATCTACTAGAGAACATGCCAAAAAGATGGTTAGTAATTCTTATAAATGCCATGTTTAATTTTAAATATGTTTATATTAATTTAAATTATATTTAATTGTTGCTTTAGAGGGTGGAGTTGCATAGGGAACCAACATGTTTTGAGTTTTACCAACGTCTTCATAGACCAAAGGGAAAACCAAATGAGTGGTTTAATGAAACAGAAGATAAGATAGCTGTATGTAGTCATTACACTAGTTTATATCTTTTATAAATATAAATATAAACTAATAGCAACTATTTTTTTAGGAGATGTACCAAACTCAAATATTTGAGAAAAACTCACAAAGTGGTGGGGGCAGCAACGAGCAATCTACCCAACAATCTGATAACGATGTTTACATGAATGTTGTTGGAGCCATAAATAAGAAAGGACGCATATTTGGATTAGGATCTTTAGCTGCTAATGTTAAATAAACTTTAAGATCATCATCTTTTATGCATAATGATGTGTCGTCCGATAAAGTTGCTGCTATGGAGGCTAAGATTGGAGCATTAACTGCTGAACTTGAGAAGATAAATCTTGATCAAGAAATGATAAAACAAAAGATGGAGCATTGGGAGCGAATGTTTGGAAGCTTTATGCCTAATTTTAATCAAAATTTGCCACTTCAACCCGAAGGAGAAGGCGATAGTGAAAATGTAGAGATGAATGATGTTGAATTTTAATCTTAGTTACTTTGATTTTTGCTAGATCAAATATCTGATCTTTTTATTTTTTGGACATGTTAAATTTTAATATCATGTAATGGTTTATTTAAGGATTTGTAAGTTCGTGTACTTTTTATGGTAATATTGATATTAACTTTAATCATAGTTACAATATATATATATATATATATATATATATATATATATATATATATATGATTTTTTTTTGACATGTTAAAATATAATATCAGTAATGATTTATAAGTAAAACATATACTTTTATGGTTATGTTGAATGAAACTTGATTTTTTTTAATTTTAATTAAGTATATAAAAATTATTTTAAAAATTCCAGAGACGGATTTTGAAATGGGATTTTTTTAATATTAATCTGAATAGAGACATAATTGTTTGTAATTGAGATAGAATATCAGAGACAGAATCATATGACTTAGAGATGGCAATGTTATGATGTAAGATATTACTTGTCCTCAGAGACGGAATATATCGGTCTCGAGTCAGAGACGGGATAATATTTCCTTCTCTAATCAATCTGCAATGAATTTGATAATAATGGATGTTGATCCGTCTCTGATTTCGTCTCTAACAGATTCAGTGACGGAATATTTATGTTTTAGAGACGGATTTTTCCTGTCTCTATATTCAATTTTTCTAGTAGTGTGTGTTTGCCATAAATCATGGACGATTGGATTTGTGGGTTGTTCTTCTTCTCCGATTTGTCATTTCATGAAGCATTAGAAAGTGTTTGGAATGTTATTTTTTTATTCCCACAAATGACACCAATGTTCCTTCAAATAAGGAAGCTTCTTCTAAAAAATGACCAAGTTTTGGTAGTCACCGCTCTGAAAATCGGTCTCTTCCTAACTACTCGGTTGATTTGGTGGGATCAGTGGTACATGCACATATTATGACGCCCAAGTTAGTGGTTGTCACATATGAGTAGTATAAAGTTTTAAAGTAGATTTTTTGTGTACCTTTATTTAAAGTTCGTTGTCCTTTTTATAAAAACTTTATTAAGTTTTGGCAGGTAGTCATCCCTTAAACTCAATAAGAACTGTCTAAATTGGACGGCGATATGATATAATTTTTTCAATTATTTAATAACCTATTTTTTTCCTGAATCAGTTACTTTTTAAGACATGTCTATATCAATTATGCAATTTCTAGAATTTTATTTTTTATAATAATATCGGAATAGATATTTTTCCTCTTAATCATTGTGATGATATCATTCTTATCACAAATATTTTTACCTTATAAACTCTGTGACTGTTTTGGTCTCTTTCTCATTGAGTCGCTTTTGAGTTGAGACCTTTTGTGTTGTATGATTGTTTGTTTTGGAGGTGTACAGTTTGGATCACCTAGATTTTAATATATATCATCTATGTAAATTTTGGATCAAAAACTCATTTCAAAACATCATTTAACAATAATTCAACCGTCCATAAATTCACACTAGTTTAACTATAAATATTGTGTAACAAAATTCAATAACAAGAATGACAATATAATGGACAAACTCAGAATCGTATAATGACAATGCTGAGTACAATCACAAACTATTGAAGTTGCTACAAATTTTTAGAGTATTCTTAAATATAATATGTATGAAAATATAGAACATCCTAGAACTATAAGTTATATGAATATGGTAGAACAATCTAGATATATAAGTGTATGGAAAATATAAAAGAATCTAGATTTATCATGATAATAACATATCATGAAAACTCTAGAAAGAACTAATGTAATGTAGAAACATTCACCACTATTGAGAGGTTGGTGACTTGAGCCTATAAATAGGCAATTGCTACATTGTAAACAATTATCCAAGAAATCAATGACATAGCCTTCTTTCTAAACATCTCTCTAAAACTATCTTTTATCAACTATCAACTAATCAAAAGCTATGTTCGGTCATACATTGGGCGTAGTTATATTACCTACCTAACATTCCAAAATCCTCCCAACTACTTCAAAAATTTCCTTTGTAATATTAACCCACTTCAAAAACAATTTCTAAGCTATGGATAACACCACTCAATCATCATCTATTTCTGTCCCTATTTTCAATGGTGAAAACTATGATTTTTGGCGTGTTAAAATGAAAACATATTTTTCATCTCAAGATTTATGGGACATAGTAGAAGAAGGCTTCACTGCTCCCGCGGATACTTCAACTCTTAATGCAACTCAAGAAAAGGATTTGAAGAAAAATAAACAGAAAAATTCAAAGGCGTTGTTCACCTTGCAAAAAGCCGTTACTGATGCAATTTTTCCTAGAATTATGGGAGCTAAGACTGCCAAAGATGCGTGGAACACATTGAAGGAGGAGTTTCAAGGAAGTGATAAGGTACGTGCTGTTAAAATTCAATCTCTAAGAAGAGATTTTGAACTATTGAAGATGAAGGAATTTGAGACAATTAAAGATTACTATTCTAAAGTTAAAGAAATAGTTAATCAAATGAGAGCTTTTGGGGATGATATTCTTGACAAGAAAATTGTTGATAAAATTCTAATTACCATACCCCCAAAGTTTGACCCAATCGTGACAACGATTAAGGAAACCAAAGATTTGTCCACTCTATCACTAACAAAACTAGTGGGCTCTCTTGAAGCATATGAGCAAAGACTGAATAGGCATAAAGAAGATACGCTCGAAAATGCCTTCCGATTAAAGTTCAAATTTCGGCCCCAAAATAAAGAAGATGAATGAAAGAAGAGTTATGGAGAAACTTCTAGAAATTTCTTTAAGAACAAGCCATATAAAAATCCTCCATGCAATATATACGCAAAAGACCAAACCACACAGAGAAAAATTGTTGGTACCGCAATATGCCACAATGCAAACATTGCAAGAAGTTCGGGAACATAGAGAAAAATTGTCGCAACAAAGATAGGCATCAAGATAATATCGCAGAGGAGCATGATCAAGAACAGTGTATGTTCTGTGCCACTCAAGACTCAATGAAAGAAAAAGGAGGAAGTTGGTACTTGGATAGTGGATGTAGCAATTCATGGCCAAGGATGAGACTATTTTCAAAAGCATTGACAAGTCTGCCAAAGTGAAAGTCCGACTGGGAAATGGTAGTGTGGTTGAATCAAAATGAAAAGGCATTGTCCTAGTGGATACAGATAAAGGTACGCGACTCATCCATGATGTCTTACTAGTTCCCAGCCTAAAAGAAAATCTTCTAAGCATTGGTCAAATGATGGAGAGAGGCTATACACTTCACTTTGATGGAGGTGTATGCAAAATATTAGACAACAAAAATAAAATGGCCGAGATTTCCCAAGTGAAGATGAATAAGAGCAATAGAAGCTTCCTGCTAAATTTAAAATATGCAACTAACATTGCCATGAAAGTACAAGTTGATGATTCATGGCTCTGGCATCGAAGATTTGGCCACTTCAACACACATGCCTTGAAGTTGTTACATGAAAAGAACATGATGAGAGATCTTCCAAGCATAAAAGATAACAATGAAGTGTGCGAAGGGTGTCTCTTTGGTAAGCAACACCAATTTCCATTTTCAACAGGTGGAGCATGGAGAGCGAAAGACCTATTGGAGCTGATACATACCGACGTATGTGGACCGATGAGGACGCCATCACATGAGAACAACATGTACTTTATACTCTTCATTGACGACTTCTCTAGAATGACTTGGGTCTATTTCCTAAAAGAAAAATCAGAAGTCTTTGGAGTATTCAAAAAGTTCAAGGCCCTTGCGGAAAATCAAAGTGGAAAACGGATAAAAGTACTAAGAAGTGATCGCGACAAAGAGTACACCTCTTGCGAGTTTGACAGATTTTGCAACGATGAAGGCATAGAGCGACAACTTACAGTCCCATCTTCACCTCAACAAAATAGTGTGTCAGAAAGAAAGAATTGCACAGTTATGGAGATGTCTAGATCGATGCTTAAGGAGAAGGGACTGCCTAACACATTCTGGGTTGAAGCAGTCTACACTGCTGTTTACATACTCAATAGATGTCCAACTAAGGCAGTGCAAGATAAAACTCCAATGGAAGCCTGGAGCGGGAAGAAGCCATTAACAAAGCACCTAAGGGTCTTTGGATCTATATGCTACATTCATATTCCAGACATGAAGAGGCATAAGCTTGAAGACAAGACTATACGAGATATCTTCCTGGGGTATAGCACAATCTCTAAGGGCTACGGTATCTACAACTTGCAAAATAAAAAACTCATCATCAGTCGAGATGTTGAAGTTGATGAGAATTCTTATTGGAATTGGGATGAAGAAAAAGTGGAGAAGAACATCCTTATACCAGCTCAACTACCTCAAAAAGAACCCAAGGACGAAGAACCTGAGGAAGAAGAATCAGGGGAACCTTTTTCGCCTCCACCACAACAACAAGAACAAGAATTATCATCACCAGAGTCTACTCCAAGACGAGTAAGATCTTTGGTGGACATATATGAAACCTGCAACATGGCCATACTTGAACCTGGAAGCTTTGAAGAAGCATCAAAGGAGGAAGTATGGGTCAAGGCAATGGAAGAAGAGATAAAGATGATCGAGAAAAACAACACATGGGAGTTAGTAAATCGTCCCCATGGAAAAGATATCATTGGGGTTAAGTGGGTCTATAAGACAAAGCTCAACCCTGATGGCACCATACAGAAACACAAGGCGATACTAGTAGCTAAGGGTTACTCACAACAACCTGGGATTGACTACAATGAGACATTTGCATCATTAGCTCGTCTTGATACCATAAGAGCTCTAATATCTCTTGCGGCACAAAAAGGATGGAGTATCCATCAACTAGATGTCAAATCCGCCTTCCTTAATGGCGTACTTGAAGAAGAGATCTATGTGGAGCAGCCACAAGGATTCATATCTGAAGGTGAAGAAAGCAAAATGTTAAGACTAAGAAAAGCACTCTACGTTTTAAAGCAAGCACCTCGAGCATGGTATAGCAGAATTGATCAATATTTCACGGATCTAGGATTCAGGAGGAGCAAGAGTGAGCCTACACTTTACATCAAGTCCCAAGGTTAGTACACTCTCTTACTCTCTCTACATGTAGATGACCTTATATACATGGGAAACAATACAGAGATGATGATGGAGTTTAAAGAAGACATGATGAAGACCTTTGAGATGACCGATCTTGGTTTGATGAGTTACTTCCTCTGTATAGAAGTAAATCAGAGAAATGAAGGGATATTCATCTCGCAAAAGAAGTACACAGAAGGCTTACTTAAGAAATTCAAGATGTACGGTTGCAAACCTGTCGCTACTCCACTCATAATAAATGAGAAACTACCGAAGAATGATGGAGCGCCAAAAGCTGATGCATCCAAATACAGAAGTCTAATTGGAAGTCTCTTATATTTAACAGCTACACGGCCAGACATAATGTATGCTACAATTCTTCTATCAAGATTCATGCCAAACCCGAGTCAAATACACTTTGGAGCAGGAAAAAGAATTTTGAGGTATCTTCAAGGAACAAAAGAGTTCGATATATGGTACACTACCGAAACCAACTCAAGATTACTTGACAACACCGACAGTGATTGGGCAGGTTCACTAGATGACATGAAGAGCACCTCTGGCTATGCTTTCTCTCTAGGATCAGGAATTTTTTCTTGGGCGTCAAAGAAGCAAACTACAATTGCACAATCAACAGTAGAAGTATGTCATACCCCAAATTCGTCCTACCCTTTAACTTCTAACTGGCTTAGGCTTTGCATTCATGTACATACATCACTTAGGTCATAATCCATACCCATGCATTCATATCATAGGTGCTATTCAAGGGCTAGCAAGAAAAAGCTCCGTTGCAAAGAATTTCTGACCAGGGAATAAGAAGACTGAGGTATAATCATGTGGTTCTATGTTCAAGGAAGTACTCCTGGATTGGGGTCTCTCTCTGTCTCAAGTCAAGGAATTGGTTGAAGGATACTGGCTTGCAAATCATCCGGTTCTTTAAATCAGGGTCTCTTTGACCAAAGTCAACCAGTGGACTTTCTGGTCAATATTTAATCAGGAATGGCTTCTATGTGTGAAAAGCTTCTCGTACTGACTGTGTGGATGTGTTTGTTTGACTAGATTTGACTGGAAGAGATTTAATCGGGAATTGCATCAATAGTCGGAAAAATCAGAACAGTTGACTTTTGGGCCAAAACCAGAAGAATTATTCAAATATTGACTTTTGGTGGAAAATTAATCAAGAAAAGTCGAAGAAGGGATAAAATCGGGAGTTTGACAAAAAGTTGCAAAAAGTAGAAAAATGACAAAAATAGAAAGTTTCAACACTTAGAAAAATATTTTGGAACTTTAAATCTTGTTTGGCAGTCCACTTCAGCACTGAATTACACGTGGCAAATGGCATTTTTTGAAGAAGATTCCAATATCAAAGTTGTTCCTCTCATGGAGGGGAACAACTTTGTAGTTGGACACTTTTTCATTTGAGGCATGTATGAAGAGCTAAAGTGGTGTGAAGTTGCTGGAAACTCATTTGAACCAAGTTATATTCCAGGTCACAAGTCAGGTCATGACCTGGCATTTTCACAAACACATGGCATGCCAAATCTCCAGCCATTTTTTGAGCTCTACAGAAATGATATGAATGCAAACTTGGTATCATTCTCTTCCTTGCCATCTCCTCTATCCACTGAAACAAGAATGGGTGCAATTGGACAAAAATTGAGTGAGATACAAGTCCTCAAAGTGGTGCCCCAACCCTGACCAAACTCTGCAGGCAGCCAAGGCACAAAATGCTGGGCACGCAAGGCATTTCAGCAAACATGTGGTGGGCCAAATCTCAATGCCTCTTTCTTCCTCCTCAAGTCTTCAACTTGAACAAGGTTGATTCTAAGTCACTCTTTGCCATGTCCTCTATCTATTGAGCCCAGTATCACCAATTTTGGACATACGTGGGGAAGGTTGCAAGGCCACAAAGTCTCTCCTCTACCTAGCTGCATTTCTGCTAAGGTCAAGGCACAAGTTAAAGCCACGCGCCCAAGCATTCAAGTGCTTTGAACCAGCATGTTTGCAAGCCTCTCACTCCATGTACAAACCTCATCTCAAGGACTCTCAAACACCAAATCTCTTTAATCACATGCCCTCTTCATGATGCACTTGAGTTTGGAATGATTGGTGCTTTATAGTTTGAGATATCAATATTCAAAGTAGAGGCATGAACATGATTTTGACATTACCATTGTTGCTGCAGCATAGTGTACAAAGCCATTCCACACACCATCACACTGCCATTGCTAACCATGCAAATACTACACACTTTGAAAGCTTGCGTGAAACTTACCCCATACACATAACACTTGATGCATTGCCATAAAAGCTTGTTTTTGCTGCCACATGAGAAAGTATATTGAACCATGCCACAATTGCTTAAGCTTGTTCTTTAAGTCTTCAAAGTCCCACATTCAAAAATAAGAAAGTTGCTGCAAGCTATACTCCTAGGCTCCACATTCAAGAAATCACCATCACTTCATAATCACTCACCATATAAATAAAGAGTTGCCTTCACACACTCAGACACGATTGATTCTCTCCCTTTCACTCACGATTCACTCTCTTCTCTCTTCCTCTCATTTTACACTCTTTCTCTCCACATTCTCCCTCCCCTTCGGTTCTCTCTTCCTCCACTCATTCCACCACCGCCAACCACCCTGAGGCAACAAACTCCGGCTGCCATAACAAACTCCGGCAGCCGTAACAAACTTCTAACCATCAACAACCTTCACCTTCATCCACTATCAATCATCATCAACGATCTTTTATACTCTCCACCATCACTTTGCTGCTCGAGGTCACATCATCATCATCATCATCTTTGCGAGTAAAGCTTCAAGGGCACAAATCTTATCTCTCAGCCGGAGTCAAAGGGTTCGCGGAGTCGAATATCGCTTCATCCAAGGCTTAAAGGAGAGCGGTGGAATTTTCTGGTTCCATTAATCCAAGACTCGCTTCAGGTAAGATTCCGAGTCCTTCGTAGCATTGAAGTGACCTGTGTTAAATAGCATATGCATGTGGTGAATTCATGAGATGAAGCTCTGTATCTAGCAGTTCAGTTTGTATGAATATCCGTTGCTTGCGATCTCTTGAATGCTGTCTTCTGATTTGTCCGAATCTGTCAGTATCTGAATGTGTGAAACGTTTATTTGACTTCTATGAATGAATAGGAGTTGATCTGTGTGAATAGTGTTGATTTTCATGGAGTTTGGTTATGTTAGGGTTTTAGAAATCTTTCCGGTTTGCATGTTAGAGGAAATATCAATGGAAACTGAAGCGAGATCCATGATCTATGCAAAAATCCGAGTGGAACGGTGGTACTTTGGCTAATTTCTGGAAAATTTCACTCGTCTCCGCCGTGAGCTGGCCGGAGAGGATGACCGGAGCTCTGCTCCGACGTCCGCGCATGGTTTCCCCTTTTTTTCTTTCCGCCGCTTATGTGTCACTGCATGATTGGCTTCTATTCCCATTTTGTTGCGTTTTTGTCATTATTCATATGATTGAGACCTTGCTTGGCGCGTTTTGATTGGTTATTGATGAATTTTTGTCTTATTCCACTTAAAGGATCCACTGCACCAATTGATATGCTGTTACTATATATTCTGTCACGCTTCGTCCATCTCTTTGCATGTTAATAATGATAATCATGTAATAAGTGAAATAATAAAACAAATGGAATGCTGAATAAGGAAACTGGGCCAGGCGCTTTTGGGCTCACTCTATTTCCAGAAGCTTCGCCCCCATTCTGTTGACGCACCACCCTTCCAACGATACTGGGCCTGCACGCAGGCGCTATTCACACACCCTCTTTTGGGCCCAATTTCACTTCTAATTGTTTTTGTTCAAGTACTGATTGCTTTTGCACCCCCTCTGCTGTTAATAAAAACAAGTAAAAATGATCCTCTTTCTTTTATTATTTTTGCATATTAATTGTTTCTCTCCTTAAATAAAAATAACAAAAATATTTTTCAGCCAATTAGATTTTTTAGAACGTTATTTTCTTTTAATTGAATTTTAATTGATTGTTTTCTTTGATTTGTGACTGGTTGATTAACCATAAATAAATAGTTTCTTGTGTTAATTCAAAAATAGTTTCTCACTTGAATAAAAATGAAGTTGCTTGTGAATATGTTTTCATAAATAGCTTAGACTTTAATTCTTTCCCTTTTGTGAATATTTCTCGATGTTTAATTGTTTTTTTCCTCCCCATTTTCTTTTAGGATAATCAATAACATAGATGTAGAAATTAAGATTAGTCCCCTTTTTGCATTCTTTTTCTTTTCAAACCATAAAACACTAATAAAAATACTTGAATAAATTCCCCATAAAAAATACAAAGAAAATACTTAAAACATTAATAAAAAAGTGAAAATCTTAAAAAGGGAATGGAAGCTTGAACACCCCTTGCTTTAGGGAATGTTCGAGTGCTTGGATCTCCCTTGCTTTAGGGTCCCATTCAGGCGTAAGTTCCCAACTTCTAAAAAACACAAACCAAAGAGTAACTCGAGTTTCCCTTTCTTTAGGGATTTCCTCGAAACACTCAAACTCTCTCTCTTCTCTCTTTTCTTAAGGGCATTGTTATCTCCGCTCTATTGCATCCTAGGTCGATCCCTTATGCAAGAGCGCGAGCGTTAACTCCGCCCAACTAAAAAACACAAAAACAAACAAAAACTATGGAGCCGAACTACGGCGCTCTGATTCCTGAAAAGGATACGTAGGCATCAAGTCGCGGGGCTTGAACGAGCACATTTATTTATAACCCTTATTTTCCCCGTTTTTCTTTTTCTTTCATTTGCATGCATTCCCTTTGCATTAAGCTATAAATTTACACACCCTTTAGATAGTAACAAACATAGGTGGATACCATCGAGTACGATGGGCGTGAGGGGTGCTAGTACCTTCCCCTCGCGTAACCGACTCCCGTACCTAGATTCTTTGGTCGCAAGACCCTGTTCCTTCCTTTGTTAGGTTTTCTAATATTCCTTTCCCTTATGGGATAAATATATTGGTGGCGACTCTGTTCATTTTTCGCGAGCGTGCGACAGCTGGCGACTCTGCTGGGGAGGTTGCTAGACCTATTGCGGGTCCATTCTTAGCGAGTCGATCCTAGCCTGCGTTTGTTTGTTTATTTACTGGGTGTTTACTTGTTTTATGTCTATACCTTGTATATATGTTTGCATGCTTATTCTTTGCCTGCATATCATGTTTATTTCTGTTTGCACATCATGCATATGGATTATATTTTATGTTCTTGGGGTCTTCTGTTCTGTTTTGCAGGTGGGGGGTTTTGTGAGGTAAAAGGCCCACTACCCAGGCCAAGTGACACATAGGATTAGCGTGGATGCTCATGTTGACTCCCGTGGCCCTTGCTACGATCGAGTTCAACATGGGGTACCACAACTGGGCGAGGTTCTTTCATGGAACACTGTGTCTGGCACCCTTGCTGCCTCAAACACTTTGTACCCCATGGGAACTGTAGACCCTAGTGACCATTAGGGACCACCTGTCCGTGTCTAGAATTCATACCCGTGAGTTTGGGGTGGGACAGGATACTAGCCTTCATCATACCCTGATTTCCGTTTTGCAATCTGAAGCCGGAATTTTGAACCTGCTACACTCAGTATTATCCAGTTATTCAGAGTTGCGAGGGACATTCAGTCTCTCACTACATCACACACATGACACATCATGCTATTGCATCCACCTCACTTCATTCGTGGAGAATCCTAAAGTCTATTTCCAAAAGAGATGTATATACTCTTTTTGCAAAAAAAAAAAAAGAAAAAAAAAAGAAAAGAAAAAGAAAAGAAAAAGAAAAGAAATAGTGAAAAGACTTTAGGATTCTCCCAATGAAATGCATTCCGCCATATCATTTAACATGCATGTTCATTTATTTTCAGGAATTTTTGGCTTTGTCTCCGACCAACACATGGCCACACCAATGAAGACTGTTAGACGCAACCCCTCTTATTCTTTCCTGAATCCGAATCTGGATTCCCTTGGGTGTTTAGCAAAGAAGATTACGCCAGATGAGTCAACCAATTTCCGAGAAAAATATGGGTACATTCTGAGTCTTCTCAAGATGCCGTTCACCAAGTACGAGCAAGAGGGGGTTCATACTTTGCTTCAGTTCTATAATCCTTCCCTTCGCTGCTTCACGTTCACCGACTACCTCTTGGTCCCAACATTGGAAGAGTATTCCCTATTTCTTGGCGTTCCTATAAAGAAGGAAGTACCATACCATGGCGCCATGAAGGCCCCTGATTCCATTGAAATTGCTAAGGCTCTTTATTTGAGCAAATCGGTCGTAGAAGCAAATCTCACTAAGAAGGGAGGAGGTTTTGGTTTTTGCATGGAGTTTCTGGTCAAAAAGGGTTGTGAGGCTGCTGAAGCAAAGGAATGGGACACATTTAGGGCTATCTTGGCTCTAAGTATATATGGCATCGTGTTGTTCTCGGACGTTCCTAACTTTGTTGACATGAATGCAATTCATATATTCATCTTGCAGAATCCGGTTCCTACACTTTTGGGGGATGTTTATCACTCCATTCATCACAAGAATGGTCAGAAGGGAGGTAAGGGAGGTTTGGTTAGATTCTGTGCTCCGTTGTTATACCGATGGTTCAGGTCACATCTGCCTGAGCGCGGCGCTTTCGTTGATAGTAGGCACACATCTAAGTGGGCTGAGAGGATTATGGGGCTGAGGGCTAAAGATATTGTCTGGTATAATAGCGCTTTAGATAACAGGGAAGTTATTATGAGTTGCGGAAAATTCAAAAACGTACCTCTCATGGGTCTTAGGGGCGGAATTAACTATAACCCCGTCCTAGCTAGAAGAACGTTTGGATATGCTTTTATTAGTCCACCAGAGCAAACAGAGATAGCTGAGAACATTTTCTATCATTCAGCCACCGACAATGGGCAGATGGCAGAAGCTGTACAAGCCTGGAAGAGTATTTGTTGGAGAGATAAGAAACATTTTGGTCAGCGAGACTGTGCTACTTATGAGGATTATACTAAGTGGGTCGAGTCTGTGGTTGCTGTTCAAGGGATGCCTTTCCCTCCTAAGGACCCTTTGTACCCTCCTGCTGGTAAACAACCCAACATTGTCTCCATGCCTCGTTATAATCAAACTGTTGAGCAGAATCGGAAATTGACTGAACAAATGGAAACAATGCAAGTTAAGATGAATACTGATAGGCAAGAGAAGCTTTCTGCTCTTCATAAGCTTTCTGCTAGAGGAAGTACTTCTCAGAAAAGGCCAAGGGTGACTATAGACCCTAAATTTACTGAAACTCAAGAGAAGAAGCTGAAAGAACATTACGAGGCTCAGTTGGCAGATTTGACTAAAAGACTCCAGATTCAGACTGAAAATGCCAATTCAGAGAAATCTCGTCGCAAGAAAGCAGACAAACTCTTGTTGGATCGCCAGAATACCATAGAGAAGTGTTATGAAGAGATCCGAAAGCTGAAGGGCCAGATAAGAGAAAAAGACCAGAGTAATGTCCAAGTTCAAGAGGAAGCTAGGTATTGGGAGGTGAAGAATCTCCACATGGAAACAATGCATTTCAGAAAAGACCTGCTGATTCAAGAGATCATTAAGAGGCCCACCCGTGCTGAGACCAAGAAGCTCTTTGAAGAAATGAAGACTTGAAGTGATAAGAACATTGGAGATAGCCCTCTTCGTCATTTGGACATGGGAGATCCTGCTTAAATGTTGATTTTGTTGTAGAATCACCACCAGATTTGTTGGATGGGATTCCTGATTTTATTTCTGTATTTGTTGGCTCATGGAAGCAGAATATTTTGTACTTCAAGAACTTGGTTGCATAATTAATCGATTATGTTTGCTTATCTTGGTTGTGCTTATCTTGGTTGAACTTATCTTGGTTATGCTTCGCTATTTTCTCCATTATCTTGTGTTGTTGGTTTGAGGCAAAGCTAAAAAGTCTTGAAAATAATAAAACATGCACACATGCACCCATGCACTCATATCATACTGCATTTTCAGGTTTTTATCAGATTCTAATTGGGGTCCCTTCCAACTTCAGATTTCTTTTCCGACGACGAAGCTGACTTCCTTACATCCTTACCGCACCAGAAACAACGAGAAAAGAATCATGGATCAATTTGAACAGAATCAAGCTGCCCTCCGTAGGGATATGGATGTTATGGGGGAAAGAATGACCCAACTTATGGAGACTCTCCATGTCGTTGTCCAAGGACAAGAAGAGCTCAGAAAGAGCGTTGCTGGATTGATCAAGGATACTTCTACTAACTTTGCTGATGGGGGAGTAAAGACTAAGGAGATTCCTGTTGAGGGGATATCAAAGGTAGTTGATGACCACCATGAGGTTATTGATCTTGAACATGATCTTACTGCTGAGTTGACCGAAACTGCTAAGATGTACTAAGCTCTCGAAGAACGCCTTAAGGCCGTTGAGGTTGCTAAAACTTCGAGTTTCGACACTGCTGCTTTGAGCTTGGTACCTGGAATTGTTATTCCACCGAAGTTCAAGGTGCCAGATTTTGATAAGTACAAGGGGGTTACTTGCCCAGAAACTCACATTCGTTCTTACTATCGTAAGATGGCCGCTCACGCCGAGAACGAACCTCTTCTTATGCATTTCTTCCAGGACAGTCTCACAGGAGCTCCGTTGGAGTGGTATATGAAACTTGAGAGGGCCAATGTCAGTACTTGGGGAGGACTTGTTGATGCCTTCTTGAAACAATACCACTACAACACTGCTATGGCTCCTAGCCGTGCCCAACTGCAAAATATGTCACAAAAGTCTGAAGAATCTTTCAAAGAATATGCTCAGAGGTGGCGTGAACTTGCTGCTCGAGTTCAACCTCCTCTTCTTGACCGAGAATTGATTGATCTGTTTATGGGTACTCTGAAAGGGCCATACCTTCAGCACATGGTTAGTAATACTTCTCCGTCCTTCTCAGATGTGGTCATCATTGGTGAACGGGTTGAGAACTGTGTAAAAGCTGGTACCATTCCAGGTGTTACTAGTCCTAGCAACTCAAGTGGTAATGGTAAGAAGCCGTATTCTGGGTTTGTGAAGAAGAAAGAAGGTGAAACCAGTACTGCTTCAGTTGACCAAGGTCGAACTCCAGTATACTCTGCTGTTCCACCTCCTTACTACCCGATGCCATACGCTGTCCCCAATCCGTATGCCCCTCAGGCATACGCTGCTGCATTTCCACAACCATGGATGACACCCCAACAGCCTTTCGTACCACAACAACAAGTTGCTGCTCCTCAGAATCGTCAACAGAATCCTAGGCCTCAAGGTCAAAGAGCTCCACAAAGGCAGAGGTACCCTGATAGGCGTATAGATCCGGTTCCGATGCCATATGCCCAGCTCCTTCCCCAATTGCTTGCTGGTCAGTTGGTGCAACTCCGTGAAATGGGCCCTCCGCCTAGTCCTCTTCCTCCAGGATATGATGCTAATTCTCGTTGTGAATTCCATTCAGGCGCTCCAGGCCATACGATTGAAAAGTGTAAAGCGTTAAAATACAAAGTTCAGGATCTTCTCGATGACAAGCTTATCTCGTTCACTCCTACTGGTCCTAATGTGCAGAATAATCCTATGCCTCCCCATGCAGGTACGACCAATGCTGTTGAAGTGTGTGAGGAACAAATCCTGGTAATTGATGTGAATGAAGTCAAAATGCCGCTTGCAATTGTCAGAGAACATCTTGTGCAACAAAGGGTTCTGTGTGAACTACATGACTTCTGTTTGCAATGTTCTTCTAATCCAGAGGAATGTGCCAGGTTGAGGGATGAGATCCAAAAGCTGATGGATGAAGGTGTCATTAGAGTGGAAAAAATTATTCCTGATGACGAAGTGGCTATTCTAGAGATCCCTTATTCTCCTGCTGATACGACGAAAGCCCAAAGCACTCCTTTGATCATCCATACTCCGAGTACTCCCTTGATCATCCATACTCCGAGTACTCCCTTGGTCATTCAGGCTCCGAGTACCCCCTCGGTCATTCAGGCTCCGAGAACTCCGTTGGTTATTCAGGTTCCAGATGCCCCACTGACCTCTTCAACCTCATCTCTCGTTCCCTCTCCTGTGAGTAATTCCAAGGTTGTTCCTTGGAGTTATAATGTTGTGTATATTCGAGGAAAGAAATATGATTGTCCTCCAGTGGGTAATTCGAGCATCACTAACATTACTGGCACTAGTGGCATTACCCGTAGTGGTCGGATCTTTGCTGCCCCTCCTCCACTTCCTAAAGAAACCAACAAGGATGCTAGTGCACAAACAAAGGGAAAGCAAGTTGCTGTTGATCCTCCTGTAACACGTAATGCACAAGATGCCGAGCAACTCTTGAAAATCATTAAGAAGAGTGATTACAAAGTGATTGACCAACTTGATCAGACTCAAGCCAAGATCTCCATCTTGTCTCTCTTGGTACATTCTGAAGCTCATCGTGATGCTCTGATGAAAGTTCTGGCTTCCGCTCACGTGACTCAAGACATTACCGTGCCTCAGTTTGAAGGGGTTGTGACCAACATTGCTGCTGGTAATTGTTTGGGTTTTTCTGATGATGAACTTCCACCTGAGGGTAGAGCACACAACAAAGCGTTGCATATCTCCGTCAAGTGTCTGGATGCTGTGTTGTCTCGAGTTCTGATTGATACAGGTTCTTCTCTTAATGTGATGCCCAAGACCACTTTGTTTAAGCTGAGTATGGATGGGATTATGATGAGACCATGTACCATGAGTGTTAGAGCGTTTGATGGTTCTAGAAGGTCCGTAGAAGGAGAAATTGATTTGCCTGTCTTGATTGGCCCTCACATGTTCTATATTGCCTTCTATGTTATGGATATACGTCCTTCTTACACTTGCCTCTTGGGTCGTCCTTGGATCCATGCTGCTGGGGCTGTGACATCTACTCTCCACCAGCGGTTGAAATTCGTTGTGAATGATAAGATTGTTGTGATCACTGGTGAAGAAGATTTGATAGTCAATAATCTGGCATCATACCGTTATGTTGAAGTGGAGGGAGAGATACAAGAGACACCTTTTCAAGCCTTAGAGATTGTGTCGGTTGATAGACTCCCCGTGGTTGAGAATAAGAAGGAACTCGGAGCACCCCTCTCGTCTTTAAATGATGCTAAAGCCTTCTTAGAAGCTGGTACTCCCCATAGTGCCTGGGGCAAGCTGATTGATGTTCATGAGAAGCGAGACAAGTATGGCCTTGGGTATCAACCATCTTCTTCTACTCAGCTCAACATAATTCCCGGAAAGAAGGTGATTCCCCCCATTTCTCAAGTGTTCGTCAGTGCAAGCACCAGTTCTGGAAGTCAGGTTCTCGCTGTGGATGATGATGACGAAGAAGATCTCTCCAGACTCATTTGCCATGCCGCGCCTGGACAGGAACTCAACAATTGGACTATCTTGGACATCCCCAGAGTCACTTTTATGGAGATGTAATTTTCTTGTTTCGATAAGTCATATGCTTCGCCCTAAGCATTTTGACCACTTGTATAAAGAAGGGCCCCCATGTTGTTTCAATTTGTTTAATATTGAATGAAAATCACATCTTCGCATGCAATTACTGTTCCATTTCTTTCATTTTTGTTTTTTACTTTAAAAACTTTTTCAAAAAATGGCAAAGCTTTTCTTTTTTCTTTTCTTTTTATGTGTTGCATTCTAAGGCATAAATCATCCATCGTGCAGATCCGGCTCGACTTCCATCAAAAATGATAATGTTACAGTTCCACGTCTTAATATCCTTGAGAATCCAATTGACCAAGCTGATGAGGATAATGGGGAAGATTGTGAAGTCCCTGAGGAATTGGCAAGACTTTTGAGACAAGAGGAGAAATCTATTCAGCCACATCAAGAAGCCATAGAAATCATCAACCTCGGTTCAGAAGAAGCAAAGAGAGAAGTCAAGATAGGGGCTGCTTTGCAAAGTGACATAAAGAGAAGGTTGATTGAGCTGCTTCGAGAGTATGTTGACATCTTCGCCTGGTCATACGAAGACATGCCTGGTTTAGACACGGATATAGTTATGCACAGGCTACCTCTCAAACCAGAATGTCCGCCTGTAAAGCAAAAACCACGAAGAACTCGACCTGATATGGCTTTGAAAATCAAGGAAGAAGTTGAAAAACAGTTGAAGGCTGGTTTCTTATCTGTGTGTGAGTATCCTCCTTGGATTGCAAACATAGTACCTGTTCCTAAGAAGGACGGAAAAGTACGCATGTGTGTTGACTACCGAGATTTGAATAGGGCAAGTCCGAAGGATGATTTCCCTCTGCCTCATATTGATGTGTTAGTCGACAATACTGCTCAGCATTCGGTATTCTCATTCATGGATGGGTTTTCTGGCTATAATCAAATAAAGATGGCTCTTGAAGACATGACCAAGACCACTTTTACGACTCCGTGGGGTACGTATTGTTATAAGGTGATGCCTTTTGGTCTTAAGAATGCTGGTGCAACATATCAACGAGCAATGGTGACTCTCTTCCATGACATGATCCATAAAGAGATTGAGGTGTACGTCGATGATATGATTGCAAATTCCCAAACTGAGGAGGAACACTTGGTATATCTTGAGAAACTGTTTGCTCGTCTGCGAAAATTCAAGTTGAGGCTTAATCCAAACAAGTGCACTTTTGGAGTGCGATCGGGAAAGTTACTTGGATTCATTGTGAGCCAACGAGGGATGGAGGTCGACCCTGATAAAGTAAGAGCAATACAGAATATGCCAGCGCCGAAGAATGAAAAAGAAGTTCGAGGGTTCCTTGGGAGATTGAATTACATAGCCAGGTTCATTTCTCATCTCACTGACACTTGTGAACCCATCTTCAAACTGCTGGGCAAAAATCAAGATATCCGTTGGGATGATCATTGTCAGGAAGCCTTCGAAAAGATCAAGAAGTATCTCCAAGAGCCGCCAATTCTCATGCCTCCGGTTCCTGGGAGGCCGCTTCTTATGTACTTAACTGTGCTTGAAGGATCTATGGGGTGTGTGCTGGGCCAGCATGACGAGTCTGGTCGAAAAGAGTGCGCCATTTATTACCTGAGCAAAAAGTTTACCAATTGTGAATCCCGTTACTCACTACTCGAGAAAACTTGCTGTGCTTTGGTATGGGCTGCTCGCCGACTGAGGCAGTATATGTTGACTCACACCACTCTATTGATCTCCAAAATGGACCCGATAAAGTACATCTTTGAAAAACCGGCCCTTACAGGAAGACTAGCCCGGTGGCAAATGCTTTTATCAGAATATGATATCCAGTATGTCACACAGAAGGCCATCAAAGGAAGTGTCCTTGCAGATCATCTTGCTCATCAGCCGTTAGAAGAGTATCAGTCAATGAAGTTTGACTTCCCTGATGAAGATATCATGAAACTGGATGATAATGAAGGACCCGAACCAGGAGAGCGATGGACTCTCACGTTCGATGGTGCATCAAATGCTATGGGCCATGGTATTGGGGCAGTTTTGACTTCTCCTCGTCAAACTCACATCCCTTTCACAGCTAGAATATGCTTTGATTGCACAAACAATGTCGCAGAATACGAAGCTTGCATAATGGGCCTCGAAGCAGCCATTGATATGAGGATCAAGATCCTTGAGGTTTACGGGGATTCTGCCTTGGTCATACATCAAGTAAGAGGTGATTGGGAAACACGACACCCCAATTTAGTTCCTTATAAGGACTATATCTTGGAGCTGTTGCCCGCTTTCGAGGAAATCACTTTTGACCACATCCCACGAGAGGAGAACCAATTGGCAGATGCTTTGGCTACTTTGGCAGCTATGTTCAGAGTTAGCTCCCCTAAAGAAGTGCCAGACATAAGGATCCTCCGTTACAAAGAACCTGCACATGTGTTCCCTGCCCACTGTCTCACTACTGAAGATGTGTATGATGAAAAGCCATGGTATTACGACATCAAGAGGTATGTTGAGAAGCAAGAGTATCCCGAAGATGCTACGATTGGTGATAAGCGAACGCTTCGAAGGTTAGCATCCAAATTCTTCTTGTCAGGAGACGTCCTGTACAAAAGAAACTATGATTCAGTTTTGCTCAGATGCGTGGATAGACACGAAGCAGAGTTGATCATGCGGGAAATTCATGAAGGATCTTTTGGAACTCATTCCAATGGACACGCTATGGCCAAAAAGATCTTGCGAGCAGGATATTATTGGATGACGATTGAAAGTGATTGTTATGTGTATGTGAAGAAATGTCACAAATGTCAAGTGTATGCTGACAGAATTCATGTCCCTCCAACCCCTCTGAATGTCCTGACGTCGCCTTGGCCCTTTGCTATGTGGGGCATAGACATGATCGGACGGATAGAGCCACAAGCTTCAAATGGACACAGATTTATTCTTGTTGCTATCGACTACTTCACCAAATGGGTTGAAGCTGCTTCTTACAAGAACGTAACCAAGCAAGTCGTTACTCGCTTCATCAAGAAAGAAATCATATGCCGATATGGGGTTCCAAACAAGATCATCACTGATAACGGGTCTAATCTTAATAACAAGATGATGGCAGAGTTGTGTGAAGAGTTCAAGATTGAACATCACAATTCATCACCCTATCGGCCAAAGATGAATGGCGCAGTCGAGGCTGCTAACAAGAATATAAAGAAGATCGTCCAGAAAATGGTTAGAACGTATAAAGATTGGCATGAGATGTTGCCATTTTCTTTGCATGGCTATAGAACTTCGATTCGTACTTCAACTGGGGCAACTCCCTTCTCTCTTGTCTACGGTATGGAGGCCGTGCTACCTGTCGAAGTGGAAATTCCTTCGTTGAGAGTCTTGATGGACGCCAAACTCGATGAAACAGAATGGGTTCAAACGAGGCTTGATCATCTCAATCTAATTGAGGAGAAATGCTTATCTGCTATCTGCCATGGCCAGTTGTACCAAAAGAGGATCAAGAAAGCGTACGACAAGAAAATTCGGCCTCGAGAGTTCCACACAGGCGACCTAGTCGTAAGGAAGATCTTGCCAATTCACACTGATCCAAGGGGCAAATGGACTCCCAACTATGAGGGACCATACATTGTGAAGAAAGCATTTTCAGGTGGTGCTTTAATCCTGACAAAGATGGATGGGGAAGACGTTCCGCTTCCAGTCAATTCAGACTCAGTCAAAAAATACTACGCATAAAAGACCCGCTAGGTCGACATACCTAGGCAAAAATAAGGGCATCCCGGCAAACCAAAAGGGTTTGGGCAAAAGTTAGGGATAAAACAAAAAAAGAATAACCCGCTAAGTCGAAAACCCGAAAGGGCGACTTAGGCAAAAGGGGGTATCCCGCTGGATTGAAAACCCGAAAGGGCGATCCAGGCAAAAGTTAGGGATCAAAAGCGAGAGGCTGCAGTGTGAATATCCTTCACAAAGACCACTATGCGCCCTTGGCAGAACGGACAGATCAATTCAACCATTACCCTTCTGAAGCAAAGCATTGAGAGGATTGAGGATATGGGAACTGTAGCAATATCAGTTTTAATGGAAATCCGAGCATTTCTCTTTGCCATTTTGCTCTTTGCATTTTATTTTCTTTTTCGCAACTACCTCATTTAGGAGTTGTTTCCTTGTACAGAAGCCTATTCATAGGCATTCCATCAATAAAATGATCTTTTGATAAAAAACTTTCCTTGTTACTTTTCATTTTTCGCATGCGAGGTGTGATTTAATTCGTTATTAAACATTGCATTGAAAGCATGGGGAATAATAATCACAAAATCAAAACGAAACATGATGTTACATGAACATAAAAGTGCTCTAAGGGGCGCCATTTGCATCCAAACGTTGTTTCCTGTGCAGGTCGCAGACTCTAGCCGTCATCTTGGCTTATGATATGTCACAAAGGTCGTCATCATCCCGTATGAAAGTTCAAGAGTATAATTCATCGGTGCTGGTAAGCATGGGGCACCTGAAGAGGTTCATATCCCTCTTCAGTATGGCAGACAAAGAATGGTCCCTCAAAACTCATGATTCCCCAAGCAGCATAGGATGTAAGGAAAGTCGGACGAAGTCACTTCCTCCCCAGCAGGGCTATGCTCTAACCCTCAACACAGTTCCCAATAGTCTTTGGCACTATGAGGTTTCCAAACGCCCATCTACAATGGCGTCTCAAGAGAATAAGCAACGGACCCCAATGGTCTTGCTCCCCTATCACACCGATGCCTTTATTTGGCGCTCTGCATATAGTTTCCATTGCATATAACATTGCATCCTCAAAAGCGTAGCATATCCGTCAAAAGCGGAACATTACGCCATAGAAAAAGTCAAACATGCATACAAAGCATAAGCCAGATAATGTAAATCATCCCTCAATCAAGACAATGATACATCCCCACATAAAATGTCCTTACAAACTCCAATTGATATCTGCTACTCCATTACAAATCTCCTCCACCCACGGTGCCGATACTTGGTTTTCTCAATCCCCAGCCTAAGTGTTTTCAATAATCTTCCCGTGCTCCGGCCTCGTTGTTTACCCTCATTCTTTTCATTCTTGTGGATCGTAGGTCCGTTGACCTTATCCTCATCTTTTCATTCTTGTGGATCGTAGGTCCGTTGACCTTATCCTCATCTTTTTCATTTCTTGTGGATCGTAGGTCCGTTGACCTTATCCTCATCTGTTGCATTCTTGTGGATCGTAGGTCCGTTGACCTTATCCTCATCCTTTTCATTCTTGTGGATCGTAGGTCTGTTGACCTTATCCTCATCCTTTGCATTCTGGTGGATCGTAGGTCCGTTGACCTTATCCTCATCTGTTTCATTCTTGTGGATCGTAGATCCGTTGACCTTATTCTCATCTTTTTCATTTCCTGTGGATCGTAGGTCCGTTGACCTTATCCTCATCTTTTTCATTTCTTGTGGATCGTAGGTCCGTTGACCTTATCCTCATCCTTTGCATTCTTGTGGATCGTAGGTCCGTTGACCTTATCCTCATCCTTTGCATTCCTGTGGATCGTAGGTCCGTTGACCTTATCCTCATCTTTTCATTCTTGTGGATCGTAGGCCCGTTGACCTTATCCTCATCCTTTGCATTCTTGTGGATCGTAGGTCCGTTGACCTTATCCTCATCCTTTTCATTCTTGTGGATCGTAGGTCCGTTGACCTTATCCTCATCCTTTGCATTCTTGTGGATCGTAGGTCCGTTGACCTTATCCTCATCTGTTTCATTCTTGTGGATCGTAGGTCCGTTGACCTTATCCTCATCTTTTTCATTTCCTGTGGATCGTAGGTCCGTTGACCTTATCCTCATCTTTTCATTCTTGTGGATCGTAGATCCCATCATTCCATCGAACCCGTATTTTCAAATCACAGTTTCATACAACAATCATTTCCATTGAGAACCTTGTATTGGCACTTTGGCTACGTTACAAGCTATCGCCGTTCTTCCAATTACTCACTGTAAATACTTCCATCAGAAAAACAAAATTCTCTTTCCCCAGCAGATATCAAAACAAAAATAAAAGAATAAAGACCACTCCATCTCCTCGGGACAAATTTCTGGTCTTCGGTATTTAATCTTCTTCTACTTCGAATGTTCGAAAGGCTGGCGCCAATCTCACCTTCGAGTATAAGACGATTAAATAGGGGCAGCTGTCATACCCCAAATTTGTCCTACCCTATAACTTCTAACTGGCTTAGGCTTTGCATTCATGTACATACATCACTTAGGTCATAATCCATACCCATGCATTCATATCATAGGTGCTATTCAAGGGCTAGCAAGAAAAAGCTCCGTTGCAAAGAATTTCTGACCAGGGAATAAGAAGACTGAGGTATAATCATGTGGTTCTATGTTCAAGGAAATACTCCTGGATTGGGGTCTCTCTCTGTCTCAAGTCAAGGCATTGGTTGAAGGATACTGGCTTGCAAATCATCCGGTTCTTTAAATCAGGTGTCATACCCCAAAATTTGCCCTATCAATTTTAACATTTAATTATGCTAGATGAAACATGACACTAACTTATTACTTCTACTATTATTTTTGTTACAATTCTTTATTTAAGTTAATACAAATTATAAAAAAGGGAAACTATTAGAATTAGGTTTTTTTTTTTTTTTCCAATTAATTAATTAATAAAGAATTTCCAAAAAAAAGGGGGGAGTATTAGTTAAAAAAAAAAAATAGGAGAACTCTACGGTTACTACTTTTATTTAAAAATAACATTAGTTAAATATTATTATTAAGTTTTATTGGTGACTTTTTTTTACTGTATTAAAGTAGTGATTTTTAGCATAATTAGAATGTTTAAGTTGTAAATAGTGACTTTTATTAAATCAAATAAAAGAAACTTTTTCTCTATTATTATTAAAATAATATCATTAATTATTATTATAATCATCAATTATTATTTTTAAGCACTATGGCCAATTACGGTTATCTTTATGATTATTAATATATTAACTTTTTTTATAAGATATTATTAATAAAAAGTTGTAAATTAATTCATTAAGTTAAGTATCATCTAATTTTAATCAATTATTGTCATTAAACCATTCATACTATTTATTAATTTTATTATTATTATTATTAATTATTATTGACTTAGTCAACTAGGGTTTTCTTAACCTTGTTCATCTTCCACCTCCAGCGGCCGCCACCCTCCACCATTGTCAAACTCTAAAAAAAACCTAAACTTCAAGCTCGGGTTCGGACATCAACGAAATAGTCTAACAAAATCAGAATCAACAAACCTCAAGATTAAATCAAATATTCTGAAATTAAAAAGGAATCAAACAATATATTAAATCGAATCAAGAAAATCATTTTTGCAATGAATGTTCATATTACAATCAAATCTCCCGTCTTAATTCCTATTTCTACAACGAATCTCAATCTTTAAACAAATCAAATCGTACCATCAATGGGTAATAACTAAATTCAATGTATTTCCTAATCTACTCAATCCAAAAAATATTATATAAAGCTATTTCTGAAAACGAAAAGGGGGGAGGCATAAGAGAAGGGGATCGAAAGTACAGAAGAAGAAAAGGGAGGCATCGACATTTTCACAAAGTAAAGGAACCGAAACAATCAACGACATTCGCGCCGTCGTCGAAGCCACCGTGCGGTTTGCGTTCCAAACACACTTCAGGCTGTCGTGATTTACGCCTCAGGCCGCCGTTTCAGGTATTTCCTTCTGCTCTTTTGTTTATTGCTATGCTGTACAGTGATAGCCATGCTAGGATGTTGAATTGAATAATATTCTTGAACTTGTTCTTTTATTATCTTGATGAGAAGAAGTTTTGTTGTTGTTGAATTTATTTATTAAGAATAAAATAAGAGAGAGAGTTTAGAGGATAGAAAAAGTGGTGGTGGACATTAGGAGTGGGAAACCGAGAGGATAAGTGAGGTTGAAAGAAATTTTTTGGGGAATTGGAAATATAGAGATAACATTATCCCCTTACACCCTTTCATAACGCGACACGTGGCCACTAAAAGGCCACGTGATTGGTCGGCTAGATTATGGTCCACCAAGTCTTTATGATACACCTTTATTCAACTTAACATGCAGACCATTGGATCGTCTTATTCTGGATCTACGTCCCAGATCGTAACTCTGGAGGCTATTAGATCTGGATCAAACGATCACGATTCTACAACCCACCGTAAATACCATACGCGC
This sequence comes from Vicia villosa, assembly GCF_029867415.1. Classification (NCBI taxonomy): domain Eukaryota; kingdom Viridiplantae; phylum Streptophyta; class Magnoliopsida; order Fabales; family Fabaceae; genus Vicia; species Vicia villosa. The sequence goes on from NW_026705038.1 coordinate 565,264, forward strand.
ACTCTCATCTTGTCCAAATAGACCTTGAGTCATATTGGGCCAGACCTATAATATTGACACCCCATGAAAATTGCTTAATAGTACAAAACACACCCCTTTATTCTTTAATCAAAATTTCTAATATGTTTTCTTATTTAATGAATAATTTAGATAATAATACAAAAAAACTAATTTTATCTAGTATTCTTAAATATAAAGTTTTTCTTTAACGTTTTTTTATTATAATAATTATTTGACTATTTTCTACTAATAATGTAGAACGATTAATAAAAGTTTGATTTAGATATTGATCTAATTAAAATAAAGTTCATTTAATATAATATTTAAAATTATTAGTTTTATTAGTAACTCATAAAGAAATTCTATTATAATTAAATTTAGATGGCATTTTTTTTCTTAACTAATTTCTTAGCATTTTGTTTTACCTTATATAATTATAATTGTAAAAAGTATCTAACGATACTTTTTAACTTTTCTTTATAGAATTTTAAATATAATTATAACAACACTTAAAACTATATTTTTTTTCTTGTCTTCTAAAATAATGATTGTAAATGTTTAAACACTTACATTATTTAAATTACAGACTTAAACATGCAATGTAATCATGCTAATTCAACTTAACACATTTAACATAATTATTATTATAAAAAATATAAAGAATAGGGATTGTACATAAAAATCATTTTTTGAGCTACGAACTACGATAACTGCGAACTACGTGAACTACGTAAAACGCATTCAACATACAAAATAACGTACAATTCCATAAAAAACACCAACAAATAACTACGAACTACGTTGACTCTGATCCTCCATTAAGGAGGTACGTAGGCATTCGGACAACCGAAACGAGTCCCATTTCCCTAAAATATAATTCGTCTGTAGGTTTAAGATTTTATTCTTTACCCTACTATTTAACCACAAACTATTTACCATAAACCTTACCCAACCCGAGAGACATAAAAACCTTAAGGAAGGATTAAGGGTGCCTAACACCTTCCCTTAATCCTAATTTCTCAACTTACCTAGAATTTCTTTATTTAGGTTTTCTCCCGTATTTCCCTTATCCTTAGGATAGAATAAATATAGGTGGCGACTCTGTATTTTAGGTTATTAAACTTAAAGTTTAAAGCCGGTCGTAACATCAGGGTCTCTTTGACCAAAGTCAACCAGTGGACTTTCTGGTCAATATTTAATCAAGAATGGCTTCTATGTGTGAAAAGCTTCTCGTACTGACTGTGTGGATGTGTTTGTTTGACTAGATTTGACTGGAAGAGATTTAATCGGGAATTGCATCAATAGTCGGAAAAATCAGAACAGTTGACTTTTGGGCCAAAACCAGAAGAATTATTCAAATATTGACTTTTGGTGGAAAATTAATCAAGAAAAGTCGAAGAAGGGATAAAATCGGGAGTTTGACAAAAAGTTGCAAAAAGTAGAAAAATGACAAAAATAGAAAGTTTCAACACTTAGAAAAATATTTTGGAACTTTAAATCTTGTTGGGCAGTCCACTTCAGCACTGAATTACACGTGGCAAATGGCATTTTTTGAAGAAGATTCCAATATCAAAGTTGTTCCTCTCATGGAGGGGAACAACTTTGTAGTTGGACACTTTTTCATTTGAAGCTTGTATGAAGAGCTAAAGTGGTGTGAAGTTGCTGGAAACTCATTTGAACCAAGTTATATTCCAGGTCACAAGTCAGGTCATGACCTGGCATTTTCACAAACACATGGCATGCCAAATCTCCAGCCATTTTTTGAGCTCTACAGAAATGATATGAATGCAAACTTGGTATCATTCTCTTCCTTGCCATCTCCTCTATCCACTGAAACAAGAATGGGTGCAATTGGACAAAAATTGAGTGAGATACAAGTCCTCAAAGTGGTGCCCCAACCCTGACCAAACTCTGCAGGCAGCCAAGGCACAAAATGCTGGGCACGCAAGGCATTTCAGCAAACATGTGGTGGGCCAAATCTCAATGCCTCTTTCTTCCTCCTCAAGTCTTCATCTTGAACAAGGTTGATTCTAAGTCACTCTTTGCCATGTCCTCTATCTATTGAGCCCAGTATCACCAATTTTGGACATACGTGGGGAAGGTTGCAAGGCCACAAAGTCTCTCCTCTACCTAACTGCATTTCTGCTAAGGTCAAGGCACAAGTTAAAGCCACGCGCCCAAGAATTCAAGTGCTTTGAACCAGCATGTTTGCAAGCCTCTCACTCCATGTACAAACCTCATCTCAAGGACTCTCAAACACCAAAGCTCTTTAATCACATGCCCTCTTCATGATGCACTTGAGTTTGGAATGATTGGTGCTTTATAGTTTGAGATATCAATATTCAAAGTAGAGGCATGAACATGATTTTGACATTACCATTGTTGCTGCAGCATAGTGTACAAAGCCATTACACACACCATCACATTGCCATTGCTAACCATGCAAATACTACACACTTTGAAAGCTTGCGTGAAACTTACCCCATACACATAACACTTGATGCATTGCCATAAAAGCTTGTTTTTGCTGCCACATGAGAAAGTATATTGAACCATGCCACAATTGCTTAAGCTTGTTCTTTAAGTCTTCAAAGTCCCACATTCAAAAATAAGAAAGTTGCTGCAAGCTATACTCCTAGGCTCCACATTCAAGAAATCACCATCACTTCATAATCACTCACCATATAAATAAAGAGTTGCCTTCACACACTCAGACACGATTGATTCTCTCCCTTTCACTCACGATTCACTCTCTTCTCTCTTCCTCTCATTTTACACTCTTTCTCTCCACATTCTCCCTCCCCTTCGGTTCTCCCTTCCTCCACTCATTCCACCACCGCCAACCACCCTGAGGCAACAAACTCCGGCTGCCATAACAAACTCCGGCAGCCGTAACAAACTTCTAACCATCAACAACCTTCACCTTCATCCACTCTCAATCATCATCAACGATCTTTTATACTCTCCACCATCACTTTGCTGCTCGAGGTCACATCATCATCATCATCTTTGCGAGTAAAGCTTAAAGGGCACAAATCTTATCTCTCAGCCGGAGTCAAAGGGTTCGCGGAGTCGAATATCGCTTCATCCAAGGCTTAAAGGAGAGCGGTGGAATTTTCTGGTTCCATTAATCCAAGACTCGCTTCAGGTAAGATTCCGAGTCCTTCGTAGCATTGAAGTGACCTGTGTTAAATAGCATATGCATGTGGTGAATTCATGAGATGAAGCTCTGTATCTAGCAGTTCAGTTTGTGTGAATATCCGTTGCTTGCGATCTCTTGAATGCTGTCTTCTGATTTGTCCGAATCTGTCAGTATCTGAATGTGTGAAACGTTTATTTGACTTCTATGAATGAATAGGAGTTGATCTGTGTGAATAGTGTTGATTTTCATGGAATTTGGTTATGTTAGGGTTTTAGAAATCTTTCCGGTTTGCATGTTAGAGGAAATATCAATGGAAACTGAAGCCAGATCCATGATCTATGCAAAAATCCGAGTGGAACGGTGGTACTTTGGCTAATTTCTGGAAAATTTCACTCGTCTCCGCCGTGAGCTGGCCGGAGAGGATGACCGGAGCTCTGCTCCGACGTCCGCGCATGGTTTCCCCTTTTTTTCTTTCCGCCGCTTATGTGTCACTGCATGATTGGCTTCTATTCCCATTTTGTTGCGTTTTTGTCATTATTCATATGATTGAGACCTTGCTTGGCGCGTTTTGATTGGTTATTGATGAATTTTTGTCTTATTCCACTTAAAGGATCCACTGCACCAATTGATATGCTGTTACTATATATTCTGTCACGCTTCGTCCATCTCTTTGCATGTTAATAATGATAATCATGTAATAAGTGAAATAATAAAACAAATGGAATGCTGAATAAGGAAACTGGGCCAGGCGCTTTTGGGCTCACTCTATTTCCAGAAGCTTCGCCCCCATTCTGTTGACGCACCACCCTTCCAACGATACTGGGCCTGCACGCAGGCGCTATTCACACACCCTCTTTTGGGCCCAATTTCACTTCTAATTGTTTTTGTTCAAGTACTGATTGCTTTTGCACCCCCTCTGCTGTTAATAAAAACAAGTAAAAATGATCCTCTTTCTTTTATTATTTTTGCATATTAATTGTTTCTCTCCTTAAATAAAAATAACAAAAATATTTTTCAGCCAATTAGATTTTTTAGAACGTTATTTTCTTTTAATTGAATTTTAATTGATTGTTTTCTTTGATTTGTGATTGGTTGATTAACCATAAATAAATAGTTTCTTGTGTTAATTCAAAAATAGTTTCTCACTTGAATAAAAATGAAGTTGCTTGTGAATATGTTTTCATAAATAGCTTAGACTTTAATTCTTTCCCTTTTGTGAATATTTCTCGATGTTTAATTGTTTTTTTCCTCCCCATTTTCTTTTAGGATAATCAATAACATAGATGTAGAAATTAAGATTAGTCCCCTTTTTGCATTCTTTTTCTTTTCAAACCATAAAACACTAATAAAAATACTTGAATAAATTCCCCATAAAAAATACAAAGAAAATATTTAAAACATTAATAAAAAAGTGAAAATCTTAAAAAGGGAATGGAAGCTTGAACACCCCTTGCTTTAGGGAATGTTCGAGTGCTTGGATCTCCCTTGCTTTAGGGTCCCATTCAGGCGTAAGTTCCCAACTTCTAAAAAACACAAACCAAAGAGTAACTCGAGTTTCCCTTGCTTTAGGGATTTCCTCGAAACACTCAAACTCTCTCTCTTCTCTCTTTTCTTAAGGGCATTGTTATCTCCGCTCTATTGCATCCTAGGTCGATCCCTTATGCAAGAGCGCGAGCGTTAACTCCGCCCAACTAAAAAACACAAAAACAAACAAAAACTATGGAGCCGAACTACGGCGCTCTGATTCCTGAAAAGGATACGTAGGCATCAAGTCGCGGGGCTTGAACGAGCACATTTATTTATAACCCTTATTTTCCCCGTGTTTCTTTTTCTTTCATTTGCATGCATTCCCTTTGCATTAAGCTATAGATTTACACACCCTTTAGATAGTAACAAACATAGGTGGATATCATCGAGTACGATGGGCGTGAGGGGTGCTAGTACCTTCCCCTCGCGTAACCGACTCCCGTACCTAGATTCTTTGGTCGCAAGACCCTGTTCCTTCCTTTGTTAGGTTTTCTAATATTCCTTTCCCTTATGGGATAAATATATTGGTGGCGACTCTGTTCATTTTTCGCGAGCGTGCGACAAAGTAGAGTACGTGGCAGCTGCTGAAGCAACGGGTCAAGCTATATGGCTTCGTAGGATACTCGAAGACATGGGAGAAAAATAAGATGAGCCTACTAAGATCAACTGTGACAACAAATCAGCAATTGCAATGGCAAAAAACTAGTGCATCACAGCAGAACAAAACACATAGCAATCAAGTATCACTTTATCAGAGAAGTTGAAGCAACTAAAGAGATCAGACTCGACTACTGCAGGACGGAAGATCAAATTGCAGACATATTCACGAAAGCGATGCCGAGACCAAGATTTGAAGATCTACGAGTTATGCTTAGAGTCAAAGAAATTTGTATCAAGGAGGAGTATTGAAGTTGCTACAAATTTATAGAGTATTCTTAAATATAATATGTATGAAAAGATAGAACATCCTAGAACTATAAGTTATATGAATATGGTAGAACAATCTAGATATATAAGTGTATGGAAAATATAAAAGAATATAGATTTATCATGATAATAACATATCATAAAAACTCTAGAAAGAACTAGTGTAATGTAGAAACATTCACCACCATTGAGAGGTTGGTGACTTGAGCCTATAAATATGCAATTGCTACATTGTAAACAATCATCCAAGAAATCAATGACATAACCTTCGTTCTAAACATCTCTCTAAAACTATATTTTATCAACTATCAACTAATCAACTACCAACACAAACAAATTATTGAATGAATCCATTTCATGGAATGGAAAGAACAAATGCTAATACAAAGGAAAAAAAACTAGAGAGAAGAATTTCCATGATGCAAATTTAAGTCATTCGATCCATTATTCTTTGATCCAAACTCGTCACTGTTTAATCCTCTATCCATGACATGTTGTGTACTTACGATAGGAATAGGCTGAAAAATTAATGACATTATACGATTCTTAATTTCAGGATCTTGAATGCTATGGCCATCTCCATGCATGTACATGCACATTGCCATTCTAGCAATGTTTATAGCACTATCAGTGTAACTTCTAGAGAAAGATGAAGTATGAGCTTCTTTATTCATCTTCTTCCATACTGTTAATATCATGGAATTTACGTGCTCACACGCGTCTATTTCAGATGCACCCGTTTTATTCATGTAGCATTGAACTGTCTTTGGAATATCACCAGTATCATTTTCGCGCTTAAAAACAAAAGACGAAATAATGAGTTAAAATTCCAAAACTTATTCGTATTTTTGATCATATCGTTATATTAATCGATAAACTTACTTTATATGTTCCGAGATCATTAGCAAGGCGTACAACCATTTCTGAAAACCGAATTATGTTGGAATCTTGTTCTAAGCAAGCCATGTCCTCCATTTTGAATCCATGTTGAGTCAAGAAGTAACCATGAATAAGTATATTAGCTGTACCGACCGATATCCATGCATTCTCTAAGTATTCTTCAAGGGTTGGAGCATATCCACTATGATACCACCTTGCTTCGGTCATATATGTTTTACATTGATCTGTCCACTATATATTGAATTAAAATTAAAATCAGTGTAAAGGCTTTCGCGATTTTAGTTGGTACTGGTCAAATAATATAATAATGAAACACATAATATGAACATAACTTACTGCTTTCTTTAGGTGTGAAGTGATATCGCAACCACTCTTGATCTGGATTTCAGAAGCCGCTTCATTCACAAAAGTATAAAGTGGCTTAAAGCATATTTTCATATATTCTGGAAGACTATCCAATCCATTTAGATCCCATCTATAATTATAAGATTTTTTGTTAACAAGAAAATATTTTTAATAAAATTAGGAAACTAATAAAACTTGAAAATTTATATTAACAAAAACCTGTCAAGTGCTTCTGTGAAGAGCTCTAGATCTTCCAAGGTACCATAAACATCATAGACATCATCAATTAATGTAATTAAGGCAACGATCTTGGTTACGACTTTTCTGAAGTATCCCGAATTCGGATTAAAAATTGTTCCAACTGTCCATATATAATTCTCAACAATTCTATCTCTTGAAAAGTTCAACTTTCCTCCAAGAACAGTTCTTTCCCACCAACTTATATGATAGAAAAAATGAGAAAAAAAATTAAGAATTGGTGTGAAATGAAATTATCAGAATGGTTTGAAGCATAATGGTTGTTATGTTATGTTATGCTATGCTATATTATGTTACCTCGACGAATACTGAAGTTCTTCTTGATAAATGCTTTGAACAATGTTGTAATCCAGTTTAGCAAATTGAAGTAAAACTGGACTCATGTTTTTCTTTTTTTCGTATACACCGATGAACCATTGCGCCTCCCATCGAGGAATTCTCCAATGTATTGGAAGCTCCAAAGCATTGCTTATTTGAAGTGACATAACATCATTATTTTTGTTCAAATACTCTTTGAGAAACTTTGTTGTGAAATCTCTTGCTTCATCCAATATAGTTTCATCTTCAAATGAATGAAACGAGGCTTCATACATTGACAACATTCCCTCAACATCAATTGTTTGGTCAGTCTTCAAACCACGCATTTCATCTCGAAAGCTAACAAAAACATCTGCAACAAAACATCATATCATAAATTAGTATTTCTTTAGAATTTAAAGGTTCATTATCCAGTCCAGATACATTGATTATTTAATGAACCTAAAAAAAATAAATTTTCTCTTATAAATAGGACCAGAGTTAATATTAACTAACCCGAAGATATATCATAACCATGTTGCCTTAAGATTCTAAACTTGAGTGTTGTGGCATGTAAATTCTTCTTCAAGTTGGATGTTTGTGAGTTGTAAATATTGTCCAACATATTCCTTATTTCATTGTTGAAATGATAATCAACTCCAAGCCTTTGCAATACATTGATAAACTCAAGTTTATCAACCTCATTTTCCATTTTGCAAAACATCATCCTTACTTCTTCTCTTAGCACTTTGCATTTCTCTTCATATATATCTTCCTGCATTATTTAAATAATATAATTAACTCTTATTGTTAGTATTTTTCATTGTAAACTTTCAATTACTAGTAATTACATCACATGGAGTTTTATAAATAAATAAATAAATAAATAAATAAATAAATGTAAAAATAATCATAACTTATATTCACTACTTAATGACTGGATATAATCATTGTTCCAAATTGAAGGTTGGAATTTAAAAGATGGTCGAGCAACTGATTGATTTTGAGTATTTGCAGCTTCATGTATTGCCATGCATTGAATTGGACGATGGAAATTGGAGTTCCATGTTGGTAGAGCTAAAGAACCATTTTTTGGAAAAAGGGTTTTCTTAAAGGAAAATGGGAGAGATGAAAATAAGGGCAAAGCCATTTGGTAGAAAGGAAAATGCAATGATTACTGTGTTGGAATAGAATATATGAAACCCAGAGCAAGCTTTAATAAGGCATCTGAGACAAACATAATTTATCTTTTGTTTGGGAATAATTAATATATAATTTAACTTTGTAAATGAGCTGCCTCCCATGTTCTTTGATTTTAAAAATAATTAAATAAGCAGCCTCCAATGATTGGGATTTATATATAACATTTTAGTTACATTGAGAAGAGATGTCTAAATGCATTTGTGTTTTTGGTAAATAAAAGCACTAGTATTCTCTTATTTAACTTCAAAGTACCCTTAAAGAAAAATGCTATGTTATGTTACTGTTTATTGTTTACAAATACGGTAAACAATATTATTGATAATTTTGATTTTTCTACATTTATTTCTCTATTTTTAAGACAAATTTGATTAATAGTGTGTAAAAACGGATTAATTTAATATATATTTTGGTTAATATATGTTTTGATATTAAAAATGATCTTAGATGAAAAATAAAATTGTTTAATTGAGTATAATAAATTGATTAATATAGTTTATAATTTGATTGTTGCATGCTCTAATTCAAATAAAATTTTACGCTATAAATCAACTTTGATCAATAATAATATTGGTTAATATAATTAATAATTTGAATAATGAGTTCTCCAATATAAAAAAAAAACTAATAAAATAAAGTTGGTTAAAAGAATATAAAAATTAGTTAATACATTTTATATTTTAATGTCTTAATTAGTTTCGTTAATATGTATTTTATTGACTCATAAAATAGTATATATATATATATATATATATATATATATATATATATATATATATATATATATATATATATAATTAATTAATTAATACATTTTGTAATTAGACAGCGTTTTTTTTGGCATTTAGCAGCGCTTTAAAGCGGTGTCTAAACCACCGCTGTTATAAGTAAAGGCAACGCTTTAGATTAATTCAAAAGCGTTGCTATATGTCCCTTTAGGCAGCTTTTTTATTTTAAAAGCGCTGCTATATGTCCACTTTAGACAGCGCTTTTACATTAGACAGCGCTTTTGTTCAGTACCCCTTTAGCAGCACTTTTGCATTAGACAGCGCTTTTGGTCATCTTTTAGGCAGCGCTTTTGGTCATCTTTTAGGCATCACTTTAGACAGCATTTTTCCCACTTTAGGCACCGCTTTTCCCCACTTCAGACAACACTTTTCTCTTTAAGCGCTGTCTAATGTTGATGATTTTTTTTTCTAATATATTAGTTATTTTCACTTACAAAAAGCCCAGCCAATATAGAATAAATTCTCACCATATTTTACAAAGTTTTCACCACATTTTGCACCAGATTTGGTAGCTTTAATATATATATAACAAATACTTGAAAATTCTACATATATATATATATATATATATATATATATATATATATATATATATATATATATATATATATATATATATAACACAAAATTTACATATACAAAAAATCTACATATATAGAATTGATGATATATACAACAACAACTTGAAAATTCTAAAATGATAAATTGATGTTAAAAGTACATATTACTATCTTCGAGTATTTCTAAAAAACAACAATAATGAACTTGTTAGATCTATCTTCTACATCTGCACCTATAACCTGAAACAAAACCAAAAGATCGAAATTCATACCATGATCAAACAAAACTTTATTCGAATTTATACTCAAAACTCTAAAGTTACACTCAAAATTCTCATCAATGAAAGAAAGACAATATACCTTATAAAATTCTCAACTCCATAATAAATTCACACCATTCCTCCATAAGTTCATCCAATTGATCTTTTGAGTGAGCACCATTGAATTCGTCAAAGTACTACATAATAATATAACATAGTATGTGATTTAGTTAAAACACTATGCCATTTTATGAGAAATATTAAAATAATTCCTAATTTAGAAATCCATACCGTGGATGGAATCTCTATTCGATCCAAAAGAAGATATACCCCTTAACTACGAATATATATCAGGATATACCCCTTAACTTGTTTCGTCAAGTATCATCACTAATATAATCAAAATTGTGAAAATATACCTGCACTCTAATCCATGTAATGTTGTTGGCGCTACGCTTTGGTACTTGAATATCTCTTTGTGATCGAAAAGCTTATAGAATGCTATAATAAAATATAAACGACTATTTAGAACAATCTCAATAGATAAATAAATTTACACTGAATATTTAGAACAATCTCACTTACGTATCAATCATCGTCTTCAAATCTGGGTATGTACTCTAATCATTGTCTAACGAATCCAGATAATATACAATTTCTCTTACAGGATTAATCGCAAGCAATAACCAATGTCCACTGTAAGATTTAACAAATGTTAGATGGAAAGTTTCTACATAACGTCAAAAAACACAAAATTATAATAGATGAAGTTAGGATAAAAATCTAACCCGTTGCTAGTATTATATGATAAAAAGAACAACTTTTCTGAATCTTTGCGGGCCACAAATAAATCGAGTTCATACGCTATGACATTATCTGGTTTTGTATCGATTAACCCTGCGTTGACAGTGTTGGGAGCTAATAAAGCGAATCTTTCTTCCAATCCACGCGGGCATATCACTTTGTCATACAGAAACCTTAAATAAAAACATCATTAACATTAGATTATATTCATTGAAATGAGTAAATAATTTTTGCATTTAATTAAACAAAGTTGATCGGAGTATACCTGATGTATATAGCGATAACACCGAGGCCTAATTCCAAATGTTTAAAAACTTGTTCGATATCCTCTTTACCAATTGCTTCCATGTATTCAAAACCAAAAATGTCTGCATTCATAGGTATAAGACGAGTACCACCATCTGGAATATCTGTTATTCCTAGATATGTCCGAAGGTACGTCATATACTGAGCAATAGGTTTTTTGCTAGTCGTGGTCTTCTTAGTAACAACCTTTTTTTGTGTGGAAATGTTGCTAATGGCAGCCTCCTTACTCCTACTGACTTGTTCAATCTCTTTAGCATGAATCTAAATATCATAAAATTAGTTAGGTGAAGTATAAGATCAAGAATTAACATTTTCTATGCATAATATCATATAATTGTGTTATACCTCTTTTTTTGATGCAACTGACTCGGTTTGCCGCGTAATCCCCTTATCTTTTGATTTGGGTTTTGTAGGAGTCTAACATTACCATGAAAAAAAATGTGCGTAAAATGCTCGTAAAAACTTTGAATACCCAAAGGTTCATAATGGTTTTAAGCATACCTCATCATCTACGCGAATGAGGCTTGACGGCCATGCAACATACGCACCTATTGCCTCTCCCACCAATGTTGCATCAGAATCATCGTCTGGTATTGGTAATAACGCACCTCACTCTAAAGAAATATCAATTGATACTTTCAAATGTCCAGCAGGGAGCGGTTAGTGGTGAAGTACTTCTCCCAAAGTATTATGCAATTTTCCCTTGGCAACCATCCGATAAGTCGGTGATGAAAAATATAGTTGACATAGTGAAATATCCTAAAACCAATAATAAATATGAAATTGTTAATGTGTGTGTGTGTATATATATATATATATATATATATATATATATATATATATATATATATATATATGTCAATTAAATAAATTACACTAATTTAATTTCATAATAATATATATAATTACCCGGGAATATTCGGTTGAACATTACAATTGATACTAGCTTTGTCACTAGCATCTTTAAAACCTGAAGCTCCCCTTTCTAATTGATCTCTTTCTTTTTCCTTTCTCAACTCAAGAACTTCAGCTTCTAATGCATGCAACTTTGCCTACAGTTCTTTATTGCTAGGAGATTTTGTATTTGGATTTTTCTTTTTCAAGGATGTTGGAGTGACCCCATGTCCCATACCCCTCACCCGACCGGAATACTCACGAACATCTAGTGCTCAACTAAGTATGCTCCTGCAATCATTGTCTTCATCTGGAGATATAGACTTAGATAGATTCTCCTGAAATTCATATGAATATAAAAAAGCATGAAAATTATATGTTAATAAACTTTTGACTTAATTAAACAATTAATGTTATACTTACACATTTCTCAAAAATTTGTTGAACATCTTCTTTCACAACTCCATCCTTACCCACACGGGCAACCTTCCACAAAACAAGTTCCGGAAGAGATGTTTCATAACTATTCTCCTCTTTTAACTACACATTAAGACAAAAAATAAGATCAATTATAACTCATGATGAAAAAGAATATCATTGCAATGTATAGATACTTACTATCTTTTGTTGTAGGCGTGCATATCCCATATGCCCTTTTTTGTATGGATACGTGGGACTTGATGCCCCTTGGCGATTTATGTCATTTACACTCTTAGAAACCGGATCATTTCGTTTGGATTTAAAGTTTCCCATTCTTTAGGTGAAATCAAACTTGCATACATCTCTGGATGCGGTACATCAACACAATTGTTATTGGCATCTCTAAGAAACCTCCTTGTTAAATAAGTTCGAAACCCTCTGAGTCTTTTTCCGGCAATTTGAAGAAAATAATCTTTTCTAGTATCATCAATGTTGAATGACCTCTACGAAAAACATACACAGAGTAATTTATGCTATTTATATCTAAATTAAACATATTTGAAATTGAATTAATGAAACAAGTTAAGGGGTACCTTTATCTCAATCCAGATTTTCTTTTTAGCATCTTCCAACACCTTCTTTCTCCAATTATCACAAGTAATCAAAACTTCGCTCCTTACAACTGCACCAATGTAACTTTTCAATTGAGAATCTTTAGGTCAATTAATTGGTCATTCTCATTCCAATGCACATCATATTTTACTCATCTATCTCTTTCACGAATGATTCTCTTCATAATAGTTATTCCTCTTCTAATTTCTCTTTCCACTGCATTAACGGATTCATCTCCATCATTAATAAAATCATCATGTGGGTGATCCTCGTTACTAGCCATCTAACATGTAATAAAGAAAAATATAAGCATCTAATGACAAATATATAATTCCAAATATCTAATTCCATAATCAATTGATTATATAAAATGACAAATATATTATTTTATTGAATGACAGAATATCTAACATTTTATTATATTACCTCTTTCACTAACATCTCTTTCTTTTCTTAGTTGGATTGTGAATAACTTGTCTCTTAAGAACGCGGACGGATAGATTGATCCAAATTCCCTTATTATGATCCTTTCTGATATATGATTCATCCGAAATAATATTCTCATCTCGATCGTTTCCAATATATGACTCAACCCCTCTAATACATGACTCATTCTCAACATCAATATCACCTTCATCTACACTTTTATCATCAATCACTTTGTTAGAAAAAGCACAATAGACCATTCCGTACTCTTCGGGTCAGTGACGTAGAACACTTGTTTAGCTTGAGAGGCTAAAATAAAAGGCTCATCTTTGTACCCCTCCCTATTAATATCCACTTGCAAAAATCTTGACTTATCCATTCTTATGCCACTACTATGTACCCACTTGCAACCAAAGATAGGAATCTGAAACTTCTCGTAATCAAACACCCAAATGTGATCGATAGCCCCAAAATATGACATATTTTCATATTTGGGGTTTAAGTTCTTCATACTTGAAATGTGCATTTCTTCAGCTACCACGGTGACACCACTATTTTGCATAGTACTTTTATCATCTTGTTCTTTGGTATAAAATGTGTATCAATTAATTGCGTATGCGCTATAAGAAAACACATGCAAACTTGGACCATATACCAAACATCTCAACCTTTCTGTTATTGAAGCAGGATCTGAATGAAACTTTGAATAAATATGATCCTTAAACCATTTTATAAAACTTTGATTGTGCTCTCGTACTATCCAATTTTCATTTCTCTTCGAATTTTCACCTTAGAGTACATCCTTGTTGTTAAGTGCCAAAATGTAGTTATTTTGTGTTTGTAAATAGTGGCACTTATCGATACTTTTTGTTAATACCGTTCGAATAATACCCCGTTTTGTGTATAAAAACGTATACTTTGTGAATAGATGTATTTTCATATACTTTTATACTTTTTGATAGTTTTCTATTCATTTTGTAGGTATTGAGGCGTATTTGGAGCATGAGCAATAACGTGACGAAGACACGGCTTCAAACGCGCGATTTTGAGCGGCGGAATCAATTCATTCGGCGAATAAAGCTCAAAACCAAAGAATAATAAATCATCAATTTGGTTGCAATTTGTTCATTGTTAGATAGAGCATGGAATAAGCTTTCCAACGCTTCGAACCGGGCGCAAATCGGAGTTACGGTTCTCAAGATATGACCAAAACAAGATTTGCTGTTCTGTTGAGCGCGCTAAGCGGGCTTGACCGCGCTAAGCGCGGCCTGGGAGCATTTTTGACCCATTTGGCAGAAAGTTGGGCGCTTAGCGCGGGTTTTTGGCGCTAAGCGCGGTCTGGCGGTCTAAGAAAAATAAAAAGCAGCCCGCTTAGCGCGGTGGGCGCGCTTAGCGCGGTCTGCGACTTCAGTTTTGGTATATATGTTGTAAAATCATATTTTTAGGTATGTTTTGGGTATTTTTGAACCCCAACTCATCAACCTTCAATTTTTGGTAGATTGAGCTTAGAAAACAACATTTGTGGCTTGTAATTGGAAGATTCTTGGTCGGGAGCTCAATTGATCGTGATTGACACCGCGAAAGATTTGGTTTTCTTCTCCTCCTCTTCTCTTTGTAACCACTTTTGTTGGGTTTGTTTGTAAGTTTACTCTAAACACATGGATGTTTGTTACTCTTTGTACTAGTTGTATAATATATTTGCTTTACAAATCTTAATCGGTGTTTCCTTGATCTTTTTGCTTAAATGCTCGGGATTTATGTTGTTGTAGACATAGACATCACAAATCTTGATTAGGGGGATATCTGTTAGCTTTTGATTCTAGACATAGGATTGGGGTTAACATCCACATAATATCTGAGTTTAATGTCTCTGTGTTGTTTGATCGGTTGAGACATCGTCGAAAGAGCAATATAGTTGAATTTCCGTCGATGTTGCAGAAATGGACATTGATGTGAGGGATATGTGGTGATTCTGACGAGTATTGTAGATTGAGTACGGCGGAGTGATAAATCTAAGTTTGTGAGGAGTAGTTTAGATTCAAACCAGATAAGCTATTCTCTATCAAGAATGAATTTATTTTATGTTCATATGTTATATTTTCCTTGTTTACTTTCAACCCATTTAACCCGAACTCAAGAACTAAGAATCCGTCGAACGGCAGTTCGGTATCACCAATCTCTGTGGACACGATAATTCCCGGATAAATATTTCCAAATCTTTTATTGCTTGCCGCTTTACCGCTTCAACAAAATGGCGCCGTTGCCGGGGATTGGTGTTTTTTATTGAATTCGCATTGCGATAGTTTCTTTGTTTTTGAGTTTTGTGAATATCGTATATTTGTGAATTTCCTTATACTTGTATACTTTTGTATAGTCTATTGTATAGATACATGTTTTAATTTTGTTTGGTGGACTTATTAAACAAGTTGAACTCGGATAGTTCTTTAATTTCAAATCTTCACTTTTCAACTTGTTTAGTTAATTTCACCAAACTTTTGTAAAAATAGTATTTTTACTTATCGTTACGTGTTTGTAAATACGTGTTGTTTACGTATTGTTGTATATTCTCTTGTTTCGTAATGTTTGTTCGTGTGTGGTTAGGATATTTTTTTTAGGTTCACGTTTGGGCGAAAGCGTTGGCGTGTCGTGAAGAAAGCTACTACCGTGCACAATAAAAGGCGTCGAGCTAACGACGTAAAACGAGCGCTTGTTGGGAGGCACCCCAACGGTTTTACTTTTCTATTTTTCTGTAAATGAGTTGTGTAGGTGTTAAGTGGAGGCCGCACTAGAAATTTTGGTTTTCTGGACTGGTTTTTCTCTTTCTGGTGTAGCGCGCTTAGCGCGCTAGACCGTGCTTAGCGCGGTCTGTAGCTTTTGACCAATGAGTTCTTTTTAATGATTCATTTGGCTCGCCTTTTCCCACTTACACCAAGGCCTTATAGTGTAGTAATTATTAGTAATATGTGTTAATTCTTTTGTTGTTGTTTAGATTCAAATTTTGGCCCGATTACTTGAAGTCGCATTTGGTAATTCTCCGATTTTAATAGATTCAACATGCCGGTTGTGCGGTAATGATATTGTTCGAATTTGTACATAGCAAGGTACTCGTTTATCGCTTTCTATAGCATAACATGTTTAGGAGACTTTTCATTTGTATAATTTTCATACTATTCAGTCTTGTTTAAGACACATCTCAGCCTATCTAGGTCAGTCTTGTTTAAGGCATATCATGCCTTTCTAGGTAGCCTTCTTAAAATATTTATCCAATCTTTTCTAAGACATACCTTGTTCTTTTAAAGAACTCCTTATTTAGTCTTCTCCAAGACATTCTTCCTAAGCTTTGTTCAAAGCCTAAGCTTCTTCGCATCAGCCTTTGATATACCCTATTCAGGAATCTCTTTAGGTAGTCTTATGTAAGACATTACTTCACATCTCCTCATATACAATCAATATGATCCCGGTATGAAGAGCATATGCTCTGGACAAGCATCTTGTAAAACACTTGGATGGCATCTTTAAGCCCATCTCAAAAAAACGGTTTCCTACACCGGCAGTCGCAAATTTCTGGGTATTCTAGTGTTCAATCCTCTTCCACCATCAGATCGCGATAGGCGAACAAGCCAATCTACCTCTTCAGGTTTAAGAAGATTGAACAGGGGCAGCTGTCATACCCCAAAATTTGCCTTCCATATTCCATTCACAATGATTCAAAGTTCAAGAGATTCATCCAGTCATTCTCCTGAGCAAGAGTCTCCTAAAGCTAGGGTTTGGTACCCTCCTGAGGGAATTAGCAAAACAAGGTCTCTGATGAAGTTCTCCATGACCCATTATGATCCAAGATACCTCTATGTCAAAAGTCAAGGCCCTGTTCCAAAGTTTACTTGTCCAACAGCTCAGATGATCCACAGTCAATTGGTTTGACATAAAAGTCGACCGTGGTCAAAGCACAGTCAAAACCTCTGATTTTTGGTCAACATCAAGAATGGGAGAATATATCCATCATTTGATCAAAGGTTGATCATGATCCATCAATAGAAACTCATAAATGAACAAATGCAAAAAGGTTCAAATTAGGGTTTCTTTAGAAGAAAGTCAACTCAACTTTGACTGACCATAACTTTCACATGGAACATCAGAATTTCCTCACTCAAAGCCTATTTGGAAGGAAATTGGATTCTCTACACCTTTGTGTCTCACAAGCCAAGGCCAGAAATGCTTCATTTGGGAGATATGATACAAAAGATTACAGGTCCTTCTCAAACATCAATCAAAAAGCAGTTTTTTCTCAAAGGACATATGATCAAGATAAAATCTCCAAATGGAAAATATGTTCCAAAGTGGCTTATAGAGGACATCTTGAGGTTTCCAAAAAGTCCTAGAACTCATTCATAGCTTAAAAATTGAGTGAGATATGCCTTGTCAAAGTTGGGTAATTTTGGAGAACAAAAGGTGAAGTAAAGGAGGTTCAAATTGGTTTTATTGCAAATGGGCCTATACTTTTATGACTTAAACTTGGTACACAAGCTATCTATGTTATAGAAAGATTTCGTGCTAGTAAAGGTTGCATAGATTAAATCAAATTTTGGTCCAATATAGAAAGATTTCATTCAAGTTCCAAATGAAATTTCTCAAATTTTGCAAGATTGGATTCAAGAGGCCTTTGGACTATTTTCTTGACCTAATTTGTGCCTCTATAAATATATAACATAAAGTAAGGCATTAGTTGTTGGAAATTCTGCAGAGAAAGCATATTCACGCACAAGAAATTTTCCAAAAAAAACTCACATTCTGTTTTGGCAAATTAGAAGGTTTCAACCAGATTTAAAGAGTGCAAAAGCTTCCTTGAAAGTCTCTGAAGGTGACTGGACATTGGCATTGCATCAACACCCCCAGATTACTCTCCAATAAGCCAAAGTAATTCACTCTGAACTATGGATCGATTAGCAAGATACGTGCATAATTATGATGTTTTGATCATATATTTGGCTTTGTCTGATTGTTGTGAACGTTTATGGTGTGTTAATTTGATTTCTGTGCGTTCTAATGGGGTCGGCCATTGGAGGCCGAATCAAGCTTTAGGGTTCAGAATTGGGGTTTTTCATTAGGGCTAAAATTAAGTTAAATCAAGTGCATGGTTGTGTTCGTGTGGTTGGGATGAAGAGAATGAGTGGGTCGTGAAACATCTATTGGTGTGTATGTGGTATTCGTAATTTGCAGGTTGAGGTTTGCTACGAACGAACTTGTAGCCAAACCGTTGAAAAAATATGCAGGTTTTTGTCTGGCTTAATGGAGAAGACGATGAGGTGTCTCCACACCATTGGGCCATTTGAATTCGCGTGCCTATTTTTGGGTTAGCTGGCAATGAGTGTATATTATTTTTGTTTTCCATGCTCTAAATGACTAAGCAAGTTGGTTGGGGTGGTGAAGCGTGCGTTTGGTAAACCCAGGGTCCAGGGTTCGATCCCTGGCCCTCACCATATTTTTTACAGATTTTCAATTCCTGATCCTATGCACCTACAGCCCCAGGGTCCATTATAGTCCCTCTGATCTGGCCCTTAATTCCCTATTGACTTAGATCTAACGCCCAGAGTTTAGTCCCTATGCCATGTACCTTAGTGATGATCACATTGAACCAAAATCTATAATAAACTTATATATTTTATTTAATTTATATATTTTAATTAATTCCTTTTTAATATTTAATTATATAATAATAAATTATTTTCATAAATAAATTAATATATATTATAAATATTAAATTTCCAATTTATTGTTCGTCCCGATTAAATCCATTAATCGTGATGGGCAATAATCGATTTTTCTTAAAATATTTATTTCATTTAAATAAATAGTTTTATTTGGCTAAATTGTTTCAACCATTTTTATTGGTTGCGATGATTAGCCTATTTTCCTTATTTTAATTCATTATTATTTTTAATCGAATCAATCGATTACGAGGGATAATGATACAAATTAAATTACTAAAATTTCTAAAAAATACTCTTATTTATTATTAGTGATAATTGAATCTATCAATTAAAATTGGTAATAATATACTACTAATCTTTTAACCATGGTGATCGAATCTATTGATCATTGCGGTTAATAGTACAAATTAAAATCAGGGTTGTACGCCCAAATCCTAAAACACTTCCCAAATCTAAAACATTCAAAACACTTCAAATCAAACTACGGATTTTCATCCTTATTCAAAACTACGATAGGCCATTCAAAAAGCTTTCAAACCATATCAAATAAAACTCTAATCCTAAAGGCGTACAACCTTCCCCGAACTACGTAGACTCTGATTCTCCATAAGGAGATACGCAGGCACTTGATATCAAGGCGAGTCCCCTTCCCCAAAATCTCACTTTTTCCCCTGTTCAATTCCTTAGCTATTAACCTTAATATTTTAGCCATAAAACCTTTACCTTAACTTGAGACCCTAGGAAAGGGTTGAGGGTGCCTAACACCTTCCCTCGACCTGATTATAATAACTTACCCCGAATCTCTAAACTGCGTGAGGTTTCATATTCGCCTTGGTAGAATAGGTGGCGACTCTAAAAAGCTAATTTTTAGGGCAGGTTGCTACAGCTGGCGACTCTGCTGGGGAAACACCATAATGGTGAATACTATGCTCCTATAGGTTTGGTAGGGTTTAGGTTTCAGTGAATTTAGGGTTTGGCAAATTATTGCCATTTTTAGGGTTTGTGCTTTTTTTTATTGTTTATTTTTCATTTTTATTTGTTTGTTTATTTTTGCCAAAAATATTCTATTTGTTTATATATTTGTAGTTAATTGCATAACTGTTATATTATATGCACTGTTGGGTATATTATATTTGTTGTTAATATCCTAAGTGTGGGATTTATCCTTGAGATCAGGGGGGACTTGAATCGCCTACGAGTCTCATTGATAACTCCACTTGGAGTGGGTTGAATATCCGGAAATGTCCAATACGAGGCTTGACTTTGTTGAGGGCAGGACTTGGTATTTGGCTGATCTCTCCGAGAACCTACCCCAAAAATTCGAACCTCATTGGATAAAATGAGTTGTTCTAAAATCCAAAGAGACAAAAAGTCTCGGAGGCTACGAACGACCCCATGAGACCCATGTCTAGGACATACCCATGGAAATGGTAGGCTCCCTAGAGCCGCTACGTCGAACCTATGAACCTAGGGCCTATGTGATTATGTGCTATATATATATATATATATATATATGTTGTTTATTATTTGTTTGTTATTTCTTTATTTTTCTCCATTCATCATGCATCATGTGCATTCTTGCATCATGTCTTATTCAAAAAATAAGAGAGATAAAAAAAGCATATCATTCATGGCATGCACATCATTTCCATGGCATTGAGAGAAGATTTCTCTTTTATCTCCAGAGCAAGGGATCATTGGGAAGGATAACCTAACATCCCGATCGTCTTATCAAACAAGATTTCAACAAAAGAAATCAATGGATCAGCTAGAACAGAATCAAGCCGCCCTTCGTGAGGAAGTGGATCAACTAAAGGTTAGTATGGAAGAGGTTAAAGGAGGTATGACTCAGATGCTAGGATTCTTGAAGGCCCTCCTAGGTAAACAAGAAAAGGCAAAAGAGGTCCAGTCTGGGGATACCCTGGTTCAAGATGAGATCCCCAACGAAGAAAACCCGCTGCTAGGATTTGTTTCAGGCTTTGGCCCGGCTAAGGACAGACCTCAGGTCCGATCTGTCCGGAGAGCTATCCAATTCCAAGAGAAAGGAGAGACCTCTCAAGAAGGATTTGTCCCCACTCCACAAACGAAAGGGACAACCCGCACAGTTCGCATTCCTGCTAACAATGTCCCTAAGGATGATGATCACCTGGATCTACAATACGGAGTACAAGAGGTGGACAACACAGACCAAGCACCTCGGACACAACAATCTATTCCTAACTATGGGGAAGATTCCAAGGACGGTGAACAAATCAAGGCGCTAGAAGATAGACTAAAAGTGGTAGAAGGATACGATGTCTTCGACGTGGATGCCTTCGAAATGAGCTTGGTCTCAGACTTGACTATCCCACACAAATTCAAGATTCCTGACTTCGAGAAATACAAAGGACTCACATGTCCGAGGAATCACTTGCGCATGTATGTGCGAAAAATGGCTGCTTATGCTCACGATCAAAAGCTGATGATACACTTCTTCCAAGATAGCTTAAGCGGAGCATCTATTGACTGGTACATGCAACTGGAGAAATCCTATATCCGAAGCTGGAATGATCTTGCTAACACATTCTTGAAGCAATACAAGTACAACCTGGACATGGCACCCAACCGGATGCAATTACAAAATATGTCACAGAAGAAGGATGAATCATTCAAGGAGTATGCCCAAAGGTGGAGGGAAATGGCTTCTCGAGTCCAACCTCCCTTGATGGAAAAAGAACTGGTGGACGTATTTATGGGCACTTTGCAAGGACCGTACTACGACAAGATGGTCGGAAGCATATCTTCAGGGTTCTCGGACTTGGTTGTCATCGGTGAGAGGATTGAAAATGGGATCAAAAATGGGAAGATACAAGGGGCACTCTCAGGTTCCTATTACACAAAGAAGTCATATGACGAAAAAAAGGAATCCAACACTATAGAGGCAATCCTGGTTAATCAGACCCCAGTACTACAACAAAAGGATCAGCAAAAGCAACAGGGTGGCCAACGCACCTGGAAGGCCAAGCCAAAACGATCATTTACCCCATTGCACATGTCACTGTCTCAAGCTTTGCAACGTCTGCTCAGTCAGAACTTGGTAACTCTGCTACCTCCATACTCAGTTCCAGCTAACCCCGCTCCTGGGTACAAGCATCACGCTAGGTGCGCTTATCATTCAGACAGTCCTGGTCATGATACAGAGGATTGTGGACCGTTGAAGCACAAGATCCAAGATTTAATTGAAGAAGGGCTCATTGAGTTCGAAGATCCTCGCAAGTCTAATGCCATAGGTGGCTAGAAGGAGGATTTCTTAGATCATTAGTTTCGTTTTCATTCGCAATTTCTTTCCGTTTGTTTAAACATTGGTCTTACGACATATGCTATGTACTTTAAAATAATCATTAATGCATTGCTTACGTTTGTCTTGATTTAATCCTAGTGTTCTCACTATATTTTAAAACTGTGTTTTTACCTAGTTTTCTTCTTTACGATATTCAACTCTCGTTGAAGTTGTACACCTTTAGAGGGAGAATGACGAAAACGATACCACAATTTCATACATTACGCTTTCGAACAGACCGCGTTGACGATGTACAAGCATTGTTTCAATTCCTAAATAATGGAGATATAAGTATGTTAATCCCTCGTCAACCCCTTTGAGCCTAAAGAAGTAGGAGTTTTCTTTCATATAAATAAAACCCTTAATACATAACCTGGGGTAGGGTAGCTGCTCAGTTAACTTAATTATTCTAAACTGTTCCTTTGAACATAATCACCGATGGTTCCCCGTCATCATTAAGTCCGACAGTCAATATCCGCAAAGAAAAAAGAAAGCAATGCAAGGGCCTGCTAAGTCAAAACCTATTAAGGAGATTTAGGCAAAATTGGGGCATCCCGCTGACTGTAGTTTTAAGATGAACAGTTCAGGCAAAAGTTAGGGATAACAAGGTCGAAAAGAGGTCACTACATACCCTCGACAAAAGGAAAATATTACAAGAAAGGAGGATGACTTCCTTTGCAAATAAACCTTTGGTTTTTAAACCATCATAAATATCAGTATTCCCAAAGTCTTTTGGAGCTTAAACGCATAGTTAACTGAGCATAGGACTGGAGAACATCATGAAGATAGGGATGGGTACAAATAAACTTTGAGCCACTATCCTTTGTTTCTTAAAACCGTGAACCAGGCCACGTTACAACTCTTAAAAGTCCTAACTGAAGCATGGTTAGTTCGAAAGCATACCGTTACCAAAAGGTATCCCGACTCCTTAAGGTCTACTATAACTCTTGAATTGATATCACTTTCTTACAAAAAAAACTTCGTTTTACTCAAAAAATGTTTTTAATCTTTCAAGACAGACATATGCATTGGCATCTTATGAATTTCATTATAAAGTACACTCGTCTATGTGGATTCAAATGTTTAAACATCAGGGAGAAGTTGCATGGGGCATGGCTAATGGCTAAAAATCCTACTGACTGACGAAATAGCTTTAGAATCACATCAAAAAGAGGAAATATCTCTCACGCCTGACTCGGATAGCTATTGTATACACAAAGGGCATGGCCCATCATTATCTTATTTACTTGGAGGAAAGCCCATTACCTGGTAGCACGTTGCAAAGGTCACTCAGTATCAGATGGTGTCAATGCCACTCTCACACCCTTTCTAGAAGCCTTTCTAGGTAGTTTTCGTTAAAGACGTCTCTTAACCTTTTCAGGTAGTCTTCTTCAAGACAGGTTCAAAAATCTCTTATCCTTTCTAGGAGCCGTGTTCAGAAAGTCTTCTCTAAGACACGTCTTCTCGTCCTTTCCATTTTTGAATCTTTTCAGATAGTCTTCTCTAAGATATATTCCTTTCTAAGAACCTTTTCTAGGTAGTCCTCTGTAAGACATCTCTTAACTTTTTCAGGTAATATTCTCTAAAATATCCCTCATCTTTCCCAGGAACTTTTCTAGGCAATCTTCTTTAAGATACCCGTCAATCTTTTCAGTTAGGCTTTCTCAAGACACGTTCGAATTTCTCTTATGCTTCCAAGAACCTTGTCAAACTTTGTTTAAAGAACAGAGTCTTCTCTAAGACGGTCTCCTATCCTTTCTAGGGTAATCTTCTTCAAGGTGTCTTTTCCTAAGTTTTGTTTAAAACGCCACATTCCTTAAAACAGTCTCTATCCTCTATAGGAATCTTTTGACCCTCTTCACAAACATGTCGCCTTGAGCTTTGTTTAAAGCACAGTCTTGTTTAAGACAACTTCCTATCCTTTCAAGGAACCTCTTCAGGAAATATCCCAGAAAACGTCATCTCATTCTGAGTATTCAACGAACTTTTGTCCATCGGATATGACAAAAACGCATGGCTGATTCTGAAAAGCATCTGCTTCACATTCAAATCAACACTTAGCATCAAGGAGACCTTGAAATTGGTTTAATCAAAGGCGATCATTTCTGATAAAGACTCTTGAATTGGGGAAACCACGTCCAGAGGGTTTTCCTAAAAACAGGGGCATACAATCAAGGATCCTATTGACTAGGGGCATATCTTTCAAGAATTCAAATACTGGGGCAGTGCTTATTAGGTTCGTGGTAGGACATGGTAAAACTCGAGTTCCTTCTAAAGATCCCGCCTTTAGATTAAGGGGCACGTCTCTCAAAATTTCTGATATTGGGGAAATCACACTAGTATCACACAAGGAGCATGGTTGCGAAATTGGTCTTCCCACGCCTGTATTATTTACGACCTGCAATATGGGATCGTCATACATACATAATCCTCATTTATTTTGAGAATCTCATTACATGACACATGCATCATGACATTGCATAAAACTAACGCTGCCTTTTCAGGTCACTTCATAACCAAAAGGATATTATCATCCAAGTACAGTGCAAATACGATCGTATCAACGATTCAAGCTTAACATATACAATTCTAATACCTCATTCCAAGTATTTCTTCAAAGGCAATCCAGAAGCAATCAAAGAATTTCTTACCTTTCCAGGTAGTCTTGTCCAAAACGATTATCAACCTTTCCAAGCAGTCTTCTCTAAGACCCTCCTTATCCTCTTTAGGAGCCTTTCTAGGTCAGTCTTGTTTGAGACATATCTAGGTTAACCTTGTAGTCTTGTTTAATACGTTTCATATCCTTTATAGGAACCTTTCTAGGTAGTCTTGTTTAAGACGTTTCATATCCTTTATAGGAACCTTTCTAGGTAGTTTTGTTTAAAACGTTTCATATCCTTTATATGAACCTTTCTAGGTAATCTTGTTTAAGACGTATCCTATCCTCTCTAGGTAGTCTTGTTTAAGATGTTTCATATCCTTTATAGGAACCTTTCTAGGTAGTTTTGTTTAAGACGTTTCATATCCTTTATAGGAACCTTTCTAGGTAGTTTTGTTTAAAACGTTTCATATCCTTTATATGAACCTTTCTAGGTAATCTTGTTTAAGACGTATATACTCTCTAGGTAGTCTTGTTTAAGACGTTTCATATCCTTTATAGGAACCTTTCTAGGTAGTTTTGTTTAAGACGTTCCATATCCTTTATAGGAACCTTTCTAGGTAGTTTTGTTTAAAACGTATCATGTCCTTTCTAGGAGCCTTTCTAGGTAAGTCTTGTTTAAGGTATCCCGTATCCTGTCTAAGAGCCTTTCCAGGTGAGTCTTGTGTAAGACGTATCACATCCTTTCCAAAAATCTTTCTAGGTTAGTCTTGTTTAAGACATATCATACCTTCCTATGTAATCTTCTTAAAACATGTATCCAATCCCTCCTTATCCTCTCCAGGAGCCTTTCTAGGTCAGTCTTGTTTGAGATATATCTAGGTTAACCTTATAGTCTTGTTTAGGGCGTATTCTATCTTTCCAGGAACCTTTCTAGGTTAGTCTTGTGTAAGACGTATCCTAGCCTTTCTAGGTAATATTGTTTAAGACGTTTTCATATCCTTTCCAAGAACCTCTTTAGGTTAATCTTGTTTAAGACATTCCATATCCGTTCTAAAAGCCTGTCCAAGTGAATCTTGTTTAAGACACATCTCAGCCTATCTAGGTCAGTCTTGTTTAAGGCATATCATGCCTTTCTAGGTAGCCTTCTTAAAATATTTATCCAATCTTTTCTAAGACATACCTTGTTCTTTTAAAGAACTCCTTAGTTAGTCTTCTCCAAGACATTCTTCCTAAGTTTTGTTCAAAGCCTAAGCTTCTTCGCATCAGCCTTTGATATACCCTATTCAGGAATCTCTTAAGGTAGTCTTATGTAAGACATTACTTCACATCTCCTCAGATACAATCAATATGATCCCGGTATGAAGAGCATATGCTCTGGACAAGCATCTTGTCAAACAACTGGATGGCATCTTTAAGCCCATCTCAAAAAAACGGTTTCCTACACCGGCAGTCGCAAATTTATGGGTATTCTAGTGTTCAATCCTCTTCCACCATCAGATCGCGATAGGCGAACAAGCCAATCTACCTCCCCAGGTTTAAGAAGATTGAACAGGGGCAGCTGTCATACCCCAAAATTTGCCTTCCATATTCCATTCACAATGATTCAAAGTTCAAGAGATTCATCCAGTCATTCTCATGAGCAAGAGTCTCCTAAAGCTAGGGTTTGGTACCCTCCTGAGGGAATTAGCAAAACAAGGTCTCTGATGAAGTTCTCCATGACCCATTATGATCCAAGATACCTCTATGTCAAAAGTCAAGGCCCAATTCCAAAGTTTACTTGTCCAACAGCTCAGATGATCCACAGTCAATTGGTTTGACCTAAAAGTCAACCGTGGTCAAAGCACAGTCAAAACCTCTGATTTTTGGTCAACATCAAGTATGGGAGAATATATCCATCATTTGATCAAAGGTTGATCATGATCCATCAATTGAAACTCATAAATGAACAAATGCAAAAAGGTTCAAATTAGGGTTTTTTTAGAAGAAAGTCAACTCAACTTTGACTGACCATAACTTTCACATGGAACATAAGAAATTCCTCACTCAAAGCCTATTTGGAAGGAAATTGGATTCTCTACAACTTTGTGTCTCACAAGCCAAGGCCAGAAATGCTTCATTTGGGAGATATGATACAAAAGATTACAGGTCCTTCTCAAACATCAATCAAAAAGCAGTTTTTTCTCAAAGGACATATGATCAAGATAAAATCTCCAAATGGAAAATATGTTCCAAAGTGGCTTATAGAGGACATCTTGAGGTTTCCAAAAAGTCCTAGAACTCATTCATAGCTTAAAAATTGAGTGAGATATGCCTTGTCAAAGTTGGGTAATTTTGGAGGACAAAAGGTGAAGTAAAGGAGGTTCAAATTGGTTTTATTGCAAATGGGCCAATACTTTTATGACTTAAACTTGGTACACAAGCTATCTATGTTATCCAAACCATATGCCACGAATTATAGCATTTTTATTTGATTTTATAATTTTATTTCAGTTAAAAAGTGATTTAAAGTTGTATAATTCAAAGGAAAATCAAATATTGGATTCTAAGTCTTAAAGTAATCAATCCCAATCAACATTTATGGCATATTTTCAATACAATTTCGTTCTAGCAAAGATTGGAAAGATTAAATCAAATTTTGGTCCAATATAGAAAGATTTCATTCAAGTTCCAAATGAAATTTCTCAAATTTTGCAAGATTGGATTCAAGAGGCCTTTGGACTATTTTCTTGACCTAATTTGTGCCTCTATAAATATATAACATAAAGCAATGCATTAGTTGTTGGAAATTCTGCAGAGAAAGCATATTCACGCACAAGAAATTTTCCAAAAAAACTCACATTCAGTTTTGGCAAATTAGAAGGTTTCAACCAGATTTAAAGAGTGCAAAAGCTTCCTTGAAAGTCTCTGAAGGTGACTGGACATTGGCATAGAATCAACACCCCCAGATTACTCTCCAATAAGCCAAATTAAGTCACTATGAACTTTGGATCTATTAGCAAGATACATGCATAATTATGATGTTTTGATCATATATTTGGCTTTGTCTGATTGTTGTGAATGTTTATGGTGTGTTAATTTGATTTCTGTGCGTTCTAATGGGGTCGGCCATTGGAGGCCGAATCAAGCTTTAGGGTTCAGAATTGGGGTTTTTCATTAGGGCTAAAATTAAGTTAAATCAAGTGCATGGTTGGGTTCGTGTGGTTGGGACGAAGAGAATGAGTGGGTCGCGAAACATTTATTGGTGTGTATGTGGTATTCGTAATTTGCAGGTTGAGGTTTGCTACGAACGAACTTGTAGCCAAACCGTAGCAAAAATATGCAGGTTTTTGTCTGGCTTAATGGAGAAGACGATGAGGTGTCTCCACACCATTGGGCCATTTGAATTCGCGCGCCTATTTTTGGGTTAGCTGGCAATGAGTGTATATTATTTTTGTTTTCCATGCTGTAAATGACTAAGCAAGCTGGTTGGGGTGGTGAAGCGTGCGTTTGGTAAACCCAGGGTCCAGGGTTCGATCCCTGGCCCTCACCATATTTTTGTACAGATTTTCAATTCCTGATCCTATGCACCTACAGCCCCAGGGTCCATTATAGTCCCTCTGATCTGGCTCTTAATTCCCCATTGACTTAGATCTAACGCCCAGAGTTTAGTCCCTATGCCATGTACCTTAGTGATGATCACATTGAACCAAAATCTCTAATAAACTTATATATTTTATTTAATTTATATATTTTAATTAATTCCTTTTTAATATTTAATTATATAATAATAA
This sequence comes from Vicia villosa, assembly GCF_029867415.1. Taxonomy (NCBI): domain Eukaryota; kingdom Viridiplantae; phylum Streptophyta; class Magnoliopsida; order Fabales; family Fabaceae; genus Vicia; species Vicia villosa. The sequence continues at coordinate 594,329 of NW_026705038.1, forward strand.
ATTATTTTCATAAATAAATTAATATATATTATAAATATTAAATTTCCAATTTATTGTTCGTCCCGATTAAATCCATTAATCGTGATGGGCAATAATCGATTTTTCTTAAAATATTTATTTCATTTAAATAAATAGTTTTATTTGGCTAAATGGTTTCAACCATTTTTATTGGTTGCAATGATTAGCCTATTTTCCTTATTTTAATTCATTATTATTTTTAATCGAATCAATCGATTACGAGGGATAATGATACAAATTAAATTACTAAAATTTCTAAAAAATACTCTTATTTATTATTAGTGATAATTGAATCTATCAATTAAAATTGGTAATAATATACTACTAATCTTTTAACCATGGTGATCGAATCTATTGATCATTGCGGTTAATAGTACAAATTAAAATCAGGGTTGTACGCCCAAATCCTAAAACACTTCCCAAATCTAAAACATTCAAAACACTTCAAATCAAACTACGGATTTTCATCCTTATTCAAAACTACGATAGGCCATTCAAAAAGCCTTCAAACCATACCAAATCAAACTTTATTCCTAAAGGCGTACAACCCTCCCCGAACTACGTAGACTCTGATTCTCCATAAGGAGATACGTAGGCACTTGGTATCAAGGCGAGTCCCCTTCCCCAAAATCTCACTTTTTCCCCTGTTCAATTCCTTAGCTATTAACCTTAATATTTTAGCCATAAAACCTTTACCTTAACTTGAGACCCTAGGAAAGGGTTGAGGGTGCCTAACACCTTCCCTCGACCTGATTATAATAACTTACCCCGAATCTCTAAACTGCGTGAGGTTTCCTATTCGCCTTGGTAGAATAGGTGGCGACTCTAAAAAGCTAATTTTTAGGGCAGGTTGCTACAGGTAACATCAATAAACTGTCGAGAAACACCGTTGTAGGTCATTTTGCATCAATTAAGTTTGATAATGATGTAAAAATCGACTAAATTTTGATGTAAATTCGAAGAAGCGTGTCTTCGTCGATTAGGAAAACGGTGGGAAGGGGTTCGAGTTATGAGATATAATAAAATAAAAGATGGCAACCGTTAAAGATATTATTTTGTATGAGTAGTTGATGTTGAAGCAAACAGATGGAATAGATCTGTCAGCATGCGAATGAGAGACTTCCCATAAATATGTGATTTGGGTGAATGTTGATCCACTACCAGTGGACAATATGAGGGTAGTGCCTAAACCACAAGAGGAACCTGACTCTGATATTGAAATTGATCATAATCCTAAAGTTTTAGATAGAGTGCAAAACTATATTATTCTATATGATAGAGCATCGTTCACCTAAGTCACCAGAAAGATATGGGTGTGAAGACTTGGTAGCCTATGCACTTCTTACTAGTTCTAGAGACCCTTCCAGCTCCCGAGAAGCTATAGCTAGTCACATTATTAAAAATTATGGGTAGCAAAATGGTCTGGTTCGTTGGGTAATGCCCTTTTTCCTGCACTTTTTTGCAGGGCAGGCCAAGGTTTTAAGCTCGCAACCTCTAATATGCCTGACCTGCCCCCCCTCGTTTTATTGCGAGTTTTTGCGGGCATGTTCATTTACATATAATTTTATATTTTTAGGCTTAAAAGGTGAAAAACCTGCGGGCATTCTCCGCCCACATTCATTTTCTTGCGGGACGGGCTAAGGTTTTAGGCCCACACCCTTAACTATGCTCGCTCAGTCCCGCTCTATTTTTTTTGCGGACTTTTGTGTGGAGGATCTGAACGGGGCGGGCATGCATGTTTTCCCCTCCCACTATAAATAACATATTTTATGACAAATCTTTCACCTAACCCAACAAGAATTAGAGAGAGATGACCCGGGGCTTTTTAAAATGTTAATAATTAAATATATATATATATATATATATATATATATATATATATATATATATATATATATATATATATATATATATATATAAAGCACTTTCACTTAATTGCGGTGACTTTCATTCAACTATATATCAAATAATTCAAGATATTATCAAAATCTTCACAATGTACTCGTGCACTTGGTCATACGTGTGGCAAGTGAGTTGGCACACATTCATCTTCAAGTTCATTAAAATTCTGAAAAAACATTCCAAAATTTTTGCTTTCGCCTAAATTCGAACCTAAGCCACCTAGCTTACAATCAATTGAAACTTTCCACTACATCACTTCATACACCACTTCACAATTGATGTTTGTTATTTCATTCAATTTTATTATTATTATTATTATTATTATTATTATTATTATTATTATTATTATTATTATTATTATTATTATTATTATTATTACTACTACTACTATTATTGTACAAAAACACTAATTTAGAACAAAATATCTTGAATTAATTTGCATATCTTGTACAAAAACAGTAATTAAGAACAAAAATTATTAATTTGCATATCTTCATGATATTTTTCATTGTATCAGAATATGGCATTCATTGTGGAAGCTCCCCTAATAGTTTTCATCGTATCAGAATATTAATTCTCTTTTTTTTTATTTCTTCAAAGTTCATCATCTTGTTCCTCAATATGGGTTTCAACAACGGGTTTCTTCAAAAATCCTCACTTTTCTGGGTTTTGATACAGCTTCTTCATCTTCATCTTGCAGTATCTACTTCTCAACATCTATAAAATTCTGGAAAAAAAATCAACAGTTTCCCTTTCATTCTCCAACCCCTTTTAATCTTGCAACAAAAATTGTAAAGTTTCATTCACTTTGATAAAACCCTAACAACCAATCTCAAATCCAATTCAAAACTAGAAAAACTAATAACCTCCAAACATAAACTCATCAGCTTATATTCCTCGCTTAATTTCAGGCATTTGATGAATCTTGATTTCATTAATTTCTTGAGTTTGTAAATATTCATCGTTGAATTTTATTTCTAAGCTCTAGGGTTTCTGAACAAAATTTAAAATTAAATAAGGTTGATGAAGATTATGGGAATTTGGTTTGCAGATTCAAGTTAAGGGCGAAAAACGATTTAAATCATATCTCCATTTTTAATTTTTGGGTGAATTTTGAGGTTGAGGAAAATTTGACCATGGAGGTTTTTAGAAGGGCTGAGCAATGAAGATGACAAGAAGAGAGAGAAGGATGAAGGACTACTCTCTCATATTTCTCTTTTTTTATATATTATATCATTTTTAAATTATATCAACATTAGATACATTGGCTCAGTGGTAAGATTGTTGTCTAGCAATCAATATGTACTTGATTCAAATCTTAGGTCAAGGCAAAATTTTGGAATTTTTTAAAGAATTTTGATGACCTTTGATTATGAATAGATGCCACGCGTACGAACAGGTGCCACGTCAGATGCATGAACAGGTGCCACGTCAGATGCCACTAGTGCAAAAGTTAATACCGTTTTAAAAAAATTAGACGGAAAGGACTAACGTGGACCTTTTTGAACAATTAAAGGACCACTTTGGAACTTTTTAAAGATAAGGGACCAGAATGGACCCCGAGGTAAACTTAAGGGACCAAAAAGGGTATTTAGCCAAATATTGATATATAAAAAAGGATAAACATATAAATTGAAATTCTGGTATCAGTTATGTGATGTCGAATGAGATGTCACAACACTAATATCTGAGAACAAACACTTATGGATCAAGTTGGTACAGTAACAAAAACCAGTGCAGAAAAGTAACAGATCAGCTCCAGCAAACACGATGTCATACCTGCCATGTTGTAACATCTTGTTCGAAATGTCGAAATCTGTATGATATGACATTTTATTCAACATGTTTCTGCTAGGTTGGTTTTACCAAAATGCATGTCAATCTTAGAGAAACTACATAAATGACAAATATCTCTAATATTTGTCCTTTTAATTCATTCCAACTTTCACAATTTCAACAGCTCATTTCAAATTTGTTCTCTTCTTTTCAAAATCTCTTTCACAATACTCCTCATCTCCATTTACTTTTTCTTCCCTATTAAAAAATAATTCATAGTTATAAAATTAATCAATTATTTTATCAAATTATTCAAACAACTAACGAGTCATTATCAATACAATACTTATTTTATTTTTAATCAACATTTTTTTTGAGAGACAAAATCTTTAGTTTCAAATGTCAAAATTTTCTTTCTTTTCTTTCTTCATTTCACGGGTCTTTTTTTTTTTCTTTTAGTTAGTTATTTAATACAATTGAATTTATATAATTATTGTTTATTTTATAATTAAATAATTCATTTCAAATTTATATATGTACTTAAATACATTTTATATCGTATTAAATTGAATTATACTCAATAGTGGTGCAGACAATAAATTTTCAATCTCAGGATAATATTTATTTTATCTTAATCAACCATTGCTTTTATTTGAGAGAGAAAATCTTTATTTTCCAATGCCAATATTTTATTTTATTTTATTTTCACAAAAGGCGTATGTTATTTTTATTTTATTTTATAAAAATAATATAATATAAAAGTCGATAAAATAATTATATATATATATATTATTAATAAAATAAGTATATTTTACACTTTTTATATATGTTATAAAATTTGTAATATATTAATATATAATGATAGTATATTATTATATAAATGTATACAATACGTTGTCGTTCAGTTTAGTTTTTACGACATATTTAATTAATTTTATTGATTTATTATTTCTAAAAAATATTAATTAAACTATTTTTAAATTTTAATAAAATTAATAATTTATTTTATCAAATTGAATAATACTTAAGGGTTTGTTAGGTAAAAATAGCGGTTGACTAATAAGTTAGCTGATAGCTTATAGCTCATGACTGATGGCTGATACTGATGACTTATAGTTTATAGTGGATGATTGAGACTGATAGCTTATAAGCTAATTGAAGTGTTTGTTAAAATTAGCGGTTCAATTAACTTATAAATGTAAAATGACATAAAAGATATTTAATATATAATTATTTTATTTTAAAATAAATTATAAGGGTTAAAAATGAATATTAATTGAAATAATAAGGATAAAAAGGGGGGAAAAATAATAAGCTATAAGACTTAAGCTAAAATGCTATTTAAAATAGCGTATAGAAAATAAGCTATAAGCTAGTAAAATAAGTTATAAGCTCGTGATGAAAAGACCGCTATCAAACCGGTCTAAATTATCGTATGAGCTTATAAGACATAATACATAAGCTATAAGCTCGAAAACATGTCTTATCAAACAGAGCCTTAATAGTCGTACGCACAACTAACTTTTCATCTCACGTGATACTATCAGAAGAATATCTATCTTATTTTAGTTAACCATTAATTTTATTCGGGACACAAAACTTTTATTTTTAAATGTCAAGATTTCTTTTTTTTTCTTTATTTCATTTTTTTCTTTTTCTATAATTATTGAATACAATTCAGTTTACATTATTATTGTTTATTTTTTAATTAAATAATTTATTTTAAATTTACATACATATTTAAACATAATTTATATTATATTAAATAAATTTATCTTTTCTTGCTAATTTCAATTGATTGGTGGAGGCGCTAAGTGGGTTAAAATGTCTATCCATGCCAAAAATATTATTTGAAACATAGTATGTTATTAAAGTTGAACAGCTTGTTTATTTGTCTCGATTTTTAAATATTTAGGACTTATATTTTAAATCTTTAAGGTTTCACAAGATTTAGATTTTTTTTTTTTTTTGCTATTCTCTTATCTTTAAGGCAAACAAGAGGAGTAGAGGACGATACACATGTGACTTGCTTAGAAAGTACTATCACCTTTAATTCAGATATAAATTACATCATTGTTTTTTATTTCACACAATTACACCATTGATTTTAAAGATCAATCAAAGTACTATTTTTAAGGTTTCACCATATTTAGAATTTTCCTATCAGGACATTGACCGCATATGCTATATCAGGACGATATGAGACAAATAGATTAACTTTCATATCAATATCTAGTATTCTTTATTTGTTAGCATTTAATCTCTATTTTCTCCAAATTTATGTTTTGAATGATTGGAGTATCAATTGGCTTATGATTAACCTTTCCAACTTCAGATAAAAAATCCAATACGTACTTTCTTTGGGAAATGAATATGTACCTTCATTTGACTTGGCAACTTCTATTCCAAAATGTATTTTAGTCCTCCAGAGTTCTTCATTTTGAATTTAGTTCTAAGTTTCCTCTGAATTTTGGAGATCTCCTCTATATCATTACCTATAATAATCATATCATCAACATAGATTATTAATGCAGTAACCTTTCCTTTGTTATCTTTCAAGAAAAGTGTATGGTTAGAATTGCTCTATTGGAACCCATATTTTTTCATAGTTAAGGTGAACCGTCCGAATAGAGCACGTGGGGATTGCTTCAATCCATATAACACCCATTGCAACCTGCACAAAGTCTGATCACTAGATGATACAATATAGCCTGGTGGAATGTCCATATATACCTCCTCTTCCAACTCTCCATGTAAAAAAGCATTATTTACGTTAAATTGATGTAATGGCCAGTCTAAATTTGCAGCAATAGACAACAAGACTCTAACTATATTCAACTTCGCCACTGGTGAAAAAGTCTATGGGTAGCATATGCCATAAGTTTGTGTATACCCCTTGCCCACCAATCTAGCCTTATATTTCTCTATAGAACCATCAACTTTGTATTTCATGGAAAATACTCATTTCCAACCTACAGTCTTCTTTCCACTCGGCAAGGAGACAAGGTTCCATGTGTTATTCTTTAGTAAGACTTTCATCTCTTCTTGAATTTCTTGAGACCAGTTTGGATCTTAAAACGCCTCCTGCACTCGTGTTGAAATATGGATGAAGGACAGATTGTGTGCAAAGGCCTTTAGTGGTTAAGAGAGTCTCTTAGTGCTAACATAATTAGTAATTGGTTACTTTGAACCCTTTCCTTCAATGTTTGGTGAATAGCGGTCTGGGGGTTTACCCCTACTGTGTCTGTGTCTGTAAGGCAATTGAAAATTTGTAGTAGTATCTGAATTATCATCTTAAAGTGGTTTAGGAGTGCTTACCTCTTGGAAATCCTCAAGAGTGTCATTGTTGCGTGTACGAGAGAGAGGGAACTGCCCAGACAATTTTCATCATTTCTTGCAACATCATTATCAACATCCACAATTATAGGACTGTCATGATCAACAATAACTACATCGTCACCGTTAGATTCTTCCATTAACGTCTCATGAACAATGTTCTCTGCTATATCGACTTCGCGCGAGCTAGCATCAACAAACAAGAATGTCAGAAATCATGTCATCTAGCATAAACGTTAAAGCATCATTGATGTGAAAATAAATCACAAATCAGAATATATGTCGGACAAATTCGGGCGATACATCTGTAAAAATTCACAATCTAGACAAAAACCAAGCAGTCTATATTTCTCATTAGATGAGAATCAAGTAAGTCACAATCGGAAACGAACTCGTATCCCACAAATAAAGTGTGGAACACGGAGCAATCAAATCACCACCGAAAAATCCTTCGGAAGTCCTTGCACAAGCTAGCAAACTCATTAGAAATAACAAGTAATCGTAACCGGAGTTACATATTCGAATCATGAAGAAACAAGTGGCTAACATGTTTCGGAACCACAAAATCAAATACCGGGAAGCATTGACATCACACAAGTAAGCGCACAAAAAATCATCGTAAAAGCAAGTAAGCTCGACACCAATGGTCCGCCATCAAGCAATTAAGTGCATACATGCATCAAATGAATTTCGAATCACAAAATACGTGCTAGAATAAAATCCGGACAGCATTGTTACCAATTCCGAATCACACCAAAAGACGTGTAAAAAATTAACCGAAATGCTACCAGTACTTACCAATCAAGAAAATGAAGCTACAAATGCATTAGGCACAAATTAATTCACAGAGTGAGCATGTTTTCCAATTCCGGACAGCACCATATCACAACATTGACCATCATTAAACGCACAAGTAAGCATAAGAATGCCTCAACCGAATTTCTAAGAGCGATTGATGATGTATTTACATTTTCCGGGCAGCAACACATACTTGAATCGATACCAACCAAAAATTGAATTTAAAACCACAAATCGATGCTCAAAAGCGCTTACGGGTTCAAGTTATGTTGCTAAAAAATGCCAACACATTGTAAACCGAAAATATCACATGAAAGTTTGGATTTCAAGCACAAACAACAATATAATCCAAGAATTGATATAACTAAATTCGAACCGGAATTTTGGTATCAGAAACAAATTAGTTTAACAACGGATTCAAATTAAATTTGCATCAATTCATGAACTCAATACCAATTCTCAACATAACTTCATCATTCGAGATTCAACAAATCTTTAACAATTAGAATCAACAAGGATCAACAATTGATATTCAATCACAATCAATAATCAATATTCAATTCATGCTTAATTCTCGAATTCAATTCAAATCAAGATTCAAAACTCCATTCATGAATGCAAATAAAATACCAATCTACAAGAATTATTCAAGTAATCACTAAAAATAATTAGGATCCAAGATTAATGCGGAGAGGAGATCAAAGCGAAGAAATCGAAGAAGAAAGGAGAGAGAGCGCAGAGAGCCACCGGTCGGAGGGAGTGGCGGCCGGAGGGAGGCGTGACGGCGGGAGCGCGGCGGCGATCGGAAGAAGGTTGGAAATAGAGAGTGAGCGCGGAGAGGAGAGATAGATCCTTGAGAGAGAGTCTGGGTTCTTGAGAGTTTTGATTTTTGTTTGAATATTGATGAAGATGTGATGAAGTTGTTGTTGTTCTTGATAAACTTTTTGAAGAAGTTGAGAGAAACTTGATTTTGATTTGAGAGAAAAATGGAACTATGAGTGTAAGGTGTTTGTGAGTTATGAGTGTGAATGAATAAAAAATCAGAAAAAAGAAATATATAGTGAGCCAAAATTCAAAATTTTCAAAAATTGCGCCAAAACTGTAATTAAGCGCCATCGACAAGGAAACTCGTTTCAGTGCAAAATTCGGACTCGAGTTTAAGAGCAAAGTCGAAGGTGACAAAGTTTATGAACCGCTACCGTCAGAACGGACTCAATCCGATAAATAGTGAAGAATTTACGCGCGTTTGAACGGCGAGAATCATCTAGTCATCTGAGACGGAAAACTAAACTGTGCAGAATTTTCATGCGCACCTTCCAAAGAATGCGAAGAAACTCGATCCTCCGTTCGAAATCCAAACTCATGGTCTGAAGAGAACTCGTATCCGAAAAAATATGTGAAATTCTCCCACCAAAATCGTCTCAATCTGATAAAAATTGAGAGAGTTATGAATTTTTCAATATCGAGAAACGGCAGATTAAAACTCTGGTTCAAGCATGCAGTCTCCATCGTGTTTTATAAATCTGAAATTTTCGGTGAGGAATTTGCTCTCGACCCAAACTTACGAACTTAAGAGGACGTCAAGCCGTAATTTATCAAAAATAACAGGTCAAAAACAATCTTCCAGTCAAAAGTTATGAATTATTGAATATTCAAAAGACAACGATTCAGCATACTGTTTTCACTGTATACCCTCAGGTTAATTGCAAATTCAGAGATCTTCTTCAAAGAATCAATTCTTGACCCGCACATGAAACGTAATAGACATCAAGAAGGTTCTTTTGGCCCAAGAATCATATCAAAATGATATAGCGGACGGGAGTTACGAATTTTCGAACATCCGAAAAGCAATTGAACAACAAAACCAAAATTACTGAATTGGCCTTCGGGGCGAACACGAAAGATGTAGAGAATGACACTACAGTCTCAACTACGTGGGAATCAAGCCAAGACGACCTTCCAATCGGAAGTTACAAATTTTACACTTGCACCATAAGAATGGACTTTTGATCTGAACCATCTTGAAACAGCGGAAACTCTTTAATTGCATGGAACGATGAAATAAACGTTTGTTATAGCTTGCAATAAATGGAAAAGAAAAGGGAAAAATTTGGGGTGCAACACTTATTTTCACCGGTTTGGATGTACATTTTACATCTTAAACAATAAGGAAAATTGTCAAAGGAAACAGACTTAGAGGAAAATATATCATAAATTGTCAAACAGATTAAATCAATTCAAAAATCTATCATAAATTGTCAAAGGAAAATTCATACACACCAACGAAGTAGTCAGTGAACCATTAGTTGGGTATCAATGACCATGCTACCATTCATAGTAGACACTTTCGAATTTAATCTTTTTACATACTCAGAAAATATAAACGAATGCATTACACCACTGTCAATAATAGTAATCAATGGTATACCATTAATATAACACGTACCTCGAAGTAGATTATTTGACTTAGTCGTCTTTGCTCTAGACAAAGCAAAAAGTTTCTCCTTCGTCTGCTCCTTCTCTGGTTTGTGGCATTGAGTACTAATATTCCTTGCTCTCCATAATTATAACATGTCAAAGTATTACCCTTATATTCAGCAGTTTTATGACATGGCTTCCCACACTTGAAGCAATTCATAGTTGTGCTCTTGCTCTCCGGAACACGATATCCAAACTCACCATATTTGAAACATCTAATAGAAACAGGAGTCCATCTATATGATACCATGTTTGATGTATATGAATGCATGACAAAGAAGAAAATTATATATATATATATATATATATATATATATATATATATATATATATCAAAAGAGAACTTTGTCTATATCGAGAACTGATAACTTTTAATAATAATCATTGATTTAAACTAATGATTTAGATTTGCTTTACATTTTAAAATATTTAATTAACACTACGCCAAATTTGGCTTTTAACAGCACACCTACGAAAGCGCTTTTGCCCAAAAGCGCTTTGGTAGGTTTGGCTAAAAACAAAATTAAAAATCACGCTAGAAAAGCGCTCTTATAGGGGGGTAATGAAAGCGCTTTCTAAAAGCGCTCTTATAGGGGGTGGGTATGAAAGCGCTTTCTAAAAGCGCTCTTATAGGGGGTGGGTACGAAAGCGCTTTTAGTAATAAAGCGCTGGTATAAAGGGGCATATGAAAGCGCTTCTGAAAAGCGCTCTGGTAGCCCTTTTTAAAATTTTCATAAAACTAAAACACGCTATTTTATTCAGAAACACAAAACATATCCGTACATCGTCTTCTTCTTCCTCGCTCACGTACTCTCTGCTTCCTCGCTCTCACTCCCTCCGCCGTGGTCTCAGCCATTCCTCCGTCCCTCCGTCGTCGTCTCACTCTCACTCCCAAACCAACTAGCCGCCGCTGCCGCCGCCGCTGCTACGCCGTTCTGTGGGATTTTAGGGTTTTCTTGGTCAAAATCAACATCTTCTTGCTGCTTCTGTTCAGGTAAAGTCTTCCCACTATGTTTCTCAGTCTTTGTAAATAGAAACATTTCTGGTTTGTAAATAGAAACATGTTGCTCACTCTTTGTTTTCCGATACACACTACCTATGAGTTTCTTTCATCGATTCTAAATTGTATAACTGTAATCAATGTTTCTGGGTTGGTCTTCCATATGAATTGCAGTGTTATAATTATATATTTGAATTTAGTCTTCCAAGTAGTTTTTTGTTCTAAATTCTAAGGCTGACACTGATATGTTGTATAATTGTATGGATATTTTTCTTCATTTCATAACTTCTACTAATTGTATGGATAATTTTGTTCTAACTTCTAAGGCTGACACTGATATGTTGTGTAATATTAACTCTTGTCTTCGCAAAATAGTAGTTTTCTAAAATTAAATTTGAATAGAAGCTTAAACCATCATTAGTCCATCATCTAAAGATTCAAATAGTAAATCTATTAATCTAGAATGAGAAGATGGTAATGTAAAAAAGAACACTCTTAAAGGAGTGTTCTTAAAGCATTATTTTAACGTAGTATCTAAATGAAAAGCTAGTAATGTCAACTGTTGAAGATATAATATTTAATGAAGATTTTAGATGAAAGGAGTGTTGTTTAATTGTCAATCATAATTAGTATGAAGCTATAGTTATAGAGTCATAAGAGAGAGGCCAAACTAAGAATTTACATAAGTGTTACGAATTTGAGAATTCCGACAAGTCACGAATTAGAAAAGAAATTATGTCTTATAATTATGGCAAGGTGGGGTACATAAAAATAAATTACATGTTCCTCAAAAGGTATTATTATGAGGAAAGATAGGAAGACAATGCGAATAAAAATGATAGAGGTATAGATGTATATCTTGTTTCTAGTGATAATTCCTTAAACCTTATATGTCAAGGTTAAACTTGGAAAGGATGAACCTTATATGTCAAGGTTAAATATCTTGTAGTTTATGTTAGCATGCATTAGTTACATGAGTTTTGTTTGGTACAGTGGATATTTGTATTTAACTGCATCGTGTGTGTGTTTAATTTTACAGTTACTTTGAAGTCTCTGGTTTCTACTTGTACAACGCCGATTCAAACCTACCCATCTCCCACATCAAGTCTAACTCAGGTTACTATCCCTTTCTTCTTGCTTATAGTTTGTTATTTTCTGCTTATAGTTTATTGTTTATGGTTCTATTTAATACCAATTTAGTGTCTCTCAACCAGTTTTTTGGTTTGTGGACTTATATTACCTTGAAATAAGGTAATGTCTTCTTTAAGAAATCGGGTATTCTGATTAGGTATTCTATTATGATGATAGCTATTTATTATCTTGACAGAATTCCTTAGTACCTGATAGAGAAACCAAGAAGCATTTGTTTAGCTTAATTAAGACATGGATAAGACATGGATGAATTCAAACCGATTGTCGAAAGAGTACGAGAAAGGGGTATGGGAATTCGTTGAGTTTGCGGTTGCCCACTCCGAAGACCCGCTTCGAATGCCGTGTCCTTTCCTGGGTTGCTGTTATGGGGGTAAGGTTGACGGGAATAAGTTGGCATCCCATTTACTACGGTTTGGAATTGATAGAAGTTATACATGTTGGACAATGCATGGTGAGAAAAGTAACGGGAATGCTGAGTCGAGTTGTAATAGGAAGTATGCTTCAAACGAAGATTGCACAGACACATACGATTGCGATCGAGTCGAAGAGATTGCAGAAATGCTTGAAAGAAACTAGTGATAAGGCTAGTATCAACTGTCAAAGGAAATTTCCCGAGGTAATTATAAATTTTTTTCCTTACAAATTGTTCTATTTTATTAATGATAATGACTTTATATTTACTATTGGTTTAGGGCATTTCATCTTGCCAACTATACTTATCGTCACCAAATTATCGACTAGTTGGCAAGGGAAAAGTGCACAACACTTTGGGAGATTTACTTCACCATAGACCGCTCCCGGATGGACACCTGAAAGTATCGGTGAATGTTGTATTAGATCATGATGCGATGCTACCGGTACCTGACATGGTCTCAGAGACGACATTGCTACGAGATGCAATAGGATCATTTGTTGCATGGCCCTCGGAGCTCATTACCATTAGTGATGAGGTATATTGAAAACGATTATGAATCATTTAGTTTTCGAATGTCAATTCTAAACCGTTTATTAATTATTTTTTACATTTTAATTTTAGACTGCTCCTATAAAACCCGCAATTAAGGGTAAAGGGATTTTACAGGAGGAGGAGTCTGTTGCATCACTAAAAGAGGTACATTTAAAGTGTTAATATATAATCTGAATCTAAATCTGCATGATTTTATATTTTACCTAACTTATATGATTTTTAGGCATCCGCTCGGGAGTCACAACAAGTGACGCAGCAAGTTCGTAGCGTACCACCCATTGGTCCTCCGAAGATAGCGGCAAAAAAAGGTGGTGCTTTTGTGCCTCGATACCGGACGACGCTCGCAACAATGGTTGATATGTCCGATTTGAAGGATGGTGCTTTACGTGAAATCAATATGGATGAAAGTGTCTTCGGTATTGAATTCAAGTCACATATTGCAATTGATGACTTGGAAGAGATTTTTACGCATGAACAACTAGGCGTCGGTAATATGCACTCATACATCCGGTAATATTCACTCATCCGATATATTATTTAATTAGTCCCACAATATAATTTATTTACACATTTCAATGAAAATAATCTAATGTTTATTATGTTTTTATTTAAGGTTGTTGTATGACAGAGTGTTGCGCGGGACTGTATTGTCTAACAGATTCCGTTTCGTGTCTTCCGCCCATTGCAGCGGAATGGCAATTGCTTCGGAACCGGAATCAGTTAGACAGCTCTTAGTCGATAGATTCATGTCCACCGGCAATTCAGAAAGTCTGCATCTTTGGGCGTATAATACCCGACCAGTAGGGTTAGTTTCTCATTCTTGGTTCATCTAATCTCTGTTTCTTTTGTGTATAGCAAAATTTTCATATAACCTATTGTTTTAATTTATAGAGCACACTGGTTGTTGCTTGCTATCAGCCCTATAAGAGAAGTCGTGTATTATCTGAATTCGGTAAATGGTGACTGGACCAATTATCCGGCTATGAAGGAAATCGTTAATTTGTAAGTGGGATCGTTCTAAATATTCGTGTATATTTATATATTTACTTATTTGTGGGATTGATCTAAACATATGCTTTTATATATTTGTTAATTAGATCAATACAAGTGTTCCGAAGTCAACGGGACGCACAGGTATCCCGGACTAAATCAAACAACATTACTTGGATCAAAGTGCAGGTACATTATTTTTCACAATTTTGCTTATAATATTTATGCTACTTGATAAAACAAGACAACTATAAAATCTTATTTGTTTTTCTATGTAGTTTCCGCAACAGCGAAACAGTTCAGATTGCGGATACTTTGTTTTGAGGTTTATGAAAGAAATCCTTCAGGCGAATCAATTAGAGATTCCGCTCACGGTATGAATTTATAACTTAAGATAATTTCATATAATTTATTACATTTAACTAAATATATCATTCATATTATGTTTTTGTTTTGTAGTACCTTGACGAATTCCGTGTTGCTGGGTACCCGAGACTTAAGTTGGAAGAAATCAAAGAGGATTTGTGTCACTTTTATATTAAGCAATTTTTCATGTAGGATTTGTGTCGATTTGAACTATAATATTATAGATGTTGTAATGATGTATATATATAATTTTGGATATTATAATGGTATTATATTAGTATATATATTGTCTTACTGATGGCTGAAATTATATCGTCGAAAATATATTACAGGTCGAAAATATTACAGGTTGAAAACATATTACAGGTCGAAAATATTACAGGTCGACTGGGAGGATTAAATTACAGGCTGCACATTAAAATACCTCATTTAGCAACGACAGCGCTTTTAAAAAGCGCTCTTAAAGGTCCACCTACAAAAGCGCTTCTTAGTAAAAGCGCTGCCAAAGATTAATAAAAAAGCATAAAAAATCAAAAAAAACGCAACATACGAAAGCGCTTTTGGAAAAGCGCTCTTATAGGGGGGGCTACCAGAGCCCTTTTTCCAGGAAAGCGCTCTTATAGGGGGGCCTACCAGAGCGCTTTTTCCAGAAAAGCGCTCTTATAGGGGGGGCCTACCAGAGCGCTTTCTGAAGCGCTTTTGTTACCTACGCCAGCGCTGGCTTTCACAGCGCTTTTAAGCGCTTTTAAAGCCCATAAAAAGCGCTTTTAAAGCCCTAGCGTGTTGTAGTGAATGGTTAAGTGAACAAAATATTTATGGAATATATATTTAAAATATGAAGTAAATCTGAGATATTAATTTAAATTCAATGATTATTATTAAAAGTTCTTGGTTATCATTATAGTTAAAGTTCTCATTTGATACGTATATCCAGCATTTAGGTAATTTGTCCTGTGCATAACGACATTCTCTTTTTTAGAAAGGCTTAAATAGTCTTTTGGTCCCTGTAATTTGGCGTGTTTTTGTTTTTCGTCCCTGTATTTTTATTTTTGGAGATAAAGTCCTCAAATATTAAATTTCATTCGATTTTAGTCCCTAAAGTAAAAATTTGCAGGAAAATCTGCAGGTTTCCTGCGGATTTTCCTTCGAATTTTCCTGCGGATTTCAATTTTAAGGACGAAAACTAAAAGAATTTTAACATTCAGGGACCATTTCCAAGAAAAATAAGATACAGGGACGAAAATCAAAAACACGCCAACTTACAGCGACAAAAAACTATTTAAGCCTTTTAAAGATTTTTTTTGTTTTGTAGGAATTCGTGTATTTGCTTTTTCTTCGGTTGTATTATGTCAAGCATTCCTTGTGCTTGATTTTAATGCACTTCTCTCTTTGTTTAAAAAAATAAAGATTATTTTTATTTTTAAATACTTTTAGTAGTTTTAATATATATATATATATATATATATATATATATATATATATATATATATATATATATATATAAAAGTTATTATAACTTACCCACTAGCCGCTAACCCAGTAAATGAGAGTGATAATGTGGCTTACAATGACTAACCGGAGGGAGTTAGTCAAAAGGGAGAAAACTAATTTTCCCACAATCTAAGGGGACCAAGTATTCCCATGACCACATTCCTTGGTCATAAAGTTAGGACAAACCACACACCGGATTTTTAGCTCTGACCCAAGAAGCCTCTATAAATACCTCACTCTTAGAATGAGGAGAGACAAGTCATTACGTATACCAAATAACTAGAATACACATAGTTTCTCACATCACGTGAGAAAGATCTCTCCATAGTCAAAACACCACCATAAATGGTTTTTCACCGCGTGAGCAAACCCTAACCACTAGAAATTCACGAAGACCTCTGGCCACCCCTACCAGCATATGGGTGCCACGCATTATGTACTTTTCAACAAGTACAGTGGCGCCCACCGTGAAGTCTCGGTAAAAATAACTTGAACCTCAAGTTCAATCTATGAGAACCCGCCACTGACTGCCACAACGATGATGCTACTATCAGAGACAATGATGGTGAAGAAGATAATGATAGAGAACCTTCAGTATCCTTAGTGGATTCCAATGCAAATGATTCAATTTTTCGTTACCATGCAATAATCCAACCGCCACAAGTTACATATTTTCCTGTTTAAGTCATTGGTGACCAAGTAATCAAATATACGTGTGGACTCACGACCTTTTGGACCAGGCCTGACCTTTTACCGGTGGAAGCTGTGCTATGGAATTGGTCCCCAAAATTCCAAGGACCCCAATTTTATTATTGTTATTAAATAAAAGATATTAAAAAAACAAAAAGAAAAGTAAAATGAGAGAGTTTCTGCAACTTAAAAGTAAAATTATATTATGGAAAATGATATGTTTACACCATTTTATAACACTCACACCGTATTTTTATACACAACACATACCATTTTCATTTTTTAATAATTCTTTTTGCCTTGATATATGTACAAGATAAACTTTCTTTATTTATTTGCATATACGGTGTAGGGGTAGGTGTACACAAATGAAGTGTACACATAGCAAACCTCTTATGTTATATATAAGCTAATTAATAGAGCCATAGGCGCACACAGAGAGATGGCAAGCGGTGTTCACGTGATTCTTTTAGAATTTATCTTTATGTTTTAAAAAAAATTGACTACATTTTTTGTCTTCATATTTCAGAATATATATTATATATTGAAAATATAGTGGATATTATATTAGAATAATTTACTTAATGTTTTGTTTTGTATACTCTTGAGTCAATGTTATTAAGTTATAGTTTTGTTCAGTTTAATTTTATTCGTGAAATTATAATTCTTATTTTCTTTTGATTATTAATTCTTAATTTTCTCTATTTAATGAATTGATTTTTTTTGTTATTAATATAATAATTTGATATAGGAACACAATTTTATAAAGGGACTGAATTTTTTGATAAAAATACTTAATGAATTTATATTTATAGGAGTTGAAAATGATATTTTGAAGAGAATAAAATATAAAAATTAGGTTGATGAATTTGATTTTATAAGTGTTTGGAGAAAGATTTTTTTAAATAATTAAAAAATTTAAGTTGTATGAAATAATATTATTAATTTAAAGTTTAAAAAATATTTTGAATTTTTTGTGATTCATTTGATTAATATATAATTTTATTTTTAGTGCATCAATTTTAATTTTAATTTTTTATTTTTAAAATTAGAACGGGTTTCCTAATTCATTGCACCGATCCTATCTAAAATATGAGTTTAAATCCTTTTATACTTCGTGCATATTTTTTATCGGACAAAGCTACCCCTATGAGCACCCACTTGCAAAAGACTAAAGGGTAACATTGTATTTTCCTTTCTATAATGAGCACTTGTTTGTTATGCCTATATATGAATATGATGCTTTATATAAAGCTTGCTTTGGATTTGATATAAACTACTCCATACAGCAAACATTGTATTTTCCTTTCTATCTTAATGGCTTTGCCCATTTTTTCTTCTCTCTTTAACAAAATCCTTTTCCCCAAAAATGGATCATTATCTCAACCGATATGGAACTCCAATTTCCATCGCCCAACTCAATGCATGGCAACATACGAAAGTTCAAATGATCAAAGTCAAACAGTTACTCGACCATATTTTAAATTTCAACCTTCAATTTGGACCTATGATTATATCCAGTCCTTGAGTAGTGAATATAAGTTATGATTATTTTATATTTATTGTTTTCTCTCTTAATTTTACATTTATTTATAATGAAAAATATTAACAATTACTAGTTAATTAATTTAATTAATGCAGGAAGAAATGTATGCAGAGAAATGTAGAGTGCTAAAGGAAGAAGTGAGAATGATGTTTAACAAAATGGAAAATGAGGTTGATCAACTTGAGTTTATTGATGTATTGCAAAGACTTGGAGTCGATTATCATTTCAACAATGAAATAAGGAACATGTTGGACAATATTTACAACTCACAAACATCCAACTTGAAGAATAATAACTTACATGTCACAGCACTCAAGTTTAGACTCTTAAGACAACATGGTTATGATATATCTTCAGGTTAGTTAATATTAATCATTATTAAACCATAATTAAAAAACTTTAATTTCTTAAGAAATATTAATTATAATGAGTTTTTGTTATAGATGTTTTTGTTTGCTTTCAAGATGAAATGTGGGGTCTGAAGAAAGACCAACTAAATGATGTTGAGGGAATGTTGTCATTGTATGAAGCCTCATTTCATTCATTTGAAGATGAAACTATATTAGATGAAGCAAGAGATTTCACAACAAAGTTTCTCAAAGAGTATTTGAACCAAAATGAAAATAAATATATTTCACTTCAAATAAGCCATGCTTTGGAACTTCCACTACATTGGAGAATTCCTCGATCTGAGGCTCAATGGTTCATCGGTGTTTATGATAAAAAGGAAAACATGAGTCCATTTTTACTTCAATTTGCTAAATTGGATTACAACATTCTACAAAGCATCTATCAAGAAGAACTAAAGTATTCATCGAGGTAACATAGCAACTATTGTGCATCAAACCACTCTAGATCATGCCTGCCTCTAATATACCATAGATATTCTCCTTCCATCTTTACCTCAAATTCATTTAAAACAAATAAATAAATAAATTAATTTAAAAAAGAGAGAAAATATAAAGAGATAGAGATAAACTTGTAAAATAAATCATACCAATAAGTGTATGAACTTTTAATTTAGAGTCTTATATTGTTAAATATAAGCAACTAGTTAGATTTAAAATGTATATTAGTTAATAAATATATTACTTAAATAATATAATTTGTAATATATGATTTTTAAATATAAAAATGCTTTAATAATATTGAGTAGAATACCATTAACAACACATTTATATGAAACTATTAAATATATTTATCTTTCTTAAATATTATAGTTTTCTATTTTTTAAGAACATTATATATATATATATATATATATATATATATATATATATATATATATATATATATATATATATATATATATATATATGTATATATATATATATATATATATATATATATGTATATATATATATATATATATATATATATATATATATATATATATATATATATAGTTGGGAACGACTTCATCTGAAGAACGTCACTTCTTATCTTATGAAGCCTGTCATCTAGCCCATCAAGAAAGGTAAACACTATATCTTCCTGTAACAAAGTGTTATATTTTTGTATGTCAGCAACATAATCCATTGGATTCGGACGTCAAAAGTCGATCTCCCTCCATAAACCTTGGAGGTTATTGTAGTAAAACTCAATTGATCCTTCAACTTGTTTCATGCTATTAACATGTCTCTTCAATGCATATACTTGAGAAGTGACAGAACAATCAATGTAGGTTATAGCAATTGAGTCCCATACCTATTTTGCAGTTGAAAACGTATAAAGTTGCAAACCACATTATGATCCGTTGATCAACCACATTTGACAATAGCATTATTTGTCCTCCACCTCCTAAAACTGGGATATCTCGATTTAGGTTGAGGAATATTGCCATTTATGTACCCCAACTTGTCCTTTCCTGAGATATACATCTCAACCAACTGAGACCATAACACATAATTGGTACCATCGAGCTTGATACTAAACTGGGTCTTATTTTGAGTCAAAACCTATACTATCTTTGTTGCCAAGGTCTCAATAAGATCTGTAGGAGAGACCATAATCTGCTTTTGTGTCATCTGACGTTTACAACATCTTCATCGTTAGATCAGTGCTCTGATGCCATGTTAACTCAGAACAACATATATTTCATATCAGAAAAAAGAATTATTTTCTATTTTCAATATCTCATTCACTCAGCCATATACTATTATTTTATATACATTAATGGGAAATAGTCCATTAAAACCATATAGCTATACTAATCAGTAATCACTATATATGGCAAGGAATTCATATAAAATAAGAATCAAGGATTTTTCAGCAACAAACTACCATAAATCTCTCATAAGAATTAGCTAATTACAAAAGGAAAAAGAGATCACGCCAACATATATATATATATATATATATATATATATATATATATATATATATATATATATATATATATATATGAGGAGGATTATATTGACTCCAAGAGTAAGTTATAATAACTTACTCCACATCATGACCATTAAATCTTTTTAATCTAATGGTTAAAAACAATACGTCATTAAATGTGGAAAGAGAAAACTATTCCTTATTATTTTTAACCATTAAATTGAAAAGAATTAATGGTCTAGATGTGGAGTAAGTTATTATAACTTACTCTTGGAGTCAATATAACCCTCCTCTATATATATATATATATATATATATATATATATATATATATATATATATATATATATTTGTAATATGGGATTAAAAATATTAAATGGATTTGAAATGATCATACTGATAGTACATAAAATGAGACGGAGAAAATATTAACGGTAATACTTTTCCCTTTTTAAGATGGTGGAAAAAAAGTAAAGTTGGAGATAAGTTGAGCTTTACTAGGGACAGAATTGTTGAGAATTATGTTTGGACAGTGGGAACAAACTTCAAACCGGATTTTTATTATTTTCGAAAAGTTATGACAAAGGTCAATGCCTTAATTACCACAATTGATGATGTATATGATGTATATGGCACCTTGGAAGAATTAGAACTTTTCACAGAAGCAATTAACAGGTAATATTCCAAAATAATTTGTTATCTTTGTCAATTTTGTTTGACAATTTTCTATGTTGGTAAATAATCATCAATATTTTGTTTGTGATTCCAGATGGGATCTATATGCCATGGATTCTCTCCCATACTACATGAAAATATGCTTTTATACACTCTATAACTTTGTGAACGAGCTTGGTTTGGATGCCATGAAAAACAATGGGTATCATATCACTCGATACCTTAAGAAATCAGTAAGAAGTATCTTTTGTTTAGGATTATCGCTATCAATTTGCTATAATATTTTCATATGTGTGATATTGTTTTGTTTAATAGTGGGCAGATATATGTAAAACATATTTGGTTGAAGCAAAGTGGTACAATAGTGGATACAAGCCAAGCCTTGAAGAATACATAGATAATGCATGGATATCCATAAGTGCACCGGTTATACTTATCCATGCTTACTTTTTGATTCCACATTCATTCAAACAAGAAGATTTGGTTTGTTTAGAACAAAATCCCAACATAATTCGGTATTCGTCATTGATTTTACGCCTTGCTAATGATCTCGGGACCTCTAAAGTTAGTTGTAAACTTAACTTTCATTCCTTACCAAAATATCTTTCTTTATTATTTTTTATATATATTTATAAAAAAAATTCAATTTCTTTCTTTTTTAGCGTGAAAGTGAGACTGGTGATATTCCAAAGTCAATTCAATGCTACATGAATGAAACTGGTGCTTCTGAAACCGAGGCTCGTGAGCATGTAAAGTCAGTGATATTTACTGTTTGGAAAAAGATGAACAAAGAAGCTCACACTTCATCCTTTTCAAAAAATTTCATAGATACTGGTATAAACCTTGGAAGAATGGCATTGTGCATGTACTTGCATGGAGATGGCCATACCATTCAAGATCCAGATATAAATAATCGTATAATGTCATTAATTTTTCAATCTGCTCCTATCATAACTTCACAACATATCTTAAATAGAGGATTAAGAAGCAATGATCAGTTTGAAAGGGAATCTAACGCAACTGAACTGGTTAAGGATAACGAGTATGTTACAAATAACCAAGAACTACTGGATGGTGATCATAGAATTTAGCATATATGGAGGACTAAGGAGGGGAAGATGAGAAATAGAATAATGAAATGTATAAATCCAATTGGCTTCTCTCTACCCCGTTTTCTTTTTCTTATAGCATTTGTACTTTTCGTTCCAAGAAATGGATTCATTCCATAATTAGTTTCTCATAAATAAAAATTGTACTCAACATGGCCGGTGTTTCATTGAATTCAATAAATGATTATGAGGTTATTCATTAATTTTCCATTCATGTTATTGCATATATTGTTAAAAGTTAAACTTGTTGATGTGTGGATTGTTGAAATGCACGTGTTATTAAATTAGTTGTTTTAATTGATATGTTAATATAGAATACTTAAAAAAAATCAAATTTAGAGAGGGTAGTTTTGCGTCGCTAAAACATAAAAATTCCTCACAAATCAATTTTGTGACAGATATAGTGACGTAATAATATATGTATCGAATTTACATGTCTCAAAATGTTAATGAGAGATATAACGCTCTGTCAAAATGAGCTTGAAATAAAATATGTCGCTGACTGTAGAATTTTGTCATTAAATATCAAGAAGAAAATCACAAAATAAAAGAATGACATTTTAGATGAAACTTTGATAAATGCTTTTCGTTATATTGGAAGATCCAGTTTAAATTTTACAAACACTTTTAGATGTACCTAATTTTCAAAACATTGAAATTACAAACCAGATTGAGGTGGCAGCAAAGCATTGCATGGTACAATTTTGGAGGGAAATATATACTAAATGGTCACAAAAGTAAGCATGTATGTGTCCTCTATTCTATTACAATAGAGCATGGCATGGTTAAAATTTGGAGGTCAACATATAATAAATGACCACAAACTCACAGGTACCAGTCTGGGAAGAACATCATAATATATGTTATGAAGAGGATGCCTCGAACAGAGTATAATAGGAAACACAATAGGAAGGCAAGAAGAAAAACAAGGATTTTTTATAACTTCTATTCTTTACTTTCTCTTTCAATCAAGATTACAAGTTACAAGAATTACAAATAACCCTCTCATCATAAATCAGGATTTGTAGTATGCAATGATGAGAGACTAGTATGCTATTTATAATAAACTTAACATACTAACTTAAACAAACAGGCCCAATTCGGAAATACTAACAACCCTAGCATTTTGACACCCACATACTTGAACACACTTCGTCTACAGTATGTAGGATTTCGACATATTCTTTGTTAATCTACGACACACTAGAGTTCGATCCAATTCTCCCAAATCTCCACCTTGGAACAAACTCTATAACATCAAAGAACAACCTAGATTTCTTTTTGCAATTTTATCAACTGCATACAGTGGAAAAACTTGCAACTGGGCAATGTCTTGGTGATCATATCAGCAACATTATGATATGTCGAAACCTTCAACACTTGGACTTCTCCACGTTCAATTACTCCTCTGATGAAATGCAAATTCACATCGATGTGCTTGGTTCACTCATGATATGATGACTTCTTCGACAAGTGTATTGTACTTTGACTATCACATTTAATAGTGATACTTCAACCTTAAAGTTTCAGCTCCTTCGCAAAACCTTCAAGCCACACTACTTCTTTCACAGCTTCAGTTAGGGAAATATATTCCGCTTCAGTGGTTGATAAAGCAACAAACTTTTGAAGTGTTGCTTTCCAACTAATTGTTGTGCCAAACATAGTGAAAACATATCCAGAAATAGATTTTATGGCATTCATACAACCTACATAATCAGAGTCGACATATCCTTCGATTACTGCTTTACTATCTTCACTCAAGGCTCCACCATAAATTAAGACTCTATTCAAAGACCCATTTATGTACCTTATAATCCACTTCAATGCTTGCCAGTGAACCTTTCCAGGATTCTCCATGTACCCGCTTACAAGACTTACTGCATATGCTATATCGGGTCTTGTGCAAATCATAGCATACATCAAATAACCTATGATATTAGCATATGGAATATTATTCATATAAGCTCTTTTGACATCAGTACTGGGAAACTGATCTATACTCAGCTTGATTTGAGGGTTTGTCAGAGTCACAACAGTCTTTGAATTCGACATACCAAACTTATCGAGAATCTTCAGTAGGTATGCCTCATGAGATAAGCATGACTTTGAGTACTTTCTATCTCTTCGGATGTCTATCCCAAGAATCCTGGATGCTGCTGCCAGATCCTTCATATTGAACTCCTTATTGAGTTCAGTCTTCACCCTCATCACATCTTCGACATTATTGCTTGCTATGAGAATATCATCCACATACAATAACAAAATAACAAATGAATTACTAGGTCGAAATTGGAAGTAAACACATTGGTTGAACTGGCTTCTAACGAAACTTATGCGTGCCATGAACTTCTCGAATCTCCTATTTCACTTTCGAGGAGATTGTTTTAGTCCATATAAAGATCTGTTTAGTTTGCACGCATAATCTTCCTTCCTTTTATGAACATACCCTTCAGGTTTCCTCATCAGGATCGTTTCATCTAGGTCACCATACAAGAACGCAGTCTTCACATCATATGTTCCTATTCAAGATCGAAATGTGCCACCATGGCAAGCAACATTTGAATGGACGTATGCTTCACAACAGGAGAAAACACATCATTGAAGTTGACACCTTCTTTCTGAGTGAAACCCCTTGCGACCAACCTTGCCTTGTATTTTTTCGATGCCACTCCTTCGATTCCTTCCTTAACTTTGAAAATCCCTTTACAACTGACTAACCTTGCCCCAGCATGTTTCTTGATCAGTTCCCAAGTGTGATTATCATGAAGAGATTTCGTCTCATCATTCATGGCCTTCAACCATTCAGTCTTATTTCGACTCCTGGTAGCTTCCTTATAGTCTCTAGGTTATTCGTCTAGAACCCCACTTGGAGAGATTAAGGCATAAGTTATAAGATTTGCATACTCAAGTCTCTGAGGTGGCTTGATGACTCTTCTCGACCTATCTCTTGACAATAGGTAGTCATCAACAATTTCCTCAACTTCTTCTTCGACTTCATATGGGATATAAAATTCAGCATCAACATGATTCACCTCAACAGGAATCTCTACCTGTTCCAACTCTTCGTCAGATATTTCTGCACTTTGAACAACATCATCAATTTTCTTAAAATCCATTTCAGCTTCATTGAAAACTATATCTTGACTGGTGATACTCCTCTTGTGACCTGACTCTAGGCACCATAGCCTATAAGTTTGACTCCTTTAGGATATCCCATGAACATGCATTTCAGAGCTCTAGGTTCGACCTTATCTTACCTAATGTGAGCATAGGCTACGCAACCAAATACTCTCTGTTTATCGAGATTTGGTGGATGTCCCGAACAAACTTCTTCAGGTGTCTTCATATCTAACACAGTCGAAAGACATCTATTTATCAGATATGTTGTTGTCGAAACAGCCTAAACCCATAACACCTTCTTTAACAAGAACTAGTCAACATGCATCTATGATCGGAAAATAGCAAGTGTACTACTTCTTACCGATGTAGTTATTAAAGTGGATGTTTATCCAAGTATCGATCACAAGGACTGCGGATAAAATATAAGCCAGGACTAAATTTCAATTGAACAAAAAGCTATGGTTGATTGTTTTGATTGGTTTGAGAAAAACTGAATAACTGTTTATAATTAAAAACGATAAGTAAATGATGATTTGGTACACAAATGAGAAGACATGCTAGGTTGATGTATAAATCTTACGTAACCCCTTGAGAACACCGTTGTTCACGAAAAGATGTGACTACAATTGAGTATCAATTCTATAAAATGGTTTTCCCTAATTCCTTAGTGGAGAACTTCTTAATACTTAAAAGTCAATTTTAATTCCTCAATAATTGAATTTAGTATCAAGACATTATGCACCGTAATCTAGAATGAATGATCACTATAGAGAAATCCTTATTCCTAAGCGATTTACCAGTAATGTTTTGATTCAAAATGCATTAGGGTGGTGTGTCACGCCTAACCCTAATCATAGATCAACAAAATATTTTCCAATATTATGAAGCATGAAAAACTTTGAATCATAAACTCAATTTATAAAAACATCAAATTCATCACAACGGTTTTAACAAGTCATTACATGAAAAGATTTAGGGACATCACCCTAGCATAGTATAGTTTAGCTACTCATAGTGTTTAAGAAAATAACAAGAGTAAATGTAGTCATTACAAGAAATTATCGGTCGATATGATCTCCAATCGCGAGTGCTCTTAAAGATCTCTTCCAAATCCCTTGATTGCTCTTTCTCTGTAATTCTCTATCCTCAATGATCCAAGATGCCTCAATCCTCCTTCCCGTTAAGTTTTAGTAGTGTTGGCTCTCATCCCCAGTATCCAAAAGTTCCGAAATACCCTTAATGAGTTCAAAGCTTTCAAAATCTCAAAAGTTGGAGATCTGCCCGCGCCTGCCAACACGGGCCGTGTGCAGGAACACGGGTGCCCGTGTTGGTCAACTGTTCCTTTGTCAAATATACACTTTCTGCTCATCTTTTCACACGGACCGTGTGCAGGAACACGGGTGCCCGTGTGAAACCTCTGCCTAGCCTTCAAGATGACTTTTCCATCCACTTTTTGACACGGGCCGTGTGCATGCACACGGGTGCCCGTGTTGACCTCAACTTTGGCTCTTTTGGCTACTTTCTCCGCTCGTGCTCGCCATAAGTTTCTACCTTTCCCGTGCATCAACCTGACCACACACAAACTAACAACCAACGCATAAAACGGCACTTGAATAATACTCAAAACACACTAACATGCAACAACATCACACAATCGAAAAACAAGAAACTTACTTCAAAAACATATGACAATGCCACTTAGTATTACCAAGATTGCAAATTTCGGTCGGAAAAAGATGCGGAAACTTACTAGAAATGGTGACCGATCACAACCCCACACTTATCTCATTGCTTGTCCTCAAGTGATGTATAGAGGCAAAACAGAGGTCACCAACGAGATTCTTTTCTCCACAACACAACCAGGTTTTTCGCAAGATTCCTTCACTTAGCAATCGAGTTTCTGATTTCCTTCTTCAAACTATCAACTGCATTCTCACTTTCGAGCACGTTTTCACCTGCAAGCTTTTCACACTCTCACAAAATCTCTCCGGGTTAAAGTGTCTACACTCACAGTATCAAGGCATGCATATTACTTTTAACTTTGAATAAATTCTCAAATCACTACACACACAGATTACACACACTTCATGAGGTCTTAGGGCTGTAACGAGGCTTGGGTTTGGTGGGTAAACAAGAAACGGGATAACAAATGGTTTGGTGCTCGGCATTTATATTGGATTCACTTCTCTACTCAAACTGATTTGAATCGTAAAAGTGGGGTTTGGACCTTATTTGGTCTTTCTCAAAAGTAGGCAAAGGTAAAGATTTTTCTTGCTTTGAATTTTTAAAACCTCTTCTTTTTTTTTTTCACAAGATCCATATTCATCTTTTCTCTTCTTTTTCTTCTTTTTTCTTTTGAGAAATCAATCAAAATTTTTTTTCTTTGCCCCTTTTCTTTTTTTTTTGTTTACAACCCCACACTTAGATTCTTTAGTGTCCTTCTAATGATTACTATAAATGCCGAGCGATAATATGAATGATGGGAATGCGGGTGGAAAGAAAAATAACTAACAACAATGAACAAAATACACATTACGGCTCAAAAGGGGAACAAATGATATAAAGCATACGGGATGGCTAGAAAGGCTCGGGGTTTACAAAAAAAAACTTGCCTCAGTGTGCGCTTTCGTAGTGTGCGTGTGTTATGAGAACGTACGCAAAATCAAAGTGAATAGTGCCATACCTGACTGGACTCTCATGTGGAGTTATGAATTTGGCTCTGACATCTCACCGGGTCGGTTTAGCTTGCATGCTTCAAGGTGCTCTAGGTGTCCTGCAATTTCCTTTCATCTAAAGTCTACCATACTCCTCTCTTGGTTCAGTGTCGGCTTCTTGCGTCCTACCTTCTTCTCTTTGATTGTGTCAGCTTCCGTAGTGCCTGCGGAGATTAAGTGTGGAATGTGTTGTTCAACCACTAACTGTAGTTCGCTCCCTTCCGACTTGTATCCTTTATCTGGTAACACCATGCTGGCACTGCACCCACAAACTTAGAAAAAAAAACACACTTAAAGATAAAAGAAAGAGAAATAAAACATAAACACACTAAACAAACTATTCTATGAATTCAAAACGGAAAGCAAAGCAATAAAATAAAATAGAACCTCCCCCACACTTGAACGAAACATTGTCCTCAATGTTTTAATTCCAGTGTGACGGAGATTACCTAGTTCACTGATAAGGTGGTGGAGGAGGAGGATCCTGAGGAAACTGCAACATAAGGCGTCGCATCATCTCTTGGACGTCATCCACCACAGCTCCTTGTCTGAACAACTCAACACCCTGTCGTGTTTGCTCGGTGCGGAGAGCGCCAATCTCCGTCTGTACCCACCCCCATTGACCCTGAGTCATGGAGGATGATCCAACAGTGTGCTGGAAGAACTGCTGAGGAGGCGGGACAGGGTGATCCTGGGCTGGGAGGTCATCCTCCATGTCGTCACCTGCAAAATTATGGTCATGTGGAGGGCTTTCACCCATAAACTCACCTGTAGCTACATACAACCAGTTAGCACGATTTGCAATAGAAACAGTATCAGGTGCAGGTAGTGCCATAATATGCTGTCCATGGACAGTTAGTGAGAAGTACCCTGGCTTTACTACAATCATCCTCTGATTTACAAGAGTTTGCAAATCAATTTTCTTACCCGGTATTGAGGGTTCATCATTCAACAAATGGCCATAATCCAAGTGTTCAGCCAATTGAGAGATCATTCCACCAACTGAAATCTCTCCGGAAGAAGCACAACCAACTTGCTTAAGGTGGTTAGTAGCAAAGGCCGCGACATTCACCCGACTCACCTCAATCATGTTATGTAACAAAAATAACTCTCTTCTTGCACAGACCCCTGTACTATCTCCCCTCCCAAA
Organism: Vicia villosa; assembly: GCF_029867415.1. NCBI lineage: Eukaryota > Viridiplantae > Streptophyta > Magnoliopsida > Fabales > Fabaceae > Vicia > Vicia villosa. The sequence goes on from NW_026705038.1 coordinate 623,938, forward strand.
TAGAGTGAAAGCCAAACCCTTCTGAGCATAACGGAAACAAGGGTTATGAATCCCCGAGGCCTTAGCCTTGCTAGGATTGTACCCAGCTGCACCTGTGATGGCTTCCCAGAATTCACAAGTAGGAAAAGTTTCGGGGGGGGGGGGGGGGGCGCCCGGTCCAGTGGACGGTAATTTCAGTGCCTCCCCTACCTCTGCCACAGACAAAGAGTGCTTATGTCCAAACATATAAAACTCCAGATCACCAAAATACTCCATTTCGGAGCCATTCCATCTGTGTCTCAATTTGAAATCTACAGTGCTCAGGAATTCCAGAGTTAGGCCCTCATAAGTCGGTGCCTCAAACAACATAAAAGGCAACATTCCGATGTTGTGAAACATCTGGTAGACTTCATCTTTGAGGCCTAACTTGGTAAGAGTGTCATCACAGATATATCTAGTCGGGAGCAATTTACGTTGAACTAAAACATCATACCTTGCTTGGTGTTCAGGAAGGGCAAACGTAATACCATGGGCATTTTCCTCTTGTGTCCCGCTACGACCGGTTGCGCGACTAGGAGCGCGACGGACCCGCTGCCTCGGTTGGGAGGGTTCGGCAAAATCATCCCGAACATTGCGGCGTTGGGTTGTCTTTCGGGGAGGCATTATAATAGCTCTGCAAGAAAAATTAACAAGAAAACACAAATACCACAAGGAAAAATTCGGAAAAATAAAATTGCACAAAATCAAAAACTAAACCGATAGAAGTGAAGAGGATGGAGAGTAAAACAACTTTTGTGAAGGCACTATAGTGTTTAGATGGGTGGTTGATGGTGGTAGAGTGAGTTTAGTGAAGGTGGAGGCTAGGGTTTAATGGAGGATGAGAAAGAAAAGTGGGAGAATGAGTGGAAAGAAGAAGAAGAATGTTATAATGCAGATGGGGCCCACATGGGTGGTTTAAAAAATTTGAAAAAAAATCTGCCCCGCATAGCCCACACGGTCCGTGTGGCTGCACACGGGTGGCCGTGTGAAAAGGCTACCTGTTTTGCATTGGGGCGTGCTGAGGGGCAACACGGGCCGTGTTGCTGCACACGGGCGCCCGTGTTGCTGGTACTGAAGCTCCTCTTTCATTCTTTTCTTTTTTTTTCTGCATTCTGTCTTCAACACGGGCCGTGTTGCTGCACACGGGTGCCCGTGTTGATGTTCCTCTATGCATCAAAAGTCGACACTCTCCGTGCCTTGTTACTTGAGTTGCGTCTACCGGTCCAAACTCTACCACCTACAATATAAACGAAATAAAACAAAGAAAACGAAAGTTAAAGGAAACAAGTGTGGGTTGCCTCCCACGGAGCGCTTCGTTTAACGTCGCATGGCTCGACGGTCCATCGTCCTACTAAGCAAGACGAATGACATCAACCTGTCCAACTGGTTGACCTTGGAAATATGGCTTTGGTCTCTGCCCATTAACTTTGAAGATGTCTCCATTAGCTTGTTTCTTAATTTCAACTGCACCGTAAGGGAACACCTTATGAACCACAAATGGTCCCGACCATTTGGACCTCAATTTTCCCGGGAATAGCTTCAAGCGGGAATTGTACAGAAAGACCAGCTGTCCTTCCCAAAACTCTTTTTTTTGGATCCTCCTATCGTGCCACTTCTTGGTCTGTTCCTTGTAAACCTTGGCATTTTCGTACGCACGATTCCGAAACTCTTCTAATTCATGCAACTGCAGGATTCTAGAATTTCCTGCTAGAGACAAGTCCATATTCAAGAATTTAGTTGCCCAAAATGCCTTGTGTTCAAGCTCTAAAGGCAGGTGACATGCTTTTCCGTAGACAAGTTGGTATGGTGACATCCCGATGGGCGTTTTGAATGCCGTTCGGTAAGCCCATAAAGCATCATCTAGCTTTGTTGCCCAATCCTTTCGTGACGAACTCACCGTTTTCTCTAGAATTTGTTTGAGCTGTCTATTAGACACCTCTACCTGACCACTAGTTTGAGGGTGGTAAGGAGTGGCTATCCGGTGCTTCACATTGTACTTCTGAAGGAGTTTCTCCATGAGGTGATTGAGGAAGTGAGTTCCTTCATCACTTATTAGCGCTCTCGGTACTCCAAACCTTGAAAATATGTTTTCTCTCAAGAACTTGACTACCACCTTCGCATCATTAGTTGGTAAAGCTACCTTCTCCACCCATTTCGAGACATAGTCCACTGCAACTAATATGTAGTTCTTCCCGAATGACGGTGGAAACGGACCCATGAAGTCAATTCCCCACACATCGAATAACTCCACCTCTAACATGAAATTCTGGGGCATTTGATTTCTTTTTGATATGTTCCCAGTACGCTGACACTTATCACATTCCTTGACCATCTCTTGGGAGTCCTTGAACAATGATGGCCAGTATAATCCTGACTGCAAAACTTTGGATGCAGTACGATCCCCACTGAAATGCCCTCCATATTCAGAGTCATGACATGCTCTCAGCACATCCTTTTGCTCCTCCTCAGGCACACATCATCGTATCAACCCATCTACTCCTCTCTTGTACAGGTATGGGTCGTCCCATAGATAGAACCTGCAATCATGAACAAACTTTTTCTTACGGTTAGAATCAAAATCGTCAGGTATTATACCGCCAACAAGGTAGTTTGCGTAATCAGCAAACCAAGGCACTCCAATAACAGCTAGGATTTGTTCATCAGCAAACTCATCCTTTATTGGACGTCGCTCTTCTGTCTCCTCAATGGGTGACATCCGCGAAAGATGATCTGCAACAGTATTCTCACACCCTTTCTTGTCGCGAATCTCTACATCGAACTCTTGGAGAAGTAAAATCCATCTCAGGAGTCTGGGTTTCGAATCCTGCTTGGCAAAGAGATATTTTAAAGCAGCATGGTCAGTGTAAACAATCACTTTCGAACCCAATAGATATTGCCTGAATTTATCAAAGGCATACACAACAGTTAGCAACTCCTTCTCGGTAGTCGCATAATTGATCTGTGCAGGGTTCAAAACGTGACTGGCATAATAAATGACATGAAGCAATTTTTCTCTCCGCTGTCCAAGTACAGCCCCCACTGCAATGTCGCTAGCATCGCACATGATCTCAAAGGGTAGAGACCAATCAGGGGCAATCACAATGGGTGCCGACACTAGTTTATTTTTCAGTGTCTCAAATGCATCGGCACACTCTTTATCAAATACAAAAGTCTTATCTTTAACCAACAAAGTGGTCAGAGGTTTGGCTATCTTTGAAAAATCCCTTATGAACCTACGGTAGAATCCCGCATGGCCTAGGAAACTCCGAATACCTTTCTCATTCACAGGTGGTGGTAATTTTGAGATAACCTCCACCTTAGCTTGATCAACTTCGATTCCCCTGTGGGAAATCTTGTGACCAAGAACAATGCCTTCTCGTACCATAAAATGGCACTTCTCCCAGTTTAGGATCAGATTACTATCTTGACATCGCTGCAAAACAAGTGAAAGGTTAGCCAAACAGTTATCAAATGATGAACCAAAAACAGAGAAGTCATCCATGAAGACTTCCATATGCTTCTCAAGCATATCAGCAAAAATGGAAGTCATGCATCTTTGAAATGTCGCTGGGGCATTACACAACCCGAACGGCATCCTTCTATAAGCGAAGATACCGTATGGGCAAGTAAAGGCCGTCTTCTCTTGATCCTCTGGTGCAACCGCAATTTGGTTGTATCCAGAGTACCCATCCAAAAAACAATAATAGTCATGCCCGGCCAATCTTTCTAACATCTGGTCAATAAATGGCAACGGAAAGTGGTCTTTCCTTGTGGCCAAATTTAGTCTTCTGTAGTCTATACACACCCGCCACCCAGTGACCGTTCTGGTAGGAATCAACTCATTCTTTTCATTAGCTATCACCGTTGTTCCTCCTTTTTTAGGTACCACATGAACAGGGCTCACCCATGAACTGTCTGATATCGGGTAGATGAGTCCTGCATCTAACAGCTTCACGACTTCCTTTCTCACTACCTCCTTCATAACTGGGTTCAATCTCCTTTGAGGCTGCACCACCGGTTTGTGGTCTTCTTCCATGAGAATTTTGTGCATGCACATCGTAGGACTTATTCCTTTGAGGTCTTCAATTTTCCAACCAATAGCTCCCTTGAACTTTTTCAGAACTTCAATTAACTTGTCCTCTTGTATATTTTTCAAACTAGAGCTAATGATGGCGGGACATTTCTCTTCAGAATCAAGGAAAACATATTTAAGATTCTCCGGAAGCTGTTTCAATTCTGAACTTTTTGGCTTGTCTTCATTACAACCCAATGCTATTGGTTGCCTTAGATCTTCCCACCTATGTGTTCGAGAACCTTTAAAGATGGGTTGAGTTTCCAACATTGATACCACCTCTAAGTCATTATCATTGGCTTCTTCATTTTCCCCAAAAATTGACATGCTCAAAACTCTTTCGAGAGGTAATTGCGATACACTCTCCACATGATCACTTTCTACCACTTGTTCGAGCACTTGTATATTGCTACTAGTGCCAATATCCTCTTTATGCTTCATGGTACTATGAACATTGATTTTTAACTCTTCATCATAAACCTTCAAAGTAAGAGTACCCCCATCCATATCTATCATGACTCTCCCCGTTTCCAAGAATGGTCGTCCCAAAATTATCGGCATCTCTTCATCTTCTGGCATTTCAAGAATTACGAAATCTACCGGAAACACAAACTTATCTACTTTCACAAGGACGTCTTGGACTACTCCGTAAGGTCTCTTGACCGAATGATCCGCAAATTGGAGAGTCATCCGAGTGTCTTGGATTGCACCAATTCCCAACTTTTTATAGATGGATAGAGGCATGAGACTGATACTTGCCCCCGGATCAATTAGAGCTCTCTTGAAAGATCTATCTCCAATAGTGCAAGGGATGGTAACTGCTCCTCTATCCTTCTTTTTCACTGGAATCTTCAGGCCCTGCAAAATAGCACTACAAGTTTCTGTTAGAATAATGGGATGGTCTGCAATGGTTCGCTTTTTAGCGATGATATCCTTCATGAATTTGGCATAGGTGGGCATTTGCTCAAGTGCCTCCAACAACGGATTATTCAGCTCCAGCTTTTTGAATAATTCCAGGAACTTCTCAAAATTCTTTTCTTGCTGCCCCTTTTTCTTGTTTCTTTGAGGGTAAGGCAGCTTGATTTCTGGTGTTGGTGTTAACACTTTTTCTTTCGTAACCGGTGCTGGTGTTACCACTTCTTCTTCCACTTCTTCATTCTCTCTTATGTCCAGCTCCACCTCAAGCAATTGATCCTCACTCTCCGAATCCTTTTCCACTACTTCACGTGGTTTCCCTCTCCGTGTAGTGACGGCATTGATTTTTTGATTGTCTTTAGGATTAGTAACAGTTGCGCTTGGGAGGGCTCCTGGTGCTTGCAGAATTGCAAGGTGTTGAGCAATTTGACTCATTTGCACTTCAAGGTTCTTGAATGAGGCTCCGGTGTTCCTTAAATTGCTTCGTGTCTCTTCTTGGAATTGGGAGCTTTGAGCGACCATCTTTTCAATGGCAATTTCCCAATCCGCCTTTCTTGGACCCTGTGGTTGGTATTGTTGTTGAGGTTGCTGGTATGGTTGTTGTTGCGGACGATATTGTTGCCCCTGTGGTTGATATTGTTGAGTCTGAGGTTGATATGGTTGTTGGCCTTGAACCGGCTTCTGGACGTTTCCTTACTGGTCTTTCCATGAGAAGTTCGGATGATTTTTCCACCCCGGATTATATGTGTTGGTGTAAGGATTATTCTGCCTCAACATATGAATCTGCTCAACCTGTTCTTGAGTTTCCACACAATGCATAGCAAAGTGCGGTCCACCACATATTTCACAAAGAACCGCTTTAACTGGTTCCACCTGTGCCACTGTCTGAGTTCCAATATTCATCTTTTTTAACCTTCTCTCTACCTCTGCAGCAATCTGATCCTCCATCTTAACAACCTGCTCTGGCAACTTCAAATCAATTTTGCCCTCCGGTTGGCTCATGGTTCGATCATACAACTCAAGATGCTCATTAGCAGCAATTGCCTCTATGATCCTTTTCATAACAGTGGCTGTAGCAAAATTGGTTGAACCACCAGCAGCGGTATCAATAAGCTGCTTTGTCTTAAGTCGCAAACCATTCAAGCAATTCTGCATCTGCTCGGTAGCGTCCATGTTATGAGTAGGACATGCAGTCAAACACCTTTTGAACCTCTTGTATGCATCCCCCAATGATTCCCCCTCTTTTTGTTTGAAATTTACGATATCATATCTTTTTCGGATGAACACCGAAGCAGGAAAATATTCATTGAGGAATGCTGTTTCCATCTCTTGCCATGTCGTGATACTTGCAGCCGGAAGTGAGTAAAACCACTCTTCTGCGTCATCAGTAAGTGTAAACGGGAACATAACAAGTCTCTTGGCCTCCTCTGAATGACCTTCGATCTTCAACGACGTTGTCGTAGTGAGAAATCTCTAAAGATGCTTATTTGCATCCTCGTTTATTCTTCCGGAGAACGGCTTGCTCTCTAACTGGCGAATGGTGGATGGATGCAATTGAAAATGTGCCACATTCACGGGTTGATTAACAATAGTCATCCGGTTGGGATGAGCATTTGCCCCTCCATAGTCCCCTAACAATCTCTCCGCAGGAGGTTGATTTCCAGCCATGTTAACTGGTTCCTGATCTACCTCCCTGTCAAAGTCAGCGTCGCTGTGCTCCGAATACACAGACACTTCGTCGTCGCTTTCCTGATGTGGAACACTAAGACTTGCACTTGGTACTGCCAGTCTTTCAATTCTCGCCTTGCGGCGTCTCTCGTGCAGAGCTCTTTCTGGTTCTGTGTCAAAGGAAAATTTAGCTGAGGTCTGACCTCGCATAAACAGTTAGACAACAGTTAGAACAGATACAAAACTGCAATGAAATTAAAATAACAGATAAAAATAAAATTTTGGTCGCAGAGCAACAAAATTTCAATTGACTTAAAGTTCGGCTTATAGTTTGGCAGTCCCCGGCAACGGCGCCAAAAACTTGATCGGAAAATAGCAAGTGTACTATTTTTACCGATGTAGTAATAATAGGATTTATCCCAAATATCGATCTCGTGGACTGCGTAGGAAATATAAGTTATTTTAATGATTCAATTGAACAAAAGATCATGGGGGTTTTGTTGTTTGACTAGAAATAATGATAAATGACAACAAATCAATAAGAGACGTAAATGTGACTTTAAAACAATATGAGAGAATATGCTAGGGTGAGTGTATGAATTGCCTTGCAATGACCCTTAATCCTTAGTTATAAAATATCAATGTACATGAACTATTACCGAATCTCAAGAGTTATCTTCCCTAATTCCTCAGAGGAAAACCTTTTGATACTTTCTTGTATCCTAATTCCTTAGCAATTCAAGAAGTAATCAAGCGCAATATAATTTATCAAGATTATTATGGTTACTACGAAGCATCCTCATTCCTAAGCAATAGCAATCGTAATATAATTTTGCAAACAGCGATAAGGTGGTTTGTCCGACCTAAACCTTAACCGTAAATCAAAAATCTATTTGTCAGATAGATAGAGCAATAAGCACTTTGCACAATCAAATAATTTCACACACATAAATATTCTCTAACATAAAGGAAATTAGGTTCAATGACAATAGCAATTCAGGGACACCCCCCTAGCATTGGGGGGTTTAGCCGCTCATAATATTCAAAGAAAATACAATAGGAAGATTAGACATTACAAGAAAATAGGATTGCTTTGATCTTCAATCGCAATTGCTCTTGAAGATCTCTTCCAAATCCCTTGATTGCTCTTTCTCTGTAATTCTCTATCCTCAATGATCCAAGATGCCTCAATCCTCCTTCCCGTTAGGTTTTAGTAGTGTTGGCTCTCATCCCCAGTATCCAAAAGTTCCGAAATACCCTTAATGAGTTCAAAGCTTTCAAAATCTCAAAAGTTGGAGATCTGCCCGCGCCTGCCAACACGGGCCGTGTGCAGGAACATGGGTGCCCGTGTTGGTCAACTGTTCCTTTGTCAAAAATACACTTTCTGCTCATCTTTTCACACGGACCGTGTGCAGGAACACGGGTGCCCGTGTGAAACCTCTGCCTAGCCTTCAAGATGACTTTTCCATCCACTTTTTGACACGGGCCGTGTGCATGCACACGGGTGCCCGTGTTGACCTCAACTTTGGCTCTTTTGGCTACTTTCTCCGCTCGTGCTCGCCATAAGTTTCTACCTTTCCCGTGCATCAACCTGGCCACACACAAACTAACAACCAACGCATAAAACGACAGTTGAATAATACTCAAAACACACTAACATGCAACAACATCACACAATCGAAAAACAAGAAACTTACTTCAAAAACATATGACAATGCCACTTAGTATTACCAAGATTGCGAATTTCGGTCGGAAAAAGATGCGGAAACTTACTAGAAATGGTGACCGATCACAACCCCACACTTATCTCATTGCTTGTCCTCAAGTGATGTATAGAGGCAAAACAGAGGTCACCAACGAGATTCTTTTCTCCACAACACAACCAGGTTTTTCGCAAGATTCCTTCACTTAGCAATCGAGTTTCTGATTTCCTTCTTCAGACTATCAACTGCATTCTCACTTTCGAGCACGTTTTCACCTGCAAGCTTTTCACACTCTCACAAAATCTCTCCGGGTTAAAGTGTCTACACTCACAGTATCAAGGCATGCATATTACTTTCAACTTTGAATAAATTCTCAAATCACTACACACACAGATTACACACACTTCATGAGGTCTTAGGGCTGTAACGAGGCTTGGGTTTGGTGGGTAAACAAGAAACGGGATAACAAATGGTTTGGTGCTCGGCATTTATATTGGATTCACTTCTCTACTCAAACTGATTTGAATCGTAAAAGTGGGGTTTGGACCTTATTTGGTCTTTCTCAAAAGTAGGCAAAGGTAAAGATTTTTCTTGCTTTGAATTTTTAAAACCTCTTCTTTTTTTTTTCACAAGATCCATATTCTTCTTTTCTCTTCTTTTTCTTCTTTTCTCTTCCAAATCCCTTGATTGCTCTTTCTCTGTTATTCTCTATCCTCAATGATCCAAGATGCCTCAATCCTCCTTCCCGTTAGGTTTTAGTAGTGTTGGCTCTCATCCCCAGTATCCAAAAGTTCCGAAATACCCTTAATGAGTTCAAAGCTTTCAAAATCTCAAAAGTTGGAGATCTGCCCGCGCCTGCCAACACGGGCCGTGTGCAGGAACACGGGTGCCCGTGTTGGTCAACTGTTCCTTTGTCAAAAATACACTTTCTGCTCATCTTTTCACACGGACCGTGTGCAGGAACACGGGTGCCCGTGTGAAACCTCTGCCTAGCCTTCAAGATGACTTTTCCATCCCCTTTTTGACACGGGCCGTGTGCATGCACACGGGTGCCCGTGTTGACCTCAACTTTGGCTCTTTTGGCTACTTTCTCCGCTCGTGCTCGGCATAAGTCTCTACCTTTCCCGTGCATCAACCTGGCCACACACAAACTAACAACCAACGCATAAAACGGCACTTGAATAATACTCAAAACACACTAACATGCAACAACATCACACAATCGAAAAACAAGAAACTTACTTCAAAAACATATGACAATGCCACTTAGTATTACCAAGATTGCGAATTTCGGTCGGAAAAAGATGCGGAAACTTACTAGAAATGGTGACCGATCAATCTATCTCTCTCCAAAATAGTTCGATTAAACCTTTCAGCTAAACCATTTTTTTGTGGAGTACCTGCAGTAGTTCTGTGCCTTACAATACCAGAGGCAGCACAAAAACTGTCGAACGCCTCATTGAAAAATTCAAGGCCATTATCGGTTGTCAATGTAACACCCCAATTCTACCCAAAGCATTTAGGCAAGAAAATATCAGAATATTTAAAATTTCATACAACACAATTAGGATGTTACACTAAGTAACCAAACAAATACCTAGAAAACAAACGGACATCAGTGATGCCAAAAGCATACACACCTGCCAATAAAATGATACATAACACACGGAAGGTGTGAACATATATATATACATATAGCTCTCACTCTCAAAGAGGAGTTTTCCAAAATAAAGTGTTTACAATACACAATGGCACGTCATCACATATACATGTTCAAAAGAGTCATATACAAATAAATAACAACAGACTCCCGACTACCCGGTGTTACGTATCAGAGCGACCGACAAGACCAACTGGAGAACTACCTCTTCCGAAAGACTCCCAAAGCGGCTAATCTGCAGGATGCCACTTAAGCATCAAATCAGCAGAAGGGTGAGAATATAATTCATAATGAAAGCATGACAATCATAGTAATGCCAACAAGTATCATCAATAATCATACAACAAAGTAATCCACTCATTCAACCACAATCCATATATAAGTAATGTGACACATGAATGATAACATAACTATAAAGACAGACGATGATGAATGAGACTCAACTATGCATATGCATGTGGTACCAAATCCGGAGTAAAACTCCTCCTTGTCATTATGACAAATACACCTGCCGAGCATTATGCTGGGACTTTATTCCACTCAGGAAGCCCGCAGGCTGTCGTCATCGAGCACGCAGCTCCCACTGATGACCTCTTGCCAATAAGGCTCATTCCATTACCGAGCATTAAGCCCCTACTGGTAACCAAGCGCGCACGCTGTCATCATCGAGCACGCAGCTCCCACTGATGACCTCTTGCCAATAAGGCTCATTCCATTACCGAGCATTAAGCCCCTACTGGTAACCGTGCCCGCAGGCCATCTGTTAACAGCATTCCGCCATTAACGTATTGAAATGTTATGCTGTGCAAATATAAGACTCTTTTACACGACAACAACATCATCAACAATATAACACGATCATACACTCACGTTACATCGTTTATATTCTATCCAAAAGGATACATCACCAATTAATAACATCGTTATCAATTACATCACACCATAATTACCACACAGGCATTAATAAGCACACAGCACACATTCACCGTCAGAACATACTAGCCACATCAGCATAAATGATCGCATAATTGCATCACATCAAATTAATATTGGCCCTTGGCCCACAACTCCATCAATACATCATTCTCATAACAACAATTACTTGCCATAAGGCCACACATCATGTTAACAACAAACAACCAAACATCGTCACATATCAAGAATGAACATTCATTAATACATAACACATATGAACATGATCTCATGTTATCGATAATTAATCACATACCTCATATCAATACGATAACATTCACACAACACATCATCATGATTTATCATGCACTAGTTCACAAAACCATTTATGAAAATCAATCAACCACTACTACATCCTACATCATTAACAATTGCAACCAAGCACTATGATTATTTACCAATCATATTGCGCATATAAACAATTATGTGTTTCCATCGACAACCCTCATAAATAATTAATAACAAGCTAACCAAGCCTATACTATCATATAGAACATCCAACTAGCTTCCTAACACTTCGAACGGCGTACGAAACGGAGCTACGGATCAAAAGTTACAAGGTTTCAAAGTTTGGATAATATAAACATACTTCATAAGTTAACCCTACATAGTTCTATCACCAAATCCTAATAAAGATGATAGGATACTACATCCTATGAATCATTTAATTAGATAATAATATAGTTCATTGCGTTAGCTTTCCAACGCTTCGAACGGCGACAAAATCGGAGTTACGGTTCAAGAGTTACGAAGTTTCGAAGTTTTGGAAAAACAGAAAAAACTGCCATCCGCTTCAGCTCCGCTCAGCGGACCTTGGCAGAGGATTTTCTGCTACAGGACCTCCGCTCAGCGGACCTGCGTAAACCCAGAAAAAACCAGAACGCACCAGAACTGTTCCAAGCCCCTAATACCCACTAAAACTACTCCAAAACATCATTACAACACCAATACAACACATACAAACCATAGAAACAACCTATTATCACACTTTTCATGGTTAATTCACCAATCTATCCCAAAACCTAACTTTTTATACAAACTCAATCAAGCCATAGAAAAGGAAAACAAACATGATCAATCACCACAACACAACAAGGATATCATTTATTCATCATACAATCATTCTCAAACAAACTTAGATCAAACAAAGATCACATAAGAAAATTGTGGAAATTGGAACAAGGAGAACAAGAACACAAACAAGAACAAGACTATAAGAATCATACATCCAAGATAAATTAGATTCACCCCCTTACCTTGCTATAGCAACGATCGGAACTCGATTCGGTTGAGAATCCACCAATCTCCACTTTTCCTCCTCTTTTCCTTCTTCTCCTTTCTCTCTTCTCTTTCTTTCTCTTCTTTTTCCCCTTTTTCTTTCTATCTTTGTTTTCTTTATAAAGAAAATATCTTCCTCGCGGAAATGACCAAAATGCCCCTACGCTCAAATATCGTTCAAACGCCCCAAAACGCGGAATATTACCTTAATAATATTTCCGGTACCAAAAATATGAAAACCTTCAATTAAATATTAGTCCGCCATCCCGAACTAATACCGACTGAAACAACTCCAAAAACGGTAAAATTCCAATAAATGTCACAAACGTCCAACTCAACAATATACTTATTTTCCGGGCGTTACAACTCTCCCCCACTTAGAAGATTTCCGTCCTCGGAAATATCCCAAACACAAACAAACTTGGATACGCTATCGCCTCCGACTAACCAACTATCAAGCCACGAAAGCAACGACACAATCAGCGCTAAACAACAAACCACTCTAGCTAAAAGCAAAACAACCAAAACACAACAACGACAACGAGATGCAATGCCCATACAATGCACTCATCGACTAACACCAAAACACAAGAAATAACCAAGACACAGACAACAACCCGGTCACACAACATCCAAATAACCATGCCAAGACATAGCAGTCAAACATGTAACCAAAACATCTGGTGGTCTTATCATTCCTACCACATCCACTGTCCACAATTTGAACTCTAACAATTCCCACACACACATACGAACCGCGTCATTCTCGCTTCCGATGTGCACTCTGATTTCCCACAACAAACAAATTTACCACTTACATAACCAACTTCCAACTCCTTCTAGTATTCACCAGAAACTCATTGTTCTCTCTTAACATACTCAACCTCTTAATATGCTGTGTCAGCTTGCACACCAGACAAAAGTCTTTGTATTATCCAATCAAAGGCAAAAAGCTAATCCAAACACATCCTTGTTTCACAACACAAGCCCTCATAGATCCTTAAGTGACCAAATCGTCCTCTCAGTCTGACCAATATACAACTTGCAAGTACTTCCATCGGTTAATCCATTCTTATCGAAATAACGTGAGCAGATTTCGTCAATATATCCACAATGACCCCAATCGCCTCACAATTACTCGACGTCCTTGGCAAACCAGAAACAAAATCCATAGAAATGCTATTCCACTTCTACTCGGGAATGGACAACAGTTACATGAAACCAGACGACTCCTGACAAGTCAATCACAAATAAGCAAATCCCTCCATATCCTTCTTCATTACCTTGCCACTAAAAATGACCTTCTCAAATCTTGATACATCTTAGTAGCATCAGGATGAATACTCAAATCACTACGACACACCTCATCCAAAGTCCTCTTTTCAAATCCGAACATTAGGAATACAACCTTGATCATGACACCCATAACATTGTTCTTATCAATCCGAAGATCACCATCTTTATCTTTGACTAATAAATGTCATCTTATCAACCCATTCAAATCCGATTTCTGACCTTTTCTAATCTCATCAAGAATACCATAAGTAAGCTTTCACATATAAAGCTCAACACCTGAAGAAGTCACTTTACGAACCAAACTCAAATCTCACAACTGTTTCAACAATCACAATACTCGAATCATCAACATAGACGTATGCAATGGTTTCTCATAATCAACTCGTTCTGATCAAACAAATACTTCAAACTCTTGTAGTCACTTACACACACAAATCTCGATCCGAATAATTAGTGCCTTCAAATTTCCCAAACAGAAATAACAACTGCCAACTCTAAATCTTGTGACAGATAAATCCTTTCAAAAATCTTAACTTGCATAAAAGCATAAACCACCACTTACCCCTTGAACATTCACTTCACTCAACCAAAAACTCATACAAAGAAACTTAGCAAACAACTTCTTCTTCCCAACACGGACAAAACAATTCTCAAGTACTTAGCATGCTCATCTTCACACTGATGATACCCATACCTCAAATTAAACTTGCAAAATAAACAAGCTCAAACCAACCCGATCCATCAAAATATCAATCCTCGAAAGTGGATACTTTTCCTTAATTGTCACTTTTCTCAATTGTCTAAAATCGACACAAAGCCTCGTAGAACCTTCCTTCTTAACCAACAAAACACGTGTACCCTACGACGACACACTCGAACGAACAAACTTCTTCTCAAGAAAATTCTTAAGTTGACTCCTCAACTCTTTCAACTCAGAAGTTGGCATCCGATACGGAACCCTCGACACAACAATAGTTCTAGGAACTAAATCCGTCAAAATAGAACTCCAAGACAAAATTCCTCTTTTCGACGATGAATCAATTAATCCTTCAAGAAACACTTATACAAATGCGCAACTATCCGCAATCCCAACAATTGCTCTTTCTCAAGAACATCCAAAATCATCGACAACATAAACAACGTCGTACCACCTTGCACCGACTCATTCACTTCCAATATTATCAAACTAGTCAGATAAGCCTATCACGTCCAATACGATCCCGTCTACTATCAACAAGAGATTAAGGGTGATCAAGTCCTCAATTTGTCAATAGGTAGCCGACAATCATAATAGAGTATAAACTATCAGTACCAACATTAATAATATTCTTTTCCAACTTTTGCTCATAGCACAGAAGCACTATGATTCCATAATTCACAAATCTCCCAAGATCATCTGAACCAGCCAACCCGACGTCCGGTAGCTACGTACCAAAACACTTCTAACAATATCTCAAAACAAAATACCTGAGATCCTACTCATCTCTTCATATTCCTAATTCTCACTCGAGTTCCAAAACGTTTCTAACAACGTCAATAACTCCTACGATAAAGTCTACCACAATGCTTTCCTTAATCATTGATCCAACAACGACACTTCACACAAGGCTACTCAAACAACAACTTCATAGTCCATCAGTAGCGTTAGAGCATCACAACTCTCTAAATTCCATTCCTTAGAATTAACCAACATCTACTCCGTGACACTCCAACTTGATTAACAACCCAAGTCTTAAGTCCAAGTCGCCTTCACTTCAGAAAACAACAAATTCCAACAACACTAGTACTACTGCCCTCAGTAGCATACTAACATCTTGCAACTGAACATATCCGAGAAGCATATGTTCTCCCCCACTTAGCTGCAAACCACTCCTGCATACATCCGACTAGAGGCACAACAAGTACTGATAGTGCTCCACACACTTATCACATACTGAGGAATTAAACAACATTAGACAACACTGGCCGGACAGACCGACCTGCTCTGATACCACTAATGTAACACCCCAATTCTACCCAAAGCATTTAGGCAAGAAAATATCAGAGTATTTAAAATTTCATACAACACAATTAGGATGTTACACTAAGTAACCAAACAAATACCTAGAAAACAAACGGACATCAGCGATGCCAAAAGCATACACACCTGCCAATAAAATGATACATAACACACGGAAGGTGTGAACATATATATATATACATATAGCTCTCACTCTCAAAGAGGAGTTTTCCAAAATAAAGTGTTTACAATACACAATGGCACGTCATCACATATACATGTTCAAAAGAGTCATATACAAATAAATAACAACAGACTCCCGACTACCCGGTGTTACGTATCAGAGCGACCGACAAGACCAACTGGAGAACTACCTCTTCCGAAAGACTCCCAAAGCGGCTAATCTGCAGGATGCCACTCAAGCATCAAATCAGCAGAAGGGTGAGAATATAATTCATAATGAAAGCATGACAATCATAGTAATGCCAACAAGTATCATCAATAATCATACAACAAAGTAATCCACTCATTCAACCACAATCCATATATAAGTAATGTGACACATGAATGATAACATAACTATAAAGACAGACGATGATGAATGAGACTCAACTATGCATATGCATGTGGTACCAAATCCGGAGTAAAACTCCTCCTTGTCATTATGACAAATACACCTGCCGAGCATTATGCTGGGACTTTATTCCACTCAGGAAGCCCGCAGGCTGTCGTCATCGAGCACGCAGCTCCCACTGATGACCTCTTGCCAATAAGGCTCATTCCATTACCGAGCATTAAGCCCCTACTGGTAACCAAGCGCGCACGCTGTCGTCATCGAGCACGCAGCTCCCACTGATGACCTCTTGCCAATAAGGCTCATTCCATTACCGAGCATTAAGCCCCTACTGGTAACCGTGCCCGCAGGCCATCTGTTAACAGCATTCCGCCATTAACGTATTGAAATGTTATGCTGTGCAAATATAAGACTCTTTTACACGACAACAACATCATCAACAATATAACACGATCATACACTCACGTTACATCGTTTATATTCTATCCAAAAGGATACATCACCAATTAATAACATCGTTATCAATTACATCACACCATAATTACCACACAGGCATTAATAAGCACACAGCACACATTCACCGTCAGAACATACTAGCCACATCGGCATAAATGATCGCATAATTGCATCACATCAAATTAATATTGGCCCTTGGCCCACAACTCCATCAATACATCATTCTCATAACAACAATTACTTGCCATAAGGCCACACATCATGTTAACAACAAACAACCAAACATCGTCACATATCAAGAATGAACATTCATTAATACATAACACATATGAACATGATCTCATGTTATCGATAATTAATCACATACCTCATATCAATACGATAACATTCACACAACACATCATCATGATTTATCATGCACTAGTTCACAAAACCATTTATGAAAATCAATCAACCACTACTACATCCTACATCATTAACAATTGCAACCAAGCACTATGATTATTTACCAATCATATTGCGCATATAAACAATTATGTGTTTCCATCGACAACCCTCATAAATAATTAATAACAAGCTAACCAAGCCTATACTATCATATAGAACATCCAACTAGCTTCCTAACACTTCGAACGGCGTACGAAACGGAGCTACGGATCAAAAGTTACAAGGTTTCAAAGTTTGGATAATATAAACATACTTCATAAGTTAACCCTACATAGTTCTATCACCAAATCCTAATAAAGATGATAGGATACTACATCCTATGAATCATTTAATTAGATAATAATATAGTTCATTGCGTTAGCTTTCCAACGCTTCGAACGGCGACAAAATCGGAGTTACGGTTCAAGAGTTACGAAGTTTCGAAGTTTTGGAAAAACAGAAAAAACTGCCATCCGCTTCAGCTCCGCTCAGCGGACCTTGGCAGAGGATTTTCTGCTACAGGACCTCCGCTCAGCGGACCTGCGTAAACCTAGAAAAAACCAGAACGCACCAGAACTGTTCCAAGCCCCTAATACCCACTAAAACTACTCCAAAACATCATTACAACACCAATACAACACATACAAACCATAGAAACAACCTATTATCACACTTTTCATGGTTAATTCACCAATCTATCCCAAAACCTAACTTTTTATACAAACTCAATCAAGCCATAGAAAAGGAAAACAAACATGATCAATCACCACAACACAACAAGGATATCATTTATTCATCATACAATCATTCTCAAACAAACTTAGATCAAACAAAGATCACATAAGAAAATTGTGGAAATTGGAACAAGGAGAACAAGAACACAAACAAGAACAAGACTATAAGAATCATACATCCAAGATAAATTAGATTCACCCCCTTACCTTGCTATAGCAACGATCGGAACTCGATTCGGTTGAGAATCCACCAATCTCCACTTTTCCTCCTCTTTTCCTTCTTCTCCTTTCTCTCTTCTCTTTCTTTCTCTTCTTTTTCCCCTTTTTCTTTCTATCTTTGTTTTCTTTATAAAGAAAATATCTTCCTCGCGGAAATGACCAAAATGCCCCTACGCTCAAATATCGTTCAAACGCCCCAAAACGCGGAATATTACCTTAATAATATTTCCGGTACCAAAAATATGAAAACCTTCAATTAAATATTAGTCCGCCATCCCGAACTAATACCGACTGAAACAACTCCAAAAACGGTAAAATTCCAATAAATGTCACAAACGTCCAAATCAACAATATACTTATTTTCCGGGCGTTACAGTCAACCTCTTGACCTTTCTACCAGTTTGATTTTTGACCAGAGTCTTCCAACTTTTGAAATTCTCAAAAGTTTCATCCTTAGTCTTATGGATGAATACAATAATTTTCTAAAATAATCATCTACTATGGATAGAAAATACCTTGCTCCTGAATGTAATGGACACCTTGCAGGCCCCCAAAGATCACCATGGATGTAATCAAGGGATCCATGTGTTCTTTGTTTGCCTTTGTTCTCATGTGCCAAATTTCTGTCTTCGACAAAGATTTCGTGGATGTAACACTTGTCGAACCACTTACAACTTCAGCCTCATGGGTATACAAGTCTTGTTTCTTCACGCCTCTCAAGACTTCCTTCGACCCCTTCGTGACTCTAAAGATACTTTTCTCTCCTTGGAAAAGATATCCTTTCTTGTCGAATTCACCAAGAGAAATCATATTTCTCTTCAAATCAGGAACATACCTGACTTCAGTTAACAACCTTATTGACTCATCATGGAGCTTGAATATCACAGATCCAACAACTACAATCTTGCAAGCATTGTTGTTTCCCAGCAATACAGATCCACCATCTTGATCACATAATTCCTCGAACAAGTCTTTGTTTGGAGTCATGTGCCAAGTGCAACCTGAATCCATAATCCACTCCTTACTCGAGTCATTGCTTGAAACCACAAGAACATTAGATGATTCAAAATCATCATGAACAATGGTTGCGTTTCCGTTATCCTTATCTCCATGACCTTTTAGGATTTCAGGAAACACCTTTCTTATGTGACCACCCTTCTTACAATGATAGCATTGAATACCAGATGCTTCGCCATTGTAAGACTTTTGTTGACTTTTTCCCTTATTCTTTTCGAACTTACCATTCTTTCGTTCGTTCAAGTCCTTAGAATACAGGGTTGATTGAACTTCTTCAAAGGTCAGGGACTCCCTTCCATACAAGAGAGTTTCTTTGAAGTGAGCATGTGATCGAGGCAAAGCGCACAACAGTAACAACACCAGATCTTCATCATCGATCTTCGCAACAATATTTTCAAGATCAATAATCAGCTTATTGAACATATCCAACTTCTCAGCCAACACTTTGTCTTCAATCATCTTGAATGAATACAAAGCTTGCTTCAAGTAGAGTCTATTTCCCAGCGATTTGGTAATGTAAAAACTTTCAAGTTTCACCCATAACCTTGATGTTGTAGTGTCCTTTGATACCCGTCGAAGAACCTTGTCACCAAGGCTCAACAAAATTGCGTTGTGGGCTTTCTCTATCATGACCATATTTTCTTTTTCTGTTAACGCATCGTCCATAGTCGCTGCTCCCTTCAACGCTTCCAAACAATCCTGCTTGACCAGTAGGGCTTTCATCTTCAAGCGCCACAGACCGAAATCGTTCACTCCGGTGAACTTTTCAATCTCATACTTTGTTGAAGGCATTTTCTCCATGCTCACCGCAACAATTCATTGTGAAAAGGATGCCTCAAACAGAGTATAATAGGGAACACAATAAGAAGGCAAGAAGAACAACAAGGATTGGTTATAACTTCTATTCTTTACTTTCTCTATCAATCAAGATTACAAGTTACAAGAATAACAAATAACCCTCTCACCCTAAATTATGATTTGCAGTATGAAATGATGAGAGACCGATATGCTATTTATAATAAACCTAACATAATAAACTAATGGGTTTTTTCACAAATACCCATTACAAGTCAACTTAGGGTACAAGCTAACTTAAACAATTGGACACAACAAACAGGCCCAATTCGAAATACTAACAATCCTAGCATTTCGATACCCACATATTAGAATACACTTTGACTACAAAATGTAGGTCTTCGACACATTCTCTATCGAAATAGAAAACTACTCGTCGACACACTAGAGTTCGATTCAATTCTCACAATATACATCATAAACTGTGACACAATATACATGATCTAAGTAAAAACTATTTGGTTTTACAAATCCTTGTTCAACACAAAAATTATCATGGTCCCTATATACATGATAATAGTAAACACCAAATAGCCAATAGCTCACCACCGTCCATTTTACAAACATTTCATTCTCACGTCACTTTATTGTTCCTTACTAGGTAGCAAAGCCGTCGCATACTAACTGTTAATTTAGGAAAAAATAAAAATGATAAAATGTAATAATATATTATATATGATCATGTAGCCGACATATATAAATGATATATGATACTTACTCTTTACATTAGGGTTTTAAAAAAGATCATGGTCGCATCATAACTTTTGCAATTTCGATTGGTATAGACGTTGTGATACTAATTGCAGTCGAAAAAAGAATAATGACACATGTGGTGAACCATGTATGCTTCGATCTTGGGCGTACTTCCACCTTCTTCGCTCTTGAACCCAATTTTACCACAAAGGCTGTGTGGGGTTTAGCAAGAACATTGATGAAGATGAATGAATATTGGAAGAACTCAAATTATATGATTTTACAAAGTATATAATTTATTAATTTTAATTTTTTTTATTGTAGTGGTGACTCACCAAATCTAATCATTTTCTTATTATTATATGCTTTTTCAAATCTTGGTTTTTTGTTTCAATGCTTTTTGAAATTTTATTTTACTTTTGTGCTTTTCAAAATCTATATTTTTAATAATAAGAAGAACATCGATGAAAATGAATGAATATTAGAAGATATTTTTTTTTAAAACTGATTTTTCTCTCTAAGTCTTTATGTATTTAAAATTTTAAGAAGAATATTGATGAAGATGAATGAATATTATACACGTGTTTTTTTCAAAATTGATTTTTTTTTAATGTTATTTTTAAAATCAAGATTTTAAAAAGTTAAACATTGATAAAAATGAATGAATGTTAAAAGATCACAATGTATAATTTTAAAAGTAAATATATTATATGAACGACTTAATTCCATCATTAGACCAATTCCATCATTAATTCCATCATTAGAAAGGAAGAAAAAAAAAAGGCAAAGTAGAAAGGATCCAATGTTTAAATAATCAGAGACAAGTAGAGGAGGGAGAATTTAATGTTTAAAAAATTAGATCGGTCATTAAATTAGTGAGGATACTGGGTCATTGGTTATTGATTGAACAATTGAGTCATTGATCGAATCACATAACTAAACATGATTAAATTGGATACTTCAGTTTAATAAACGTGTCTATATAATAAAATTAAATGGTTATTAAATCGATCGAACATAAAACACAACCTCTAAAAAAATCACGACACACGTATAAAACTTCAAAACTTCAAAATATCATAATTTTATAAATTCATTCTTTAAATTTAAATTCTAAACATATATATCATCACACAACAAAATAGTATAAAATACAAATAAACTTTAATTAAAGTCTAATTATAGCCTAACAAAATAATTAAAATGTCTAATAAATATAATTTCAAGGAAGAAAATGGGTTTCAAATAATTTTTGAACAAAATTTATTTATATTTAAATTTACTTTTTTAAAAAAATTATTAAAACATTGTTTTGTCTGAAGAAAAAAAAAAGCATTTAACCTGTTAAATTTTCAAAACCGTTGGTTCTCTAGCTTTTATCGGTTTTGCTCAATTTTTGATGATTCAATAGCTTGCTCTGTCGAGCAATCATATCAGATTGATAACCTCTCTAATTCTTAATTCAATCGGTTTGACCAATCAATTTGGTCCAATTTTTAAAACATCGGAGGACCCGTTGACATGACTCGTTTAATACCTTTTGAGAGACAATAATATTGGCACATATTTTAAACACCATTATGGCTCCCTAGCATTCTCACCCTCACATCCAATTCCCTCCTATCCTATGTGCTTAATTATTGGACTTAATGTTATGATTATATTTGTTCTTTGATGCCTTATAAAAGCTTGCTTTGGATTTGAGATAATATAAATTATTCCATACCTTATATTTTCATGTCTCCCATTTACATTTAACAAACCCTTTTTCCCAAAATGGATCATTATCTCTACCAATATGGAACTCCTATTCAATGCAAGGCAACATAATGAAGCTGCAAATAAATAATCATAAATACCAACCTTCAATTTTGACCAATGATTATATCCAATCATTAAGTAGTGAATATATGTTATGACTATTTAATACTTATTTTTCTCCTCGGGTTTTTAGTTTTACATTTATCTATTTCTTTTTAAACCCTCGATACAATCACAAGTTATTGAAAGTTTACGATGAAAAATATTAATAATTAGTAGTTAATTTATTTATTTATGCAGGAAGAAATATATGCTGAGAAACGCAAAGTGCTAAGGGAAGAAGTGAGGATGATGATTTGCAAAATAGTAAATGTGTTGCAAAGGCTTGGAGTTGATTACCATTTCAACAATGAAATAAGGAACATGTTGGACAATATTTACGACACACAAACATCCAACTTGAAGAATAATTTATATGACATATCTACAGGTTAGTGTTAAAATATTAATTTATTGAAATAAAAACGAAAAAATTGAAAGATATAAACCTAATTTTTTTGAAATATAATAATTAAAAAATATTAATGAACCTATGATCAAAATATATGATTATGATTTTGGTTGTAATTCTTTACAATATGATGAGGCCATGATTAAAAAAATAATTTTCTAAGAAATATTAATTTTAAATTGCATATTAATTTTTATATATGATTTTTTGCTGCAGATATTTTTATTTGTTTTCAAGATGAAATGCGTGATTTAAAGAAAGACCAAATAATTGATGTTGAGGGAATGTTATCAATGTATGAAACCTCATTTCATTAATTTGAAGATGGAACTATATTAGATGAAGCAAGAGATTTCATAACAAAGTTTTTCAAAGAATATTTAAACAAACATGGAGATGATGATGTTATGTCACTTCAAATATGCCATGCTTTGGAGCTTCCACTACATTGGAGAATTCCTCGATCAGAGGCTCAATGGTTCATACGTGTATGAAAAAAAGTAAAACATGAGTCCAGTTTTACTTCAGCTTGCTAAATTGGATTTTCAACATTTTACAAAGCATCTATCAAGAAGAACTAAAGTATTCATCGAGGAAACATAGAAAGTATTATGCTTCAAGCCATTCTAGATCAGCCTTCCTTATAATACCCCTCAAATACTTTAATATTAGATGTGTTAAATGTGAATTTTTAACATTAAAAGTTACAAAAATTCAGATTGTAAATGTAATTTTAAATTTATATTTTACAAAAGAATTTTTTTATAAAAAAATTTCATAATTAATTCAAGGGTAGAGTCTCGCATACCTTATTTTGTCACGAATTAACCATGATAAAATACATAACTCTATTGTAGACTGTTATATGCTTCTTCTTAGACAATTCTTATAATATTATATATATATATATATATATATATATATATATATATATATATATATATATATATATATATATATATATATATATATATATATATATATATATATATATATATATATATATATACTCTTAAAATGAGACGGAGAAAAATTAACGTTAATTTTTTTCCTTTTCAAGATGGTGGAAAAGAAGTGAACTTGGAGAAAAGTTGAGCTTTGTGAGGGATAGAATTGTTGAGAATTATGTTTGGTCTGTGAAAATAAACTTCAATCCATATTTTGATTATTATCGAAAAGTTGAGACAAAAATAAATTTCTTTATTACCATAATCGATGATGTGTATGATGCATATGGCACCTTGGAAGAACTAGAAATATTCACATAAGCAATCAACAGGCATTATGTCAAACAAGCATATAGACAGTGTTTTTTTTGGCCATAGACAACGCTTTAAAGTGCTGCCTAAACTAGCGCTGCTATAAGTAAGTGCATAAAAAATAAAAGACACAAAAATGTGTTTACCCAGTTCGGTGACCAGCACACCTACTAGGGGTGGCAATTGAATCCATTAAGCTAAAATTCATCCAATCCATCCACCAAAAAATCCATCCAATCCATCCACCAAATAAAAAATTAAGTTAATGGATGGATTAAATCCATCCATTTATATACATGGATGGATCCAATCCATCCAACACATTTTGATAATCCAATGGATTGTTTTAATTTTAAACTTTAAATGGTTAAAATTATTTACGAGTTTATTCAGAAAATTGAAAAAATCGAGTTTCTTCAGAAAATTGAAAAATCGAATTTTTTTCGAAAAAACTAAAAAATCGTATTTTTACGAAAAATAAAAAAATCCAGTTTTTTCGGGAAAACAAAAAAATCGTGTTTTTTCGGAAAGACAAAAAAATCGTGTTTTCTCAGAAAAACAGAAAAATCGAGTTTTTTCAAAAAAACGAAAAAACCTAGTTTTTTTTCCGAAAAACGAAAAATCGAGTTTTTTTCGAAAAAAGTCGATATTTTTTGGGGAAAACGAAAAAAATCGAGTTTTTTTCGGAAAAAACGAAAAAAGCCGAGTTTTTTTTGGAAAAATGAAAAAAGTCGAGATTTTTTGGGGAAAACGAAAAAAATCGAGTTTTTTTCGAAAAACGAAAAAATCGAGTTTTTTTCGGAAAAACGAAAAAAGTCGAGTTTTTTTGGGGAAAACGGAAAAATCAAGTTTTTTTTTTGGAAAAACGAAAAAAACCGAGTTTTTTTTCGAAAAACGAAAAAATTGAGTTTTTTTAGAAAAATGAAAAAAGTCGAGTTTTTTTGGGGACAACGGAAAAATCGATATTTTTTGGGCAACACGAAAAAATCGAGTTTTTTCCGGAAAAACGAAAAAAGTCGAGTTTTTTTGGGAAAATAAAAAAATCGAGTTTTTTTCTCAGAAAAACGAAAAAAGTCGAGTTTTTTTCGAAAAAACGAAAAAATCGAGTTTTTTTTTCGGAAAAACGAAAAAAGTCGAGCATTTTTTTGGGAAAACGAAAAAATCGAGTCTTTTTCAGAAAAACGAAAAATCGAGTTTTTTTAGAAAAACGAAAAAATTGATTTTTTTCGAAAAAACAAGTTTTTTTCGGAAAAACAAGTTTTTTTCGGAAAAACGAGAAATCGAGTTTTTTTTTAAAAACGAAAATTAAATTTTTTTTCGGAAGAACGAAAAATCAATTATTTTTCAGAAAAACGAAAAAACTATTTTAAAATACGTAAATTATTATTTTTATGAAATTTAAAAAAAAAAAAAATTTAATTATCTTTTGGATGGATGGATATCCATCCATTAGAAATTTGTTAATGGATTGGATTAGATTTTTATTTAGAGAGTTTAATGGATTGTAATGGATTAATGGATTGGTTTGATCCATCCATTAAGGTAGTATTAATTCAAAGTTAAACTCCACATTTTACAACTTCTCACCTAATCACTACCCTTCCTATGACTTCTACCTAAGACTCATCTAAGTATGAGGCCCTCCTCAAATGCCTTTCAATCACAACCTGTGATAAGCAACACACTTAAAACAAACGTAGAAGACACTCTTCAAAGACACACAACCATCTCTTTGCTTAAAAGCTTATAGATGATTAACAGATTACAACTCAACTAAAATAATTTAACTCTAATATCAAAACAATATTAGAGCAAATTACAATTCATAAATAACACATACTCAAGACTAAACACGATAACCACACAGTCTTCAAAACTTGAGTTTCAACACAATTAGGATTGTGCAGGCTTTATAAGGCAGTAGCAGCAACATCGAACTTGGGCTTAGGCCAAGAACAAATCAGTTTTTAGGTTTCCCATAATCCAATATTATTGGAACAGCTTGTGTAAAAACTTCTCCTGAGGTTTCGCAGAAATAACAACAATTAAACGCCTGATATAAGACAACTCTAAAGCATAAGCTAACCCATAATTTAGTTTCAGTAGACAATGTTAAGACATTTGCTTTGACATCTTATACAATCTGCAAGGAAGTTTTGCTGACATGTCAAAACACTCCAACTGACATTATGTTTTTCCAAAATTGCTACCAACACAGAACCAACAAATTCCCCTTTTAGAAAATTTTGGCTAAAGTATTATTAGCACAATAATGATCAGAGAAATAGTAAAAACAAAATACACACACCAGCATAAGACATGAATACTCCCCCTCAGCCTTACAAAAAAATGCATTAAAAAAATAGTAGAGGCAAATATCCTCCCCCTCAACCATAGCAGACATTAGAGCAAATAATATTTCCCTCCCCTTTTTAGCCATAATGTGCCAAACTTGTATACCGGGGAATATTTAAATAGCAACTATTTGTTAGAGCTACAATAAACAACAGTACAGCTAAAAAAAAACTTAGCACAAGGAAAACAACAGCCAAGCAGCTCAATCATCATAACCTGAACTAGGACCAGAAACGTCATCTTCATCCTCATCACTAGTTTCACCTAAGGTGTGGTCCTCAGCATGGTCATCAGAGTCCTGTGCAGTAGTGCCTTCAACAGAACGATGTGCCTCAGCAGGTTCTTCTTCAGTGTTGTCACCAATCCTTTTGCCATCAGACTATTCGTGATTCTTGATTAATTGTTCAATAGTAAGCTTTATTTTGGTACTGGTATTAATGATCTAATCCAAGTCCTTGCATGTCTCCTTCAGAGCGGAAATAACATCATCTTTGGTAGAGGATTTCTTCTCAGCAGATGCTAGAACAATATCTGCAACATGTTTTCCTGCAAATAATTTTTCATGTAAAGACAAAACAGACTCTCTCTTATAGACCACATCAGTACTACACAAGTTTCCAGGGGGTTGGTTGAGGATAATGCCACAGATCAGAGAGGGAAAAGCAATGAGCAGCTTAGTGGTGCTGGTTGCAGCATGCCTCATAGTGTGGTCAAAGATATACATACTATAATCGAACATCATTTTGGTACCCACAACATAAAGAAATTTTCCCAATCCAACTACAACTGTTGAAGTATGATTGGTAGGGACCCAATTGGCTGATCCAATTCTGTGCAGAATGGCATGTTTCACACTGAGTTGACTAGCAGATAACTTGCCTCTCATAGGCCATGTAGTGACTTGATTTGCAGTAATCACCCTGTAGACCTGATTATCAGTTACCTCCAGATCACACTCCTCTTCCTCACTTCTTCCCAGATACTTGTTGATGATAGCAGGGGAGAAATTAACACATCTACCCCTTACATACACTTTCTTGAAGTTCTGACTTCTAGTATCAACACAGTCCATAGGGATGTTTACAATAAACTCCTTAACTAGTACATCATAACACTTAGCAAACCCAATCACAGTTTTCATTAAGCCAGCAGTAGAGATTAGGTCCATGATTTCCTTAATCTTAAGGGCATCCCGACCTAGTTCTCTTTCCATGGCAACCCCCCGTTGATACACAAACCTCCATCTTGCCACACTGTCAATAGAGTGAAAGGACATATTATCCAAGGGAGCATCTGGCACATTTATAGATGATCTCTTGATCACGGACTTCTTTACATGCCTAATGTCCTGAACATCATCACCAGCATCTTCTTCAGACTCATTATCTGACCTGGCCTTTCTCTTTTTGGATGAAACACAAACTTTGCTCCAAGACCTTGGAGGTCCAATGCAGTTGTCTTCTTTTTACTTTTTAGAGGATCTGTGTCGATCATAGCTTTTCCCTTTCTAGTCCTCAGTCTTTTGGCAACTCAGGGATTTACATTCTTGATCAATTCATCATTGGAGGACAAATCATCAACAAAAATAACATGGTTGGTATCTTCAAGCCATTGATCATTTTGCTTTCTCGAAGAGGGTTCTTTAGCATAAGAGATGTCAATGTTTTCTTTACCATTAGTGCTAGCATCCCTAATCATAGAATTGGCTAACTTGAGTAGGTTGTTTTCAACCTTGCCACTTGTAGAGGCGTTAGTAGTCTTTTCTACTTCATCATCATTGGTGGGAGGAACAATTTGGGAAAGGGGTCGGGAAATCCCAGCCACAGGAATATCCTCATTTATAAACCTAGAGACTAGTTTTCTATTAGCCCTGTCTACATACCTGCTTCCTTCTTTGATCTTATCAAGAGAGGGATTGGAATATTTACCTGTAGATGGCTCTTCATAGTCAGTTGCATGAGAAGCTTGAGCCTCCCTTAATGTAATATCAGTGTTGGAGGTCGAGGTTATTGCAGAAGTAGCATTCACATCGATCACCGAGATATTCACAGCCTGAACCCTAGGAGCAGACATAGTCTCTTCACCAGACAAAGTTGTTGAGACAGACAAGACCAAATGTTGGGACATCTTGAAGTTCTTGTGAGTAGCAAAGTGGGAATGAATTAGGGTTCGTTTTCTGTGTAAGGAGATGAAAGGGTTGTTGAATTGGAAAGTAGTAAAGGTATGGTGTGTGGGAAAGTATTTAAAGGTATTTTGAAATGATTGCGTATCATATGGTTGCTTTTTGTGTTGGAAATATACTACCACTTGAGTGAGATTCCCACATACCATTAATTGCTATAAATCCTCACATATGCAAGTCCCTAATTTTCCTCTTAAAATCTCGAGGTCATTTATCATATTTTTAACATTTGGGCTCTGAGATAGGAGTATAGGATTTCTCATCTTGACTTGTAGACCAAGCAAATAGGTTAGCTTACCCACAGAACTCCTCTCAAATTCTGACTTCATTTGTTTGACACAATGTTGAGACATCTTATCAAACATCCTGCCAGGCACAACATTATCAACAAACTCGTAGGTTAAGTTCTCATATATTGGCGCAATCATTAGTTCTCCTTCCTTCTCTTTTGGAAATCTTTGGCATATGGAGGAATAGCTTATTTCCTGGGGAACCCATAGGTAACAGTTATCCTTGGATCTAACTCCTTTCATAACCACTTCACTCTTCTTATTGGTAACATAACATTCGTTTTGGTGAAGTTTACTTTGAATCCTTGATCACACAAATGACTTATGCTTATTAGGTTAGTTTCCAATCCTTCCACAAAAAACACATCATTAAGATTTGGAACTCCTGAGCACTCCAGATTTTCAGTCCCTTTGATTTCAACTTTATCTCCATTCCCAAAAGTCACATGATAGGAGGAGTAAGGTTTAACATCTACTAACAGATCTTTGGCATGTATCATATGCCTTCAACATCTGCTGTCAAAGTACCAGTCGTCTTTGGTTGATGCTTTGAGAGAAGTATGAGCTGCAAGACTAGTGACAGCGTTCTTGGGAACCCAATATCTCATGTTTTTGCCATTTGAAGCGACCTGATCACACTTGAGGAGAGGTGCAGACTTAGGGAATCCATATAACTTGAAGAAGAACGGTCTTATATGTCCATATCGTCCACAATGATGACATCTCCAGGGTTGAAACCTTTTTTTAAAGTGATTAACTTTACCCTTGCCATGATGTTGAAACATCGGTTTCGACATCTTTGATTCAACCTTGGGCTGAGTGGAACTTGACATGAAAGCTTTCTTTTCATTAAATCCTAAACCACACATGTCTCCTGTCATTCTTCCCACTTGAAGAATTTTGTCTAATGAGTCAGTCCCATTATTTAGCATTCTGACAGACTTGTGGACTCTGTCAAGTTCACACTTCAAAGACCCCACTTCTTCTTCCAGGCTAGATATAGTTTTCAGGTACTCTTTCTTTTCTGCCTTTAATTTGTATATGAGTCCTTTTTGTTTCTCTCCTTCTTGACATAATTCAGTACTTCTATGATACAGTTCTCTGTATGATTTATCTAGCTCATCATAGGTTAGTTCATCTTCGCTAGAGTCTTCATCAGAGATATATCTACTTGTTAAAGCTTTTACATACTTGACAGATCCCTTTTCACTTTCCGAATCCTCTTCAGACCAAGTTGCCGATAAGCCTTTCTTTTGTATTTTAAGATATATAGGACATTCAGTTTTAATGTGGCCAAATCCTTTACATTCATGACATCCCTTTCCTTGAGTGAACTTTTCTTCGGCTCCTCTTCTTCCAAACTCATTAGACTTGTGAATGTCAGATGAATTGTTTTGGACATCTGATCTTGGATTTCTACCCATCTGCTTTATCACTCTGTTGAATTGTCTTCCAAGTAGTACTATAGCTTTGGATATTCCTTCGCCTGTACTCAGATCATATTTCTCCTTTTCATATTCAGTGTTAGCTGCAAATGCTATGCTCTTGTTCTTCTGTTCAGATCTTTCATTGATACTCATTTCAAAAGTTTGAAGAGGTCCAACAAGCTCATTCAATCTCAACTGGTTAATATCTTGAGCTTCTTCTATGGCAGTCACCTTCATGTCAAATCTCTTAGGAAGAGACTTGAGTATCTTTCTCACCAGTTTGTCTTCTGGTATTTTCTCTCCAAAAGAACTGGATGCATTAACTATCTCAAGAATATTAATGTGGAATTCATGAATGCTTTCATCATCCTTCA
The DNA here is from genome assembly GCF_029867415.1 of Vicia villosa. Lineage (NCBI taxonomy): Eukaryota > Viridiplantae > Streptophyta > Magnoliopsida > Fabales > Fabaceae > Vicia > Vicia villosa. The sequence continues at coordinate 654,652 of NW_026705038.1, forward strand.
TATTTACATTCTTAAATTTGGTGATTAGTATCTAAAGTCTTGACATCTGCACTACTTTGGATGTGCCTTCATGAGTAGTTTCGAGAATTTCTCAAGCATCTTTGGCTACTTCACATGTGTTCACCAATCTGAAGATGTTCTTGTCAAATCCATTGAATATGACATTCAAGGCTTTGGAATTTCCAAGAGCTAGTTCATGCTCTTCTTTACTCCAATCTTCTTCAGGCTTTAGCTCAGTGGTGGGTTGTTTATCTGCTCACACAATGACAGGATGCTTCCAACCTTTCAAGACTACCTTCCAAGCCCTACTGTCTAAGGATTTTAAGAAGGCCACCATACGCAGTTTCCAGTAATCATAATTTTTTCCATCCAGAACAGGTGGTCTGTTCACAAATCCTCCTTCCTTGTCCATAGTACCATAAAGTATCTTCCCTAGATCTCACCCAAATGTAGAGCAGGATGCCTACCCTGATACCAATTGAAATTTTGGTATCAGATATGTGATGTCGAATGAGATGTCACGACACAAATATATGTGGAATAAACACTTTAATCAGTAACAACAATGCATAAAAAATAAAAGACACAAGAATGTGTTTACCCAGTTCAATGACCAACACACCTACTCTGAGGGCTACCAAGCCAGGGATGAAATCAATATACGATAGTATCAATTCAGATTTAAACTCCCCCGTTTACAACTCCTCACTTAATCACTACCCTTCCTATGACTTCTACCTAAGACTCACCTAGGTATGAGGCCCTCCTCAAATCCCTTTCAATCACAACCTGTGATAAACAACACACTTAAAATAAACGTGGAAGACACTCTTCAAAGACACGCAACCATCTCTTTGCTTAAAATCTTATAGATGATTAACAGATTACAACTCAACTAAAATACTCTAACTCTAATATCAAAACAATATTAGGGCAGATTACAATTCACAAATAACACAGACTCAAGACTAAATACGATAACCACAAAGACTTCAAAACTTGAGTTACAGCACAATTAGGATTGTACAGGCTTTATAAGCCAGTAGCAGCAGCATCAAACTTGGGCTTGGACCAAGAAAAAAATTAGTCTTTAGGTTTCCCATAATCCAATATTATTGGAACAGCTTGTGTAAAAACTTCTCCTGAGTTTTCGCAGAAATAACAACAATTAAACGCCTGATATAAGACAACCCTAAAACATAAACTAACCCATAGTTTAGTTTCAGTTGACAGTTTTAAGACATCTGCTTTGACATCTTATACAATCTGCAAGGATGTTTGCTCACATGTCAAAACATTCCAACTGACATTATGTTTTACCAAAATTGTTGCCAACACAGAACCAACACTGTCTTCAAGAATTTCTAAAACACAACACCATCCAAAAAGATCGAAATTCATACCATGATAAAACAAAACTTTATTCGAATTTATACTCAAAACTCGAAAATTATACTCAAAATTCTCTTCAATGTAAGAAAGATAATATACCTTATAAAATTCTCAACTCCATAATGAATTGACACCATTCCTCCATAAGTTCATCCAATTGATCTTTTGAGTAATGAGCACACTTGAATTCGTCAAAGTACTACATAATAATATAACATAGTATGTGATTTAGTTAAAACACTATGCCATTTTATGAGAAATATTAAAATAATTCCTAAGTTAGAAATCCATGTCGTTGATGGAATATCTATTCGATTCAAAAGAAGAGTTTATTTCATAAACCTCAAGATGAAATAACTACAATCTATACCATTATGCTAACTAGGACACTACACATGGAAAGAAAATACATATATATTAGGATATACCCCTTAACTTGTTTTATCAAGTATCATCACTAATATAATCAAAATTGTGAAAATATACCTGCACTCTGATCCATGTAATATTGTTGGCTCTACTCTTTGGTAATTGAATATGTATTTGTGATCAAAAAGCCTATAGAATGCTATAATAAAATATAAACGACTATTTAGAACAATCTCACATAGATAAATAAATATGCACACGAATATTTAGAACAATCTCACTTATGTATCAATCATCGTCTTCAAATCTGGGTATGTTGTCTAATCACTGTCTAACGAATCCAGATAATATACAATTTCTCTTACACGATTAATCGCAACCAATAACCAGTGTCCACTGTAAGATTAAACAAAGGTTAGATGAAAAGTTTCTACACAACATCAAAAAACGAAAAATTATAATAGATGAAGTTAGGATGAAAATCTAACTCGCTGCCACTTATATGGTAAAAAGAACAACTTTTCTGTATATTTGTTGGCCACAAATAAATCGAGTACATACGTTATGACATCATCTTGTTTTGTTTTGATTAACCATGCGTTGACAGTGTTGGGAGGTAAGAAAGTGAATCTTTCTTCCAATCCACGCGGGCGCATCACTTTGTCATACAAAAACCTTAAATAAAAACATCATTAACATTAGACTATATTCATTGAAACTAGTAAATAAATTGTTCATTTAATTAAACAAAGTTGATCGGAGTATACCTGATGTATGTATCAATAACACCGAGGCCTCATTCCAAATGTTTAAAAACTTGATCCATATCCTCTTTACCAATTGCTTCCATGTATTGAAAACCAAAAATGTCTGCCTTCATAGGTATAAGACGAGTACCACCATCCGGAATATCTGTTATTCCTATATATGTCCGAAGCCACGACCTATACTGAGAAGTAGGTTTTTTGCTAGCCGCGGTCTTCTTAGCAACAGTCTTTTTTGTGTGGAAATGTTGCTAATTTCGAGCTCCATACCCCTACCGACTTGTTCAATCTTTTTTGCATGAATCTAAATATCATATAATTAGTTAGGTGAAGTATAAGATCAAGAATTAACATTTTCTATGTATAAATATCATATAATTGTGTCATACCTCTTTTTTTGATGCAACTGACTCGGTTTGCCACGTAATCCCCTTATCTTTTGATTTGGGTTTTGTAAGAGTCTAACATTACCATGTAAAAAATGTGCGTAAAATACTCTTAAAAACTTTGAATACCCAAAGGTTCATAATGGTTTTAAGCATACATCATCATATATGCGAATGAGGCTTGACGGCATGCAACATACGCACCTATTGCCTCTCCCACAAATATTGCATCTGAAACATCATCTGGTATTGGTAATAACGCACATCCCTCTAAAGAAATATCAATTGATACTTTCAAATATCTAGCAGGGAGCAGGTGGTGGTGAAGTACTTCTCCCAAACTATTATGCACTTTTCCCTTGCCAACCATTCGATAAGTCGGTGACGATAAATAGAGTTGATAGGGTGAAATGCCTTAAAACCAATAATAAATATGACATTGTTAATGTGTGTGTTTGTGTGTATATATATGTCAATTAAATAAATTACACTAATTTAATTTCATAATAATATATATAATTACCTCGGGAATATTCGGTTGAACATTACAATTGATACTAGCTTTATCACTAGTATCTTTAAAACCTGAAGCTTCTCTTTCTGATTGATCTCTTTCTTTTTCCTTTCTCCATTCACGACTTCAGCTTCTAATGCTTGCAACCTTTCCTGCAGTTCTTTACTGCTAGGAGATTTTGTCTTTGTATTTTTCTTTTTCAAGGATGTTGGAGCGACCCCATGTCCCATCTAATGCTCAACTAAATATGCTCCTACAATCATTGCATTCATCTGGAGATATAGACTTAGACTGATTCTCCTAAAATTCATATGAATATCGAAAAAGCATGAATATTATATGTTAATAAACTTTTGATTTAATTAAAAAATTAATGTTATACTTACACATTTCTCAAAAATTTGTTGAACATCCTCTTTAGCAACTCCATCCTTACCCACACGGGTAGCCTTCCACAAAACATGTTCCGGAACAGATGTTTCAGAACTATTCTACTCTTTTAACTACACATTAAGACAAAAAATAAGATCAATTATAACTCATGATGAACAAGTATATCATTGCAATTTATAGAAACTTACTTTTTTTGTTGTAAGCGTGCATATTCCATACCCCTTTTTTGTACGGATACACGGCACTTGATGCTCGTTGGCGATTTATGTCACTTACACTCTTAAACAGTAGGGTTTTTCGTTTGGATTTAAAAGTTTCCCATTCTTCAAGTGAAATCAAATTTTTATATATCTTTGGACGCTTTGCATCAACAAATTTTTTTTCGGCATCTCTAAGATACTTGTTTGATAAAAATGATCTAAACCTTCTTAGTCTTTTTTTCAGCCAATTGAAGACAATAATCTTTTCTGGTATCATCAATATTGAAAGACCTCTACAAAAAAGATACACAGAGTGTGTTAGTATAAGTAATTTAAAGACATAGTCGTAATAAAAAATAAATAACATCACATATGGTACCTGTATCTCACTCCAGATTTTGTCTTTAGCGTCATCCAACTCCTTGTTTCTCCAATTATCACAAGTAGTTGGAACTTCTCTCCTTACAACTTCACCAATGTAACTTGTCAATTGAGAACCGTTAGGCTCAATTAGTTGGTCAATTAAATTCCAATGCACATCATATTTTATTCCTCTATTGTTAGACGCTAGGCTTCAGTATCAAGAGGGGGGTGAATAGATACCTCAGAATTCAATCGGATTTTCTTATTAAAATATGGCGAAAGGGTTTAGGGATCGACTCGCGTCTATTCCGAACCGCTACTGGAAGTATTATATGTGTTTTTAAACCACAAACTTATTTTAATGTGATGATGAAAACTTTTAGAGAATCAACCAATTTCAATTGCTATAAATCGTTTAAGTGTTTTCTTGATAACTTGTTTTCAATGGCTTTGATTTATGATAGAAGCAATATATCAAACACTTGGTGATAATGTCCAAATTGAGTTATGTGTCAATGTGTGGTGACTTGTGATGATTATGCAGAATCTTATCACACAAGTTTAACACTTGACAGGTTAATCAATTTGCAATTATGACCAGAAATAAGCGAAACGTAAACGAAAAGATTAAAGTAATAAGAACACGATATTTGTTTAGGCAGTTCGTCGGTCGTCCTCGCTACGACTACATCTGCCCCCAATTCCAAACGGGAATTGGGATATCTTTTATTATGATTGAAAACAGTTTGTACAAAGAAGATATCAAAGCAATAACGATAAACCGATTATGTTGATTCTTTGTATCTTCTTCCCCTTGATCTTGAGTCATATCAAGTATCCTCCAAGAGCTTATCGTTGATTCCCTTTCTGCTGTGTTGTGAATTGCTTGAACCTTTGTTCATCAATCTTCACACTCAGCTAAATCCTTGATGAAGCCTCTTGATAAAAAACCCCAAAATTCACCAATCTTGGAGGACAAAATCCGCTGATTTTATTCACCAAAAACCCCACAAATCTTCACCCACCGGAAACCTTCAATTCCTTTCCATGGATGTTATCGATCTTGATCACAAACCCTCAACGCAAGAATGATTGTGTGTAATTGTGTTGGAGTTGAGAAGAAGAACGAAGATGAGAAGCCTTTGTGTATCTTTCAGTTATTGGTGTTGAAAATGAATAATTACCAGAAATTGCTATAAATAGGTGCAGCACACCAAACACAGAGGAAACGCATCATTTGGCAGATTTTGAGGTAATAGGTCGACCTACCTCATTGATTGGGTTGACCTAAATAGAGCTGATTCATTATACTTTTGTTTGTGTCCAGTTGCGTCGACCTGTTGAAGCTCTGGGTCGACCTAACTGCAATTGAATTTAGTTCTTGTGACTTTTCTTCAGTTTAGGTCGACCTAGGTACTTGGTTGAGTCGACCTAAATGGGACAGAGGTGAAACTTCTTTATTTGCTTCAGTTTGAGTCGAGCTAAGGACTAGCTGGGTCGACCTATATGAGACAAATCCTTATGCTGAGTGAATGAAGCTTTATAGGTCGACCTGGGCATGTGGTGGGTCGGCCTAAAGTGTCTTAGATAGCTAAATTCTTACTTTTTCTTGAGTCATTCACTTGTGCTTTGGTATTTGTTCACTTATGATGTTTGCCATGAATCGAAAACTTCTTGATGAGTGTAGGCTTGTACTTACATACTCCCCCTTTTTTATGATGGCAAGCATTGGTTGAATGACGTAAACTCCCCCATACTTGAATGCGTAAGCTCCCCCGTACTTGAATGCGTAAGCTCCCTCGTACTCATACTCTCTCATCTACTCCCCCTTTGATAACATTAAAACATTGAAACAAAGAAGGTAATGGGAGAAAAAGAACGCACAGAATAATTTTAACAAGATAATGGTTGACATACCATAATAGTAATAAAACATAAGATCCAAGTTTAAAGCATGTTATGATTACAAACCAAGCTGAAATTCAGATGATAAAAGATGCATAAACATGATATGAAATGAAATGCAAAGCTATGAACTCATGAAATGTAATGTCCTCTAACGTCGGCCTCGCCTTCCTCTTCCTCTCTGAAAACCTTGAGGTCTATCCTCTTCAACTTGCTCAAGTAGGTCAAGAACGGATGTGTTGAGTATGTTGAAGCTTTGACTCAGACTAGCATGCCTGTTGGTTGCTGTTTCTTCAAAGCGGTTATGTCTTTCAGTGAGATTTGAGGAAAAGGTCTCAAAATCACTTTTGTGCTCTTCAGCCAAGCGATGCAGATTTTCATACTAAAGTTGATGCTCATTGTAGCGTTCCTGTTGAACTTGTTGCATATTCTGAAGCTGGAGCTGTTGTGCCTCAAAGTGTTGTTGTTGAAGTAGCTGCATGTTCTCTAGCATGGAAATGATGTTGGATTGATCCGGTTGCGGCGGAGCTGTGTATCCCCAAGGAATTTCCTCTTCTTGAGGAGGTACATATTGCCAATTTGAGTCTCCATCATGAGGAACATCTTCCATGACATGATCATCATCAATAGGCATGTCAAGGTCATGTTCTCCCTCTTCATTTCCTCCAACAGAACCAAATTCAGCAGGATCATCATAGTTATAGATAATTTTTCCAGTCCCCTTTTGGATGAGATAGTATGCTTGCCTATTTGGATCCCAATGATAGCCCATGAGTGTCAAAGTTGTTTGAGAAAACTCTTGAGGATGTTTGATCCTGGTGTAAGTCAGCCCATCAATTGTCATACCAAAGTGGTTCACAATTTTCTGAATGATCGATCCATAGCATAGAGCGGCAGTTTTCTGCTTGACCTCATAGAATTTGGTGGTTAGAAAGTAGGGCCAGTCCACACGAGTCTTGTTTTGTAGTAAGTACATCAATACAATCTCATTTCATTCAATCCTAGAGTATCCACCCGATCATGGTCGAATGATTCGGGAGATGATCCAATTCAAGAGCCTAGGATTTCTCTTTAGGTGCCCTGCTGTAATGGTTTCATTTGGTTTATCAAGAACGGTGGGGTCCTTGAGAATTGATCTCATGTAGGCCAGGTGATCATAGTTTGCCGGAACATCACCATCTTCTATACGAAATTCATCACCCTCGAGGGTAAGGCCAAAAATGTTGGCCCAAACCTTTTTATCAACAAGGTGTGAGTGTGACCCCATCTTGAACTGGAAATAACATCCCTCACCCTTTTGTAAACCGGCATAGAAAGCACGAACAATATCTTCATTATATGGAGTGTCACACTCCAACAGTGGATGGATATTTTGATGTTTAATAAGACTAGTAATTTCAGGAATATTCATACGGTCGGCTACCTTAGGGTTGTACACATATTGCTTAATGATTTTCCGTTTCATGTGCCATTTTTCAAAATCACACTTAGAATCGGGATGAACGAGAGTGGGAGCACTTACCGGTCGAGATGAAGATCCGGTGGCGACTTCTTTTCCTTTTCTGGACTTGGGAGGCATTGTTGATGATGAATTTGGGGAAGATGTTGAAGGTTCGAGAGATTTGGTGCTTGGGATGTTAGGGTTGCCGTAGAGAGATTGTGTTTGAGAGGGAGGAAGAGATGAAATGAATGGATGTATATGCAATAAACATGGGCCGGGTCGACCTAAAAGCCCAAATTTGGGGATTTTTGTCGCAGTAGGTCGACCTAATGATAGGCTGTGTCGACCTAAACAGAGCAGTGTCTGTGAGTTTTTAAAAGAATCAGAATAGGTCGACCTAAGGCTAAGCAAGAACGGCGTAACTGATAGTGTTTTTCTTGTTTTTGAAAACTGCTTCAGTAGGTCGACTCAATGCCAATTTGGGTCGACTCAAAAGACCCCAAATGCATGGAATGCAGCAAATATCATATGAATTGAAAATATGTGCCTGTTCTACCATATGGACGCTTAAACTACCAAAAGTATGCTTAAACATGACACATTATGCTTAATGATGAGCAATCTAAATGTAAGTGAGAATCATTGAGAAGCATATATGAGGTCACTATAATCATGGCAATTGATTGCATATTACAGAATCAATAATATTTTTGGAAGTGAACAACAAACATGTTACCACTTTCTCGATTTTCAGATATCTTGTCATCATGATGTAAGGTGAGGTATGTTCCTTTGGTCAATGTAGCACGATCCTTGACTGATTGCGTACTACCTTCACACTAAAAGATATGTTAGCTTGAACATAATCAATAGATAGAATTAGAATAATTAGATAAACAAGACTATATTTAGCTCAAATTAGAGATATCCAATATCCCTAATTCTCTGCGAATGTTGAAGAAAGGCTCGGTTGCAAGAGGTTTGGTAAAGATGTCCGCTAATTGCTTCTTGCTCTCAACATGCTCAAATACAACTTCTCCTTTTTCTACATGGTCTCTTAAGAAGTGATGCCTTATTTCGATATGTTTGGTTCGTGAATGTAGCACAGGATTTTTGCTTAGGTTGATGGCGCTTGTGTTGTCACACATGATTGGTATGCGATCAAGTTTGATGCCAAAATCAATAAGCTGCTGTTTGAGCCACAATATCTGAGCACAGCAACTTCCGGCAGCTACATATTCTGCCTTAGCTGTAGATAACGCGACTGATACTTGTTTCTTGCTGTGCCAACTTATCAATGAGTTTGAGAATAGATGACATGTGCCACTGGTGCTTTTTCTGTCAGATTTGCATCCAGCAAAGTTGGAGTCGGAGAATCCCACCAAATAGCATTCATTTCCCTTAGGATATCATAGACCATATGTAGTAGTTCCATGGATATATCGTAGAATTCTTTTTACAACTTTTAGATGTGATTCCTTTGGGCACAATTGGTATCTCGCGCACATACATACGCTAAACATAATGTCCGGTCTTGAGGCTGTGAGATACAATAGTGAGCCTATCATGCCTTGGTACAATTTCACATCAACCTCTTTGCCTTTTTCATCCTTGTCTAGGTTGCTATTGGTTGTCATAGGTGTGTCAATCTCCTTTGCCTCACTCATTCCAAATCTCTTGAGCAATTCTATGCAATACTTAGTTTGGCTAACGAAAGTTCCATGACTAAGTTGCTTGATTTGTAGACCAAGGAAGAAGTTCAATTCTCCCATGAGGCTCATCTCAAATTCACTCTGCATAAGCTTAGAAAATTCTTTGACAAGTTTTGCATTAGTTGATCCAAATATTATATCATCTACATAAACTTGAACCAAAAGTATATCTTTATCTTTTCTTTTAATGAAGAGAGTAGTGTCAACTTTACCCCTAAAGTATCCTTGACTAAGTAGAAATTTGCTTAAACGTTCATACCAAGCCCTAAGGGCTTGTTTGATACCGTATAAAGCACGTTTCAACTTGTAAACATGTGTTGGATACTTGTAATTTTCAAAACCGGGTGGTTGAGCTACATAGACCTCTTCATTAATATAGCCATTTAGAAAGACACTTTTAACGTCCATTTGAAAAAGCTTAAAGTCTTTTGAGCAAGCATAAGCAAGCAAGAGACAAATTGCCTCAAGACGTGCTACGGGAGCGTATGTCTCTTCATAATCAATACCTTCCTCTTGATTGTAGCCTTGAGCTACTAATCTAGCTTTGTTTCTAGTAATAACTCAGTTTTCATCAAGTTTGTTGCGAAAAACCCATATAGTGTCGATTACTTGATGTTCTCCTGGATGAGGGACAAGGTCCCAAACGTCATTCCGTTTAAATTGGTTTAATTCTTCTTGCATGGCCATTAGCCAATGCTCATCAAGTAATGCGTCCTTTGCGTTTTTCGGCTCAACTTGTGAAACAAAAGCAAAATGATGACAAAAGTTACTTATCTTGGAGCGTGTTGTAACGCCCTTTGAGATGTCACCTAATATGTTGTCGATTGGATGATCTTTTAAGTTTGTCCAGGCTTTAGGAAGTTCTTCGTTGTTTGAGATGCTTTCTTTTTCAACACTATCATGGGATTCATCTTTCTCTTCCTTAACATCTTCCTTTTCAATAATTTCACTTTCTTCTTCCTTTTCCTTGACAATATCTTCAGTACATGGGCCTGCACTATCAAAAGATATACCTACACTTCCTTTACCAAGTATAACTCCCCGATTGTTGTCTCCATAGGTGACATACCCCTATTTCTTTGCGTGGAACTCGACAAAAAGTGATATGTCTCCTGTCATGTGTCTTGAACGTCCGCTATCAAGGAACCACAACCTTTCGGCAATGTCAAGACACTTTTGACGTTTCTTTTTCTTGTGTTGATGAGCCATAAGGCATACATTTTCCGATTCTTCTTCATCGCTTGATGAGTCTTCACTAGAGGAATCACTTTCCTATGCTATATAGGCTCTTCTAGGCTTGTTGTGACCTTTGCTTTGATTCTTCTCTTTCTCCTTCTTAAGGTATGGACAATCCGGTTTGTAATGACCAACTTTACCACAATTGAAACAAGGACCTTTGGATTTTCCTTTGTTGTTCTCATCTTGTTTGTACTTGTTGAATTGCTTCCTATAGTTAATCAAACTTTTGTCGAAGTGTTTTGCTCCATTTTTCCTTATGTATTTGTTGTATCTTCGCACAAACAGTCCCATTTCCTCATCATTCGAATCTTCCTTATCACTAGTATCACTATCCTCTTGCTCTTGCTTTGAGGTCTTGGAGCATGAAGCCTTTAGAGCTATTGACTTCTTCTCTACCTCTTTCTCCATGTTCTTATCTTTCTTTACCTTTTTCTCATGCATGTCAAGGCATTTAAGATGTTGCTCATGTTCTTCAAGTTTACCAAAGAGAGTGGTGATGTCTAAGGTATTTAGATCATTTGCTTCCTTTATGGCTGTAACCTTGGGTTGCCATTCCCTGGTTAAACATCTTAAAATTTTGGAAGTAGCATTTGCATTGGAAACAGGTCTATCAAGAGAATTTAAATGATTTATAAGATGTACGAATCTCTTTTGCATATTTTCAATGGTTTCACCATTTTCCATATGAAAGAGTTCAAACTCTTGAGTTAACGTGTTGATTCTAGCTAGTTTGACATCATTCGTGCCCTCATGTGCAACTTTCAATGTGTCCCACATAGCCTTAGCAGTTTTACAATGGGAAACACGATAATATTCATCAACTCCTAGAGCTGAGATCAGAATATTTCTCGCTTTCCAATCGTATCCGTACTTCTTTTCATCATCCGCATTCCAACTAGTTTCAGGTTTAGGAATGACAGCACCTGCTTCATTGGTCATAGTAATTTCAAAAAGACCATTAACAATTGTTGTCCAAATGTTCCTATCAATGGAGTTGATATGAACACACATACAATCCTTCCAATAGCCGTAGTTTTCACCGTTGAAAACTGGAGCTCTATTGTGAGCCCCTTTAGGTCCGGAAGACATTTGTCCAATAAGTGTTTCACGTAGCAAGGAATAAACATGAGCTCTTGATGCCACTTGTTAGACGCTAGGCTTCAGTATCTAGAGGGGGGTGAATAGATACCTCAGAATTCAATCGGATTTTCTTATTAAAATATGGCGAAAGCGTTTAGGGATCGACTCGCGTCTATTCCGAACCGCTACTGGAAGTATTATATGTGTTTTTAAACCACAAACTTATTTTAATGTGATGATGAAAACTTTTAGAGAATCAACCAATTTCAATTGCTATAAATCGTTTAAGTGTTTGCTTGATAACTTGTTTTCAATGGCTTTGATTTATGATAGAAGCAATATATCAAACACTTGGTGATAATGTCCAAATTGAGTTATGTGTCAATGTGTGGTGACTTGTGATGATTATGCAGAATCTTATCACACAAGTTTAACACTTGACAGGTTAATCAATTTGCAATTATGACAAGAAATAAGCGAAACGTAAACGAAAAGATAAAAGCAATAAGAACACGATATTTGTTCATGCAGTTCGTCGATCGTCCTCGCTACGACTACATCTGCCCCCAATTCCAAATGGGAATTAGGATGTTTTTCATTATGATTGAAAACAGTTTGTACAAAGTAGATAACAAAGCAATAACGATAAACCGATTATGTTGATTCTTTGTATCTTCTTCCCCTTGATCTTGAGTCAGATCAAGTATCCTCCAAGAGCTTATCGTTGATTCCCTTTCTGCAGTGTTGTGAATTGCTCAAACCTTTGTTCTTCAATCTTCACACTCAGCTGAATCCTTGATGAAGCCTCTTGATAAAAACCCCACAAATCTTCACCCACTGGGAACCTTCAATTCCTTTCTATGGACGTTATTGATCTTGATCACAAACCCTCAACGCAAGAATGATTACGTATAATTATGTTGGAGTTGAGAAGAAGAACAAAGATGAGAAGCCTTTGTGTATCTTTCAGTTGTTGGTGTTGAAAATGAATAATTACCAGAAAATGCTATAAATAGGTGCAACACACCAAACACAGAGGAAACACATCATTTGGCAGATTTTGAGCTAATAGGTTGACCTACCTCATTGATTGGGTCGACCTAAATGGAGCAGATTCAACATACTTCTGTTTGTGTCTAGTTGCGTCGACCTGTTGAAGATCTGAGTCAACCTAACTGCAGTTGAATTTGGTTCTTGTGACTTTTCTTCAGTTTATGTCGACCTAGGTACTTGGTTGAGTCGACCTAACTGGGACAGAGGTGAAACTTCTTTATTTGCTTCAGTTTGAGTCGACCTAAGGACTAGCTGGGTCGACCTATCTGAGACAAATCCTTATGCTGAGTGAATGAAGTTTTATACGTCGACCTAGGCATGTGGTGGGTCTGTAGCGTTAAAAATGTGACTCAAGCGCAATCGCGCGTTCGAAGTACAACAGAGTCGCCACCGAACTTTATTTATTCCAAGAAGGAAAGGGAAAATATCGATAAAACCCAAGAATAAAAAGAAATGGATAAGATGGTCGTTCGTAACCAAATTTGGGTTCGGGAGTCGGTTAAGCAAGGGGAAGGTATTAGCACCCCTCACCTCCATCGTACTCGATGGGACCCATTTAGTTAGTTTCGTGTAAATGAGTGTTAGTGTAATGTTTGTATTCTTCTGTTTATTAATCGAGAAAATGATTAAAGAAAAGGTTTTTAGGGTTTTTTTATTATTGTGAAGAAAAAGAAAATATTTTTTATTATTATGCTCGCCAAGACGTTTGTGTCTTGTGCCTACGTATTCCCTCGTGCAATGGGAAAGTCAGAGCAATCGTAGTTCGGGCATTTGTTGGATTGGGGTGAGGATAGTGAAGTTTTGAAGAAGTTTGAGAGGTAGAATGAGGTTCTGCAGAAGTTTTTTCGGTGTCTTTCCTCCCCTCCTTACTTGTGCTGAATGCTTGTTTATATAGATGGAATGAAGGGAAATTGGGGGGAAAGTTTGAGATGAATTTGAACAATTTTGTTAACTGAGCTTGTTGTTTTCTTGGTACAGGTTTGGCTTGGTCTACTTCAATGCAATGTTTAGACAGATGCAATTTTTTTTTGACCGTTTGTTGCTTGGCAGATCTTTGGTGGGGCAGAGCAGGATTTTGGACTGGTTAGGACAACTATGCAGAAGCGTGGGATAGAGAAAGATGAAGGAGGACCCTTTTTTGACTATGTCTGCGTTCACAGGGTGTGGAAAGTCTTCGCCATCCATAGTAGTGAGTATCATTGCTCCTTTAGAGAATATTTTCTTGATTACGAATGGTCCTTCATATGTGGGAGTCCACTTGCCCCTAGGATCTCCTTGTGGTAGGATGATTCGCTTTATTACCAAATCACCAGCCTGGTATGCTTGTTGCTTGACTCTTTTGTTGAATGTCGTGATCATACGCTTCTGATATAACTGCCCTTGACAAATAGCCGCAAGCCTCTTCTCATCAATTAGGTTTATCTGGTCTAGTCGAGTCTGGATCCATTCATCTTCATCTAACTCTGCATCCTTCATGATCCTCAGAGACGGAATCTGAACTTCAATCGGTAATACTGCTTCCATGTCGTAGACTAGTGAAAATGGGGTTGCCTCGGTTGAGGTACGTGCTGAGGTGCGGTAACCATGAAGAGCAAATGGTAACATCTCATGCCAATCCTTGTAAGTAACTGTCATCTTTTGTACAATCTTCTTTATGTTCTTGTTGGCGGCCTCTACTGCGCCATTCATCTTTGGTCTATAAGGAGAAGAATTGTGGTGCTTGATTTTGAACTGCGTGCAGAGTTCGGTAATCATCTTGTTGTTAAGTTTGGTACCATTGTCCGTGATAATCCTTTCGGGGATGCCATACCGACAAATAAGGTTATGCTTAATGAATCAGGCCACCACATTCTTAGTAACGGAAGCAAAAGAAGCAGCTTCTACCCATTTGGTGAAGTAATCAATGGCCACAAGGATGAAATGATGTCCATTGGAAGCAGTAGGTTTGATTTCCATGATCATATCAATGCCCCACATTGCAAAAGGCCAAGGGGCAGTCAGAACATTCAGTGGAACTGGAGGTACGTGTACTTTGTCAGCATATATCTGGCACTTGTGACAAGTTCTGGAATGCTGATGGCAGTCAGTTTCCATAGTGGACCAGTAGTAACCCGCTCTCAGAATCTTTTTAGCCATAGTGTGTCCACTAGAATGAGTTCCAAAGATACCGTCATGCATGTCTTCCATAATCTCTTCTGCTTCCTTCTTGTTCACACAACGAAGCAAAGTTGAATCATGATTGCGCTTTTATAGGGTACCATTGCCCAGGAAGAATTTGGAAGCAAACCTTCTTAAGAACTTCTTGTCATTGATAGATGCCCCTTCAGGGTATTCCTGAGCTTCGAGATATCTTTTTACTTCATGAAACCATGGTTTTTCTTCAACCTCGTTAGTAGCTATCTCGTAACAGTATGCCGGTTCGTCATGTCTTTCAATAATAACTATAGGAGCCTCATTGTCCCATCTGACCTTGAACATGGATGACATAGTAGCTAATGCGTCTGCCAATTGATTCTCCTCTCGGGGAATGTGTTCAAAAGTAATCTCTTCGAAGTAAGGAATCAAAGATATCACCAAATCCTTATAAGGCATGAGATTAGGATGCTTCGTGTCCCATTCTCCTTTGATCTGACTAATTACTAGGGAAGAATCCCCATATACCTCCAAGAACTTGATTCTTAAGTCAATGGCAGCTCTGAGACCTAAGATACATGCTTCATACTCCGCCATATTGTTGGTACAATCGAAACACAGTCTTACTGTAAATGGAGTGTGTCCACCTGCTGGAGAGATAATCACAGCGCCAATGCCATTACCAAGTGCATTCGAAGCTCCGTCAAAAACCATGGTCCATCGGGATCCTAGTTCAGGTCCTTCATCCGGACTAGGCTGTTCACAATCAGTAACAAGCATAACATCCTCATCTGGAAATTCAAAACTCATGGATTGATAGTCGTCTACAGCTTGTTGGGCCAAGTGGTCTGCCAACACGCTTCTTGATTGCTTCATGTGTTGTATATTGAATGTCGTATTCTGTTAGTATCATTTGCCATCTTGCTGTTTGTCCGGAGAGAGCGGGTTTCTCAAACACGTACTTGATAGGATCCATTTTAGAGATCAATAAAGTGGTATGGTTCAACATATACTGTCTCAGTCGCGAGCAGCCCATGCCAAAGCACAGCAAGTTTTCTCGAGCAGTGAGTATCTTGTTTCATAGTCGGTAAATGTTTTGCTAAGGTAGTATATTGCATGCTCTTTTCGACCAGACTCGTCATGTTGCCCCAGTACACACCCCACCGAATTCTCCAACACTGTTAAATACATAATTAGAGGTCTTCCTTCAACTGGTGGTATCATAATCGGAGGTTCCTGAAGGTACTTCTTGATCTTGTCAAAATCTTCTTGATATTGGTCATTCCATTTCATTGTTTGATCTTTCCTCAGTAACTTGAAGATTGTCTCATAAGTGGCGGTCAGATGGGAAATAAACCTGGCAATGTAATTCAAACGTCCCAAGAACCCTCTAACTTCTTTCTCATTCCGTGGAGCAGGCATTTCTTGTATGGATTTTACGTTTGCAGGACCGACTTCAATACCTTTACTGCTGACAACAAAACCTAGTAACTTACCAGACCTCACCCCAAAAGTACACTTGTTTGGATTCAGTCTTAACTTATATTTCTTTAACCTATCAAACAATTTCTGCAGGTGGACCAGATGTTCTTCTTTAGTGTTGGACTTGGAAATCATATCATCAACATAGACCTCTATTTCTTTGTGAATCATATCATGGAACAGAGCTACCATTGCGCGCTGATACGTTGCCCCTGCATTCTTCAACCCAAACGGCATGACTTTGTAACAAAAGGTGCCCCAATGAGTAGTGAAAGTTGTTTTTTCCATATCTTCGGGTGCCATCTTAATCTGGTTATATCCTAAGAAACCATCCATGAAGGAGAACACTTTGCACTGCGCAATACTATCAACTAGGATATCAATATGTGGTAGCGGAAAATCATCTTTGGGACTTGCTCGATTCAAATCTCTGTAGTCTACACACATTCTGACCTTTCCGTGTTTCTTAGGTACCGGGACTATATTAGCGATCCATGGTGGATAGCTCACAACCTTCAGGAAATCGGAATTGAACTGTTTCTCAACCTCTTCTTTGATCTTCTGAGCCATGTTAGGCCTGCTCCTTCGTAACTTCTGCTTAACCGGAGGACTGTTTTCTTTGATAGGTAGACGGTGAACCACAATATCAGTATCGAGCCCAGGCATATCTTCGTAAGACCAAGCAAACATCTCAACATTGTCTCGTAGCATCTAGATCAGTCTCTGTTTGACACCCTCTTCTAGCTCAGCCCCTATCTTGATTTCTTTCTTTTCTTCGTCGGTACCTATATTCACAACCTCAATTGGCTCTTCATGCGGCTGTATAGTCTTTTCTTCTTTCTCTAGCAATCTAGCAAGTTCTCTGGGCACTTTGCAATCTTCCTCACCTTCATCCTCATCTTGGTAGATCGGATTTTCAAAGTCATATTTAGCAATAGCAGAGTCGTTATCAATGGGATCCAGAGTGGATATGGATCTGCAGTGCATTATGTGGGTGTGTGTAAGAACATATAGCTATAGAAGAGTAAAGAAAAAAAAAAGCGAACACACAATTTGAATACGAAATGTCCAATGCTTTTATTGAATGAAAATATGCTTATGAAATGACAAGCCCTAACAACGGACAATTGTGCCCCGGGCAAGACACACGGCTTTAGAGTTTATTGTTTATTGAAGTACAGAAAGTAAAACTGGGAAACATAAAGGAAAAAACAAAACTAGAAATGGCAATTACTCCTGACTATAGAAGATAGAGACAATGTCTTCAGTCTTCCAGTTGTCCAGCCCTTTGTCAGGTGTAGGAAAGATCCACTTGTCCAAGTTGCAATCATCTTCATCTTCTCCTATGGCATTGACCCCTTTGCTGATGAAACGATAATTCAAACCTTCTGGACGAGAGTGTTGTTCTCTATTCTGATCTTTAGCAATGCAGCCTAAACCCCATTTGTTGGATTTGTAAGGAATATCAGGGAGTTTCCCCCAGATAGTAGAACCACCTTCTTCAACCACAGCCCTAACATCTTTCCGAGAAGCCATTGTAAGAGGAATTCTGGTGACTTTAGGAACAGTGTGAACAGACTTAGCCTTAGGAGCCATTTGAGGGACCAACTCGAATGCCTGACGGGGAGATTCAAAAGCTTCTCCAGTAAACTCAACATACTTGGTCTCATCTATGAAGCTCACCACATATTCTTCCTCCCCATACATAGTGACGATCTTGCCTTTCGCCGGGTATTTCAGTTTTTGATGTAGAGTTGAAGTCACGGCATTTGCCTCATGTATCCAAGGGCGCCCAAGCAAACAAGAATAAGCAGGATGGATGTCCATCACATAGAACACAATGTTGAAGGTATGAGAGCCTACTCTAATTGGGAGCTCAACTTCGCCATATACCGTACTCATCAAACCATTGATAGCTTATACTATCACATCACTGGATTTCAGCATGATCCCTTCGGGGTTGAGCTTGTCCAATACCAACTTGGGTAGCACATTCAGAGATGAGCCATTGTCAACTAGTACATGGGCCAGAGTGGTGCCCCCACATTCAATGGAGATGTGAAGAGCCTTGTTATGATTCCTTCCACTGGGACTTAGATCAGCATCAGAAAACCCAAGGTAATTGTATGTCGTCAGATTTGCAATACAATTCTCAAGTTGAGTGACAGAAATCTCTTGTGGCACATGGGCAGCCTCTAGAAACTTCATCATAGCTTTAGCGTGAGTCTTGGAACAACATAGGAGTGAAAGCATAGAGATCTTGGAAGGAGTATGCCACGTCTGTTCAACAATGTCATAATCACTCTTGCGGATGATCTTCAAGAACTCATTTGCCTCTTCAGGAGATGGATTTTCAGTAACAGTCTCAACTGGTGTCTGGATGGGTTCATGCAACGGCCCTTTACCTCGGGTATCAGCATTCTGATTAGGAATAGGGGTACCAGCAGGTGCAACAATGTTTGGAGAGATCTCTGGAGAAAACACTCTTCCACTTCTTGTTACTTTACTAGTTCCGGCAATATTACCCACATCAGGATTAGTGCCATCGGCAGCCTTATCAGCTACAAGTTCTTGCTTAACTCCCTGAATATAGACCTCGGCATCATAGTTCCAAGGGATAGCCTTATCAGAAGAATATGGAAGTGGACCAGGCTTAGTGATGATCACCGGAGCCACACGGGGTTCAGCAGAAATCTTGAATGGAGCCTTAGTAGGTGTCATACCCCAAAATTTTCCCATCTCATTTCTCTTATTCAAACTCATATCAAAGTACAATGCTCAAAGACTCCTCCTCCTAAACAATGGTTCAACGAATTAGGGTTTTGATTTCTCTGAAGAAAACCAATGAATCAAAGGCTCCAAAGCATTTCATATGGCTTATGATGTTTCAAAATATCTCCATGACAAAATACAGGTTTCAATTCCAAGGATTGACCAGTCAATTGCTCAGAAAGTCAACAGTCGACTAATTTGACCTAAAAGTCAACTGTGGTTAAAGTACTGTTAAAACTCCTGATTTTTTGTCAACAACCTTATTTTGAAGTATCATTCATCATTTGATAAAGGGTGATCATGATTCATCTAGAAAAGATCAAAAATCAACAAAATCAAAAGTTTCTAAATTAGGGTTTTTATAGGAGAAAGTCAACTGAACTTTGACCAGTCATAACTCCTACATGGAACATCAGAAATTGCCCATCCAAAGCTCATTTTGAATGAAATTGAATTCTCTACAATTTTTGAAGGATAGAAAAACACTTAGAAAGGGGGGGTTTGAATAAGTGTAGTCTTAAAAACTTGAACAATAAAAACAAATTGCACAGTTATTTTTATCCTGGTTCGTTGTTACCTAAACTACTCCAGTCCACCCCCACGGAGTGATTTACCTCACCTGAGGATTTAATCCACTAATCGCAACAGATTACAATGGTTTTCCACTTAGCCCACGACTAAGTCTTCTAGAGTATCCTGATCACAACCTGATCACTCTAGGAACAAATGCTTAGACACAAGCTAAGACTTTCTTAGAGTATCCTGACCACCACGTGATCACTCTAATTACAACTGCTTAGACACAAGCTAAGACTTCCTAGAGTATCCTGATCAACACTTGATCACTCTAGTCACTTACAAATTAATGTAAACAATTCTAAGAGTATTACAATTGCTTCTTAAAAGCGATAATCACAAACTGTGATATTTCTCTTACAGATTTAAGCTTAGACTCACTAAAGTATTACAACAGTAATGTAATGAGGTTGAAGATGAAGTTTCTGAACTTTGAGTTGAACAGCGTTTCAGCAAGTTTTTCAGAATAAGTTCGTTCAGGATTCGTAACCTTGCTTCTCATCAGAACTTCATATTTATAGGCGTTTTGAGAATATGAGCATTGGGAGCATTTAATGCTTTGCGTATTCCGTACAACATTGCATTTAATGTTTCACTGTTTTGTCAACTACCTCGAGCCTTGCTTTTGCTGTGACTACTGACATTGCCTTTAATAGCTTCTAACGTTCCTTTTGTCAGTCAGCGTAGCCTGCCATCTAGTACTTGATTCTGATTTGTTCTTTGTAAATACTACGTTGAAAATCATCAGAGTACAAACAGCTTGGTGCAGAGCATCTTCTGATCTTCTGATCTTGATATGCTTCTGAGCGTGATTCCATGACTTCAGTGCTTCTGCTTCTGAACTCAAGTTCTTCTGATGCTTCTAATAGACCATGTTCTGATTCTGCTTGACCATCTTCTGATGTCTTGCCAGACCATGTGCTGAAGTTGCATACTGAACCTTCTGAGTCAAAGCTTTTTAGCGCTGATTTGTGCATACTCTTTATATATTTCCTGAAAAGGAAATTGCATAGGATTAGAGTACCACATTATCTTGAGCAAAATTCATATACATTGTTATCATCAAAACTAAGATTATTGATCAGAACAATTCTTGTTCTAACAATCTCCCCCTTTTTGATGATGACAAAAACATATATAAATGATATGAATTTGCAATCAGAATAACAGACGGCAAAAGACAATTGCACAGTTATAGCATAAGCATATAAACATAATGTGAATGTGTCTCCCCCTGAGATTAACAATCTCCCCTTGAGATTAATACTAGAAGAATTTTATAAATAAAAGACTTCCCTGAGTATTTCAGTAGAGACGTTCACATATGCTTGAACTTCAGAACATTCACTGCTTCTGATTTCTGCTTCCATAGGACAGCTTCAGAGCTTGAATTTCTTCTTACATCACTTCATGCTAGATTGTATCAGAACATTGTTGAATGTACCAGAGCATCATCAGAGCATCTCTACATCCTGAAATGTTACAGAACAAAACTAAACGACAAAAGTCAGCATGAATGAATCAGAACATAAAATATGTTTCAGAACACATAATATGTATCAGAGCCATATAAGCCATATAGAATGTATCAGAACATATTCTATCATCAGAATATCTGAACATTCTTCCTTCTTGCTTCTGATTCTGAAGCTTCATAGCACTCAGCTTGCTTCAAGAATCCAAGAGCATATTCCTTTTACAGAATTTGCGATTCCTCATGATTTTGCTTCTAATGTTGAGCTTTCAATCCTGCAAAACAACTTAGAAACATATGAAGCTTGCAGCTTCTGTTAGTAATGTGGGGGCTTTCTTCCCAACAACTGCTAATATAAATCAAATCATTTATCACTATCTTCTCCCCCTTTTTGTCATAACATCAAAAAGAATGTAAAAGATTCAGATGTAAGCACAGGACAAATGGAAAGAAAACAAATAATCATTGATAAAAAGCAGAAGTACAAGAGTTATGCAGAATAAGCTTTTCATTGATTAACCAAACAGGATTACAAAAGATGTATGCTGATACACACGTGCAACAAGCAAAGAAAACTACAAGGACACAAAGACTACAACCCTTATCCTAGTCCTAATCTACGCAAGCATATCATGAATCCCAGCGTTGTTCTTGCTCTTGCTTGGCCATCAAATCTTGAAACTCTGCATGCCTGAGCAGCTCCCAGAGAAAGAAGTAAATGAATACAAGGGAGGAACTGAGAACAGTTCACCAGGAGAGAGCGTATTCTCAGATGGGCTTTCCCTTAACGTAGAAGTTAAGTCCTTATGGAACCTAACTTCATCCAATATCTCAAGAAAGTCTTCTTCCTTTGGACAAATGTTGATAACAGCATCAAAGAAGAGATCTGACTTGAGAAAAACTTGGAATGCCATCCCGAGATATGTTTCTCATCCTGTAACCTATTAACCCTTCCATCCGTTCTATTCAAATAGATCAGCCACTTTTGAGACTTAGTTTCTTCAACTGGTTTAAAGTTTTGATGAAGGGAACTAGGCGAAGGATTCATGATGAACGCTAGATCGATGAAGAATGAACTAGGGTTTACGCAAAAGATATTCATAGAAAAGTGAGAGAAAGAGAGAGAGAGAGCGCAAAGATTGATTGAAGAATGCAAAGAAATGGAGAAATAAATAGAGGGAATGTGGGGAAGGAAACGTTCTAGGGAAGGGAAACGTTTGACGGATTATAAAAACGAAAAAGAAAATAAAAGAAATGATGAATGGCATTTAATGTTACGTGACAAGAGGAGAGAGAAATTATGACAAATGAAGTGATAGAACAGTTACCTATGAAAGGCGCCTCCTCAACTGCACGCATGCTTGTCCAAATAGGATAGACACGTGTTACCATCTGGAAAGCTAGATACAGCTGTATTTACTTTAAAAGATATTCTGAATCAACTTAGACAATGAAACGTTAGTAATAAACGAGTCACTACTTCTAATTGATTTAAGATCAGAACTTCTTATAAAACATTAATCCAATCTCATTTCAGAAGATAGCCATACATAAGATTTTCTCATCTTCTCATTCTGGGCATACATCCATACTGATATTCTTCAGAATGAACTTAAACCTATCTTCAGCCAGGGGTTTTGTAAAGATATCAGCCCATTGATGGTCTGTATCCACAAAGTTTAAACATATAACACCCTTCTGAACATAGTCCCTTATGAAATGATGTTTAATCTCAATATGTTTAGCTTTTGAATGTAAGATAGGATTCTTAGATAAACATATAGCAGAAGTATTATCACAGAAAATAGGAATGTTACTCTCATATATCTGATAATCTTCTAGCTGACTTCTCATCCAGAGCATTTGTGTGCTACATCCAGCAGCAGCAACATATTCTGCTTCTGTTGTTGAGAGGGCAATAGTAGCTTGCTTCTTGCTGTACCATGAGATCAGGTGACTTCCAAGAAATTGACAACTTCCAGAAGTACTCTTCCTTTCTATTCTATCTCCAGCATAGTCAGCATCACAGAATCCTACTAAGTTGTAATCTTTGGATCTTCTGTAAACTAAACCAACATTAGTAGAACCTTTCAGATACCTCAGAATTCTCTTAACCGCAGTTAAATGAGATTCTCTCGGATCTGATTGGAATCTAGCACACAAACAAACACTGAAGAGAATGTCAGGTCTAGAAGCAGTTAGGTATAGAAGAGATCCAATCATACCTCTGTATAACTTCTGATCTACCTTCTTACTTACCTCATCCTTACCTAGGACAGATGTTGGATGCATAGGAGTTTTGGCTTCTTTGCTTTCAGAAAGATTAAACTTCTTCAGAAGTTCTTTCACATACTTCGTTTGATGAACATAGGTTCCTTATGATGTTTGATTGATTTGAATCCCAAGGAAATACTTGAGTTCACCCATCATGCTCATCTCAAACTCAGCCTGCATAGACTCAGCAAACTCCTTTCCAAGTGTAGCATTAGATGTTCCAAAGATAATATCATCAACATATATTTGACAAATTAAAATATCCTTTTTAAATGTTTTACAGAAGAGAGTAGTGTCCACTTTTCCTCTAGTGAAACCATTTTCCAGAAGGAAAGAACTCAAACGTTCATACCAAGCTCTAGGAGCTTGTTTCAATCCGTATAATGATTTCTTTAATTTAAAAACATGATTTGGAGACATGGAGTCTTCAAAACCAGGAGGTTGATGGACATAAACTTCTTCATCTATGTAACCATTTAAGAAAGCACTCTTAACATCCATCTGATAAAGAGTGATGTTGTGTTGAGTGGCAAAAGAAATTAATAGACGAATAGATTCCAACCTGGCCACTGGTGCAAAGGTTTCTGTGTAGTCAATCCCTTCTTGCTGACTATAACCTTGAGCAACCAGTCTGGCTTTGTTTCTTACCACTTCTCCCTTCTCGCTTAGCTTGTTTCTGAATACCCACTTAGTGCCAATGATGTTAAATCCTTTTGGTCTAGGAACCAAGTCCCATACATCATTCCTTGTAAACTGATTGAGTTCTTCTTGCATGGCAATTATCCAGTCTGGATCTTCCAGAGCTTGATCAACAGAAGTTGGCTCGACAAAAGAAACAAGACCTAATTGACATTCTGCATTGTTCTTAAGGAATGCCCTTGTTCTGATGGGATCGTCTTTCTTTCCAAGGATCACATCTTCTGAATGAGCTGAAGCAAGTCTAAGTGATCTTCTGATTGTTGGCTCTTCAGAAATCCTGAGATTCTCTAAAGATGCAGCAACTTGATCTTCTGATCCATTGCTTCTAAGACTGCCAGCTTCTGCAACATTGCTTCTTGGTTCTACTGCTTCTGAGATATCAATATCAAAATCTGCAAAATTCTCAAACTGCTTTGGCTTTTCAAGACCAAGCTTATCATCAAACCTGATATTGATTGATTCTTCTACAATCAATGTTTCAGTATTGTATACTCTGTAGCCTTTAGAGCGTTCAGAATATCCAAGAAGGAAACACTTTTGTGCCTTAGAATCAAACTTACCAAGATGATCTTTAGTGTTCAGAATAAAACAGACACATCCAAAAGGATGAAAGTATGAAATGTTGGGCTTTCTGTTCTTCCACAATTCATAAGGAGTCTTATTTAGAATAGGTCTTATAGAGATTCTATTCTGAATATAACATGCAGTGTTTATTGCTTCTGCCCAGAAGTGCTTAGCCATATTGGTTTCGTTGATCATGGTTCTGGCCATTTCTTGTAGACTCCTATTCTTTCGTTCTACAACTCCATTTTGTTGTGGAGTTCTAGGACAAGAGAAATCATGGGCAATACCATTTTCTTTGAAGAACTTCTCAAAGAATTTGTTCTCAAATTCACCACCATGATCACTTCTGACCTTTATGATTTTACACTTCTTTTCAGTTTGGATCTGAGTGCAGAATTCAAAGAACACTGAATGAGACTCATCCTTGTGTTTCAAGAACTTTACTCATGTCCAGCGGCTATAATCATCAACGATGACTAATCCATATTTCTTCCCTCTGACAGATGCTGTTTTGACTGGGCCAAACAGATCAATGTGCAAGAGTTCTAACGGCCTTGAGGTAGAAATAACATTCTTAGACTTGAATGCAGGTCTGGAGAACTTGCCCTTCTGACATGCTTCACAAAGAGCATCTGATTTGTATTTCAGATTTGGGAGTCCACTGACCAGATTTAGTTTGTTAATCTGAGAAATCTTTCTCAAACTAGCATGACCTAATCTTTTGTGCCAGACCCATTGCTCTTCAGAAACAGACATAAGACAAGTCACCTTCTGCTTCTCAAGATCAGAAAGATCAATCTTATAAATGTTGTTCTTCCTCTTGCCTGTAAATAGGATTGAGCCATCCTTCTGACTTACAGCCTTGCAAGACTTTTGATTGAAGATTATATCATAACCATTGTCACTTAATTGACTTATGGACAATAAGTTATGCGTTAATCCTTCTACAAGAAGTACATTAGTTATGGAAGGAGAGTTACCAAGACTTATGGTTCCAGAGCCAATGATTTTGCCCTTCTGATCTCCTCCAAACTTGACTTCTCCACCTGGTTTAAGCACCAGGTCATGGAATGTAGACCTTCTTCCCGTCATGTGTCGCGAGCACCCAGAGTCCAGGTACCATGACATTTTGCTTTTTGTCCTCTTTGCCGCCTAGGATATCTGCAACAGAAATTATCTTCTCCTTAGGTACCCACAATTTCTTGGGTCCTTTCTTGTTAGTTCTCCTCAAGTTCTGATTGAACTTGGGTTTAGCAAAATATTTAACAGGAGGAACAGCATGATATTCTTTAGGTTTGTCAGCATGATATTTCTTAGGATGTGTCACATGCTTCTTGGTGTGAACCGTGTTAAACTTCTGTGCATGTGAAGTGAGCCTAATATCATGAGCTTGGCCATATTTGAACTGATCATACAATGGCTTGTATGTGATCTTCAGATCATCAACAGGTTCAAATTTATGTGAGGTATCACCCTCATAGCCAAAGCCAAACCTTCTGTTTCCAGAAACACCATATATCATAGAAGCAAGATGACTTCTGCCAATACTTCTAGATAAGAACTTTCTGAAGCTCGAGTCATATTCTTTCAGAATATGATTCATGCTAGGAATGGGTTTTTCTGTTTCAGAAGGAGATCCACTTTCTTTGGATAGATTTAAAACTTTTTCCTTCAGTTCAGAATTTTCCAATTCCAGCTTCTTAGTTTCAAATTCAAACTGCTTTTTCAGCTTTTTGTATTTGATACTAAGATGAGCCTTGAGTTCCAGAAGTTCTGTTAAACTGGAAACTAACTCTTCTCTAGATAGTTCAGAAAATACCTCTTCAGAATCTGATTCTGATGTAGATTCTGATCCATCATCTTCTGTAGCCATCGACGCGAAGTTGGCCTGCTCTCCTTCAGAGTCTGATTCTGATTCTGATTCAGAATCATCCCATGTTGCCATAAGACCTTTCTTCTTATGAAACTTCTTCTTGGGATTCTCCTTCTGAAGTTTTGGACACTCGTTCTTGTAATGTCCAGGCTCATTGCACTCATAGCAGACAGCCTTCTTCTTGTCAGATCTTCTGTCACCAGAAGATTCTCCTCGTTCAAATCACTTTGAGCTTCTGAAGCCTCTGAACTTCCTTTGCTTACTCTTCCAGAGTTGGTTTACCCTTCTGGAGATCATGGACAGTTCATCTTCTTCTTCAGATTCTGATTCTTCAGGATCTTCTTCTCTAGCCTGAAAAGCGTTAGTGCATTTTTTAACATTAGATTTTAATGCAATAGACTTACCTTTCTTCTGAGGCTCGTTTGCGTCCAGATCTATTTCATGGCTTCTCAAGGCACTGATAAGCTCTTCCAAAGAAACTTCATTCAGATTCTTGGCAATCTTGAATGCAGTCACCATTGGACCCCATCTTCTGGGTAAGCTTCTGATAATCTTCTTTACATGATCAGCCTTGGTGTAGCCTTTACCCAGAACTCTCAATCCAGCAGTTAGAGTTTGAAATCTTGAGAACATCTTCTCAATATCTTCATCATCCTCCATCTTGGAGGCTTCATATTTATGGATTAGAGCAAGAGCTTTAGTCTCCTTGACTTGAGCATTTCCCTCATGGGTCATTTTCAATGACTCATATATATCGTGGGCAGTTTCCCTGTTAGATATCTTCTCATACTCAGCATGAGAGATAGCATTCAGCAAAATAGTCCTACATTTATGATGATTCTTGAAAAGCTTCTTTTGATCATCATCCATTTCTTGCCTTGTAAGCCTTACGCCACTGGCTTTCACTGGATGTTTGTAACCATCCATCAGAAGATCCCATAGTTCACCATCTAGACCAAGAAAGTAACTTTCCAGTTTATCTTTCCAGTATTCAAAGTTTTCACCATCAAATACTGGTGGTCATGTATAACCATTGTTACCGTTGTATTGCTCAGCAGAGCCAGATGTAGATGCAGTTGGATTTGTTTGAACTTCACCAGCCATCTTTTACTGAAGCGTTTTTCTCTTCCTGAATCTTTTCTAAACACGGTTAAGTGCTTGCACCTTAGAACCGGCGCTCTGATGCCAATTGAAGGATAGAAAAACACTTAGAAAGGGGGGGTTTGAATAAGTGTAGTCTTAAAAACTTGAACGATAAAAACAAATTGCACAGTTATTTTTATCCTGGTTCGTTGTTAACTAAACTACTCCAGTCCACCCCCACGGAGTGATTTACCTCACCTGAGGATTTAATCCACTAATCGCAACAGATTACAATGGTTTTCCACTTAGCCCACGACTAAGTCTTCTAGAGTATCCTGATCACAACCTGATCACTCTAGGAACAAATGCTTAGACACAAGCTAAGACTTTCTTAGAGTATCCTGACCACCACGTGATCACTCTAATTACAACTGCTTAGACACAAGCTAAGACTTCCTAGAGTATCCTGATCAACACTTGATCACTCTAGTCACTTACAAATTAATGTAAACAATTCTAAGAGTATTACAATTGCTTCTTAAAAGCGATAATCACAAACTGTGATATTTCTCTTACAGATTTAAGCTTAGACTCACTAAAGTATTACAACAGTAATGTAGTGAGGTTGAAGATGAAGTTTCTGAGCTTTGAGTTGAACAGCGTTTCAGCAAGTTTTTCAGAATAAGTTCGTTCAGGATTCGTAACCTTGCTTCTCATCAGAACTTCATATTTATAGGCGTTTTGAGAAGATGACCGTTGGGAGCATTTAATGCTTTGCGTATTCCGTACAGCATTGCATTTAATGTTTCACTGTTTTGTCAACTACCTCGAGCCTTGCTTTTGCTGTGACTACTGACATTGCCTTTAATAGCTTCTAACGTTCCTTTTGTCAGTCAGCGTAGCCTGCCATCTAGTACTTGATTCTGATTTGTTCTTTGTAAATACTACGTTGAAAATCATCAGAGTACAAACAGCTTGGTGCAGAGCATCTTCTGATCTTCTGATCTTGATATGCTTCTGAGCGTGATTCCATGACTTCAGTGCTTCTGCTTCTGAACTCAAGTTCTTCTGATGCTTCTAATAGACCATGTTCTGATTCTGCTTGACCATCTTCTGATGTCTTGCCAGACCATGTGCTGGAGTTGCATACTGAACCTTCTGAGTCAAAGCTTTTTAGCGCTGATTTGTGCATACTCTTTATATATTTCCTGAAAAGGAAATTGCATAGGATTAGAGTACCACATTATCTTGAGCAAAATTCATATACATTGTTATCATCAAAACTAAGATTATTGATCAGAACAATTCTTGTTCTAACAATTTTGTCTCTCACAAGCCAAGTCCAAAAATGCTTCATTTGAGAGATATGGATCAAAATATTATAGGTCCTTTTTGAAAGTCAACCAAAAGCAATTTTTGTCAAAGCCAATATCATCAAGATAAAATCTTCAAATGGAGAAAAGCTCCCAAAGTGGCTTGTAGAGGACATCTTGAGATTTCCAAAAAGTCCTAGAACTCCTCCATACCTTAAAAATTGAGGGAGATATGCCTTGTCAAATTTGGACAATTTTGAGAAGAAAAATGTGAAGGAAAAGGGTTCAAAATAATTTTCTTTGCAAAGAGGCCCAACTTTTTATGGCCCAAACTTGATCCTCAAGTTATCCAAGACTCCAAACTCAATTCCCACGAATTTTTGAACTTTATTTGATTTTTATATAAATTTTTGATCATTTAAAAGTGATAATTAATATATGAAAATCATGGAAAATCAAATATTTTGTTAAGGACTCCATCCCAATCAAATCCAATCACCATTTAAACAAAATAATCAATAAAATTTCGTGCAATACAAGATTGAAGGAAAAAGATTGAAATTGAGACCAAATTTGGAAGCTTTCAAAACATATTTTCAATCATATTTTCCTAACTTGCAAATCAAGCTACAAAAAGATCTGGCCCAAGTTTTTGACCTAAAAACATTCTCCTATAAGAGCATAAAGATTGCAGAGCACTAGGTTACGAATTCTTTGCCTCCAAGAACCATAGCAAACTTCCAAAAGCTCAAGAAAAAATTCAATTCGGTTTCGTGCTTGCAGAAGGATTCAAAGGTTTTTGAGGATTCAATTAGGTTCCTGAGAGTCTTCTGAAGATTTCCAGATCATCACCAAGCCTCCACGCATCAAGAACAGTCCCATACAACTCACGGTTTGTATCTTTTTAAAAATCTTCGATTCGTTTGATTCAAGCATTCATACTGAAATCTATTTGCATATTATTACTTGTGACGTGGTTTTGATTGTGTCTGGAGCTTTAATTGTCTTTTTGTGCATGTTTAAGCCTAACACCATTATTAGGGTTTCGAGCTCTAAAATTGGGGTTTTACGATTGAGGCCATATTAGGGGAAACCAATGGTGTTTTTAAACTCAGGGGCCTTGGACGATCATAGTAGTATGGTCACGAAATATTTTTTGTGTTGTTTGGATGTATTCGTAAATGGCAGGTATAAAAGGTTCATGTTTTTATAGCGCTTCTGCAAAAAGCGCTATAAAAGGAGCTGTCTGAAATTTTCAAGGAAGAAGATGGAGAGGTGGCACTCCCCTATTGGTTGGGGCTTCGCGCGCGTTTTGGTTTGAATCAAGACAGGTCTGGTGCATTAAGACACATGTGATATCATGTACCCTCCTTCCATCAGCCGTTAGATCGTTCCAGCATCCAATCCAACACACTGGAGCATGCATGCGCACCATGGTCTCTCTACGCCCTGCAGCACTGAATCACAGCTAAGATTTTCCAAAATTTTTTTACTTTTAATTATATAGCCTATTTTCTTTATTTATTTATATTGTTTATATATAGTTTTTTTTTAATTCTTTTAAATATCCCTTTTTAACAAAAATTGTTCTAAATTTCTTTTTTTCATAAAAAAATCAATAAAAATAAAAATAATTTATTTAATATTAATTATTGATAATAATTTTTATTAAATGTTTAAATTAATTTAAAAGTTTAATTGTTTAATTGATTACCAATATTTTTTTAATTGATTAAAATACATATTAGGGTTAAGTAATTTAATCAAAATTTTATGTTTGCTGATTTAATTAATTAGGTTGAAAACCAATAGTTAATTAATTTAGTTTTTATTTATTTTATTAACCATAGTTAACTTGTGCCCGAATCAGGGTTTACGAGGTTTGTCATCAGATCATTCCTACACTAAAAAAAATTTCTTTTCTTTGTGCAATTTTTCAGGGTTACCATCAGGATTCTTCCGACTACACGCCATGCCAATCGAAAAGCTAAGTTTCTGAATCCCTATTTAATTTAATATTATTTTACTTTTTATTTTGTCTTTTGCCTTGTGTCATACCCCAAAATTTGCCCGATCCAATTTGTGTCTATTAATTTATTAAAGGTATTAAAATTAAGAGTTATGGGGTTTAACATATCTATTGTTAAACCCGCCCTCTTATAAAACCTTTCAATTAAATTTATATGTATAAATTTTGAGCCCAATCATTTGGTCCAATCTATCCCATTATAAGGTTTGGATCTTTATTTTTCTACAGTAATCTACTAACCATTATTTGATATAATTATTATTATAAATTTATTAACTAGTATTTTACTAATTAATATTTGTTTAATTATTATTAATGATTAAATCTAATATTATTAGGATTATTATTATTTTCAATTATTGTTATGTAAATATAATTAGCTAATTAATTAGTTGGGCAATAGGCCCATTAGGTGTAGAAAACCCTAACTTTGACTAATATAAATAAGATATTTTTGTACACATTAGGGGAGGCCAATTTTCTAACTGTAATCATCTCTATCATGTAAAAAGACCACTCTCGCGTTAACCTCCCTCATACATACAGTACACTAACTACACAGTAAATACCACACTGTTTTTTTAGAAAAAAACTTGTTCATTCCAACAATTTCTAACCTTCTTCCACTAACAATCTCACGTACAGAGCGACCGCTTCCATCCACGAAATCGGCATTTTTCCATTTACAACAATCTTCTCACCTATAGCCATACAGTTTATAACCAACACCTTATTCCAATCCAAACAACACATCATGTAATATCAAGCACCAACAATTAAAAATTCAAAACATTAGATCGGGAAAGGAAGAAAAACTAAAGACATCCAAATCTATTTCCGGGCAAATCGTACCCGCACATCCGAACCGGAAAGCCCTCCATGTAACAACCGACGGCGCCATCTCCTCAACCGAACGCAGCCGCGAAACCGTCGGTCATCACCACACCCTCACGCCTCCAGATCGCGTCGCCGCCGGCGAACTCCCTCTGCTTCAGATCCGCGACCACCGCTCGCAGCCGCGCCGCCCAATACGTGTGGACTGGTTCTTAAATCGAAGAAGAAGGGGGGATCGTTTTCGTTCTTCCGTGTTGATCGGTTCTTGAATTAGAGAAGAAGGGAGGATTGTTTCATATATGTTCGATTTCAATGGCGAAAAGCGTGTTCTGATGTTCTGCAAAGAGGTGGAGACTATAGCAAACACACAACACGCTGGGCCCACGCACATGGCTATTGACTTGGTCTGTCAGAACCTTTATGTTTTTATTTAATCTTCCTTGGTTATTTGTTTAACAACAAAAACGAGTAGCAGGCATGGTTAGAAGCAAGCATTGCTGCCTTCAAAGGCAGGTGTTCGAATCCTCTCCAAGACAGGTTATTGGTTAATAACATTCTGCAAATCTCACGCGCGCACCCCATAAAGGGTTCACAATACACCCTCAACTCTCAGCCATAAGATCTCCCATGACCCAAATCTAAACGCCCCAGAAGCGTGAGTACACCATGCACCTTCAAGGCCAGCAACACTGGATTATTACCAGTTTTTTTATATATTTTTGTTATAATTATTTAGATAAAAATTAAATTAATTTATTTGTTTTAATTTATATATAAATTAGGATTTACGATGTGATTAGGATTAGGACTATAATGATTCCCGACTATTTGTCCGATTATTTTCCTCGATCTTTCGAGTTAATTTATTTGGTTAATTTTAATTATTTAAAAATCACAACAAACCCTAGAAAGGCTATCAACATATTAGGGTTTGCCCAATCCCACTGGTCATTTGGCCAAAGTGTTAGATTTTAATTTACTACTTGCTTCGATTAAATCAATTGATCGCGGTGGGTAATAATCATTTAATTATCAATTAAGCACAAATTAAAATAATATCTATTTAGTTAAATGGTTTCAACTATCTTATTAGTTGTGATGATTAACTTATTCATTTTCCATACCTCAATTCGTTATTCTTTTTAATCGAATCAATCGATTACGAGGGGTAATGATACAAATTAATTCATAAAAATTGTTAAAAAATACTATTATTCGTTATTAGTGATAATTAAATCAATTGATTAAGATTGGTAACGATACAACTACTAATCTGTTAACTATGGTAATCGAATCAATCGATTATTGCGGTTAATAGTACAAATTAAAATCAGGATTGTACGCCCAAATCCTAAAACACTTCCCAAATCTAAAACATTCAAAACACTTCAAATCAAACTACGGATTTTCATCCTTATTCAAAACTACGATAGGCCATTCAAAAAGTCTTCAAACCGTATCAAAACGAATTCTAATCCTAAGGGCATACAACCCTTCCCCGAACTACGTTGACTCTGATTCTCCCTAAGGAGATACGTAGGCACTTGGCAACAAGGCGAGTCCCCTTCCCTAAAATCTCAATTTTTCCCCTATTCACTTCCTTAGCTATAAACCTTAATAATTCTAGCCACAAACCTTTACCTTAAAATGCAAAGCCATAGGAAAGGGTTGAGGGTGCCTCACACCTTCCCTCGACCTGAATATAGTATCTTACCCCGATCTCTTAACTGCGTAAGGTTTCCTATTCGCCTTGGTAGAATAGGTGGCGACTCTAAACTTTAATTTTTAGGGCAGGTTGCTACAGCTGGCGACTCTGTTGGGGATAACTAGAAATGGTGAATTATTATGCTCCTATAGGTTTTGGCAGGGTTTAGGTTTGGCAAATTATTTACGTTTGTGGCTAGCTATTAGGGTATGGCTAGTTTGCCTAAGTTAGGGTTTGGTTTAGGATTTAGGTTTTCTTTTTTTTATTAAATATTTAAATATTTATTTATTTATTCATCTGCAATTTATTCATTCATTTACCGCAACTTCGTTCATTTACGTTCAATCTAATTAAATATTTTTATATTTGTTATTTTATTGTATTATGGTGGGATATTATAAATTGCGTTAAACCTAAGCGTGCGAATTATATTTAAGACCAGAGGGGAACTACATCGCCTACGAGTCTTATTATAATTCCACTCAGAGTGGGTTGAATATCCGGAAATGTCCAATTCGAGGCTCGACCTTGTTGAGGGCAGGACTTGGTATTTGGCTGATCTCTCTGGGAACCTACCCCAAAAACTCGAACCTCATGGATAAAATGAGTTGTTCTAAAATCCAAAGAGACAAAAAGTCTCGGAGGCTACGAACGACCCCATAAGACCTGTGTCTAGGACATACCAATGGAAAGGGTAGGCTCCCTAAAGCCGCTACGTCGAACCTATGAACCTAGGACTTTTGTGTTGCTGTGCTCATTATATGTTTGCAATTTATATACTTCGAATATCTATGCGTTTCAATTTTGCAGGTACCTTTCCCTAGCCTGTAGGGACTCTAATTTCTAAGACCACGTCTGTCCCACAAAGGACATCACCATCTATGCATTCCCTAGCCTGTAGGGATTTTCCTTTTATATCTCAGTATTTTTACAACTATGTGTCCTTCCCATGAAGGACATTTCCATTTACGCACGTCGATTGGCCTCTCGATGGCCATGTGACCTTGTGACTATATTGAATAGTCACCCCGTGTTTCCCTCTATGCATTCCCTAGCCTATAGGGATCCTATTCTTAAAATCGTGTCCTTCGTACGAAGGACACCTTCGTTAGCATACGTCGATTGGCCTCTCGATGGCCATGAGATCTAGTGACTGTCTTGAACGACCACTCTATGCTTGCTCCTACGCACTCCCTAGCCCGCAGGGATTTCCCTTTTACACCTTTGTATTTTTACAACCACGTGTCCTTCCCACGAAGGACGTCTTCATTAACGCATGTCGATTGGACTCTCGATGGCCATGAGATATAGTGACTGTTTTGAACGGTCACCTCGTGCTTCCTCCCGCGCATCCCCTAACTCGTAGGGTTTTGGATTTCCATTTATATATCTTTCATCCCTATCCCGTAGGGATTTATCTTCGTCCAATATCGTCCTTAGGCAGGTTGTGTTCTGCATAGAGAACCTTCCCACGAGGGAAAATTTCGTAAGTACACGTCAAACGGCCTCTCGATGGCCATGAGACTTGGTGAATGTCTTGAACGGTCATCGGCTGTTACTTTCCGCGTACCCCTTAATCTAAGGGATTCCCATTAACGTGTCATAATATCGAGCTCGCACGTATGTCATTAGGGTCTAATGTCATCCCTAAATCCTCATAAGTTATCCTTAGGATTATACATGTTGCACGTTTGCATTACATGTAAGGAGTCACCATGTACAAGTCCTTTGCATATTCGTGCATTCGCATTTTTATGCATTCATACATTTGCATTTCTATCTTCGCCCGCATCCATACTTACCATGCTAGCTGGTTTCCTACAACTCGCAAGGAGATCACAACCTATGGAGAAAGGAGGATAAGTTATTGAGAATGATCTCGGCCTTACTACAAAAAAGAGGATGTCTTCCACTATGCCAACCACGTGTTCATGCCTTTTTCGAAATAAGATTATAAATACAACAAAGGCTAGCGTCGAGCAAGGATTTGTTCAACAAAAGAGTTCCCTCATAGATACACCCAAGGGGTATCTAGCCATAAAGGGGTTCATCTTAGAACACATCAAATTTACAAAGACGCTCTACGATAACCTGGGGGCAAGCATTAGTCCTAATGGGGCAATATCCTGAACAAAGATGCGTAACTACGATGGAGGGAAAGCGACATATGTTGACTCCCCACCAAGAGGAAAAAGGGTCCTAAATTTCCTTTATCAATCTACGAACCCCGAGGATTGCGAACGGTGTAATACTATCCTTAGAAAAAGCAAAAGAGGTTCAGTCAAAGGAAACTCATGAAGTTCCGATACGACGAAAACCCACCGCTAACAATTTATTCCCGACAGATTCGACGTGCCCAAGGAGAATTCGAGATTACCCTTCACTTCTATAAGTCCACGAACTAAGGAGTAAAACAAAGTCGACGGATTCACAAAGGAGATTACCCTTAGGATTAATAGGTTTATCACTTCAAGTTGTAACTTCTACGATCACAAAATGTTATTTGATGTAAAACGTTGTACCTTTCGAATAGTAATTCAATAAAATAATCATGCATGTTTTGAAATCAATTCATTCGCTTCATTCGCTCACTAATACGACTTTCCACTCGCACCCTTCTATTCTATTTCAATTTCGACTTTCAATTATTAACAAACTTAAGGGAGAATGACGAATACAAATAACTAAGTCTCGCTAAACATATGCTTTCAAGGTAAGACCGAGCCGAGGATGTACAAGCATTTCTTCAATTCCCAAACAGTGGAGATATAAGGATGTTAATCCCTCGTTACCCCCTCGAGCCAGGAGTTGGAGTTTGTTTCTACTTTTCAAATAAACCTTGATCTCAACCAGGGGCAGGGTAGATTTCAATTAATTCAATGATGTATTTTGGTTGTCAAGAGAATCAATCAATCCAAGCAAGGATTCAATCAACCCAAGCAAGGATTCAAGCAAATGTTCAAACATAAGGATCAAGCAAAGCAAAGGTTCAAGCATATCTTCTTCCTCGCGTTCATCCAAGATTGAGGAAGCAATGGAGATAACATTCACAATATCTTCTTCCTCGATACATCATTCAAGATCGAGGACATATCAAAGTCAAAGCTTACAAGTCAAAGTCAACATAGTAGTCACGATATTCAATATCCAAGGATTTAATCTCAAAAGGAGCATTCAAAAGAAAAACGCCCGCTAAGTCAAAATGGAAAATTCCATGAAAGTGAACCAAATGACTTAGGCAAAAATTAGGGCATCCCGATGGATTAAATTCAAAGGAATTGGTTCATGAAAAAATAAGGGATGAAAACAAAACAAAAGCAAAATACAAAGTACAATCTTGTGACTACTAAATCATTGAAGCTTCTCATAAATGCTTGTATCCTTACAACATTTTTACCATCAATGCTTGGATCTCTACTAAGGCTTCTGCTTAACATCAAGACTGAAACAATTCTCTTACAAACAAAGCACATTCATTGGATTAGGCGAATTTTTAGGACTTGGAGAACATCAAGGAGAAATGGGTGGGTTAAATAAATTTTGAGCCTTATACCCGTTGTTTCT
The DNA here is from genome assembly GCF_029867415.1 of Vicia villosa. Classification (NCBI taxonomy): domain Eukaryota; kingdom Viridiplantae; phylum Streptophyta; class Magnoliopsida; order Fabales; family Fabaceae; genus Vicia; species Vicia villosa. The sequence continues at coordinate 691,838 of NW_026705038.1, forward strand.
TAAACCGCGAACCAAGCCAAGTTACAACATTCAAAAGTCCTAATTGAGGCAAGGTTAACTACTGAAGCATATTAAGCAGGATTTGTTATACTGACTCCTAAGTTTGTTAAAATTATTCCTAATCACTACGCTTCTTCAAACATTCATTCCCAATCATCCAGTCCTAATTCATAACGGACTTCGATTTCAAAACTTGCATACACATTGGAGTTACTTCTCAAAGGGTACAACGTCGTCTACGAACAAACACTTAGCACTCAAGGAGATCTCGAATTTTGTTTAACCAAAGGCGACCATTTCTGATAAAGACTCTTGAATGGGGAAACCACGTCCAGAAGGTTTTCCTAAACAGGGGCATACGACCAAACATCCCATTTACTAGGGGCATTCATCCTAAGGTTCAATCGACCTGGGTCACATCTCGAAGCAATCTCAATCAAGGGCATGTCAAGCATGGGATAAATTCAAAATGGATAGAAAACCATAGATAACCCTCCATATCCTGGCAAGTCAGGGGCACACCCTTCAATCTAAACGTCGAAGCATATGACAAGGCTATTTCCTGGGGCACTTCCCTCATAAGCATCTTTTTCCACGAAAATACTGGGGCAATGGATATCAAATCCATAAGACGTACAACAAAAGGAAAATGCGTCTTCATACTTTACAACCTCGAACCAATCTTCCTCCTAACTACGATCTTCAAAGTTCAAACAAAACAGATATTGGGAAATCGCACTAGCATCCAACAATTTTACAACATTAGCGAACTATATACACTTGGTTACCAACAACCCATCATTGGAGCATCATGCAAAAACATTCATGCATTACATACTTTGGTTGATACAAGACACCATACCTTTCTAGGTAGTCTTCTCTAAGATAAATAATCGTCATTCCCAAGAACCTTTTTAGGTAGTCTTCTGTAAGACATTCTCTTTCCAAGAACCTTTTTAGGTAGTCTTCTTTAAGACAATCATCGTCATTTCCAAGAACCTTTTTTAGGGTAGTCTTCTCCAAGACATTCTTTTTCTAAGTAGTCTCTCCTAAGACGTTCTTTGTCCTTTCCAAAAACCTTTTTAGGTAGTCTTTCAAGACATTTTCAGCCTTTCCAAGTAGTCTTCTTTGAGAAATCCCTCATCCTTTGCTAAGAACCTTTTCAGGTAATTTTCTTTAAGACAAATGTTCATATCCATTCCGGAAACCTTTTCAGGTAGTCTTATAGAAGACATTAATTCGTTCCACTCATTACATCAACCAACATGTGCATGAGCATAACATCCTACCATCGTGTGGCAAGTGACCTTGTTGCATAAGCAGTCTTGCCACGCCTTCACCACCCAACATTGAGGCATCAATCAAAACATCCAAGTCATCATAAATCATTGTCATGCATTAATCATGTCGCTTCACTCCAACATCAAACCATGTATATCATCTGGTACATTCACATACTATAAAAGCCCAATTTTCATTTGCAAATCCAAATCCTTACAAAGTCCAGTTCTCGTCCTGACAAATCCTTGCAAAGTCCAGTTCTCGTCCTGGAAAACCATCAGATCCAATTCTCGTTTGGTAGTCAATTCCCGTCTGACTGTTACATTAAATCCAGTTCCCGTCTGGTAGTCAGTTCCCGTCTGACTGTTACATCAAAATCCAAATCCCATTTCAAATCCTATTCCGATTCCTATTCCAAACTGTTTCCCAACTCCTATTTTTCAAATCCTATTTCAAATCCTATTCCGATTCCTATTCCAAACTGTTTCCCAACTCCTATTTTTCAAATCCTATTTCAAATCCTATTCCAATTCCCATTCCAAACTAATTTCCCAACTCCTATTTTCCAAATCCTATTTCAAATCCTATACCAATTCCAAACTAATTTTTCCAATCCTATTTCAAATCCTATTTCAATCCTATTTCAAATCCTATTTCAAATCCTATTCCAATCCTATCTCAATCCTATTTCAAATCCCATTTCAATTTCAATTTCAATTTCAATTTCAATCCAAATCGTGACCTATTGCGTTAAGTCTTATCACGGCAGTGATATGGCACCGAGTTCTTTGGTACGTTAGTCCATTGGCAGTAACCAAGACTCATTTCAATTTCAGTTTCAATCCAAATCGTGACCCATTGCGTTACGTCTTATCACGGCAGTGATATGGCACCGAGTTCTTTGGTATGTTAGTCCCTTGGCTATAACCAAGACTCATTTCAATTTCAATTTTCAATTTCAATCCAAATCGTGTCCTTTCTAGGAGCCTTTCTAGGTAAGTCTTGTTTAAGGTATCCCGTATCCGGTCTAAGAGCCTTTCCAGGTGAGTCTTGTGTATGACATATCACATCCTTTCCAAAAACTTTTCTAGGTTAGTCTTATTTAGGACATATCATACCTTTCTAGGTAATCTCCTTAAAACATGTATCCAATCCCTCCTCATCCTCTCCAGGAGACTTTCTAGGTCAGTCTTGTTTAAGACATATCTAAGTTAACCTTATAGTCTTGTTTAAGGCATATTATATCGTTCCCAGGAACCTTTCTAGGTTAGTCTTATGTAAGACATATCCTAATTTTTCTAGATAGTCTTGTTTAAGACGTATCATATCCTTTCTAGGAAGTCTTATTTAAGACATAACATAACCTCTCTAGGTAGTCTTGTCTAAGACGTATCATATCCTTTCTAGGAAGTCTTGTTTAAGACATAACATAACCTCTCTAGGTAGTCTTGTCTAAGACGTTTCGTATCCTTTCTAGGAACCTTGCCAGGCAATCTTGTTTAAGACGTGTCATAACCTGTCTAGGTAATCTTGTTTAAGACGTTTTCATATCCTTTCCAGGAACTCCTTTAGGTTAATCTTGTTTAAGACATCCCATATCCTTACTAAAAGCCTCTCCAGGTGAATCTTGTTCAAGACATATCATGCCTTTCTAGGTAGCCTTCTTAAAATATTTATCCAATCTTTTCTAAGACATACCTTGTCCTTTCAAGGAACTCCTTAGCTAGTCTTCTCCAAGACAGTCTTCCTAAGCTTTGTTCAAAGCCTAAGCTTCTTCGAATCAGCCTTTGATATACCCTATTCAGGAACCTCTTCAGGTAGTCTTATGCAAGAAATTACTTCATATCTCCTCAGACACAATCCCTATGATCCCGGTATAAAGAGCATATGCTCTGGACAAGCATCTTGTCAAACAACTGAATGGCATCTTTAAGCCCATCTCCTGCAGAACATCCTTCCCAACAAGTGCAAATTTCAGGGCATTTCAGTGTTCAATCATCTTCTACCTTTAGACCACGATAGGCAGACGTGCCTATCTGAATCTTCAGGCTTAAGAAGATTGAACAGGGGCAGCTGTCATACCCCAAAATTTGTCCGATCCAATTTGCGTCTATTAATTTATTAAAGGTATTAAAATTAAGAGTTATGGGGTTTAACATATCTATTGTTAAATCCGCCCTCTTAACCTTTCAATTAAATTTAGATGTATAAATTTTAAGCCCAATCATTTGGTCCAATCTATCCCATTATAAGGTTTGGATCTTTATTTTTCTACAATAATCTACTAACCATTATTTGATATAATATTATTATAAATTTATTAACTAGTATTTTACTAATTAATATTTGTTTAATTATTATTAATGATTAAATCTAATATTATTAGGATTATTATTATTTTCAATTATTGTTATGTAAATATAATTAGCTAATTAATTAGTTGGGCAATAGGCCCATTAGGTGTAGAAAACCCTAACTTTGACTAATATAAATAAGATATTTTTGTACACATTAGAGGAGGCCAATTTTCTAACTGTAATCATCTCTATCATGTAAAAAGACCACTCTCGCGTTAACCTCCCTCATACATACAATACACTAACTACACAGTAAATACCACACTGTTTTTTTAGAAAAAAACTTGTTCATTCCAACAATTTCTAACCTTCTTCCACTAACAATCTCACGTACAGAGCGACTGCTTCCATCCACGAAATCGGCATTTTTCCATTTACAACAATCTTCTCACCTATAGCCATACAGTTTATAACCAACACCTTATTCCAATCCAAACAACACATCATGTAATATCAAGCACCAACAATTAAAAATTCAAAACATAAGATCGGGAAAGGAAGAAAAACTAAAGACATCCAAATCTATTTCCGGGCAAATCGTACCCGCACATCCGAACCGGAAAGCCCTCCATGTAACAACCGAAGGCGCCATCTCCTCAACCGAACGCAGCCCCGAAAACGTCGGTCATCACCACACCCTCACGCCTCCAGAACGCGTCGCCGTCGGCGAACTCCCTCTGCTTCAGATCCGCGACCACCGCTCGCAGCCGCACCGCCCAATACGTGTGGACTAGTTCTTAAATCGAAGAAGAAGGGGGGATCGTTTTCGTTCTCCCGTGTTGATCGGTTCTTGAATCAGAGAAGAAGGGAGGATCATTTCATATATGTTCGATTTCAATGGCGAAAAGCGTGTTCTGATGTTCTGCAAAGAGGTGGAGACTATAGCAAACACACAACACGCTGGGCCCACGCACATGGCTATTGACTTGGTCTGTCAGAACCTTTATGTTTTTATTTAATCTTCCTTGGTTATTTGTTTAACAACAAAAACGAGTAGCAGGCATGGTTAGAAGCAAGCATTGCTGCCTTCAAAGGCAGGTGTTCGAATCCTCTCCAAGACAGGTTATTGGTTAATAACATTCTGCAAATCTCACGCGCGCACCCCATAAAGGGTTCACAATACACCCTCAACTCTCAGCCATAAGATCTCCCATGACCCAAATCTAAACGCCCCAGAAGCGTGAGTACACCATGCACCTTCAAGGCCAGCAACACTGGATTATTACCAGTTTTTTTACATATTTTTGTTATAATTATTTAGATAAAAATTAAATTAATTTATTTGTTTTAATTTATATATAAATTAGGATTTACAATGTAATTAGGATTTACAATGTGATTAGGATTAGGACTATAATGATTCCCGACTATTTGTCCAATTATTTTCCTCGATCTTTCGAGTTAATTTATTTGGTTAATTTTAATTATTTAAAAATCACAACAAACCCTAGAAAGGCTATCAACATATTAGGGTTTGCCCAATCCCACTGGTCATTTGGCCAAAGTGTTAGATTTTAATTTACTACTCGCTTCGATTAAATCAAATGATCACGGTGGGTAATAATCATTTAATTATCAATTAAGCACAAATTAAAATAATATCTATTTAGTTAAATGGTTTCAACTATCTTATTAGTTGCGATGATTAACTTATTCATTTTCTATACCTCAATTCGTTATTCTTTTTACTCGAATCAATCGATTACGAGGGGTAATGATACAAATTAATTCATAAAAATTGTTAAAAAATACTATTATTCGTTATTAGTGATAATTAAATCAATCGATTAAGATTGGTAACGATACAACTACTAATCTGTTAACTATGGTAATCGAATCAATCGATTATTGCGGTTAATAGTACAAATTAAAATCAGGGTTGTACGCCCAAATCCTAAAACACTTCCCAAATCTAAAACATTCAAAACACTTCAAATCAAACTACGGATTTTCATCCTTATTCAAAACTACGATAGGCCATTCAAAAAGCCTTCAAACCGTATCAAAACGAGTTCTAATCCTAAGGGCGTACATCCCTTCCCCGAACTACGTTGACTCTGATTCTCCCTAAGGAGATACGTAGGCACTTGGCAACAAGGCGAGTCCCCTTCCCTAAAATCTCAATTTTTCCCCTATTCACTTCCTTAGCTATAAACCTTAATAATTCTAGCCACAAACCTTTACCTTAAAATGCAAAGCCATAGGAAAGGGTTGAGGGTGCCTCACACCTTCCCTCGACTTGAATATAGTATCTTACCCCGATCTCTTAACTGCGTAAGGTTTCCTATTCGCCTTGGTAGAATAGGTGGCGACTCTAAACTTTAATTTTTAGGGCAGGTTGCTACACCTTGAATTAGGGTTTGTCCCACGTAGTCAATGAACTCCTCCTACACTCACCCTTTTGTTTATTCTTCCTTTTCCAATTTTCAGGGTTAACCAACCGGTCAAAGCTCGAACCTTCGGTAACCCTCAAACTCGTTCCTTTTTAATTTCTTCTTTAATTATTACTTGTGTTAAACCTATTGCTCTGTTGGGGTTTATTTTATTGCTTTTTTCCCCTTCCCCATGGCTTATTTTGTAACTGCTCCTGGTTGTATTGTGTGGCCTTGAAAGCACTTAAACTTTTATGCATTATATTATAATTGCGTGGTTAGTAATTCTAGGGAGTGTAACCTCGAACTAAATTTAGAATAACTAATTTACAAGATAATTATCTGAATTGAATCACGTGATTGTGCACTGTCATACCCCAAAATTTGCCCTCTTATAATTGTCTATGTCCTTTTCTTTCGAATAATTGATATGGTGCAGTTGGTAAGAATTTAAGGATAAGAGTGTGCGATCGAGAGGTCCCGGGTTCGAATCCCATTGTCTAACTTTTATCATTTTTTTATCTTATGGTCACTAACTTTAATTTTTATTTAAAAAAAAAAATAATCATAAATATTTTCATTTTTAGTTGATTTTTCGTTTTTTCTTTTAATTAATTATTAAATATCACCTTTTTTCACTTTTGTGCATTTTTGAATTAAAAATCAAGAAAAGAAAGTTTTTAGATTGATATTTAATTTTGGCATTTTTTATATAACTTTGGGAACAAGTAAAAGAAATTGAAAGTTTTTTAACATGGGTAATGAATCAAAATCAAATAAAAATTGATTTGATTTCTTAGTTATGTGAATAAAATCTTTTTTATTTTCCTTATTTGTTAACCTAGTTTATTTGTATAAATAGGTAACATTTTTACACAAAGAGGGGGGGCCAATTCTCTAATCCTAATTTTTCATCCTTCACATGCACAGTAAAAAAAATCTGTTAACAAACCCTTATTCACCTACGTACATATTCAACCCAGTTTTGTTAAACAATCACTTTAACACTAACCTACAAAGGCCATCACTCAGAACCATACCAATCCATGACATAATCCAAATTCACTTCTCTCATCTATGATACAAGAGTTCAAGAACAATTTTAGATGGAATTCAACTAACAGAAAAAAATCAAAGCAAATTAATTTAAGAAGATTGTTGTGTAATTGTCTGTTGATTGTACAGGAAAACAAGCAGTGGAAACAAACGGAGAAGAGTTTCAAAACCGAAATCGGAACAGAAAGCTACGCGACCGCCGCGCCGCACAACCGCCAGCTTCACGCGAACTCCACCACTGTGCGACAACCACCACCGCAATCCGCCGTTGACCACCGCGAAACACCACGCGAACAGCCCATCACCACTCATGGTGGATTCGCCTCCTCTCCGCCGCGGATCTGCAACTCCGGCCACCCTTGTTCTTTCCGATTCATCCCGAACACTGTTTTCAATAGGGAAGGATACTTTCAAATTCCACTTTATTTTGATCCTTTATTTGTGTGTAGAAATCAAAAAAAAGGGAGAAGGAGTTCTGTATATGTGGCCATAGAAATTCTGAAGAACAAAACAAAAAAGCATCAGTGATATAAAAGAAAGGAGATGCAACATGGGGCCCCACGCGCCAGCTGTCTTTGACTCTACCATTCCTTTTTTGGTTTTTTATATATGTCTGTTCATGTGCATAATTGACAAATAACAGATGCAGCTCACTTGGCCACATGTAGCGTTTTCTACCATTCAACACCAGGGTTCGATCCCTGGTAGTGTGCAATTATTTTCTTGCATTTTTCTGTCTGTGGATTCCATGTAGCCAGGCACTGTATCCATATCATGCACCCGCTGCAGCCACCCGTTGGATCTCCAACAAGCTAGATCTCACGCCTACGAGATTGAAGGTGTACCATAGACCCTCCTAGAGGGTCCACATGCAATTAGCGCCCAGGTTCTTTTGTTTTTTTTCATTGTTTTATTTTATTTGTTTCTTATTAGATTAAATGTTTGATTAATTAATTTAATTAGAATATAAGGTAGGATTAGGTTTTAGGATTGTAATATTTTCCTGGTTATTTTAATTATTCGATTATTCGAGTTAATTAATTTTTAATAAAAAAATCCTAGAAAGGTCAAGGCATTAGGGTTCATCCAATCCCATTGCCATTTGGCAAAGCAATAATTATTGATTAATTCTCTCCTCGACCCGACTAAAACTATTAGTCGCAGTAGACGAGAGATAAAGATAATAAAAAAACAATAAACTCCAACTTCCCTTTTGACGGATAAATGGCGGATGAATATCTATTTCATCCCGCCTTCGAATTAATCGACTCTCTATGTCGTACTGATCAAATATCTGAATAGAGCAAAAATATAATTTAATTAACCCTTTATTTAAACTCTCTCCTCGACCCGACTAAATCTATTAGTCGCATTAGACGAGAGATAAAAATATATATAAATTAAAATACATTTAATTTGCTGCCCGCGACGATCAATCTATCGATCTGAGTAACCAGCAATGCCAATAAATCTGTTAGCTATACCGATTGAATCTATCGATCGCCGCATCTAACGGTAACAAATTAAATCAAGGTTGTACGCCAACCTCAAAACACTTTCACCCTTCAAATCAAATTCAACTACGATAGGCTATTCAAAAAAGCCTCTAAAAACAATTTCAAATCACAAATTCAACCATAAGGCGTACAACCTTGTGCCCCGAACTACGTTGACTCTGATTCTCCCTAAGGAGATACGTAGGCACTTGGATAACCAAGGCGAGTCCCCCTCCCTAAAATCTCATCTTTCCCCTAATTCAAGTTTTTAGCCATAAACCTTTATCTTTGAATGTTAGCCTTTAGGAAAGGGTTGAGGGTGCCTAATACCTTCCCTCGACCTGATTATAATAACTTACCCCGAATCTCTTAACTGCGTAGGGTTTCCTATTCGCCCTTCAGAATAGGTGGCGACTCTAAAAGCTTAATTTTTAGGGCAGGTTGCTACAGCTGGCGACTCTGCTGGGGACAAATCATCAATGGTGAATTATTATGCTCCTAAGGCTTGACAGGGTTTAGGTTTCTTGGTAAATCATTTAGGTTTTTAGGCGAACTTTTTAGGTTTTGGCGAATTTTTTAGGGTTTGGCTTACTCGCCATTTTAGGGTTTAGGGTTTTTATAAATATTTAAATTTTATTTATTTATTTATTTACAGCCATTTTATCCATTTACAGTAATTTAATTAAATATTTGTTTTTCTGAATATTTGTTATTTTACTGCATCTTTTGGGTTTATATAAATTGTTGTTAAAACCTAAGCGTGGGAATTATAATAATGACCAGAGGGGAATTACATCGCCTACGAGTCTTATTATAATTCCACTCAGAGTGGGTTGAATATCCGGAAAGGTCTGATACGAGGCTCGACCTTGTTGAGGGCTGGACGTGGTATTTGGCTGATCTCTCTGGGAACCTACCCCTAAAACTCGAATCTCATGGATAAATGAGTTGTTCTAAAATCCAAAGAGACAGAAAGTCTCGGCGGCTACGAACGATCCCATGAGACCTTCTAGAACATACCAATGGGAAGGGTAGGCACCCTAAGCCGTTACGTCGAACCTATGAACCTAGGGCTTATGTGCTTATTATGTGGTTGCAATTTATATACTACGAATGTCTTGCATGTTAATTTTGCAGGTACACCTACGCGTTCCCTGGCCTGCAGGGACTCTACTGCTAAAACCATGTACTTCCCACGAAGGACACCTCCATTTACGCACGTCAATTGGCCTCTCGATGGCCATGCGATCTAGTGACTGTCTTGAACGGTCACCCCGTGCTTACTCCTATGTACTCCCTAGCCTGTAGGGATGTTCTTTTACGTCCATGTGTTTTTACAATGACGCGTCCTTCCACTGAAGGACAACTTCATTAGCATGCGTTCGATTGGCCTCTCGATGGCTATGAGATTTAGTGACTGTCTTGAACGGTCACTTCATGCTAGTTCCTGCGCACTCTCTAATTTGTGTGGTTTTTGGATTTCCATCTATACATCTTCCATCCCTAGCCTGTAGGGATTTCACTTCATCCGATATCGTCCTTATATAGGTTGTGTTCCGCATAGCGAACCTTCCCACCAAGGACAACTTCATTGGTACACGTTGATTGGCCTCTCGATGGCTATGAGACTTGGTGATTGTCCTGAACAGTCACCAGCCGCTACCTTCCACATACTCCCTAATCTAAGGGATTTCCCTTAACGTGTCATGACATTTATCCTGCAAAGATCCCACGAGGGTCTAATATCGCCTCTAAGGCTATCCTTAAGGATTATATGTCACACGTCTGCATTTGCATTTTCATGCATTCATTCATACATTTACATTCTACCTTCGCCCGCATCTACACTTACTGTGCTAGCCGATTTCCCGAGACCCGCAAAGAAGACAATCAAAGGATCGTAGACTATGGAGAAAGGAGGACAAATTATCGAGAACGAACTCGGTCTCACAAGGAGGAAAAAGGATGCCTTTCGTTATGCCACGTGTCCATGCCTTGTCACAACAAGAGTATAAATGCAACCAAGGTTATCGTCAAGCAAGGATTAGTTCAACAAAGAAATTCCTCATAGATACACTCAAGATGTATCTAGTCAAAAAGAGGTTCATCTCAGAACATATCAAATTTACAAGGACGCTCTACGATAACCTGGAGGCAAGGGTCAGTCCAACTGGGGCAATACCCTGAACAAAGATGCCTATCTACAATGGGGAAAAGCGACATATGTTAACTCCCCATCAAGGGTCAAAAAGGGTCATAAGTGTTCTTTGTCAATTTACAAACGCGGAAGGTTGCGAATGGTGTGATACTATCCTTTAGAAAAAGCAAAAGAGGTTCAGTCAAAGGAAACTCATGAAGTTCCGATACGACGAAAACCCACCGCTAACAAATTTATTCCCGACAGATTCGACATGCCCAAGGAAAATTCGAGGTTGCCCTCACTTCTACAAGTCTAAAGAACTAAGGAGTGAAACAAGGTCAGTGGATCTACAAAGGAGATTATCCCTATGATTAATAGGTGTTTACCATGCTCACAATTTCAACCCTTACGATCGCTAAGTGCTACTCAAGATAGAAGATATACCTTCGGATTTAGCAATTCTAATGGGATGACCATGCAGGTTTTGGAGTTAATTCATTCGCTCACTACTACGAATTTCAATTTCAAATTTAGGAGTATTAACAAACGTGAGGGAGAATGACGAATAGAAATAACTAAGTCCAGCTAAAACATATGCTTTCAAGGTAAGACCGAGCCGAGGATGTACAGGCATTGTTTCAATTCCCAAACAGTGGAGATATAAGGATGTTAATCCCTCGTTACCCCCTCGAGCCAGGAGTTGGAGTTTGTTTCTAATTTTTTTAAAAAAAAACCTTGATTTTAACCAGGGGCATGGGTAGATTTCGGTTAATTCAATGGTGTATTTTGGTTGTCAAGAGAATCAGTCAATCCAAGCAAGGTTCAAGCATAAGGATCAAGCAAAGCAAAGGTTCAAGCACATATTCTTCCTCGGATTCATTCAAGAATGAGGAAGTAACGGAGATAACATTCACAACAATATTCTTCCTCATTACATCATTCAAGATCGAGGAAGTATCAAAGGCGAAACTTACAAATCAAAGTCGACATGGCAGTCACAAATTTCATATCCAAGGATCAAATCTCAAAGGAGTATTCACAAAAAGGAGAAAATGCGCCCGCTAAGTCGAAATGGAAAATTTCATAAAAGGAAACAAAAATGACTTAGGCAAAAATTAGGGCATCCCGATGGATCAAATTCAAAGGAATCGGTTCATGCAAAAATAAGGGATAAAAACAAAACAAAGGCGAAATACCAAGGATAATCTTGTGACTGCTAACTCATCGAAGCTTCTCGTCAATGCTTGAATCTCTACAATTTTCATCGGTGCTTGCATCTCTACTAAAGCTTCTGCTCAACTGAAACGATTCTCTTGCAAACACAGCACATCCATCGGATTAAGCGAATTTTTAGGATTTGGAGAACATCAAGGAGAAAGGGGTGGGACAAATAAAATTTTGAGCCTTATATCCATTGTTTCTTAAAACATGAACCAGGCCAAGTTACAACAGTTAAAAGTCCTAATTGAGGCAAGGTTAACCACGAAAGCATACTAAGCAGGATTTTGTTATACTGACTCCTAAAGTTTGTTAAAACTACTTCTAATCATTGAGCTTCTTCAAGCATTCACTTATAATCATCTAGTCCTAATTCATAACGGACTTCGATTCCAAAACTTGCATACGCATTGCACTGGAGTTACTTCTCAAGGGGTATAATATCACCTGCGAGTATACACTTAGCATCGAGGATATCTCGAAATGGGTTAATCAAAGGCGATCATTCTAATAAAGACTCTGGAATGGGGGGAATCACATCTAGGGGGTTCCCCTTAACAGGGGCAAAAATTCAAGGATCGCAGGGGCATGCAATCAAACATCCTATTAACTAAGGGCAATCTTCCTAAAGGTTCAATAAACCTGGGGCACACCTCGAAGCAATCACAAACAGGGGCATGCCAAACAAGGGAAGAATTCAAAATCAAAAGGATAGAACACTATGGATAGCCCTCCATATCTTAGAGATCAAGGACACACCCTCTCATCTAAACGTCAAAGCATATGACGAGGTTATTTCTTGGGGCACTTCCTTTATGGCTTGGAGATCACAGGCACCTTTTTCCAATAAACATTGAGGCATTGGATATCAAATCCATAAGGCAAACAATTCAAAGGTTAAAGGTGTGGAGAACATCTAAAGGTTAAAGGCATGGAGTATTTCGAAAAATCAAACTGGGGCAAGGCGCACAACACAAGGAAGAGGCGTTCTCACACTTTACAAACATCAAACAAATATTTCTCCTAACTACGATCATCAAAGTTCAAAAACAGTATCGGGGAATCACGCTAGCATCACACCCCATCTTATCAAACAAACCTGCAACTCCAGCGAACTATATACGCTTTGGTTATTAATAACCTACCATTGGAGCATCATACAAATACATACAAATCATGCATTACATACATTGGTTGATACATTACACCGTAACTTTTTACGTAGTCTTCTTTAAGACAAATCTCACGATCCTTTCTAGGAGTTTCCTCAAGCAGTCTTATTCAAGACGAATTGTCATCCTTTTCAGGAATCTCTTCAGGTAGTCTTTTTCAAGACATTCTTTTCTAAAAACCTTTCTAGGTAGTCTTCTCTAAGACAGTCATCGTCATTTCCAAGAACCTTTTCAGGTAGTCTTCTTCAGGACATTCCTTTCCTAAGTGCCTTTTCAGGTAGTCTTCTTCGAGACATTCTTGTTCTAAGTACCTTTTCAGGTAGTCTCTTTCAAACAATTTGGCATCCTTTTCAGGAATCCCTGCAGGTAGTCTTCTTTAAGACATTCTACGAACCTTCCTAAGTAGTCTTTTCTAAGACATCCATTATCCTTTCCAAGAACCTTTTTAGGTAGTCTTTTAAGACATTTCTTCCAGCCTTTTCAGGTAGTCACCCATAAGACATTCCTCTTTCTCTGTTGAAAACCTTTTTAAGGTAGTCTTCTTTAAGACAAATGTTCATGTCCATTCCAGAAACCTTTTCAGGTAGTCTTATAGAAGACATTATTTCGTTCCACTCATTACATCAATCAACATATGCATAAGCACCGTCCCATACATCAAAACATCCAATGCAAAACTCTGGTGCTAAGCTATACTAATCCATCTGCTTCCCGGTAACCTTACCGATGCCAGTAACCTTAATGTTGGTTCATCTCCAATCACCTGATTGATGTATCCCGGTAACCCTACCGATGATAGCAACCTTGCCGTCCATTTGACTCATAAACATACGTACATACGCATTAGCATATACATATCATCTAGCACATTCACATACTGCATATCACAGAGGCCCAGCTTCATTAGCAGTCCAAAACATTTCAAAATCCAATTCTCGTTTGGTAGTCAGTTCTCGTCTGACTGTTACCTCTATTCCAATTCCCATTCCAATTCCAAACTTCTATGTTTCTATCCTATTCCAATTCCCATTCCAATTCCAACTCCAAACTCCTATTTTTCAGATCCTATTTCGATTCCCATTCCAATTCCAATTCCAAACTCCTATTTTTATTTCAGATCCCATTTCAATTCCAATTTCAAATACTATTCCAATTTCAATTTCAATTCAAATCGTAACCCTCGCGTTACGTCTTATCACGACAGTGATAATGGCAATTTCAAACCAAATCGTAACCCTCGCGTTACGTCTTATCACGTTAGTCCCTTGGCAGTGATAATGGCACCTTCAATTTCAAACCAAATCGTAACCCTCGCGTTACGTCTTATCACGTTAGTCCCTTGGCAGTGATAATGGCACCTTCAATTTCAAATTAAATCGTAACCCTCGCGTTACGTCTTATCACGGCAGTGATAATGGCAATTTCAAAACTAAATCGTAACCCTCGCGTTACGTCTTATCACGGCAGTGATAATGGCAATTTCAAACTAAATCGTAACCCTCGCGTTACGTCTTATCACGTTAGTCCCTTGGCAGTGATAATGGCACCTTCAATTTCAAATTAAATCGTAACCCTCGCGTTACGTCTTATCACGGCAGTGATAATGGCAATTTCAAAACTAAATCGTAACCCTCGCGTTACGTCTTATCACGGCAGTGATAATGGCAATTTCAAACTTAATCGTAACCCTCGCGTTACGTCTTATCACGGCAGTGATAATGGCAATTTCAAACTTAATCGTAACCCTCGCGTTACGTCTTATCACGGCAGTGATAATGGCAATTTCAAACTAAATCGTAACCCTCGCGTTACGTCTTATCACGGTAGTGATAATGACAATTTCAAACTAAATCGTAACCCTCGCGTTACGTCTTATCACGGCAGTGATAACGGCAATTTCAAACCAAATCGTAACCATCGCGTTACGTCTTATCATGTTAGTCCGCTAGCAATCATATGGCACCGAGTTCTTTGGCAGTAACCAAGACTCATTTCAATTTCAATTTCAAATTCAACCCCAACCATGACTTATTGCGTTAGTCCCTGAGCAGCAGTAAGATTATGTCTTATCACGTTAGTCCCTTGGCAGTGGTACAAAGCTACGTCTCTTTGCAAGTAGGGATTTATTTTCCCTGATCACAAGGTTTCTCGAACAGTTCTTCAAATTGGGTTTATCACGTTAGTCCCTCGGCAGTGATCTTCTTCAAAACTCCACCCAACAATCAAAGGTGTTATCTTTCTTTTCAGAGCTACTAACATACTTCAACTAACATAACTAACAATCATGCATCATTCAATTGCATATCTCATTCATACATAATGCATATACAAACATCGCTCTCATTTATTTTGAGAAGTTCACTGCATCATACATTGCATGCATCATAACATTGCATAAAATTCAGGTTGCCTTTTCAGGCCATGCTACAATCAAATCGCAGTGGTCCCTTTCAAAAGCGTTTGCTCCACACTCTGAAAAATGGTATTCACCTCGGGTGGCATCTGTAAGCCCATCTCCTTCAGAACTTCTTCCCAACAAGCGCAAATTTCGGGGCATTCAATATTCAATCCTCTTCTACCTTTAGATCACGATAGGCAGACGTGCCTATTTGCCTCTTCAGGTTTAAGAAGATTGAATAGGGGCAGCTGTCATACCCCAAAATTTGCCCTCTTATAATTGTCTATGTCCTTTTCTTTCGAATAATTGATATGGTGCAGTTGGTAAGAATTTAAGGATAAGAGTGTGCGATCGAGAGGTCCCGGGTTCGAATCCCATTGTCTAACTTTTATCATTTTTTTATCTTATGGTCACTAACTTTAATTTTTATTTAAAAAAAAAATAATCATAAATATTTTCATTTTTAGTTGATTTTTCGTTTTTTCTTTTAATTAATTATTAAATATCACCTTTTTTCACTTTTGTGCATTTTTGAATTAAAAATCAAGAAAAGAAAGTTTTTAGATTGATATTTAATTTTGGCATTTTTTATATAACTTTGGGAACAAGTAAAAGAAATTGAAAGTTTTTTAACATGGGTAATGAATCAAAATCAAATAAAAATTGATTTGATTTCTTAATTATGTGAATAAAATCTTTTTTATTTTCCTTATTTGTTAACCTAGTTTATTTGTATAAATAGGTAACATTTTTACACAAAGAGGGGGGGCCAATTCTCTAATCCTAATTTTTCATCCTTCACATGCACAGTAAAAAAAATCTGTTAACAAACCCTTATTCACCTACGTACATATTCAACCCAGTTTTGTTAAACAATCACTTTAACACTAACCTACAAAGGCCATCACTCAGAACCATACCAATCCATGACATAATCCAAATTCACTTCTCTCATCTATGATACAAGAGTTCAAGAACAATTTTAGATGGAATTCAACTAACAGAAAAAAATCAAAGCAAATTAATTTAAGAAGATTGTTGTGTAATTGTCTGTTGATTGTACAGGAAAACAAGCAGTGGAAACAAACGGAGAAGAGTTTCAAAACCGAAATCGGAACAGAAAGCTACGCGACCGCCGCGCCGCACAACCGCCAGCTTCACGCGAACTCCACCACTGTGCGACAACCACCACCGCAATCCGCCGTTGACCACCGCGAAACACCACGCGAACAGCCCAGCACCACTCATGGTGGATTCGCCTCCTCTCCGCCGCGGATCTGCAACTCCGGCCACCCTTGTTCTTTCCGATTCATCCCGAACACTGTTTTCAATAGGGAAGGATACTTTCAAATTCCACTTTATTTTGATCCTTTATTTGTGTGTAGAAATCAAAAAAAAAGGGAGAAGGAGTTCTGTATATGTGGCCATAGAAATTCTGAAGAACAAAACAAAAAAGCATCAGTGATATAAAAGAAAGGAGATGCAACATGGGGCCCCACGCGCCAGCTGTCTTTGACTCTACCATTCCTTTTTTGGTTTTTTATATATGTCTGTTCATGTGCATAATTGACAAATAACAGATGCAGCTCACTTGGCCACATGTAGCGTTTTCTACCATTCAACACCAGGGTTCGATCCCTGGTAGTGTGCAATTATTTTCTTGCATTTTTCTGTCTGTGGATTCCATGTAGCCAGGCACTGTATCCATATCATGCACCCGCTGCAGCCACCCGTTGGATCTCCAACAAGCTAGACCTCACGCCTACGAGATTGTAGGTGTACCATAGACCCTCCTAGAGGGTCCACATGCAATTAGCGCCCAGGTTCTTTTGTTTTTTTTCATTGTTTTATTTTATTTGTTTCTTATTAGATTAAATGTTTGATTAATTAATTTAATTAGAATATAAGCTAGGATTAGGTTTTAGGATTGTAATATTTTCCTGGTTATTTTAATTATTCGATTATTCGAGTTAATTAATTTTTAATAAAAAAATCCTAGAAAGGTCAAGGCATTAGGGTTCATCCAATCCCATTGCCATTTGGCAAAGCAATAAT
Source organism: Vicia villosa (assembly GCF_029867415.1). NCBI lineage: Eukaryota > Viridiplantae > Streptophyta > Magnoliopsida > Fabales > Fabaceae > Vicia > Vicia villosa. The sequence continues at coordinate 709,383 of NW_026705038.1, forward strand.
TATTGATTAATTCTCTCCTCGACCCGACTAAAACTATTAGTCGCAGTAGACGAAGATAAAGATAATAAAAAAACAATAAACTCCAACTTCCCTTTTGACGGATAAATGGCGGATGAATATCTATTTCATCCCGCCTTCGAATTAATCGACTCTCTATGTCGTACTGATCAAATATCTGAATAGAGAAAAAATATAATTTAATTAACCCTTTATTTAAACTCTCTCCTCGACCCGACTAAATCTATTAGTCGCATTAGACGAGAGATAAAAATATATATAAATTAAAATACATTTAATTTGCTGCCCGCGACGATCAATCTATCGATCTGAGTAACCAGCAATGCCAATAAATCTGTTAGCTATACCGATTGAATCTATCGATCGCCGCATCTAACGGTAACAAATTAAATCAAGGTTGTACGCCAACCTCAAAACACTTTCACCCTTCAAATCAAATTCAACTACGATAGGCTATTCAAAAAAGCCTCTAAAAACAATTTCAAATCACAAATTCAACCATAAGGCGTACAACCTTGTGCCCCGAACTACGTTGACTCTGATTCTCCCTAAGGAGATACGTAGGCACTTGGATAACCAAGGCGAGTCCCCCTCCCTAAAATCTCATCTTTCCCCTAATTCAAGTTTTTAGCCATAAACCTTTATCTTTGAATGTTAGCCTTTAGGAAAGGGTTGAGGGTGCCTAATACCTTCCCTCGACCTGATTATAATAACTTACCCCGAATCTCTTAACTGCGTAGGGTTTCCTATTCGCCCTTCAGAATAGGTGGCGACTCTAAAAGCTTAATTTTTAGGGCAGGTTGCTACATGCACCCACACACCTTTTATGGTAACCCCTTTTGTTGCCTGTTGCCTGTTGCCTTGTTGCCTTTTCAGTGTAGAATAGTCAAGTCCCTCGAATACGAGGACGCCTCATTAATGTTGCCCTCAGTTCATTCTTGTCACAAAAAGATCATAAGTCCCAATGATGCTGCCTTCGGTTTGGTTATATGATCTCGTCCCTCGAAGTTGCCTGCGATATGCTGAGGTGTCCTCCGGTTGCCTAATAATGACTATTCTTATCCTTCCCTTAGACTACCTGCCCCCTCTATGGCAGGGACAGTCTTATGGCGAACGATAATTTCGACAACCCTTCAACCTCCAATAAAAGGACTTCCTACCCTCCTATGGTATGGATAGCCCTGAAAGGCTAAAAGAATTCTTTTTAAATTTAAGGGTAATTACCTCCTAATTGCTTGCTCTGGTTTAAAATCTTTTTCTTACACTTAATCAAAAACCTTCAAAAAGGCTACGCTTATTTACAAGCTAAAGTCCTTATTTCAAATCTTTTTCTTTATTCACTGCAAACATTTTCAAACAAAAAGAGAGCTAAGCAATTAAGAGCCCATGGAAAACCATGGATGCAAAGGGTGCCTTACACCTTCCCTTTGTATAAATTACCCCCCGAACTTAAAATTTCTTTTAAAAGGTTTTTCCTGTTCTTTTAGCCTTTCTATAAATTTGGACAAAATAAAAGTCGATGGCGACTCTTGCTTACCGCGACATTTCAATAAAGTCAGTTCTCCTACCGTATTACAGAACTGGCGACTCTGCTGGGGATTTTTCAAATAAAAGAGGGGTTACCTTAAAAGTTTAGGATCACTTAAATGTTTTCTATTGTTTGCTTTGTTTGCTTTATTTTTCAGGGACGCTTTGGGAAATAAATGAAGGACGAATCCATACCCGGATTCAAGTACACTTAAGATATGAGTGGCATAATCATGGCGACCTCTTTCACATATGTGGAAGATGAGTCAATATGAAGTTCATGCTTGAGTTAGGACTCCATAGCTATATGCACACCTTTCTCAAATGAGGGAGGTCTATGTATGTGCCTGTGGGTGCGCCGGAGCTCAAGGACCTTTAATCACCTTTAACCCATCTTGGCCTTTAGGAACGTAGTGGGGGGACTACTCTTGACAAATGTTGAGAACCTAGTCGCTACCCGATACTACAATTCAGATAGGTTCTCTCTCAAAGTATCATTGCATGGTGCAAATGCATCATGTCCGAGGGTGCTTTAGAAGGGCTGACAATTCTGAATAACTGGTAGAACCCATTGTTGATTTTATCTTATCCATAGAAGTACCTTTGGGAAGGACACCTGATCATACTCCATGCAAGCCTTAAGCCAAAAATTGTGTGATTTGTGTGGATTTGTTTTTCTGTGATGCATCATGCATACATGCATTCATAACATGGCTAACTCATTTCAAGGAGAAAAATTTTTTTTAACCATACTTTGTTTTGTAGGTTATCTGAACATGGAAACCCTAGTCCATAAGCCTTTCTTTCTCAACTTCAAGAAAGTACCTACTACATTAAAGCTCTTATGTGATGACATTACTGATTCTCTCGTCCTCACTGAGCCTCTCAACAAACTGATAAGTTTGATGCGAACCAAAGTGGATGAAGCTCTCCTCAAATCCATGATGCAGTTTTATGATCCTCTTCTTCATTGTTTTACTTATAGAGATTTTCAACTGGTACCAACATTGGAAGAATTTTCTCACATAATGGACATCCCCATACCCGATCAAATTCCTTACATTGGTGAGGAAGGAGGTCCTAAGTTGGAAAACATTGCTGCTGCTTTACACTTACCAAGGGCAGAAATTAACAATGTTTGGATTAATAGAAGATACTATTCTGGGATACCTGTGGATTTCATATACGAGAAGGCCAAAATTTTTGCTAAAGCCTTAAGCATGGATGCTTTGGAAAGTGTTCTAACGTTACTGATATATGGACAAGTTTTGTTTCACCGTTGCGACAAAGTTATTGATAGGGCTGCTATTAAGATCTTCCTTAGCAAGAATCCTGTTCCCACTCTACTTGGTGATTTATTGCATTCCATCAATGTTAGAGTATCAAAAAGACAAGGTTGTGTTCTCGGATGTATTCCTCTTCTGCACAAGTGGTTTATTTCGCACTTGCCTCGATCAGTGATAAGGAATGAAGAAGGTTAGACTTGGATTCAGAGAATTATGAAGCTTTATTATGATGACATCATCTGGCATCAAAAAGAGTTCGAGGGTATCCAGCTATTTGATTGTTGCGGAGAATTCCCTAATGTGCCTCTTCTTGGTACCTGAGGGGGAATCACTTACAATCCTATCCTTGCTCGACATCAGTTTGGTTTTGCTTTGAAAGATAGGCCTCGTTCCATATATCTTAGTGCGGAAAACTTCGACTACGATTCCGACACAACCGGAAAAAAGGGTCGTTTCATTAAAGCTTGGTACGAGGTAAAAAAAGGTGGGTATAAGAGATTTGGGATTAAGAAACTATACTCCTTCAGACCTCTATTTTAGATGGATTTACGATCGAGTCGTTGAGTTTGGAATACCATATCCATCTGACACACCTGTAGTTCCAAGGATTACTCCTCCAGACATTCCTGTAGAGGTGGAGCCTTGTGTACCCGCTCCAGACGAAGACCTTGCTGCCACTGTTGCTTGCTTGAGGCAAGAAAAGGCTAATCTTGAAAAGCGCTTACGTGTGGTTGAGGCTAAAAAAGCAGTGTTAGTGGCTGATGCTAAAGAGCGAGACGGTATGCTTGACTACTTCTCCCATAAATGGAAGATTGAAGATTTTATTTCTCCAGATCAAATACAATCATGGGAACGAGAGATTGACAGACTTGTTCAGGAAAAGAATGAAATGATCAAAGCTCATAAAGAAGAGATCAGGTGGCTGAAGAGGAAGCGCCGACTTGAAGATTGATTTCTTTTTATTTTATTTTATTATTATTATCAGTACCTTTTGATGTAACTATGAAACTTATAATACATTGGTTTTCAATTAAGTTACTAATTTATTTTGCTTCTATTTTCTTTCTTTAAATGTGTTAAAAAGCCTTTAAACTCCTTGAAAACATTGCATTCGCATAATCATACCATTCATAAACATTACATCACAGGTTTTATAAAGCAAATATCTCATCTTTCCGCTGTTTATTTCAGTGAGAAAATGGATCTTGAACAATCTGTCAAAAATCTCCAAGCTCTGAATGCTGAGTTCCAAGCTTTGATCCTGAATTTGTCCAAGGGGTAAGACGAGCTGAAATCCCTTTTGACTAAGAAGAAGAAGAAGAAGAAGAAAGCTAAGAAACCAGTGGGTGTTCTCAACCTGGGAAGAAGATTCAAAGGCCCTCTCAAAAAGGCTGAAGAAGCTGAAATTCCCAAAGACGAGGAAGAAGATGATGATGCTAGTATCAAGACCAACGCCGGAAGCAATGTAGGCTCTGCTAATCAAGATGATGATGAAGAGAACTATTATCATGACGAAGACTATCCTGATGAGAAGTACAGACTTCTAAAGGAAAGGATGAGAAATATGGAAGTTTAGAAGGTACTTGGGCTGGAGTTTGAGGAACTAGGGCTCATCCCTGGAGTCGCTATCCCTCCAAAGTTCAAGACGCCAACTTTTGCTAAGTATGATGGAGTCTCTTGCCCCAAGATGCATCTGAGATCGTATGTGAGGAAGATCCAACCTCATACTGAAGACAAAAGACTGTGGATTCATTTCTTTCAAGAGAGTTTGTCTGGGACTCAACTGGAATGGTACTACCAGCTGGAGAGTGGTAACATTCGCACTTGGGAAGACATGGCCACTGCTTTCTACAAGCAATAACAATATAATGCTGACCTCGCACCAACTCGCATGCAGTTGCAAAGCATGTCTATGGGACCTAAGGAAAGTTTCACGGAGTATGCTCAAAAATGGAGGGATCTAGCTAGAATAGTTCAACCTTCCCTGACTGATAGAGAATTGGTGGACATGTTCATGGGTACACTAACTGGGCCGTTCTATAGTCACTTGCTGGGCAGTTCTTCATCTGGTTTCACCGATCTCATACTGACTGGAGAACGTGTTGAGAGTGGTATTCGAAGTGGGAAGATTCAAGTAGGGGCCACTTCTGGTACTGCAAAGAAGCCATACCATGGAAGAAACGAGTCTAATGTTGTTCATAGTCAGAGGGGCCGTAGTAAGAATGATCAGAATCAGTCTGTTGGAGCCGTTCTAATCTCTACACCAACACCTCAACAAGCTCCCAGACAAGGGTATCAGCGCAAGACAGACAGACCGAGAAGACAATTCACCCCGATTAACATGCCTTTGTCTCAAGCCCTACAACATCTATTGAAGGCTAACTTGATCACCCGAGGGGTCCTCCAAAGATTGTCAACACTGCAAACCCAACTTATGATCCTAAAGCCACATGTGCTTATCATTCCAATGCTCCTGGGCACCATGCAGACAATTGTTGGGCCCTGAGAAACAAAGTCCAAGACATGATAGAAGCTGGTGAAATCGAGTTCGACGCTCCAGAGACTCCTAATGTCATCACTGCCCCCATGCCGAAACATGACAAGACTGTTAATGCTATCATGGACACGGTCCATGTCTATGATGTGAGAGATCTGTCAACTCCTCTCCCAAATATCAAGAGAAAGCTGCTGCAAGCCAGTTTATTTCCAGGTTGCGATCCGGATTGTTATTATTGTGCATCCCAACCCAATAGTTGTGAGAACCTGAAAAGAGGTATTCAAGGCTGGATGGATTGTCGTACCATCAGGTTTGAAAAGATCCCCTCTATAGAAAACTTGTGCGATGGTTTCTCTCGTGGCTTAAAGATTAAAGACGTATCAGTAATTTCCAAAGCTCCACTGAAGATCCCTACTAAGGCTCCATTCAAGATTTCTGTTGAACCCCATGTGGCTCCTATTATCATCACTAAGCCTAGTCCAATTCCATATTCTTGTGATAAGTCTATCCCTTGGAACTATGGTGTCGAGGTCTATATACAGGGGGTTAAACAAGAGCTTGTATCTGACAAGGTTGTTGAAGACGCTAACCCTGATGTGGGTAATATTGCTGGAACTAGTAAAGTGACAAGAAGTGGAAGAGTGTTTTCTCCAGAAATCTCTCCAAACACTGCTGCACCTGCTGGTACCCCTACTCCTAACCAGAATGCTGATACCCGATGTAAAGGACCGCTGCATGGACCAGTCCAGACACCAGTTGAGGATGTTACTGAAAATCCATCTCCTGAAGAGGCCAATGAGTTCTTGAAGATCATCCGCAAGAGTGATTATGACATTGTTGAACAAATGGGGCATACTCCTTCCAAGATCTATATGATGTCACTCCTAAGTTGTCCCAAGACTCACGCCAAGGCAATGATGAAGTTTCTAGAGGTTTCCTACGTGCCCCAAGAGATTTCTGTCACACAACTCGAGATTTGTATTGCAAATCTGACGACAGACAATTACCTGGGGTTTTCTGATGCTGATTTGAGTCCTAGTGGAAAGAATCACAACAAGGCGCTGCACATTTCCATTGAATGTGGGGGCACCACTCTGACCCACGTACTAGTTGACAATGGTTCATCTCTGAATGTGCTACCTAAGATGGTATTGGACAAACTCAATCCTGAAGGAATCGTGCTGAAATCCAGTGATGTGATAGTAAAAGCTTTCGACGGTTCAATGAGTACAGTATATGGCGAAGTGGAGCTCCCAATCAGAGTAGGTTCCCAGATTTTCAACATTGTGTTCTATGTGATGGACATTCATTCCGCTTATTCCTGTCTACTTGGACGCCCTTGGATACATGGGGCAAATGATGTGACTTCAACTCAGCATCAAAAACTGAAATACCCGGCGAAAGGCAAGATTGTTACTGTGTATGGTGAAGAAGAATACGTGGTAAGCTTTATAGATGAGACCAAGTATGTTGAGTTTATTGGATAAGCTTTCGAATCTCCCCGACAGGCGTTTGAGTTGGTCCCTCAAGTGGCTCCTGAGGCTAAACCTGCCTATACTTCCCTAAAGTCACCAGAATTCCTCCTACAATGGCTTCTCTGAAAGATGCTAGGGCCGTGGTTGAAGAAGGTGGTTGTACTATCTGGGGGCAACTCCCTGATATCCCCTACAAATCCAACAAATGGGGTTTAGGCTACACTGCTAAAGATCAGAAGGGAGAACAACACTCTCGCCCAGAAGGTCTGAAGTATCGTTTCATCAACAAAGGGGTCAATGTCATAGGAGAAAATGAAGATGATTGCAACCTGGACAAGTGGATCTTTCCTACACCTGACGAAGGGCTGGACAACTGGAAGACTGAAGACATTGTCTCTATCTCCTATAGAAAGGAGTAATTGTCGTTCTTAGTTTTGTTTTCTTTCCTTTATGTTTTCCAATTTTAATTTCTGTACTTCAATAAACAATAAACTTTAAAACCGTGTGTCTTGCCCGGGGCACAACGGTCCATTGTTAGGGCTGTCATTTCATAAGCATATTTTCATTCAATAAAGCATTAGACGTTTCGTATTCAAAATTGTGTGTTCGCTTTTATTTTCTTTGCTTTTCTATAGTTATGTGTTCTTACACACACCCTCATAATGCACTGCATATCCATATCCACTCTGGATCCTATTGATAACGACTCTGCTATTTCTAAATATGACTTTGAAAATCCGATCTACCAAGCTGAGGATGAAGGTGAGGAAGATTCTGAAGTGCCTAGAGAACTTTCCAAATTGTTAGAGCAAGAAGAAAAGACTATACAGCCGCATGAAGAGCCAATTGAGATGGTGAACATAGGTACTGACGAAGAAAAGAAAGAAATCAAGATAGGGGATGAACTAGAGAAGATGGTCAAGCAGAGATTAATTCAGATGTTACGAGACAATGTTGAGATCTTTGCTTGGTCTTACGAAGATATGCCTGGGCTCGATACTGATATTGTGGTTCACCATCTACCTATCAAAGAAAACAGTCCTCTGGTTAAACAGAAGTTACGAAGAAGCAGACCTGACATGGCCCAGAAAATCAAGGAAGAGATTGAGAAACAGTTCAATGCCGGTTTCCTAAAGGTTGTGAGCTATCCGCCGTGGATCGCTAATATAGTCCCGGTACCTAAGAAAGACGGAAAGGTCATAATGTGTGTAGACTACAGAGATTTGAATCAAGCAAGTCCTAAAGATGACTTCCCGCTACCACATATTGATATCCTAGTTGACAGTAATGCGTAATGCAAAGTGTTTTCCTTCATGGATGGCTTCTCAGGTTACAATCAGATTAAGATGGCACCCGAAGACATGGAAAAGACGACTTTCACCACTCCTTGGGGCACTTCTTGTTACAAAGTAATGCCATTTGGGTTGAAGAACGCAGGGGCAACGTATCAGCGTGCAATGGTAGCTTTGTTCCATGATATGATTCATAAAGAGATAGAGGTCTATCTTGATGATATGATTGCAAAGTCCAACACTGAAGAAGAACATCTGGTCCATCTGTAGAAGTTGTTTGATAGGTTGAAAAAATACAAGTTAAGACTGAATCTGAACAAGTGTACCTTTGGTGTGAGGTCTGTAAGCTACTAGGGTTCGTGGTTAGCAGTAAAGGTATTGAAGTTGACCCTGCGAAAGTAAAAGCCATATAAGAAATGTCGGTCCCATGGAATGAGAAAGAAGTTAGAGGATTCTTGGGACGTTTGAACTACATTGCCAGGTTTATTTCCCATCTGACCGCTACTTGTGAGCCAATCTTCAAGTTACTGAGGAAAGATCAAGCAGTGAAATGGAACGACCAATGTCAAGAAGCCTTTGACAAGATCAAGAAGTACCTTCAGGAACCTCCGATCATGATACCACCAGTTGAGGGAAGACCTATATTTATGTACTTAACAGTATTGGAGAACTCAATGGGGTGTGTACTGGGGCAACATGATGAGTCTGGTCGAAAAGAGCATGCAATATACTACCTTAGCAAAAAGTTTACCGACTGTGAAACAAGATACTCACTGCTCGAGAAAACTTGTTGTGCTTTGGCATGGGCTGCTCGCCGACTGAGACAGTATATGTTAAACCATACCACTTTATTGATCTCTAGAATGGATCCTATCAAGTATGTGTTTGAGAAACCCGCTCTCTCTGGACGAATAGCAAGATGGAAGATGATATTAACAGAGTATGACATCCAATACACGACACAGAAAGCAATCAAGGGAAGTGTGTTGGCAGACCACTTGGCTTAGCAAGCTGTAGACGACTACCAATCTATGAGTTTTGAATTTCCAGATGAAGATGTTATGCTTGTTACCGATTGTGAACAACCCGGTCCGGATGAAGGACCTGAACCAGGATCCCGATGGACCATGGTTTTTGACGGAGCTTCGAACGCACTTGGTAATGGTATTGGCGCTGTGATTATATCCCCGGCAGGTGGACACACTCCATTTACAGCAAGACTATGTTTCGATTGTACCAACAATATGGCTGAGTATGAAGCGTGTATCTTAGGTCTCAGAGCTGCTATTGACTTAAGAATCAAGATCTTGGAAGTATATGGAGATTCAACTTTAGTAATTAGTCAGATCAAAGGAGAATGGGACACAAAGCATCCTAATCTCATGCCTTACAAGGATTTGGTGTTATCTCTGATTCCTCACTTCGAAGAGATTACGTTTGAACACATTCCCCGAGAGGAAAATCATTTGGCATACGCATTAGCTACTATGTCATCCATGTTCAGGGTCAGATGGGACAATGAGGCTCCTATAGTTATTATTGAAAGACATGACGAACCGGCATACTGTTACGAGATAGCTACTGACGAGGTTGAAGAAAAGCCATGGTTTCATGAAGTGAAAAGATATCTCGAAACTCAGGAATACCCTGAAGGGGCATCTATCAATGACAAGAAATTCTTAAGAAGATTTGCGTCCAAATTCCTCCTGAGCAATGGTACCCTATACAAGCGCAATCATGATTCAACTCTGCTTCGTTGTGTGAACAAGAAGGAAGCAGAAGAGATTATGGAAGATATGCATGATGGTATCTTTGGAACTCATTCTAGTGGACATACTATGGCTAAAAAGATTCTGAGAGCGGATTACTACTGGTCCCCTATGGAAATGACTGCCATCAACATTCTAGAACTTGCCACAAATGCCAGATATACGCTGACAAAGTACACGTACCTCCAGTTCCTTTGAATGTTCTGACATCTCCTTGGCCTTTTGTGATGTGGGGCAGTGATATGATCGGGGAAATCAAACCCACTGCTTCCAATGGACATCGTTTCATCCTTGTGGCCATTGATTACTTCACCAAATGGTTAGAAGCTGCTTCATTCGCCTCCGTTACCAAGAATGTGGTGGCCCGATTCATTAAGCATAACCTCATATGTCGGTATGGCATCCCCGAAAGGATTATCACGGACAATGGTACCAACTTGAACAACAAAATGATTACTGAGCTTTGCATGCAGTTCAAGATTAAGCATCACAACTCTTCTCCTTATAGACCGAAGATGAATGGCGCAGTGGAGGCCGCCAACAAGAACATAAAAAAGATTGTACAGAAGATGACGGTTACTTACAAAGATTGGCATGAGATGTTACCATTTGCTCTTCATGGTTACAGTACCTCAGCACGTACTTCAACTGGGGCAACCCCGTTCTCACTAGTCTATGGCATGGAAGCTGTTTTACCGATTGATGTTCAGATTCCGTCTCTGAGGATCATGAAGGACGCAGAGTTAGACGAAGATGAATGGATCCAGACTCGACTAGACCAGATAAACTTAATTGACGAGAAGAGGCTTGCGGCTGTTTGTCATGGGAAATTATATCAGAAGCGTATGATCAAGGCATTCAACAAGAGAGTCAAGCAACAAGCATACCAGATTGGTGACTTGGTAATAAAACGAATCATTCTACCACAAGGTGATCCCAGGGGCAAGTGGACTTCCACCTATGAGGGACCATTTGTAATCAAGAAGATCTTTTCTGGAGGAGCAATGATACTCATTACTATGGACGGTGAAGACTTTCCACACCCTGTGAACACAGACATAGTCAAAAAATACTACGCATAAATACGACCCGCTAGGTCGACGTACCTAGGCAAAAGTAAGGGCATCCCGGCGAACCAAAAGGGTTTGGGAAAAAGTTAGGGATATATATATATATATATATATATATAAAAATGTACACCCGGCAAGTTGAAAACCTGAAAGGGCGACTTGGGCAAAAAAGGGTATCTTGGTAGGCTGAAAACTTGAAAGGGCGGCCTAGGCAAAAGTTAAGGAATAAAGCGTACGACTATGTCTCGTTCAGATCATCCATCATTCAGTTTCATCAGCAATATCAAGTTCAAAGGGCACGGACCGGTTCAATCATCTTTCTCCAACAAGCAAGGGATGAGATGCTCGAAGACATAATGGCAATAGCAGAATTGAAACTCAATCGGATTGTTTCCACATACCTATTTTTCTTTTATTTTACTTTGTATCTTTTCAGAAAAATACACAAATGTTCTCCTATTACTTTGCCTATTCACGGCTTTTTTCTTAATACAAGTTATTTTCCTTTCTATGTTCCTGAGTTTTTCCTCTCTTTCTCGAATACGCAAAACGTCTAATGATAATTTTGAATGAACATATGCATATGAACATGATTATCATTTATCTTTTCTTTCGCAAAAAATATGTATGTTCGTAAAAGACAGGAAAGGCAATAAGACAATGTCTAAGTAATCCAGAGGTCCTCCCTCAGAGTCAATAGTCTGGAGGGATCCCCACAGAGTAATCCTCAAAATTCCTCTTCCCGATAAAGATTCAATTCCCCAACGGAGTTTACATCTTCGAAAGTGTCGATTCTCCGACACTCCTCTATTTTCCAAACAAGGTCATTCATATCTCTCATCCCCAGTCAGGGTACATCAAGAGCAACCATCTGAATCGCTTCCATCCCCAAGCAGAAATCATAAATCCCCAGCTTATATCTTCTAAACAAGACCAGACATCAAAATCACAATGACATAGAGATTTATTTTCTCAATCGAGATACTCCAGATAGCATGAATCATAGTCATACATCATATACATCACATACATATTCATACATTGCATACATTACTTCATGATAGACGTAAGGGTTTCTCATTTATTTTGAGAGACTCGTCATATAACGCATACACCATGACATTGCATAAAGCTGACATTATCTTACAGGTACATTACAAAGATTCGAATCTTATTCAAATCTAAGCCTAACGTACGGCTCATTCCGACAAATTATTGAATATGGTCTAACGTACGACTCGTCAAAGCTCGGCCTAACGTACGGCTCATTCTGTTATTTCTCCAATACAAAGGATTTAGTCTGACGCACGACTCCTCTTGACATCAACCTGACGCACGGTGTATCCTGAAAAGTATCAACACAGGGGATCCGGTCTAACGCAAAACCCATCCTTCAGTCTAACGCACGGCTTTCCAGACATTTATCAAATGCAAAGTGGATTTGGTCTAACTTACGACCCATCCTCCAGCCTAACGCACGGCTTTCCAGACATTTATCAAATGCAAAGTGGATCTGGTCTAACATACGAACCATCCTTCAGCCTAACGCACGGTTTTCCAGACATCTATCGATGCAAACTAGACCCAGTCTAATGTATGACTCGTTCTAAAAAGTATAGCCTAATACGACTTACTTTGACACTTACAGCGGATTTAGTCTAACGTACGACTCATCCTAAGCATATCCTCTAGATACGGTCTAACGTACGACGTACTCTAACCCCCAAGTCTATCAAAGCTGGATGGCATCTTTAAGCCCATCACAATCAAATCCCAAATATTCGGATGGCATCTCTAAGCTCGTTCCCGATGGTACAAATTTCTGGGTATTCTAGTGTTCAATCCTCTTCCACCTTCAGATACTGACTGGCATACATACCACTCTACATCTTCAGGTTTAAAAAGATTGAACAGGGGAAGCTGTCATACCCCAAAATTTGCCCATCTCATTTCTCTTATTCAAACTCAAATCAAAGTACAATGCTCAAAGACACCTCCTCCTAAACAATGGTTCAAGGAATTAGGGTTTTGATTTCTCTGAAGAAAACCAATGAATCAAAGGCTCCAAAGCATTTCATATGACTTATGATGTTTCAAAATATCTCCATGACAAAATTCAGGTTTCAATTCCAAGGATTGACCAGTCAATTGCTCAGAAAGTCAACAGTCGACTAATTTGACCTAAAAGTCAACTGTGGTCAAAGTACAGTCAAAACTCCTGATTTTTTGTCAACAACCTTATTTTGAAGTATAATTCATCATTTGATCAAGGGTGATCATGATTCATCAAGAAAAGATCAAAAATCAACAAAATCAAAAGTTTCTAAATTAGGGTTTTCGTAGGAGAAAGTCAACTGAACTTTGACCAGTCATAACTCCTACATGGAACATCAGAAACTTCCCATCCAAAGCTCATTTTGAAAAAAATTGAATTCTCTACTATTTTTTCTCTCACAAGCCAAGTCCAAAAATGCTTCATTTAAGAGATATGGATCAAAATATTATAGGTCCTTTTTGAAAGTCAACCAAAAGCAGTTTTTTATCAAAGCCAATATCATCAAGATAAAATCTTCAAATGGAAAAAAGCTCCCAAAGTGGCTTGTAGAGGACATCTTGAGGTTTCCAAAAAGTCCTAGAACTCCTCCATACCTTAAAAATTGAGGGAGATATGCCTTGTCAAACTTGGACAATTTTGAGAAGAAAAATGTGAAGGAAAAGGGTTCAAAATAATTTTCTTTGCAAAGAGGCCCAACTTTTTATGGCCCAAACTTGATCCTCAAGTTATCCAAGACTCCAAACTCAATTCCCACGAATTTTTTAACTTTATCTGATTTTTATATAAATTTTTGATCATTTAAAAGTGATAATTAATTTATGAAAATCATGGAAAATCAAATATTTTGTTAAGGACTCCATTCCAATCAAATCCAATCACCATTTAAACAAAATAATCAATCAAATTTCGTGCAATACAAGATTGAAGGAAAAAGATTGAAATTGAGACCAAATTTGGAAGCTTTCAAAACATATTTTCAATCATATTTTCCTAACTTTCAAATCAAGCTACAAAAAGATCTGGCCCAAGTTTTTGAACTAAAAACATTCTCTTATAAGAGCATAAAGATTGGAGAGCACTAGGTTACGAATTCTTTGCCTCCAAGAACCATAACAAACTTCCAAAAGCTCAAGAAAAAATTCAATTCGGTTTCGTGCTTGCAGAAGGATTCAAAGGTTTTTGAGGATTCAATTAGGTTCCTGAGACTCTTCTGAAGATTTCCATATCATCACCAAGCCTCCACGCATCAAGAACAGTCCCATACAACTCACGGTTTGTATCTTTTTAAAAATCTTCGATTCGTTTGATTCAAGCATTCATAGTGAAATCTATTTGCATATTATTACTTGTGACGTGGTTTTGATTGTGTCTGGAGCTTTAATTGTCTTTTTGTGCCTGTTTAAGCCTAACACCATTATTAGGGTTTCGAGCTCTAAAATTGGGGCTTTACGATTGAGGCCAAATTAGGGGAAACCAATGGTGTTTTTGAACTCAGGGGCTTTGGACGATCATAGTAGTATGGTCGCGAAATATTTTTTGTGTTGTTTGGATGTATTCGTAAATGCCAGGTATAAAAGGTTCATGTTTTTATAGCGCTTCTGCAAAAAGTGCTATAAAAGGAGCTGTCTAAAATTTTCAAGGAAGAAGATGGAGAGGTGGCACTCCCCTATTGGTTGGGGCTTCGCGCGCATTTTGGTTTGAATCAAGACAGGTCTGGTGCATTAAGACGCATGTGATATCATGTACCCTCATTCCATCAGCCGTTAGATCTTTCCAGCATCCAATCCAACGCACTGGAGCATGCATGCGCACCATGGTCTCTCTACGCCCTGCAGCACTGGATCACAGCTAAGATTTTCCAAAATTTTTTTACTTTTAATTATATAGTCTATTTTCTTTATTTATTTATATTGTTTATATATAGTTTTTTTAAGTTCTTTTAAATATCCCTTTTTAACAAAAATTGTTCTAAATTTCTTTTTTTCATAAAAAAAACATTAAAAATAAAAATACTTTATTTAATATTAATTATTGATAATAATTTTTAATAATGTTTAAATTAATTTAATTGTTTAATTGATTACCAATATTTTTTTTAATTGATTAAAATACATATTAGGGTTAAGTAATTTAATCAAAATTTTATGTTTTCCGATTTAATTAATTAGGTTGAAAACCAATAGTTAATTAATTTGGTTTTTATTTATTTTATTAACCATAGTTAACTTGTGCCCGTATCAGGGTTTACGAGGTTTGTCATCAGATCATTCCTACACTAAAAAAAAATTCTTTTCTTTGTGCAATTTTTCAGGGTTACCATCAGGATTCTTCCGACTACACGCCATGCCAATCGAAAAGCTAAGTTTCTGAATCCCTATTTAATTTAATATTATTTTACTTTTTATTTTGTCTTTTGCCTTGAATTAGGGTTTGTCCCACGTTGTCAGTGAACTCCTCCTACACTCACCCTTTTGTTTATTCTTCCTTTGCCAATTTTCAGGGTTAACCAATCGGTCAAAGCTCGAACCTTCGGTAACCTCAAACTCGTTCCTTTTTAATTTCTTCTTTAATTATTACTTGTGTTAAACCTATTGCTCTGTTGGGGTTTATTTTATTGCTTTTTTCCCCTTCCCCATGGCTTATTTTGTAACTGCTCCTGGTTGTATTGTGTGGCCTTGAAGGCACTTAAACTGTTATGCATTATATTATAATTGTGTGGTTAGTAATTCTAGGGAGTGTAACCTCGAACTGAATTTAGAATAACTAATTTACAAGATAATTATCTGAATTGAATCACGTGATTGTGCACCCACACACCTTTTATGGTAAACCCTTTTGTTGCCTGTTGCTTGTTGCCTATTGCCTGTTGCCTTGATACCTTTTCAGTGTAGAATAGTCAAGTCCCTTGAATACGAGGATGCCTCAGCAATGTTGCCCTCAGCTCATTCTTGTCACAAAAAGATCATAAGTCCCAATGATGCTGCCTTCGATTCGGTTATATGATCTCGTCCCTCGAAGTTGCCTACGATATGCTGAGGTGTCCTCTGGTTGCCTAATAATGACTATTCTTATCCTTCCCTTAAACTACCTGCCCCCTCTATGGCAGGGACAGTCTTATGGCGAACGATAATTTCGACGACCCTTCAACCTCCAATAAAAGGACTTCCTACCCTCCTATGGTATGGATAGCCCTGAAAGGCTAAAAGAATTCTTTTTAAATTTAAGGGTAATTACCTCCTAATTGCTTGCTCTAGTTTAAAAATCTTTTTCTAACACTTTATCAAAAACCTTCAAAAAGGCTACGCTTATTTACAAGCTAAAGTCATTATTTCAAATCTTTTTCTTTATTCACTGCAAACATTTTCAAACAAAAAGTGAGCTAAGCAATTAAGAGCCCATGGAAAACCATAGTTTGGAGACGTAGTAGTGACATTCTTCGGAGGATCTCTTATGGTGATCAAGTTGGCCTTTAACAGATGTTGCATGGCTTGAGATAAAGGCATGTTGATCTTAGTGAATTGCCTTCTGGGTGCGTCTGACCTACGCTGATACCCTTGTTTGGGGGTTTGCTGAGGTGTTGGTGCAGAGATTAGAACGGCCCCAACAGACTAGTTCTAATCTTTCTTATTACGACCCCTCTGACTATGAACAGCATTATACTTATTCCTTCCATGGTATGGCTTCTTTGTAGTACCAGAGGTGGCGCCTACTTGAATCTTCCCACTTCGAATACCACTCTCAACATGTTCTCCAGTCAATATGAGGTCAGTGAAGCCAGATGAAGAGCTACCCAGCAAGTGACTATAGAACGGACCAGTTAGTGTACTCATGAACATGTCCACCAATTCTCTGTCAGCTAAGGGAGGTTGAACTCTTCTAGCTAGATCTCTCCACTTTTGAGCATACTCTTTGAAACTTTCCTTCGATCCCATAGACATGCTTTGCAATTGCATGCGAGTTGGTGCAAGGTCAGCATTGTATTGATATTGCTTGTAGAAAGTCGCAACCATGTCCTCCGAAGTGCGAATGTTGGCACTCTCCAACTGATAGTACCATTTCAGTTGAGTCCCAGACAAACTCTCTTGGAAGAAATGAATCCACAGTCTCTTGTCTTTGGTATGAGGTTGGATCTTCCTCACATATGATCTCAGATGCATCTTAGGACAAGAAACTCCATCATATTTAGCAAAAGTTGGAGTCTTGAACTTTGGAGGGGTAACGACTCCAGGGATGAGCCCTAGTTCCTCAAAATCCTGCCCAGGTACCTTCTAGATTTCCATAGCCTTCATACGTTCCTCTAGTTGCCTGTACTTCTCTTCAGGATATTCTTCCTCATGGTAATAGTCCTCTTCATCATCCTGATCATCGGAGCCTATGTTGCTCTTGGCGTCAGTCTTGATGCTGTCATTGTCTTCATGTTCATTGTTTTCGGGAATTTCAGCTTCTTTGACCTTTTTGAGAGGGCCCTTGAATCTTCTCCCCATGTTGAGAATACTTACCGGCTTTCTGGTCTTCTTTTCCTTCTTAGTTAGAAGGGATTTCAGCTCATCTTGCCCCTTGGACAAATTCAGGATCAAAGCTTGGAACTCAACATTCTGAGCTTGGAGGTTCTTGACGGATTGTTCGAGATCCATTTCCTTACAGAAATAAACAGAGGAAAGATGAGAGACCTGTTTAAAAAAACCTGTGATGCAATGTTTATGAATGGTATGCGTATGCGTATGCAATGTTTTCAAGGACCTTGAAATTTAAATTTGTTTAAACAAAAGAAAAGAAACAACTTTTATTAGTAATAATTAAACTGCAATTATTGTTCTTTGCCATTTTTAGGCTTACAAAGGAAAGAATAAAAAAAACAACTAAATAATAATAATAAAATAAACTTCTTCAAGTTTCCCATGGACGCTTTCTCTTTGACCCAAGGAAGTTGTGGACCCTTTGCTCTGCATGAAGTTGCTTTGTAAGCTCTAACACTTGCTTCTCTTTAGCACGGAATTGGGCCTCAAAAGTATCTCTTTCTTCCTTCAACTGAATCCAGGACCTTTGTAGTTCTTCTAAATCCGTAGGCATGTCGGGATGAAGAATAATCCGAGGAACATCTCCTTCGAATTCAGGCTCAATAATCACAGGTCTAACGGCAGGATATGGCATAATAAAACTCTGGGCATGGGTGCGCACCCATTTAAGGTAAGGCTCGGGGGGAATATAATTTCTCTGTCCCAACTCCTTGTTGTCATACTTGTACACTTTATCCCATGCTCGTATGAACCTTTGTCGATAATTCTGAGGATCGTCTTTGTAATCAAACACATAACCCTTGATAATCATATCATGAGGACCATCTCTTCGAGCATACCCAAACTAACGTAGAGCTAAAGATGGATTGTAAGTAATACCTCCCCTAATGCCAAGGAGTGGCACATTAGGGAATTCACCACAACGGTCAATGATAGTAAAATCCTGGTTAGATTGAGTACACCAATGAATATCAGAATGAGAGAGTGACATCATCCTTTGTGACCATTGCATCCTTTGTTCATTCCTTAATACTGATTTGGGAAGGTGCGAAATAAACCACCTGGAAAGTAAAGGTATGCAGCACATGAGAGTTCCTCACTTCTTGCTGGTACGAGTGTGAAGCGAATGTAAGATATCTCCGAGCAAGGTAGGTACCGGGTTGCGAGTTAGAAATATCTTGATAGCATGCACATCTCTGAACTGTTCAAGATTAGGGAATAGTACCAAACCATAGATCAATAAAGCTAACACGTCTTCAAAAGCTTGATAACTCATGGCTTTTAGGAATGATCGAGCCTTCTTCAATAGGAACTTGGCGAGAAAGCCTTTGACTCCACTCTTTGTTTCCCAATTAGACACAACTTCTTATTTTCCTATATGTAGCGCGCTTGCCATGACTTCAGGTTTTGGAACATCCTCCAAACCTGTGAAGGGCATCTGATCTCGGATGGGTAAGCAAAGTAACTCGGAGAATTCCTCTAAGGTAGGCACTAACTAATAATCGGGAAAAGTGAAGCAGTGGTGCATAGGATCGAAGAACTGGAATAAGACCCTCATAATATCTTCTTCAAAATCTGAGGAGACAAATCTGAGTAGGCAACAATGTCTTTCAGTGAATTGAGAATTTCCGGGGACCTTTGAGACTAATTCTTTAAGCTCGGGAGGTACGCCCACAAAGTTGATTTTGATGAACTTCCTAGTAATCTCACGGTGGAGACTATGCCGATAAGGATTGAGGATCGCGAGACAAAGACGCTTAGAGGCAAGGAGATTGCTTTGGTGAAGGTGGTTTGGTAGGGAACTACCGGTGAGAGTTTGACATGGGAGTTGGAGAGCAAGATTCGTGAGTCGTATCCTGAGATGTTTGCTTGAGGTAATTTTCGAGGACGAAAATATTCTAAGTGGGGGAGAGTTGTAACACGCGTATTTATTATTTCATATTTTATTTTATTATTTGTGAATTATATGGATTAAGTGTGTTTATATGTGCTTATGTGGCTTTATGTTATTTATTGAGTTTTACTAGTAAATGACATAAGTTGGTGATTAGACTAGTTATTGGGCCTATGATTGGATTAGCATTAGAGAGGTGTTAATTAGGGCCCATTAGCAATTAGAAGATAGTAAGGGTTTAACAAAACAAGGGTTTTAGAGGAAATAGAATTAGAAGCTCATTTGGGAA
Source organism: Vicia villosa (assembly GCF_029867415.1). Classification (NCBI taxonomy): domain Eukaryota; kingdom Viridiplantae; phylum Streptophyta; class Magnoliopsida; order Fabales; family Fabaceae; genus Vicia; species Vicia villosa. The sequence goes on from NW_026705038.1 coordinate 729,073, forward strand.
TTTTGTGAAAGAAGAGAAGAGAGAAAAGAAGAAGAGAAAGAGAGGTTGAAGATTAGAGTTGGCTTCAATCCATATCCTAAGGTAAGGGTGGGGTTCTTTCATGATAAAGGGATGTATGATGATGTTTAGGGTGGGGTTTTGATTATGTGTTGTATCCATGGAATTGTGTGTAGAATTTTAGGGTTTATGATGAAAATGCATGAATCTTTGATTGGAAATGTGTTTTAATTGATGTTTGATGGTAGATGATGATAGATTTCATGATTATATGTGTTTAATTGCTGTTTAAATGTATTTTGGGTGATGGATGAATGATTACGCAGATCTGTCATTGCTGTGATTTTTCTGCATAATCGCACGTCCGCTAAGCGGACGCGAGGCAGCTAAGCGGATGTTGTTTGTTTTTGAAAATTAAAGATGGCTCGCTAAGCAGAGCCAGTCTGCTAAGCGGAGCCTGGTTTGCATTTCGCTACTGTTTTTGGTCGCTTGAAGTGGGGTTATTGAAATTGTATTTCCATAAGCGTGCTTGAAGGTCACTGAGCGGACCTTGCTGTGCAAAACTTGTTCAAACTTTGACATGATGTATCTTTTGAACCATAACTTGTTTTTAATTGTTGTTTGAACCTCCGTGAAGCTCTAATCAATGTCTATCTACTGTATATGACTTGAAAACCTTTGGAAACCGTTTATAGAGTTTTTCTTGAATGATATGTTGCTAAATTGATGATGTTTGGAGAAGTTGAACATGGAATAAGTGGAACATCGTAAGAATGTGTTTGACATGCAATGAATTACTATGAAATGTAATGATGTTGATGTTGTGTATGTTGTTCTAGTTGATTAAGTTGTTCAAGTTTATTAAGTTGCTCAAGTTGATTATGTTGTGCAAGTTAGTTATGTGGATTTATGTTGTTTAAGTTGTACTTGTGGATGTGCATTCATTGAGTCGCATCCATGGCATTGTTTGAGTTGGCCTAAATGGCAATTGTTTAAGTTGGCCTATATGGAAATGTTTAAGTTGGCCCAATGGCGAATGATTAAGTTGGGAGTTTTACTCCAAATGGTACCACATGCATAGCATAACATAAAGTCGCATATTGAGTTGCATTTGATTAGTTGTGATTGAGGTATGAATGTTGTGGTGTGTTGATGTTTTAGTTGTGAAATCGATTATGTTGTTGAGAATGACTAATAATGTTGCGATTGTGATGAAAGATGTTGCAAGTTGTGTAAGTTGAGAAGTGGTGGCCAATGTATGATCTTTTCTCTTGCTTTGAATATTATCATATGTTTCTTTATAATGAATGATATCTCACCCCTTCTGTTTGAATATTACCCTTTGTTGGTAACGTGCAAGTAACGACGTGGAGTAGCCGTTTACCTTTTAGCTCGTGTCGGTCTGTCTATGCTCTGATACGTAGCACTCGGGGGACGTCTAGCTTGTTGTGACTATGTCATGTTGTCTTGTCGTTTTTGTTATTATATTTGGATATGGTTATCTCTCATTGGATTATGTTGTTATGTCTTGTAGAGATATTTTGAATTTTTAGTTACCCGTGTTTGGCACGTATGACCTGGATATTGTTGTTGATGTTGTTCCGCTGTGATATTATGACTATTCGAGTATTGAGGTTTAATGGATGTGAGTTTCCTCCATTTTACTTGATATGTATGTATACATATGTGAGCATGTGTATGATTTGTTTTACGATGTAATTGTGACGCCTCAAATGTGATGTATGTTTTGAGACTTTTACACTCTGATTTTCCTTTATATTTACGGGGTAGATTTGGGGTGTTACACTCCAAATGCCATAATTGTGGACCATTAGTAGGGTAAATGATGTGTGAGTAAATGTTCTTGAAAGTGTCCTTCCTGCAATAGTCAGACACATATAGTTAGACACACATATTAAGATACACATATATTAAGACAGATATGCTAAAATTTACCTATAATATTCAGATACATAGTCTTCAGGTTTTTTCTTGTTTTGCCAAATACATGTGACAGAAGGGCTACAAGGGATTCCAGTTAAATCCCATTTCCTACATGCACAAGTCTCTTGTTTGAGGTTAACAACATATGTATCAATTCCATTAGTCACACCATATATGGCCATGTCATCATCACCATGCCATGTAGGAGTCCAATGTGCTGCATTCCTCTTGTTTTTTTGAAGCACCAATTGTATTATAAGACATATATCACCATTGTAGTTATTCATTAGCTCTTTCTGATTAGCTATCCTCTTAGTAAGATAATGCTTAATCCCTTCCAAAAGAGTGATTATTGGCTTATCCCTGTATTCTAGAATAGCCCTATTGAAAGCCTCACACATGTTGTTTACCTGGAGGTCACATTTGGAATAGGTTTTGAAGTGAAACCGACTCTAGTAAGTTGAAGGGACATCCACCATTTCCTTCCATGCATATTATTTCATGCCCTTCATCTTTAACACTGCCCTTTCCTGAGATGGTACAGTTGTAGCTCGTGCTGTAACATCCCAAAATTTCTTATTTAATTAATTTAATTAAGTTTTAAATTAATTAATTTGAATTAGCATTTTATTGGAATTATGTTGGGAGAAATAATAAAATGTAGTGTTGGGCCATTGGTGGAGTTAGTAATGTGGGGGTGTTAGTGCGAAGGAGCCCATTACTAAATTATGTTATGTTTTCATAAAACAAGAAAATAAGAGGAAATTGAGAAATAGAGGAGGTAAACCTAAGAGGGAGAGAAGAAGAACTCATGGGCAAAAGCTATTTTCACAACCCTTTGGCAGCCTTCACAAAATGGGTCATAACTTTCTGCTCGTAACTCCAAATCAGGTAATTCTCGAAGATTCGGATTCTACACAAAATTTCCTTCGATTTGATATATTAATTCGTGTCAGGGAGTTTCTCGATGAAGGAGATAAGCGAGTTTGAAGATTGGGAATTCTTGCTGAAAATGAAGAAAAAGGGCTTACGGGTTTGATGGAGAAGGGGAAAAGTCCAGATTCTTGGCTAAGATAAGGGGGGACTCTTCCGATTAACATCTATTATCGGGTTATGGATAATAGGACTGATATAGATATATTATTTCGTATCGATTGAGTCATATGATAGAGTTAGGGATTTGAGTCAATTTGGATGATGATTGATCATTTGGCTAGAATCCATGATGAATGTGTTGTTGAGGCATGAAATGACATGGAATAATTGTGAATTGATTCTGTTTTTTTTGTGTATGGTCAAAATGATTCGATTTGGGTTGTGTTGGATGGAAATAAGTTGCTGTCAAAAGTGCTTTTTTGCTGTTACAGGTGATGTAACCGGTTACGGTCGGGCTTGTAACCGGTTACGGCTGTGAAAAAAGGGGTTTTTGGGCTGGTTACGAGTTCGTAACCGGTTACGGTGTTGTTCGTAACCGGTTACGGCTGAAACTGTTTTTGAAAATTATTTTCGTAACCCGTTACGGCTGAAACTGTTTTTGAAAAATTGTTCTTCGTAACCCGTTACGCTTTTTCTGTAACCCGATATGGCTGAAGGTTTTTAAAAAAATGAATCATTTTAGAAAACTCATAACTTTTGAACCGTTGGTCCGTTTTGTGTGCCGTTTCGAGCAGGATGAAGCTTATGAGGTATTCTTTATGTTAGGATGATGAAATGATTAGTAGCTTGAGATTATTTCACTACTTTGCTTGTTTTGATGAATGTTGTGTTGTGGACATATATGATGAGATGTAACGACACAAGCTATGTTTAAGACATTATTATGTGATGATTTGTTTGTTGATATGGTGAAGCTTATGAGATAGTTTCGTGATGATGTGAATATCTTGTCTGTTGGATGGATGATGTATTATTGAAATATGTGATGAAATGTGACAATATAAGATGTCGTTTGAAAAACATTATGATGTGATGATTTGTTGAGAATTGTATGATGATGATTGCTTTGTTTGGAATGATGTGGATACATGTATGTTCTTTCTTATTAATGATGATGATTGATGTGGACACATGTATGTTCTTTAATGATGATAATGATGATTGATTGTATTTGAATGATGCTAATGTATATAAACATACTTTGATGATGATGATGATGATGTTGATAATGATGAAGATGATGAAATGAGTATTTGAAGATGTTACTCATTAGACTTGACGATGGTATAAGTATGTTCATGGATGTTTGCATTCATTCATATTCATTGATGATGTTGTATCCATGATGATGTGTTGGATCAGTAAAGGGCATGATTCCCATTGTGTGGAATCTGTGCTGGCAGGACCGTATCTTGATGATGTTGGATCGGTCATGGGTTATTCCCATTTGATGATGTTGGTACCACATGCATAGTGTCAGTTGCATCCATATGCATGACTTTTATAACATGATTGGATGTATTCCAGTGTTATAAATATTGATGATGTGTTGGTTGATTATTTTGTGATGATGAAACTTGTCTGAATGTCTGTTTATGAAACAATTGGGTGAATGATGTAATTATGATGTGTTATTATTTATGATTCAATAACATTTGTTAATTTGAATGAGACTCACCCTTACTGTCGACATTTTCAGATTGGCGAGTAGCGGCTTTTGGCTTTGGTGAGGATAGCTCATAGGCCAGTTTGTTTAAGTATAGCGTCGGTGTCATGCTCTGATATTGTAACACTGGGGAACGCTAGTTTAGAGTTTATGATGATACTCTATTTTGTTGTTATTGGAGTAATTTTGTGAGATATTGCATAGATGATGTTATGGTTATCCGTTGGTTAATGTTCCGCTGTGTAGAAACATGATTTTGTTAAATTGATGATTCGTTCCTAAGTGAAGCATGACAATTGATTTATGATAAATTGTTTAAATTGAATTGTGGCACCCTTGTTTACATGTTTTACTCTGAATTATTTTATTAATTTCTGCAGGGTTTCGAAGGGTGTTACACGTGCTGCACTCCACATAACCTCTTTGACTTCAAGACCAGGATTTTTCTTCTTCCAATTCCCATATAGATGCTTCACACATAGGCGTTGCTCAACATGAGCACTCACACTTTGAATTGCTGGTACTAATCCCTGTCATATAATCAAAACAATCAATACAGCTTTTGTTTGTACTAATCTCAAGATGAATATTTACATGATAAATAATTACAAGTTACAAGGTACCTTTTATTGGTCTAAGATAAAAACATGGGCTCTTTGGTTTATAGCTTCCAAGTCTTCCAATAGAAGTTTGGTGAACCAATACTAAGATTCCTTTGTCTCAGCCTCCACAACAGCATATGTAATAGGCAGAATCTTGTTATTTCCATCTCTCCCAACTACTGCCATCAACTGTCCTCCAAAATCACCTTTCAAAAAACAAGCATCCAGCCCTATTAATGGCCTCCAGAATTTTGCAAAGCCATACTTGCAAGCCTCTAGACATACATAGATTCTTTCAAAGACAGGGCCTTCACTTGAGTCAGCACACCTGATCACAACAGTACTATTAGGGTTGGATTTCAATAATTCTTGGGCATATCTCCTCAAATGGTTAAATTGTTCCATACCATCCCCTTGTAACATATCCATAGCCCTCCTTTTAGCTCTATAAGCCTGATCATGTGACAAATTCACTCCCCATCTTTTAAGAGATTGGGCAATCAATCCTGCTGGCTTCATGTTAGGGTTGTGTCTTAGAATGTGACCAAACTTCTTAGCAAACCATGTAGTCTTTGCTTGCCTATTATATGGAGTTATAGCACAATTGTGTTCATCAATTAAACTAACCACTTGCCAATATTGATTCCCTACCCTCTTACTAACTCTCATGTGAAAACTGCATCCTTCCATACATTTAATCACCATTCTCTTTGCCTCATTTTTCTTTATTATAACATTTTTGTTGTTCTCCATACCATAGTCCTTTACAGCATCCCTCTCCATTTCTTTCTTACTAAACACCATACCAAGCTCAAACTTTAAGGACTCGCCACTTTTATAAGAAGGAAACTTCTCATGTTCCTCATCATTACCACTCTCATTAGGTGTATGCAGCACATCCGAATCACCATCCTCATCAGAGTGTCTAGCCTTATCACGATCCTCATCACAATGCATGACACAATGCATGACAGTTGTCAATCCAAATCCACATTTTGTTCCACATGATCACTGCATTCTAATTCCTCATCAGAAAAACTACATAACTCACTATCAGCCACATAGTTTTCATCTTCATAATCGTCATCTTCTATTCCAACATCAACATGTTCAGTCTCAACATCTTCCCTGTCAGCTTCATTCCCATCTATATCATCCATATCATTATCACTTGCAACTACATTCTCAGCCATATTATTATCATTTGCAACTTCAACATCAATATCAACCTCATCCTCAACATAATTTGGACCACGATCCTCATCATAATCATGTATTATGTCTGACTCATCTATCACTTCTACTGTGTGCTCAACATAAACATCCACCAAGTTAAATCCTTTTAAATCCTCAACTAACTTAAGAATATCACCATCACAGTTAAGGGGTCTCAGACCACGGCTAAAGCTATACTTGGGGTTCCAATACCACATGCGTTTATATCCCTCTTTTATTACCAATTTTTCAAACTGCATATATGACATGTAATCAGTATCCCAAAACCAATCCATTTCATACACTAATCCATCCACATACCATTTAATAGGATGCTCTACTAACTTTCTCATATGATGAATTCTCAGCTTAATGCATTGACTCTGAGATGGTCTGAATGACAATATTTACAATCAGCATATTGTCTAAAACAACCAGATAACAAGATAAAACTGCACGAGAAGAAAAGAAATGGGAATCGTGATATACCTCAAACAAAATCTGACATATTCTTTATTCTTCGATGAAAGAGGAATGGGAGGAATGTCGCCACTGTTGTTACTGGTCCTTGCGTTTGAACTTTGTGTCATGTTTAGTGTTTATGGGTTCTTCGAAGAACCAATGTTTATGGTTGAGTTGTTAGGTTGAGAGACTTATGGGTTTGAGAGATAAGAGAGGAATTAGGGTTTGAGAGATAAAAGATGATTAAATCACGTTTTCAAAAATTATGTTTTTGAAATAATGAATTTTCAAAAAATATATTTTAATTAAAAATAAGAACATAAAATATCTATATTACGTGGCACAAAGGTCATTGTTCCATGTCATCATTAAAACATGTCACATATGCAATTTTGGTGGGGGACTCAAAAATTGCCAGAAGTAAGTAAGTGTGGGGACTAAAAGGCTGAATTTTGTAAAAGGGGGTTTAAAAGTTCAAAATAATATAAATAGGAGAGTCAAAACTGCATTTAAGTTTATTATTTATAAAGATAATTTTTTATTAATTAATAAATAATAAAAATATTAGTTAATGGAGTAATAGAAAGTGAGTGAATAAATGGGTGAGCGGGGTTGTTGAGAAGTTATAATATATTTATTTGATTAATTAATTGAAAACATGTGTTTAATATGCTAAATGACATTTTTATAAAAAAAAAAATTGCAAATGTGTTAGTGGATAGTAGATATTAGTGGGCAGTTATAAAAAATAATTTATTGAAAATGATGTTGTAGTTTAATAGCTTATATATACTGCATAATAGAGAAAAAATGTGGCATTGAATTGAATGTAGTGGGAGAGATTGTGAGTGAAAAAATGTGGCATTGAATGTAGTGGAAGAGATTGTGAGAAAAAATAATTTATTGAAAATGATGTTGTAGTTTAATGGAGTTAGTGGGTTAAGAAAAAATTAAATAAAATGTTAGAAGTTAGTGGGATAAAATTAGTTTCTTTAATAAATAGTTAAAATTATTACATAATTATAAAATTAAAATATATTAAATATAGGAAATATAAAATTAGTTTATTTAATAAATAGTTAAAATTATTACATAATTATACAATCAAAATATATTAAATATAGAAAATTACTAAAAAAAAAAAGGTTATATTATTAAATAATTAAAAAAAGTTTGAGAAAACTGTTTCAAAACTAGTGCAACTTAATGGAGTTAGTGGGTTAGGAAAAAATTAAATAAAAAGTTAGAAGTTAGTGGGATAAAATTAGTTTCTTTAATAAATAGTTAAAATTATTACATAATTATAAAATTAAAATATATTAAATATAGGAAATATAAAATTAGTTTATTTAATAAATAGTTAAAATTATTACATAATTATAAAATTTAAATATATTAAATATAGGAAATTACTAAAAAAAAGGTTATATTATTTTAAATAATTAAAAAAAGTTTTTAAAAGTTAAATGGAAAAGGTTAGTTAATGGAAGAAAATATATTAAATTAATTATAAAAATATGAAATTACAAAATTATATGAAAATATAAAATTATAAAATTACCCTCAATTTTGGCAGCAAAATTATGAAATGACTTAACAACTTGTAATAAAATTTTAAGAGAAAAGGGGATGTGCACTGACAGTGTAAATTATTTTTACTGTCAACCAATGACAACCATGTATCTTACTAAGTCAGCTTTTAAATTTTAAAATACTGAAATGATTTGGCACTTTAAAATAATCTGATTGGATGTCTGTGTAATACTTCTTTACACTGTGCACTATCATTAAACTCAAATTTTAATATATTAAAAATAATTAGGAATCTGTCTGCATCCAAGCCAGCTGCTAGCATCATCTCTTCGAAATTAGGGAGATGTTTTAAATGAATAACATGTGACATTTTCTCCTTTATTTAAAATTACTACAAAATAAAATAATATTGAATCTTAGCGCGCCATCTTTCTAACTAAAATTTAAACTTAGTTATATTTTTTAGGGTTAAATACATTTTTAGTCCCTATAAATACGCGACCCTATATTTTTAGTCCCTATAAAAATTTTCTTCAATGAATGGTCATTATAAAATAATTATGCACCTAGTTTCAGTCCCTACTGTCAAACCAATGTGTATTTTAGAATGATTATTTTGCAGACATGTTCTTAATGTTTTAAAAAGTTCCTGGAAAAAAAAGAAACTCAAAATTTAATTTTTAAGTTGAGATTTTCATTACTTTTATCATTATTTTTTGAAATTTGAAAAATTCATATTTAATTCTTCTCGTTTTAAAAAATTCTAAAACTTGATAAATAAATATTTTACAGTATTCTAAACATATATAAAGAAAAATTATTCAAAAATTTAAAAATTAAAGGATAATCAAACAGTTTTTAAAATTTTAGAAAATAGTATGGACTGAAATTGCATGCATAAAAATTTTAGAAGGACCATTCATTGAAGAAAAATTTTATAGGAACTAAAAATGCAGGATCGCATATTTATAGGGACTAAAAACATATTTAACCCTATTTTTTATCTCATATTGTTACACTCATAAAATCGATCCCAAATTTTAAAATTATTTTATTTTGAACTTTTCATTTTATACTTATAAAAAACAATATAAAATATTTAAAATTATGTGATTTAGATATTAACATCATTTCAACCAAAGTTTTTATAGGGCTATTGACTAGCATCTTTTTTCAGGTCTTCGTGCGTGGGCTCTTCGAATGTTGTGGTCTCTCATCTTTAGTATGTGGATGACACGCTAATTCTGGCATATGTCTCCATTGAAAATTTTTGGTCCATCAAGGCTATCCTCCGAGCGTTTGAATTAGCTTCAGGCTTGCGGGTGAATTTTCCGAAGAATAGTCTCATTGGAATGAGCTCTGATCCTGCTTTTCTTGATCTAGCTTATGACTTTCTTCATTGTCAAAAAGGTTCCCTCCTGTTTAAGTATCTTGTTCTTCCGATGGGGGCGAATCCTCGTTTGTCCTCCACATGGGAACCTCTAGTTAGTCTCATCACTAGGAGGCTTCATTCGTGGAGGCACAAATATGTATCCCTAGGAGGGCGGGTGGTTCTTCCTAATTTTATTTTTAATGTTATTCCTATCTTACACTTGTATTTTTTAAAGATGCATGTTAAGGTTTGGAAGAAGATTGTGAAAATTCAAAGGATGTTTTTGTGGGGTGATGTGAAAAGGGGGTCAAAGTATAGCGGAAAAATATGAGATCAAAGTCATTGGATTGACTTGACTCTTTATTTCAGTGAAAGTCGTCAACACGCTTTATTGTTTCCAAAGTAAATGGGAAAAGAGCTAAATAAACCCAAAAAAGAAGTTTTTGAAACAAAAACAACAAAAAAAGAGATCTTAGGTACGGGTGTTGATTATACAAAGGGAAGGTTTTAAGCATCCCTCATATCTGTGGTACTCCACAGGAACCTTTTTGAAAATTTGTGTTTAAAAGATGTTGTGTGTAAAAGAAAAGGTTTTGTTTGTTTTTTTAAAATAAGCTCGGCAAGACATTACATCTTGTGCCTAAATACCTCCTCGGTACAATGGAGAAGTCAGAGCTAATGTAGTTCCGCTTAAAAGGGAAGATGGTTTTTAAAAGGAATATACACTTTATCATCATAGGAGTGAATACTCAGCCATTGATCTTAAACATGAGAATAGATGGATCCTTTGCATCACAAATGAGAGAAGGGCTCCAACTTGGATAAAATCAACAAGTATGCCACTAGCTCTCTCAAGTGGAAAAGGTTCCATCATATCAATCAATATCAAGATCGTGGGCTACCACAACTCACCACAACAATTAATCGTGTCTAAACTTTGAAAGAAACTCCAACAAGGACAAAAGATATTTTTAAAGAAAGATTTTTAAAAGAGTTTGCAAACATAAGAAGGTTTTGGAAAAAGGGAGAAGATTTTGAAAATCTAAGAAGGGGGAAGAAGATGAAGGGACTATCCTAGAGCATAAAGTAAAAGCTAAGGAAAAGAACAATATAACTAAATAAGAAGCCAACACTTGACATTAAGAGTCAATGTAGATTTCTCATCCTATCGACTACCAGTACTAAACCAACATAATACCAATTGGGGATCCAGATGAACTTGATTATCTTTAACACAACTTGCACCAATCCTTTAGAATGCATCTGTTTACGGTGATTTTCGGTAAACAACCGCTAGTCCTCCAAACTATGAATATACTTTGGTTACTCGCAGAATCGACTAGATTGATCCTAGGACATGTGTCGAAAAGTTATCTTTTATGATGATTGGATTCATACTTTCTGAGTTTTAGTTTTTAACGAAATGATCCTAATTTATGACTGATTATAAAGTAAAACTAGATACAATGCAACGGAAGAAATTGCAAAGAGTAAATCGAAATGACTAAAAAATAAATATAAGTGGCTTCGACAGAAATATAAAAGAATTAAACTGCAAACGTGAAGGATTCGACAAGAAAGTAAAGGAATTTAAAAGACTTTGTACTTTTAAAAGAAAGACGAATATTGAAAAGGTAATGGTGTTACACGTACATTTCTCAGCGAAAACTCTTTCTCTAACACTTGGTACTTGAGTGATTTGTGAGTAATTTGTACAAAATGAACACCCCTGGATCCTACCACTAAGACCCTTATTTATTCTAATTCGACCCTAAGAGTCCTACTCTAACGAAATGCCACGATGCTCGCTTGCATGCGCTTCGAATTCCTGGGGCTCCACATGTCCTCCTCGATTCAAATGAAACTCTTTGAATTTCAAATCTTCCCGCTCGAACACCCTTCGACACGCATCAACATGTCTTTTATGAAAATACATCAAAATATCCTAAGTCTTTTCAGCCCTTAGGCTTTGAAGGCAACCTATTCACATCCAGCTTCGATTTAGGAAACCCTCATGATATATAACAATCTTAAAAAATAGCCATTCAGAAGCCATTCTTTCTTCGAGACGTACATCTTCGAAGAACATAAATATTAGTCAAAATTTCCAGCTAACAAATTGCCCCCAATAAATGCCTGTTTCGAAAGACAAATAGAAATGGACATTTCTTGATACTTTGAAATTTCAACTTCTCAAAACCTTTGAGTTCCAAGATTGTGAATAACGTCATAATCATTTATGACCTTTATTTCAAAACGTCTTGTCATTTTCAAAAACGTCTCTTCAGAATGTGCATTCCCACGTCTCAACAATACTTATGATCATTGCTCCTAGGTACTAGGAGTAAGGCTAACAACCGTTGGACCGTCAGACAGATAAATCAGCTGCTGGCGTGTGCCCCATTAACTCAATTAACCAAATAAAATAGAAAATTAAAGGGTTTTTCTTAAACCTTTAAATAAAGGGTTTCACCGTTTACAATACCTTCTTTTCTTCTCACAATCACTTTCTCCATTAGCATCTTCAAACGCAGAATCAAAAACCCTTTTTTACTAAATCTTCATCTTCTAAAGAACTTCATCCATGGCTTCATCAATCGATCAAAACCAAACAATGCAAACTGTGGACGCCTCTCAACCTGTTCAGCAGCTTCAACGTCCTTCACAAGTGGGGAATCAACAATACATCCCAGAACCACATCTGGAGGAAACTCGCGCCATTTACGCTTCTCAGGTAATTATCCATTTCACGATTTCTCGAAAAACTCATGCTTTCATGGGTCCTTTACCTGGTCGTGACACTCATCTTCAAAATAAATTCTTTCCTGCTTACTATAAGACTAGGCCTCTAGTTAGTAGAAATAAGATAGATGATGAGGGCAAGCCACTCCTTGTTGAAAACACTACCGCTGAAGGTTCTTCGACTAACACTTCTGTAGTCCAAGAAGCCATTAGGTTAGAATATATGACCAATATCCTTAGGGTCTTTAGGGAAATTCCCTTAGCAAAAGATCCTGACCTATATTATGCTTGGTTGGCTAAAGTTGAAACCAAAAAAGCTTCATTTTGGAAAGAATTAGGGATTTATGATTTAATCCAGTTATCGAAAACTGGTTTAGAATACAACCAAACCATGTTGGTAGCATCCATGTATTTCTGGGATGCTTCACACTACACCGTTTCAACTCACACTTGGGCATGATGCAGTGTTACCAGTCAAAATCTATTTACATTCAATCAGAATTCAGAAACAAGAAGAGATTCCCCCAAACATATACTGGGAAATGATGATGAATGAGCTGGTGGATCTAGACGAATAAAGGTTGCGGGCATTAGAGATGATAAGGAGACAAAAGGAAAGAGTAGCAAGAGCATATAACAAAAAGGTGAAAGATAAAACGTTTGTTATAAATGACTTAGTTTGGAAAGTTATTTTACCCATGGATCGAAAGAATCAAGCCTTAGGTAAATGGTCCCCACATTGGGAAGGCCCTTTTCGAATTTTAAAAGTATTTTCAAATAATTCTTATGAAATAGAAGAATTAGCAGAGGATCGGAGGATCCTAAAATTAAATGGGAAATATTTGAAGAAATATAAACCATTTATGCATGAAGTCAATATTGCAAGAACGTAGTAAGTAAAAGACTAATATTATGGCTAAAATGGTGAATGTTTCGCCAAGATGGCTTTATCCTAAACAGAATTGTAATATAGAATGAAAATAAAAGGTTCAGAGATTTTCAAGTTGACATGTAGATCAGAATGAGAGGTATTCATTAATCAAAAAGTGTCTGATACAGTTAAGCCCATATTACATTGGGACATTACAAAAGATTATAAAAGAAAATCTACAAGTTGTCTTCAATTAACTCGAAGATGCAACTCCTCTAGGCTCAATGAAGGGCAACTTTCAGCCTCAAAGGCATCAAAAGACCTTGCTGCACGTAGTCTTGGTTGCTTCCTTGGCTGATGTTCGACAAGCCCAGAGTGCCTGATCTAAGGTTTTATGCCAATTTTTTGGTTTCTTTCCTACATGTTTCTTTATCAAACCTATTATCACTTTATTTGCTGCTTCGACTTGTCCATTTGCTTGAGCATAATAAGGTGTGGAGGTGAGTAATTTGAACCCCATTTCTTTTGCAAATTCCTGCATCTTTCGACCAGTGAATACTGATCCTTGATCTGTGGTTATGCTTTCTGGGATTCCAAATCTGTATATTATTTGTTTTTGAATAAAATCAATCACAGCTTCTTGGTCTACGTTGGCTAATGGTATTGCTTCAACCCATTTGGTAAAATAATCTATTCCTACCAAGATATATCTTTGGCCTTTCGATGAAGTAGGACGAATTTCCCCAATTAGATCCAATGCCCATCCTCTGAAGGGCCATGGCTTGATGATCGAACTTAATTCATTCGCAGGAGAATGTTGGATACTTGCATGTACCTGGCATTCTTGACAACCTTTGGCGAAATCTATACAATCTTTTAACATAGTGAGCCAATACATTCCATAACGAAACAACAAACATTTCATCTTATGCCCGGCTTAATGGGCTCCACACGCTCCACTATGTACGTTTGATAGTACTAAATAAGCTTTTGTTTCGCCGAGACATTTTAAGAAAATTCCCTCAGGAATTTTCTTGAACAATTCGTTCCCCATCAAAAAATATGACAAGGCTTTGTATTTCACCTTTCTCTCCGTATCAGTCGAAGGATCTTTCAAGTAATTAACAATCGGGCTTCTCCAATCTGTATTTTCCAGAGTGTCTATGTTCAGTACTTCGAACTCTTCCTCGTTGGCAAAGCCCAGTTGTGTATTTTCTAGGTCGGTTGGAGATAACCTGGTTGCCATTGCTTTTCCCCTAACTTGAATTAATTCTTCTAGCCTTTCCTTCGACACTTTATACCCCGAAGCTAGTTGTGCCAAGTCATTTGCTTCTTGATTCTTTATCCTGGGGACATGTTTTAAATCCACATATTCAAATTTTTTGAGCAGCCTATTCGTCATAACAAAGTACATGATCAAGTTCTCCTTTATACACTTGTATTCTTTCGTCAACTACTTTATTACCAATTCAGCATCTCCTTTAATTTCGACTCTGGTTGCCCCCAATTCCAACAAGGCTTCAAGTCCAGCAAGCAATGCTTCATATTCTGCTTCGTTGTTGGAGCATAGAGGGCCTTCGATTTTGTACTTGAGCTTTGTTGGAATTCCTTCAGGAGAAATTATGAGAACTCCAACTCCACTTCCCTCTTTGTGTGTTGAACCATCGAAGAATAACTTCCAAGGTTTTATTTCAACATACTGTTGAGGGTTTTCGACCACTGCGTGGTCTACAATAAAATCTGATACTATTTGTCCTTTCATTGCTTTAAGAGGGAAAAAGGTCAAAGAGTATTCAGTAAGGGATAAAGCCCATTTACCAATTCGACTATGCAATTTTGGTTTAGACAGCATATGTTTAATGACATCAAAATGAGACGAAACATAAACATAAACTGGATTTATATAATACTTAAGTTTTATACAAGAGAAATATAAACAAAGGCAGAGTTTTTCTATAGTAGTATACCTAGTCTCTGCATCATTAAGTACTCTACTTAAGTAGTAAATGGCTCTTTCGACGCCATTTTCATCCTCTTGAGCTAGCATGCTACCTATGGTAGTATCAGAGGCTGATATATATAGTCTCATATGTTTCTTCCCATTTAGAGGTGATAGGATGGATGGATGCATCAGATATTGCTTTATCTTATCGAAAGCTCCTTGATGTTCAGCACTCCATTCGAATCTTCCTTGCTTCAGACGGAGTAAGGGGAAAAAGGCTTGTGTTCACCCACTTAAGTTAGAGATGAATCTCCTTAGGAAATTTATCTTCCCTAATAGCGATTGTAACTCCTTCTTCGTGGACGGTTCTCTTGTTTCCATAATGGCCTTCGTTTTATTTTGATTAATTTCTATCCCTTTCTTATGGACCACAAAGCCCAAGAAATCTCCAGCCTGCACAAAGAAAGCACATTTAAGGGGGTTCATCTTCAGGCCATGTTTCCTCATTCTTTCGAATGATTGGCAAAGATGATTTAGATGACTGTCATCTGAAGCAGATTTTATGACAATGTCATCTATGTATACCTGCATAAAAGTTTCTATAAAATCATGAAATATAGAATTCATTGCTCTTCGATAAGTTGCCCCAGCATTTTTCAAACCAAAAGGCATAACTACTCATTCATAGGTGCCTATTGCCCCAGGACATTGAAAAGCTATTTTGGACACATCTTCTTCAGCAATGAAGATTTGGTTATATCCATAATACCCATCTAACATACTCAGATATTCAAAGCCTGCGGCTGAGTCTACTAACATTTTTGCCACAGGCATAGGGTATTCATCTTTAGGGGTTGCTGCATTCAAATTACGAAAATCTATACATACCCTTAAAGAACCATTCTTTTTAATAACAGGTACTATATTGAAAATCCATTTGACATACCTTGTGATCCTAATGAATTTACAACGAAGAAGCCTATCAACTTCTGCTTTGATCTTCGAGAGAATTTCTGGTGTGAATCTTCTTGGAGTTTGCTTGATGGGTTTATTTCCTTCTTTTATTGGAAATCTCAATTTGACCAACTCTCTCTCCAAACCAGGCATCTCGTCATAGTCCCAAGCGAAACAATAGTTATTCTCTTTTAGTAACGCGATGACCTTTGTTTTCAAGTCTGGGTCCAACTTTGTGCTGATATACGTGGCCCTCTTTAAACTTCCGTCTCCAAGATCTACTTCTTCGAGGGGATACTGAGCCAACATCTTCACACTTGGCTCCATTGGATCTTTTTCGAATCCCAAAGGTTCTTCATCATAAATGGCATCTAGTATTTGACTTGTTTGTTCACTTGAAACCTGTTCGTCTGAGATTTTCACGTCGGGGGTTTTGGAATAAAGTGCACCCTGGGCCTGGTACTTCTGATTCTTCTCTTATGGCTTCGATAGCCATGCTTGTCATTTCGGCCTCTAGAGCCGCTTTTCTTTTATTCTCGGCTATGTAAGCCGAAATCTTTTCGAAGAAGGATGACTCAGACATATTCAACATCTTCGTCCCAGCCAGTTGGTCGTGTTCCAGGTAATCCTTTGATATGCTCTATTTCTTCGGGATCTCCTATTATCTCTCTATTCCATTGAAACCCACTAGGGTGAAGGGATAAATAATACAAAGCATTCTTGTTCGGAGAATATATATCCTCTGCAGCATGGCATGGTCCTATGTTAGCCAGATTTTTGTCGAAGCTTGTTTTATTGACTTGGTTTACTTCAGACATGTAATAACTCTGGTCTCCTTCTATGTTCTCGACTATCCCGTCTTCTCTCCAGATAGTTAGTCTTTGGTGCATTGTTGAAGGCACAGCAGCCACTCTATGAATCCATTCTCTACCTAACAAAAGGTTATAATTTGCCTTTGCTGGTATTACCATGAACATGGTGGGTCTAGTAACTGAACCCACAGTAAGGTTCACTTGGATAACTCCTAAAGTGTGCCCCACTTTTTCTTCATAGTTGGATAGGACCATGTTATGGGGTTTTATATCTGTGTCGAACATCCCAATCCTCTTCAACATATATTGGGGCATTAAATTCACCGCTTCCCCACCATCATCGAGGACTTTGTTGATGCCCACATTTTCAATCTTGGCTCTTATGTAGAGAGGCTTCAGATGATTCCTCATTCCCTGATCAGGCCTTTCGAAGAAAGCACTTTGTTCTTCGACTGCACCGTTATTCAACACATAGTAACATACTGGCCTATGTTTCGCCATTTCCTCCTCGTCTGCCTCTCCATAGTCTTTGACCTCCGTCTCCTGATAATACTCATGAGGAAGGACTGACACTCTGTTGCAGTTGAGATTTATAGATGAGACCCCATCATAGTTGAAGTCGTCTGTCATCATGTCTTCTTCCTTTACTGGGCTGGATTGCGCCTTTTCATCAATCTTTTCCTTTTCTGAAACGAAAAACTTACGCCCAATAGGAGGTTTGTTTACTCCTACTGTCTACAGTGGAATTTTGTTGCTGCTGGATTCTCCAACTTCTTTCGACCTCGACTCTTTTTCAGCTTTCTTCACCCTTTGATGTCTCCTCCATTGAGACCTAGACATTGGATTCTTTCCCATATAGTTTTCGAGCCTGTACATCTCTCAATTGGAAGTCTGAAATTTCCTCCTGTATGTCATGGCTGTTCTTCCGCCCTAATAGAAGTTTCGCCACTTATTATTCCCTGCGCCAGCCTGAATCCATTTGTCAATGGGCACTTCTGCTGGGAGCTTAAATGTTACCCTTCGAGCCTTTGGGTGAGGGTGTCAGGTCTTTTCGATGCTCCTCGATTATCGAAAACATACATGCTGGGATTGATTCCTTGCATGTCCCAACCAGTGGAGAACGACACTCTTTCGAACATTTCTGCCACCTGGCCATCATAAACTGCCCCACATCTGGGACACATGATGATTTCAGATTTCTCCTTGTGACAGCGAACCAGAAAACTTAAGAGGCTTTCACCCGGCCTTGGGTAAACCTTCAACAACTGGTTCTCATGTCTCCAATGTCCTTGTGTCCTGATTCGCTGAGCCCTTTCATAGTTCTCTTGAACCCTTCGACTCATCATGATTGAGCATCTTTGACACATCAGCATTCGTCTAGCATTCTTCTCATGGCATCTCTAGAGATAATCCTTCGAAGTCTGATTTGCCTTTGGATTTCCATAGTTCCCTTTCTCCTTCTCCCTTATTAGACATTTTTCCACTTCTTCGATCTCATACAAGGGTTGTCCAACATTCACCATGTTGACTCCTGCTGGAGAAGCCTCCGAAATCCTTATTTTCTGGAGCTTTGCCCTAAGGTCCTCAGTAGCCTCACTTGTTTTCTCCGAAAGACCTTCAGTAGTCTTTGATTCGAACGAACCTCCAACTTGTATTGAAGATCACGCTGTTACTTAGGCTTTTAGTAGCCTGCTTTCCTATTGAAACTTTCTCCCACTCCTTGGGATCAGCCTCAGTCACGTCCACCATGTTGATATCAACAGGTTCAGCATAATTGGTGTCAGCGACATTGAAAGGATCAGCATCAACCTTCATGTTGTTTTTGCCCTTGTCAGCAAACTTCAAACGAACATCCTTGATAGCATTCTGAATCAGATCCCTGGAAAGAAAACATTGTGAGGTTTTATGGCCCAAGAATTCATGATATTTACAGAAACCTCTTTTCTTCCGTTGTTCTAACGGAGGAATCTTAGAATTAGGAGGTACTATCATATGGCCATCTTTTACTAATAGATCAAAAATTTCATCACACTTGGTGACGTCGAAAGTATATGTTTTCTTAGGGAATTTGTCATTTTTGTCTACTTCGACAGGGTTTTTTCCATTAGAAGGAGTGAGTAGTTTACAAGAATATGGGGGTGCCTCTTTTAATTCAGCCAAATCTATTTCGACCTCATCAAGACCATATGAGTCATTGAAAGCTTCAACCTCGACATCTTCAGCCTCAATATAGGCTACTCTCTCTTTCTTGTAATTTTTATTTGCTCTGGCCTTTTCAGCTTTCAATCGTTCGACTTGTCGAACTCTATCTGCCAACTGGGCCATATCTCTCAAATACTGGGTATCCAACTTCTTTCGAATTGAATAGTCTTGGCCACCTGCGGCCATTTCGACCAATTCATGTTCAGGTACCACTGTGAAACACCTTGATTTCAATAAACGGAACCTATTCAAATAATCATCTATAGGCTCTGTAAATTTCCTCTTAATGCTAGCCAACTCTTTCAAACTAATCTTGGTTCTTCCCATGTAAAACTTCTCATGGAACATTCTCTCTAGATGAGCCCAAGTATCTATGGAATTTGGAGGCAAGGTGGTGAACCAAGTAAATGCATTTTTTGTCAGTGAACTAGGGAAGTATTTGATTCTTAAATTTTCGCTATTTGCTAAATCACCTGCCTCAGTCAAATATTGGGCTATATATTCCAGAGTCGATTCACTAGTGTCCCCTGAAAATTTTGTAAATTTAGGCACTTTGGTACCTCTTGGTAGTTCTGTTTGCAGAATATAATCTGCCACAGGGGAGGTGTAATTGGGACGTCTAAGTCTAGTGTTAAGGCTGTTATTGGCCATAATTCTCTCAATTAGGGTTGTTAAGTTATTTTTCGTCGCCATGTTATCTTGCCTAACCTTGTTAATCACTTCGTCTACATTTTGCTCCCTATTAACCACAAATACCCTAGGTTGTTCTTTACGAATTTCCTGTTGAATAGCGTTAGTTCTCTGGGTTTGTTGTTCCAACCCTGCCCCCGGGATCCTTTCGCCAGGTCTTTGTCTAGGTGGTCGAACTTGTTCTATGATTGGTTCTTCCTCCTGGATTACAACCTAGTTGGTACTGCGTTGAGTAGAAGTTTGAGGGGCTCCTAGGAAATTTGCTATACGCCTCATTTGTGTAGACAATTGTTGGTATGTTTGGACATTATCTTGGTTAGTCCTATTAAGATTTGTTATTAAGGGAGAAAAAATTGAGCCCATTTCTCGAGAAAGTACACCAACCATATCATGGTTGCTTGCATCCATTTCTTGCCTAAATGCCGCTTGATTGTTGGTAGTCAGTGTAGGTATTTGGCCCGACGGGCCTTATTTTGTTCACTTTAACCAATCGAACTTGCATTTAGAAAAAAAGTCGCCGTAACGGGTTGTGTGTACGTAGGTGCGCCACCCTGAAAACCTATCATATAGGATGATGGCATTCCATAAGGTTGTTGGTTCCAAGGTCTATAACCTTCGAATCCTGTTGGTCTGGGGGTGAATGGTGGCACCTGACTTGTAAAATTTGTCGAAAACGGCGGGATTTCGGTTGTACTCGTAAAGGGAGGCGCCGTGGTCGAACTAAGTACTGATATCGTCCCTGTGGACATTGTCATCGACGTAGATTCGGGCATGGCCTGAGAGCTATTTACGGCCGCAGACCCTGTCGATGTAGGTATCGCCTGTGATTCTGGCGTGGAAGTTGAGACATTCGTTGCACTTGCACCAACTGTGCCT
Organism: Vicia villosa; assembly: GCF_029867415.1. Classification (NCBI taxonomy): domain Eukaryota; kingdom Viridiplantae; phylum Streptophyta; class Magnoliopsida; order Fabales; family Fabaceae; genus Vicia; species Vicia villosa. Next base: position 749,889 of record NW_026705038.1, read on the forward strand.
GACCCTTGTGGGGGGGATCTTGTGCTCCCCGTTCGCTGGTTGAATTAACCATTTTCTTTTTGTATTTACGTTTAGGAATTGGTTGTGAATTATTGGTAGATTTACCACTCCTAAGGTTCATACAAAGTTTTAATGTACTCTAAACCTATAAGACAAAACAAAAACACTTAAATGACAACTTTTGACAACGTCCCACTAGGCGTGCCAATTTATTTACTGTGATTTCCGGTAAACAACCGCTGGTCCTCCAAACTATGAATATACTTTGGTTACTCGCAGGATCGACTAGATTGATCCTAGGACATGTGTCGAAAAGTTAGCTTTTATGATGATTGGATTCATACTTTATGAATTTTTATTTTTAACGAAATAATCCTAATCAATGACTGGTTATAAAGTAAAACTAGATACAATGCAACGAAAGAAATTGCAAAGAGTAAATCGAAATGACTAAAAAATAAACATAAATGGCTTCGACAGAAATATAAAAGAATTAAACTGCAAACGTAAAGGATTCGACAAGAAAGTAAAGGAATTTAAAGACTTTGTACTTTTAAAAGAAAGACGAATATTGAAAAGGTAATGGTGTTACACGTACATTTCTCAGCGAAAACTCTTTCTCTAACACTTGGTACTTGAGTGATATGTAAGTAATTTGTACAAAATGAACACCCCTGGATCCTACCACTAAGACCCTTATTTATACTAATTCGACCCTAACGGTCCTACTCTAACGAAATGCCACGTTGCTCGCTTGCATGCTCTTCGAATTCCTAGGGCTCCACATGTCCTCCTCGATTCAAACGAAACTCTTTAAATTTCAAATCTTCCCTCTCGAACACCCTTCGACGCGCAACAATGTGTCTTTTATGAAAATATATCAAAATATCGTAAGTCTTTTCAGCCCTTAGGCTTCGAAGGCAACCTATTCACATCCAGCTTCGATTTAGGAAACCCTCGTGATATATAACAATCTTAAAAAATAGTGATTCAAAAGCCATTCTTTCTTCGAGACGTACATCTTCGAAGAACATAAATATTAGTCGAAATTTCCAGCTAACAGCATCATAAGCTCTTGACAAAAATCAGGAAGAGTAACGGCTGTGTACAGATGAATTCCTTATCACAATGCCTTGGAATTAACCATCAAGGACTTTCAAGGAAACACTTGCATACACAAAAAGAAAACAACCCAATGCCTTGGAGTAAACTCCAAGGAATTCCAGACAGAATAACAGCAAGATAACAAGGTCCAGAGGTATCAAGATAACAAGGATCCTAATGCTAAGTCCAAGAGGTCCAGATCTCCAAAGTGCTCAAGATAGTAACTAATAGTCCACAAAGAGCCTTAAGTATTTTTTATTGTTCAAGTTTATTATTAGTGTTTTAAGCATAACAATAAAGTATGGTCCAAATGGACAAAATAAAAATGGCGGAAACATAAACATACGTCCAATTGGACAAAGGGAAAATGGCATAAACATAGAGATGATGAATGATAACTGAGAAAATAAAAGTATAAAACGAAAAATAAAAAAAGGACAATATAATAAAAAGCATGAAAGTAAAGTTAATTGTTAGTTGTCAATTGTTAGTAAATGAAGATCAATGGTGAGTGAATGATGAACTCGGGTTTAAATTCAATGAAAGCTCATCAGAAGATTGATAGAATCAAAGAAACTACACGATAAGCTTTCAGAAGTCTTAAACCAACCACTTACAATCTCTCCCATTTTTTATCTTTTTCCGATTCGGGACAAGTAATGTAGCGCTATGTTAAGCAATCGCCAAGTAACTTATATAGAAGTCACTCTACAACGAGGTTGGTCAATAATGAATTGTGTGCTAATGCATGCGAGAGAAACGATATGTAGATCGTTTTCCGAAAGCCATGCCGCACGAAAAGAAAAGAGGTAACGGTCTCATCTTCATCAAGAACTCAAAAGAATTCCCATGATATCGAAGATTTTCATCAACCAAAATAAAAGAGAAGAAAAAGATGGAATCACATTAAAGGTTCCTTCCATCTTCAAGTTCAATCACTTAATATTGTGGATTAGGATTTTCATCCCATCAACATCCTAAGTCCATTGAATTTGAAGAGAAATTAGACCTCTAAACTTGCAATTCAAAGCAAACATCAAAAGAAGGGAGTAGGAGAAGAGGAAGTACCAAAAACAAGTTAAAAAAGCCAAAAAACAACATTCTGTCAGTGTAAAATCGATTTCATCCAGAGGGAAATCGATTTCACTGCTGCAGTTTTCAAAAAAAAAAAACAGGGCACGAACAGCCGGAAATCGATTTCATCCAGAGGGAAATCGATTTCCCCTGTGCATTTTTCAGAAGAAACAGCATCTAAAGGGAGAAAACTTATTTAAACATAAAACCAAACACCTTGTGATCTTGGATACAATAGTGCACGAAAATACCATCAAATCACCATCAAATAGCACCAAAGTAACACCATAGATGTAGCACACATAATCAATAAAGTATCACATCTTGAAGGATGGAAGTGGGTCTAGAAATTACCAATTGAAATCAACTTCTTCAAGAACAAACACCAACAAGCCTTGATCTACCAAGAATGGATGAAGAAAAAGTGTTTGGATAAAGGTTTAGCTCAAAGATTAGTAAGATTCAATTAGAATCTCACTAACTTTTTATGGAAGAAGAGCTTTGAGTGATTTGGGAAAGGTTGGGAAGAGAATTTGCAAGAGTGATTTTGGCTCTCAAAAGCTTCTAGAGAAATTCTTGCAAGGTGAGTTTGGCTATCAAAAGATTGTGAAATGAAGGAGAGGAGGCCTCTATTTATAGAATTGAAAGTGAGGGTAGTGGCAAATTGGTAATTGTCCCTTGGAGATTAATTTGAATTTAATTGGTAAGAAATGAGATTAAAATGAGGTTTATGAAGGAAATTAATTATGGTAATGATGTGGAATATGGATAATAATAAAAGAGTGATCTAAGAAATAATCAAGTGGTGCACATGTCATCAAATGAGGGTATATGATATGATTTAATCATGATGAGACATGGAATTATGAGATCAAGAATATTCTCCCAAAATGGTACCAAAGATCACTAAGCTTGAGACTTGTTCATTTTTTGCCAAACTTTCTGCATGAAATCGATTTACCTAAGAGGAAAATTGATTCCCTCTTGTTCAAAATGAGAATCTGGCGCAAAATGCACTGTGGAAATCGATTTCACCAGGAGGGAAATCGATTTACCCCTGTTCAAAGTGAGATCCTGGTGCAAAATGCAGTATGGGAATCGATTTACCCAAGAGGGAAATCGATTTCATCTGCCAGAAATGTTAAAAATGCCTTATTTAATGGATGTCTTGGCTTGGTACCTACAAAACACAAACATGCAAAAGAAACAACGCAATGTTTTTGGTATTTTGGTTAGTAACACATATATAAGCTATACAAACATTGGTGCTTGATGGTTCCCCTTAGAGATGAAGTGAGCATAACACCATAAACGAAGCTTTAAGGTGAAGCTATTGATTAATGATTGAGATGCAAGTGATGTATGATCTTAGGGTCAAAAATTAGGGTATGACAGATGCCCCTATTTAAGTTTATTCTATCCGGAGACACGAGGATTAGAAATCTTCATATCGACGCGATTGAAGAGACTTAAATATAAAACACACAATTTTTGAACCTAAGATATAATACAATGCTAATGAATGTATCAGACACGATTATGAAATATGGGGAAACCTAACATCACCGGGGAGAATAAAGAAATCCACCGAGGAAGGCAAATGTCTTGTGGGAAGAACTCCACTGGGGAAAACAAGACTATTCTGGGAAAAGATAATTTATTGGGGAAAATATTTCGCACCAGAAAGATTAAAGCATCATCTTTTACTAGAGATGAAAGAATACACCAACTTTTACTAAAGATGGACTACCGACTTTTACCGAAGGTAGGAAAAGAATACACCAACTTTTACTGAAGGTAAACTACCAGCTTTTAGTGAAGGAAGTGTCAAAGCATAAATTTCCCGTCCCATCTTGTTCTAGAGGGAAGCGTCAAAGCATAAATCTTTTAGATTGTTTTCAATGAATTTCATTACATGAAACAAACATAAGAGGAGAAAATTGTTCTCTTACATCTTTGATATCATGAAAATCAGAGTTAGAAGTCATTGTTCTTCAAACCATTTTAGTTTTAACAATGTGAAGAAAAATGGATGTAGTAGCCAAAACAAACCCTTACCGTTGAGAAAAAGATAAGATTAATACCCTTGACTCTATGACAACTTTATCTGGCGCTTCATAATTCTAAAGCCTAAACATTCTAACGATCTCAAATTCCTCAATTATACAGAGAAGAAATTTGAAGTGTTTTGTAAAATTGTCAATTATTAAATCATATTTGTAGTGTTTTGTAAAATTATCACTATGAATTAGCCAACGAATGAAACGACTTAAAAATTATAAATGTGCTTATCAAATAAAACTGTTGTTTATTTTTTAAAATTATTGTTCCTATAAAACACATTTGGATCACCTCCCGGAAGCTAATCCAGTGAGGTTACGAGTATTTAATAAAACTGAGAGGTTGATTGAAAGGATTAAGGGATTCGAGTGGCACAGAAATAGTATGCGTGAACTCAAGAGTGAATGTCTTACTTATCCCTCAGGTGGGAGCCCTTATTTATACCTCTGAAAAGATGAACTGTAGCTTTTATGGAGTGACTCTTGGAGACCCCCAATAATGACAACAATCGTAATTTCTGCCGTTCTCTTTAAGAAGCATAACGCTCTGTGTAACGGTTCAGGTGTCCCTTTGCATTCATAATCGTCGCAGCCAACTAAGGATAGTCGACAACCGAGGTGATGACTTGATACCCCCTCCAACTTGGTTAATGCCCCGAGTATGGAAGATGCTCAGACCTACTCCGATGAATACTGCAAGCCGACTCTCTTGCTATAACAACTTATCTCAGCTTCCGAGCTCCTATGTCGGCATAAGTATTTTTGGTATGTACAATTATATCAAACAAAAGCTATGCATAATATATTTTTACATAAGCATAAGTGGTTCGATCTCTAGAATTGGTCGAAGTATATGGAAAAAGACATATTGAAAAGCAATTATGCTATCTTTGACATCAATATTTACACTATGTGTTGTTTGTCGTATTTAGTGTTTTTTTATTTTTATAAAATAAAAAATATTATTAATTAAAATATATATTTTTTCGAATTATTTTATAATAAAAATTATAAAATTATATTATTAACCAATTTCATCAAATTAACAACTTATTTCACTTATAATTTATTAACTACAAATATATACTCCCTCCATTTCAAAATATAAGAGAATAAAATGTATTTTTCTTATCCTTAAATATAAGAGAAAAAAATTAACTTTCATCCTTTTCAAGGTGAAATTAAATGCAAATTGCATTTAATTTATTTTCTCTCTCGTCTTTTCTATAACCAACAATCAATTAGAATTGTTGTTACATCTTTCTAAATAATTTGTTTCAGCAAAATTTTAGTCAAATTATTAATGTTTTTACTTATATTTTAGAACAGAAGGAGTATATTATTTACCACTTATTTCATTAGCCACTTTATAAAAAGTACTAAATAGTCTTTATATTTCATTAACCAACTTTATATATACGGTGTAGGTGTAAAAATTTGGTATGAAAATAATTTTTTGAAAATTATTAATATTAGATTTGTGTAAACTTGACTAAAGTTTTTTTAGGAGGTTTTATTGTGGGAGAAACAGATAAAGCAGCTTCAAGTAAAATGGTTAAATGTGAGAAGGCGTGTTCCGACAATCAACATGTTTTCATACTATTTGCTTTTGATATTTTTGATTTCTTAACACTAAAAGTAGTTGATCTTTTACAAATAGTTCAAAGGTTTATGAATAACAATATTATATCTCCTAAGTTTATAAATGTAATTTTTAAGATGATTGATTTTGCGATAAAAAAAATGGCGCATTTTATTGTCTGTTTATCTTTTATTCCTCTATAAATTTTTATTATATTGAAATGGAATAATTTGATATTTAGTATATATAAAAAAAAAATGAAAACAAATACATTTAGACATCTTATCATTGTAACTAGAATATACCAATCGTTAATTGGTCCAGTGGTGATTGGTGTTGAACTTGGTAAGAAGGATCACAGTTCAATCCCCTACAACTGCGATCGGGAGGAGGCTTGACCCACTTGATATCAGAGCTGGTCCTCACCGGACTATACTGATGGTCTGAGTCTTATAAAAGCTTGCTTTGGGTTTCACATGCATATACTACTCCATAAAGTAAACATTGTATTTTCCTTTCTATCTAATGGCTTTACCCATATTTTCATCTCTCCCATTTACCTTTAACAAAACCCCTTTTCCAAAAAATGGTTCTTTATCTCTACCAATATGGAACTCCAATTTCCATCTTCCAATTCAATGCAAGGCAACACATGAAGCTGCAAATGATCGTATTCCTCGACGATCTCATAAAGATCGACCTTCAATTTGGAGCCATGATTATATCCAGTCATTAAATAGTGAATATAAGTTATGATTATTTAACTCTTTTTTTTCTCTGTATTTTTATAGTTATTTATTTATTAATGCTAACAATTAGTTGTTAATTAATTAAATTAATGCAGGAAGAAATATATGCAAAGAAATTGATAGTGCTAAGGGAAGAAGTAAGGATGATGTTTAACAAAATGGAAAATGAGGTTGATCAACTTGAGTTTATTGATGTGTTGCAAAGGCTTGGAGTTGATTATCATTTCAACAATGAAATAAGGAACATGTTGGATAATATTTACAATACACAAACATCCAATTTGAAGAATAATAACTTATATGTCACAGCACTCAAGTTTAGACTTTTAAGGCAACATGGCTATGATATATCTACAGGTTAATATACTATTCATCATGATCATAAATTCATAATTAAAAACCTTTAATTTCTTAATAAATATTAAATTACAATATGAGTTTTTGTTGCAGATGTTTTTGTTTGCTTTCGAGATGAAATGCTTGATTTGAAGACTGACCACGCAATTGATGTTGAGGGAATGTTGTCAATGTATGAAGCCTCATTTCATTCATTTGAAGATGAAACTATATTGGATGAAGCAAGAGATTTCACAATAAAGTTTCTTAAAGATTATTTGAACAAACATGGAGATGATGATGTTATGTCAATTCTAATAAGCCATGCTTTTGAGATTCCACTACATTTGAGAATTTCTCGATCGGAGGCGCAATGGTTCATCGATCAATACCAAAAAAATAAAAACATGAGTCCGATTTTACTTCAATTCGCTAAAGTGGATTACAACATTCTTCAAAGCATCTACCAAGAAGAACTTAAATATGATTCAAGGTAACATATCAAAGCAACCATTATAATTTATATATGCTTCAAACCATTATGATGATTTCATTTCACACCAAGTCTTAAATTTTTTTTTGTCCTTTCTTTAAATAAGATGGTGGAAAGGAACTGGTTATGAAGAAAAGTTGACATTTGCTAGAGATAGAATTGTTGAGAATTATATTTGGTCAGTAGGAACAAATTTCAATCCAAATTCGGGATACTTTAGAAAATATACAACCAAGATCCTTTCTTTAATTACCACATTGGACGATGTTTACGATGTTTATGGTACTTTGGAAGAACTAGAACTCTTCACAGAAGCAATTGACAGGTTTTTGTTAATCTTACTAACTTTTGTTAATTAATTTCCTATTTTTATTTGAAATATTTTATTAACAAAATCTTATGAATCTAGATGGGATCTAAATGGCATGGATAGTCTTCCAAATTATATGAAAATATGCTTTGAGCCAATTTATAACTTTGTGAATGAATTGGCTTTTGATGTTCAAAACAAGAGTGGATGTGATATCACTCCACACCTAAAGAAAGCAGTAAGTTAAGCAATATTATGTGCAAGGTTTTAATCAAGCGTTCGTTACTAAAAAAACAACTGCAATAAAACGGTATCAGAAGGTGTCTGTTATTTACAATTTTTGTGATAAAAATAAATTGAAGTAAATTCAGACCGCGATGACTGTTTTGTACCAACCAAAATTGCAAAAGTCTTTTATGCACCACAATGCGGCCGTTGTTTAAAACCTTGATTGTATGTTTCATTTTTGTGTTTGACTAATTACGATTTTTGTAGCGGTTTTTAATTTGAATTCAATATAGTGGATAGATCTATGTAAAACATATTTGGTGGAAGCAAAATGGTATCATATTGGATCTACTCCAAACTTTGAAGAATACTTAGAGAATGCATGGAAATCCATAGGTTCAGCTGTTATACTTATTCATGGTTTCTGCTATTTTCAACCCGAAGACTCGGTTTGTGTGGAAGAAAACTTGAACATAATTCATTTTTCTGCAACGATTTTACGCCTCGCGAATGATCTTGGAACATACAAAGTAAGTTTCCTATTAATAGAGATTAAATTTAAAAGTACTAATAAGTTTTGGATTTTTAACTTAAATTTTTTTGGTATTTTGTTTTTAAGCGCGAACTTGAGACAGGTGACATTCCGAAGTCAATTCAACTTTACATGAACGAAAATGATGCTTCTGAAACGGAGGCTCGTGAGTATGTAAAGTCCTTGATTTTAACACTATGGAAGAAGATGAATAAAGAAGCTCATACTTCATCTTTCTCTCGGAGTTTCGTAGATATTTCGATAAATCTTGCTAGAATGTCATTATTCATGTACCTTCGCGGAGATGCACATACTGTTCAAGATTCTGATGTTAAGAATCGTGTAGTTTCATTGATTTTTCAGCATGTTCCTATCATGAGTACAATGGAATAATGGAAGAAGAGAAAGTAAGAGAAAGAAGAAGAGCAATGGAATAATGGAATTTGTATCATATCTCTGAGATGTTTTCCCTTTCTTTTATTATTTGTATTTTACATTCTATGAAATGGATTTATTCCATAATTTGTTTGTGATAAATAAAAGTTGTACTATGGCATTGTTTCATTGAAATCAATATACTATTATCCATTAGTTTTCCAAGAGTTGATAAATAAATACGGTCATTGTGTGCTAAAAATCAAATTTTATTAGAGTTATGCTTTGGAGAAAATATGTTTCAAAAAGTAAAATGAGTTTTGAAAATATGACGAGGTACACTTATATACATACCTACGAACATTAAAATAGTATTACCTAGGCTTAAATGCACATTTGGTCTATGTAAGTTAGTGAGTTTTTTATTTTCGTTTCTGTAAGTATTTTGTTTGTTAGTATGAGTCCCTATATCTTACTTTTTGCTTGCAGTTTATTCCCTAAAACCAAAATTCGCAGAAAAATCTACAGATTTTCCTGCGGATTTTGATTTTAGGGACTAAAACAAACGCGAAAGTGAAATATAGGGCCTCAGACCCAGAAAAAAATTTACAGGGACGAAAATCCAAAATTCGCTAACTTATAAGGACCAAAGGTGTATTTAAGCCTATTACCTATTACTCTAGGCAACTCACATTGAATTGATTGTAGACTATGAGACCTCATCAAAATAACAACCTTGTCAAACCAGCTTATGATATCTTTTATTAAAAAAATGTTATGTTTTTATAGTTTCTTTAAAATAATTTATAAATAGGTTTAATACATGTTTTGGTACCTTAATTAATTATTCCGGTTTTGTCCATTAACATAAAAATTGTTACAAAGTAATCTCTTAAAAATTATTATTATGTTGCCTAAAATGATCTCTGTTGTTAGTTTTTCTAAAAAAATGCTAACTCATGTTTTGCTGGACATGAAAAATACAACTTGGCCTTTGTTATTTCTCTTTTTTTTAATTGTCTATGTAAATTATGAAATTTTAACAACAAGAGACGAAACGAAACTCCTTGCATTCATTTTATCATTTTCAAACCCTAAACCCAAGTGGAGAAAACGAGTGGTGCGAAGAAGAGCAAGGAGAAGAAAGGAAACACGCTAAATCCCTTTATATATTGAATGAGTGATAACATCCACTGTGCATTTCCATACAAAGAGTTCCTCAAGGTACGATTACTAGTGTTAACCATTGTTTCTCATCGATCTTTTTCTTTTTGCCACTTTCTTCAATAATGCATTTTTGGTAAAGCATTTTTCTTTATTTATTCTAATTAGGTTTACACTGTGAGGTTTGAGTGTGTTGTACATCATGGGGGTGAGTTCCTTGAGTTTAAAAAATTAGGTTACAATGAGTTAGAGGAGGTTTTGATTGTAGACCATGATTATTGGAGTTATTTTGAAGTGTTAGATGGTTTAAGGGACTTAGGACATCTAGTTGTAGAGATATGTGGTATTATGATGCGATGGATATTAATGAGCTTGTTTTGTTGAAAGACGATATGGGAACCAAGAGATTGAAAATCATAGCAACGATTAATGGATTTGTGCATTTATATGTCATTCATCCTGTAGGAAAACATGATATTATTGAAGGGTCAATTATATCCTTAGATTATGATGTAGTAACCAATGGAAATGATGCTGAAATGGACATTTTGGAAGCTATAATTATTGAAGAAAATGACACTTTTGATGATGTGAATTTGGAGCACAAGTTTGAACAAGGAGGGACCATTGGTGCTAAAGTGGATGTTAGTTTGGAGGGGGGCACTAATGGAGTTGACTATAACCAACAAAATGTTAATTTGGAGGGGATCAGTGATGGAGTTGATTGTAACCAAGAAGTTGTGGAGGTGGATGGGACCACTGATGGAGTTGATTGTAACCAAGAAGTTATGGAGGTGGAGGGGCCCACTGATGGAGTTGACTTTAACCAAGCAGACATGGAGGGACCAAACTAGAATGTAGGAGAATTTGAGGGAGTTGATTGTAACCAAGAAGTTCTGGAGATGGAGGGGACCACAGATATAGTTGACTGTAACTAAGCAAACATGGAGGGACCAAGTTGAAATGTAGACGAAGTTGAGGGAGTTAATTGTAACTAATAAGTTGTGGAGATGGAAGGGACCGCTGATGTAGTTGACTGTAACCAAGTAAACATGGAGAGACCAAACTACAATGTAGAATAAGTAGAGAGAGTTGATTGTAATCAAGAAAATATGGATATGGAGAATACCAGATGTAGTTGATTGTAACCAAGCATGAGAGGTTGAGGGAGGTGAAGATAACCAAGAAGAAGTTGAGGATAATAAAAATAGTGCTTTGAATATCAATTTTGAATACTCGGAAGATGATATAGGAATTTTTGGAGAGATAGTAGTTGATGATAAGGAAGTAGCTTGTGAAAACTAAGGGAAAATGTAAGGATAAAGGGAAGGGGAAGGGGAAGGCTAAAGGGAAGGGGTTGAAAGACCCTAAAGGGAAGGGGAAAGCCAAGGTTGAAAGACCCTAAAGGGAAGGGGAATGCCAAAGGCAATGGGAAGGGGAAGGTGAGGTCTTAAAGAAAAACTTAAGAGGATTAAGTGACATTGAGGAATATGATAGTGATGAATTACCTCATGAGTATGATAATGAAAATGATGTGATTTTAAAGGATGACTTTGTAACATTCAAGCTTCCAAAAAGAATAGAAGACTACATGTGGGAATTCGGTACTTATTTTTCTATAAAGGATGAACTTAAAGAGGGAATAAGAATCTATGCTATACGTTCTAGAAGGAACCTGAAATTTAAGAAAAAATGATAAGAAAATGAGAGTGATATGCAACTCAGGTTGTCCATGGGGGCTTACTGTGCCAATATCCAAGATGAGGAGACTTGACAATTTAGGAAAATAGTGGACAAGCATACTTGTAATAGGTACTACAAGGTCATGCTCCTTACTTCCAATTGGTTAGGCAAAAAGATTCAAAGTAATGTTAGAGAGAATCCAAATTTGAAAAAGTTGCAAACATTTATACAGCAATTTCAGGAAGAAGTTTCCAAGTCTGAAACTGGAGGAACTTATGTGGAAGGCTACAACTTCTAGTCATGTCCATGCTTGGGAGAAAATAATGCTTGAAATCAAGGGTGTTAATGAGGATGCATTCAAGCACCTTATCAAGATCTGACCAAGGTTTTGGAGCAAATCAATGTTTAGGACTAGTCCAGGTTGTGACACTTTAGTGAATAATATGTCAGAGGCATTCAACTCTGTATTTGTAACTGCAAGAGCCAAGCCTACTGTCACTGTGCTTGAAGAAATTAGAGTGTATCTTATGCAGAGGTGAGAGCCAAATAGGTAGAAGATTGCAAAATATGAAGGTACAATTCTACAAAATAGCAAAATGATGATGGCAAAGGAGTCAAAATAAACAAACCATTGGATTGTGAAGCAATATGATTATATTGTGCTTTCAAGAAGTAACATGACTATCTTACAATTGTATTATGATTATAGTGTGCTTGCTACATGTGTTACAGGCGTGTAAGTGAATATGACTAAGAGGTTAGGCATGTATCGTCCAATGGAGAAAAATTCGTTATTAATCTTTCCAAAAAAAAAGAATGCTCTTGTAGAATGTGGATGCTGACGGGACTACCATGTTGTCATGCAATGTTATGCTTGAAGTATCTACACTAAGAAATTGTGTCTAACTGTTATAAAAAGGAACGTTGTGGGACTTGTTATGCATCGGTGCTTTATGAAGTCAATAGGAAAACTATGTGGAAAAAAAACTGATGTTGTTGATCTGCAACCATCAACCATAAAGAGACAGCATGGTCAGGCCAAGAAGAAAAGAAACAGAGAGGCTGAGGAAATAGTTAGAGATGAGTCACAATTGGAATGAGCAAAACATAGAATCAAGTGCAGTCGTTGTCATAAGGATGGTCCCAACAAGGCCGCATGTAAGCAGCCAATGCCACAAGCACCTCCCAGTCAGGAAACATCAGCACATCCCAGTCAGCCACCACGTGCACCTCCCAGTCAGCCACTACAACCACCTCCCAATCGGCCACCACAGCCACCTACTAGTCAAGCAACAACAGCACCTTCAACTCAGTCACCACCTAAAAATAAAAATAAAAAGACTTCAAAAATGGGGAAAGTTGTTTCAAGTCAACCATGATTTCTAATTTAAGGTTTCTATTTTGATGTGTTGTGATGCTATTTTGGAATGTAACTAATTATGGGAATGATATGGCTTATAATGTCTTTTTGAATTATGCATTGATATGTAATTCTCCATTATGAATCATAATGGCATTTTGAATTATATGGCTTATAATTCCATTTTGAATTGATATGTACATTTGTTAATGCTTATTGAAATGATATGGCTTATAATGTCATTTTGAAGTATGCACTGATATGGTTTGTATAAATTCTGATATCACTATCTTTAATTGTATTTTATTCACCTTAATCTAATAAAGATTTCAATTTGGTCCCTTCCCTTTATGTACATGTTTCACATTGGTCTCTTAACTGTATTACAATTGTCAAATTGGACCCTCAACTAAATTATACAGTTTCACTTTAGTCCATAAGCCGGTGTGTTTTTTTCTCATTCAATTATATCATTGTTTTGTGTCATTGTTATACCATTGTTTTCTATGAGTATTACACTGGTGTTTTGTTTGAATTATAATGGTACAATATATTGAACACATTGTTTCTTATGACAATAATCATTAAACCAACAACAATGTTATATAGAATTCTCATGAAATGTATAACAATAATCATCAAAATTCAACAAGCACAATGATTTACCCTAATCCTATTTGAAATACATTGTTACAAACACAAGATCCAACCCTAAGCTCAAAATCCTAACCACAATGCACATTTTCAACCATCATCTATTGTGGAGAACCTCGTTCTTCAATTTTGAAACTTTCTTCTTTTGCCATTCATTCTTCAAATCCCTTTCATCAACAATTTCATCACCTAACCACTTGAAGAAATTGCAGCTCTTATCCAAATGAAAGAAATCAACAACGATGATGGTGATTTCGGAAAAAGCAAAAAACAGAAGAACTAAACAAGGACGGTGATGATGATTTCAACCCTAGAAGGCAACATTTTACCATTTACCTACCTATCATTTTACCACATGCCACCTATCATTTTACCACATGTCACGTAGCCAATAGCCAATACTTAACGTTGTTTCTGAAAAACTAACGGCAAGAATCGTTTTACCTATCATTTTACCACATGCCACCTATCATTTTACCAGCCAATAGCCAATACTTAACGTTGTTTCTGAACAACTAACGGCAATAATCGTTTTAGGTAACGGAATGATTTTTAACAGACTACATTGTAACTTTTTTTTATCAAGGGACCAAAGGACCAAAGTGAAACAATTAATTAAATTAAGAGACTTGAAGACTAATTATACCTTTAAAAGACTAAATATGCCTTATAAAACAGCTTAAAACATATATGTAAAAAAATTTAAATTTACTTTTATCTTTTATTATAAAAATAACTTATACAACCTAATTCCTAAATACTTATGTTAATAAACACTGATATATGCTGAAAATAAGTTGTTTATCCATTCAGATCTAGCTTATATTACTTGGAATATACATTTAATAGAAAAAAACAAGGAAAGATAGCAGAGTATGGAACCAATGTTTTATAATAATTCCAATTAAAATGGTAGGTATTACGTGTGCGCTAGCAATTTTACCAGATAATTTCAAAATAATATATCTGACCAAACATTGTACAAGAATAAGTTATTAAAGGGTCAACAACAAACTAATAACATGGTATCAGTAGTCTCCCATTACTAACTCCACAATACTTCCCAAAGAAATTGATGTACCAATATAAACAATCTCAAGACAGCTACTCCTTGTCTGCATGAATGAGTTTTCTCTAGCAGCCATGTCCGCTTCTTCTTGCGTATTTAGACCGAATCCCACTTAACGAGTTCATCATAGAAGACCAGAGATCAAATTTTCTAAAACAGCATTTTACCAAATCATCGTTTTAGACTTGAATCATTGATCTGACCGTGTTGGTCAACACCATTCTCGTTTAGATAGTCAACAAACTCGTCAATGAGATATGGCCAAGCACCTTCAGCATCATAATCAGTTAAATTGGAGCTAACAGTCTGCATAAAAGAACACGCCAAATATTAGGGGCTTGTGCGTTAACTTCATATATCCAACTAATCAGATAATGAAAGAATATACAGTACTACTGATAACACAATTTAATATATCCAACTAATCAGATAATGAAAGAAAACCAAAATTTTGCAATTAATATTTTTTCAATTTTTCCATGAATTATTATAGAAGATTCATTGAAAAGTGCTACGATGCGGGTGTGCATCCATATGATGATGGTATCACTTATTGAACTTTATTCCAAAGGTTAATAATTTATTAGTTTACCTTTGCAAACTCCAAAAGTTGAGACCATGTATCCCTCGATATTGCTTTGTTGTGTCGAGCCTGAGTAAGTGCCATTGAAATTTTCAAATAAAATAAACAAGTATTATCATAAGCATCTAATTTGCCAAGTGTATGATTAGTGTTATTATTACCTGTAGGAACTGGCACCAATGTTCAACCAGTGGCCACTGCTTCTCGGCAAATAATAATTGCCACATTCCAATAGCTGTGTCCAATGCCAGAGATTTTTGACCCTGCAAAAAGTTAACTTGCATATTACTGTTGCATTGTAACAGATTGCAAAAATGAAAGAATCAATACAGCATTGAAATCAACTAATAATTTATATACAACCTGTGGAAATTATGGATTTTAGCTAAAGAGGAGAAAAAGAATAATGAAGACTAAAATATAGTTATGATTGATAATTTGATGTTAAATAATCAGATGATACTAAAAGGTAAAGTACTAACCCCTATTTATAGATATTCAAGACCCCTAATCATAATTGAATAGAGAAAGAAATCATGATAATAACTGAGTAAAGTGGAAGGAGGAAGTGTATCTTATGCATCAACTAGTATGTATATTTCCATTGGTTCAAATACATTGCTTAAATTAGGTATATTTCCATTGGTTCAAATACATTGCTTAAATTAGGTCATGAGCTTATCGTCAATAAGTTATCACTTACTTCCATTCAGATTAGTGAAGCTACACAAAAAAGGGAGGGTTAACAAGAAGATATCAATTCTTACCTTCTCTTTTGCCCAGCCAAAAGCAAAGTTATATATCTCACGAAATTTTTCTGAACAACCCAAAACCAAATATATAATGTCAGATCTTCAACTAACGTTGGAGATAATTTCTAATGACAAATGAATAAAAATTGTATAACTGAGATTAATTTAAAGCCATGATCTGAATGTTATTGTTCATACGTTCATCTTTCAGCTCAGAGCGCATATATGGTATCTTTTCACGAAACTTCTCAAGCGAATCAACCCTGCAATAATTTTATAAGACCTTCAACGGGGATTCAGTCATTACAGAAACAAGTTTTATTTCAAAGTTACTATAAAATTCATACCCAAGAGATTGTAAACCTTCAATGAACTCCTTTTTGGAAAATTCACACATAGTGCCAGCCTTCATGTGCCATGAAAGAACTAACTGCAAAAATGTAAACATCCCCAGTTACGAAAAGCAGACTTATGAATCCAACAATTCGCCGACCCTACTATGATGGGAGTTTTGTGATAGGTCTACTATTATCAGTTAAGAAGTTGCTACTTGTTAGTTAAATAGTTGGTTAGTTAGTTAAGTAGTTAATGGTTAGTTAGTTAATTGTTTTGTTGAGAGTTTATTATAAATAGATAGGTGGATAAGAAAGGGAATCGTATCTTGTAATTTGAGAGTAATAGGGCCTTCTGGCATTAGGAGGTAAGCAGACCCTCGAAGTGCAGCCATTGTTTATAATTAAAGGGGATTCTTCCCCATTTTCGGCTATAATTGCCCGTTGCCAGTTGGTTCTATCAATTGGTATCAGAGCAGTTCTGATCCACGAAGATTCAGCGGCTGTGCTGGAATCTACATTTTTGGGTTTTCATAATCTTTCACCTTGAAGACAAGGTGAATGTTTGAAGGGGGCAGTATTGATAAGTCTACTATTGTTAGTTAAGAAGTTGTGACTTGTTATTTAATTAATGGCTAGTTAGTAGTTTTGTTGAGAGTTAGTTAGGCCAAAAAAGGCATGTTGCCCATGCTTTTAAATTGCAGTCCGCAACCGCAATTGCGGCCGCAATATTTCTGATATGGTAGCCTCCGCAAACTCATCGAACCGCAATCGCACTGTGATTTTAAAATCACACGTCCGGCCGTATTAGGAACCCTGTGAGACATTTTTGCCCTTGTTTCTTAAAGTATTTTCTTCAAAATTTATATCTTGTAATTTGAGAGCAATAGAGCCTTTGGCATTGGGAGGTAGGCAGACCCTCAAAGTACTGCCATTTTTCGGAATTAAAGGGGATTCTTCCCCATTTTCAGTTATAATTACCAGTTGGTTCTATGACTCTGTAGTGTCGGCTTTCTTTTACAACCACTCGCCAGTTCCTATTATGATACCAGCTTCATAGAACCAGCTTCTTTTTTAAATAGAGCTTTTGCTCAGAAAAATTCTGAATTATGAAACCAATAAAAATATTTCTTTATGCCATCTGTAACTTACTGCAACATATATTTGACCCTAAAAGAAAATACACCGTTAAAAACACTTGTGAAGTTTTCACTTCCCAGTTATAACCCCCCCAATCTCTTTCAAACATTTTCTAAGTTCAATTCTTAGGACAACATTAAATGAGGAAACAGCAAATAACCACATGGTCTAAAAATGAAACAATCTTAAAAACACATATTCATACCATAACAATGTCTTGAGGATCCACCTGCATATGGCAAGAAAACATCAATTACACTTTGAGTGAATATGGCATTAACCTTTTGAATTAATCAAACGCCAACATTGGAAATGTAAATAAGAGAATAAAACATCTGAAGTCCATTAAATGTGAACAACTTATAAGACAATATTTTACGAGACTTATGAAACAGAGATGATCAAATAGGTATCAACATGATACCAGTAATCAGCATCGTGTCTGACATGAATACAATGGAATTTAAAATTAAGATAGATAATGAAAATTTCAGTTACATAGCATAGCTAAATAGAACAATAAATAAGCTGACAAGACACTTAAAAAGCTCAACAAACTGGAATGTACCTATTAGTATTTTTTTTAAATGTTGTATTGGGACCCCTTGGAGTTTTAATCTATTATTTCCAATTTCTATGTTACTAATTATTTTTTGGCAAAATTTAATATATAGCTTCTTTTCACTAAAATATGTTTGATGCTGTATAATTTATTATTAAAATTTAATTTGTTAGTTAACAAATAAGATCTCATTTGTGTTCTGTTTTTTTTAATCAAAGCATTCCCCAACAATAAAGAAACAGCATTAAACCCCACTTTCTTGGCTTGTGCAGACCCCTTTAATAAAGTACATCATATTCCCATCGTATCCTCTGATCTCTCATTAGTATTCAAAACGGGTCTTAGTTTTTTACTACTTGATCGCCTATTTTCAACTATTTCTAGAGTAAGAAATCATCTGAGAACGAATAAAAAAACTCATTTTTAGAATAAAAAACCAAGTTGTCAAACAATGTAGTCAAGCACGAGACCTTAAATAGGATTGGTCGGGTCGTGAAAGATCATAAAACTCAGCTCGTCAGCTCGGCACGTACACAAACACATGAAAATTATAATACAAGCCCAATAAAACCAACAGGATTTTTTTACGCTCTTGCTTCAAAAAGAACGGTTTTAACCACGCCGGCGACGAAAACGGTCTTTCTTTGATCGTAGCACTCTTAGGCATCCTTTGCATGTAAGATCTTACGATCCAGCACTCGATCATGACTACACTGGTCATGACACTCGAAGCATCTCGTGTATTATCTTTAAGAAAACTAGGTGTAAAGCCAAGGTTTTCTTCTTTCTAACTTCCACCACTTTGATTTATTTGGATGACTGTTGATCAGATCAATCCCCCAATCAGATGCCATAAAACTTTGAAAACCACTAAAGTATTTCATAGCAATTCTTTTATAATTTCAATAAAAAATACATTAAATTTTCTGCTTACATGTACTGTCCAAATAACAGGCTCTATGACAATTACATGTGAAAAACTATAAAGATGCTGAATCAAAGAATCAAGAGTATATTTAAGCGCATTTAGAAGCAGTAACCTGGATATCGTTGCAAAGGAGAGTAATGCCGTCAACAAAAATCATATCAATATATTGATCTGTATGAAAATTAGGGGAGTGAAGGATTAGCAAACAGTCATTACGTATCTTATTCTAATAAATGATAATGACTTAATAATCTGTCAGGAATATCTCAAAATATAAGCCTCTCACAGCCCAAAAAAACAGGGGACTTCTTTAATGTAAGTTTGCATGCAAAAGTTAAAAGATATTCAACCTACGATACCGTTCACACCTCTTATACTCAATAAAGGAAATTTCCTATTAGAACATATGAACTAACTATATGTTCCAAATTTGTGTTGTTTCCTACATATTTCTAGAATGACTTCATCAAGCCATATCACAAAATCTGTTAGGATATTGGTTTGGGCCTTAACCAATATCCTAACAGAATAGTTCTGATTCCATGATACTTTATCTTAGAATGCTTCCAAAGTTTGGTTGAAAAGCATAATTAATTAGAGATATAGGTATGAAAGGCACATGTGTTCTCCCAAAATAACAATAGTTTATTAAGTCATCAAATTTACTAGCTTTCCAACGGGGTTGCAATCTCAAGGGAAAGAAAATTAACTGTGGCTGTCAACCCCTCTATCCATGTAACACTAATACTGCGATTTCAATCCTTTTGTCATGTTTTCAGAGCCATTAGTTGTCATGGTTATTGGAGGTTATAAGTTGATTACTTGCAACAATTTAAAAGCTATAGGCGTCACAATATTTTCACCTTCGTTCCTAACCTTTATATCTATTGTATAGCTCCTCCAAGTGTCTAGAATCAGTTACGTTTCTAAGCTGAGGCTGGCTGTAAAAATAATCAAATGCTCCTTCAAGATGCCAATCGCTTGCCTTCAGAGCCTGCAATGCTACTTTCTCGCTGAAAATACAAAATTAAATTATCACATCGACAGCACAAGTTAAGGATGAAGTTGGCAAGCATTAATATAACACACACTAAATTAGAAAGAATCAGCTCACCAAACTAATATCCACTATTAGCATAGAAACCAAAATAAAACATGATTGATATAGAAACTATTAGACAAAGTTACAAAGATGAATGATCAGAATTATAGACAGAGTCTCGTTAAGGAAGCTCAGTAGGTGCAGGAGCGCGAGTTCAAACCCGCGACATCCCACTTGTTCATCTTTAATAAGGTGAACTCCAACCACTAGGCTACTCAACCAAAAACAATAATAATAATTATAGACAGAGCCCTTCAATCCATGACTTAACACTAATGTCCCCCTCTCTCCCCTCTCCCCCATCAATAAATCAAAATTCAAAACCCACACATACAAAGCAATACGGATAATTATATTGTTAAATATGATAAATAAATAAATATATAACGAAACTAAATTCAATAAGTTTCATAAGCAAGTGATGAAACAAGCATCTGTTTGGATATAGAGCTCATTTGCAGTTTATAACACAAGTACTTATCAAAATAAGCTTGCATAAGCTATTTTTATAACAAAAAAGTTCAAAAACTTTATGAAAAATGTCATAAATTGTTAATTAAGTCTCCCAATCAGTGTCACAATACTCAAATAAGCTCATCCAAACATGCCACAAAAACCGGCCGCAAAACACGAAACTAAACAAAGCAACAAACTATGAGATTACCTAGCTCCAGTTATTGTTACAAACTGCTGAAGTTTATCCCGATGACCTCTCCCCAATTTATGCTGCATAACAAACAAATCACAACAATTAATTAACATAAATACATCACTAACAAATCATTAAATTCATCACAAATCACTTCAAATAGCATCATCAATTACTAATAAAAAAAAACAAGCAACCATTTCAGCATATATAAACAAAAAAATATAATACGCAACACAAAGTCACAAACAATTGAAGAAATTCAGTGAAACAAAACAGTGAAGAGAACAAAAAATCGGAATCGAAGCCAAAGGTGAAGCACTAACCATGGTTTTGAAAGGTGAAGGAAACCCTAAAAAATGATCTACGATTGGAAGGTGAAAGGTCGAAAGAAAATTAGGGTTTTTGGTTGAATTGGAATTTTGTTTCAGTGGAAATTGGGATACGAAGGAATTGGAAAAAGGGGTTATAGTTTTGAAACAGTATAAAGTGGGGCCTACTTACCTTTCCAAGTGAAGAGAGAATTAATGCGAAAATGTCTAGTGCGTAGAATATTTTTTTTAAATCTGCGGAAAAAAATCGAAAATTAGTTTCAACCAATTAATTTAAAATTCCTTGTAACAAAAATAAATAACCGAGTTGAGTTTTTTTTACGGTAGCTGGTTCACCAAACCGCCTAATCTAGTTTGAGGTTAGTTCTAACATCAAGTGATTTTAGCTTTTTTTCGACTCTATGAGATTTACTGGACCGCCTAATCTGATTTAGAAGTCCATTCTAACATCAAGTGATTTCAATTTCTTCAAATCGAAAAAGTTTTGAGAACTTTATTTTCTTTCTAAAAACACGTATTTAAGTTTTTATTTAGTAATTATGCACAAAAATCGAATGTATGGATGCGATATTCAAATTTGTGACATTTCACTCATTCATATTTAAAAAAAATAATTCACGTCATTAGTTTTAAAAAAATTTCTTCACAAAAAAATTGCATTTGAGTTTTTGTTTTGTTTTTGTGTTGAAAATTAGAGGTTAATTTTTTGAAGTGAAAATCATATAGTTATATTGGCTAAAGATAAACCCTAATAATATATGTTTAAAGGATTTGTTTAAACCTCAAATGGAGATGAAAGATGGTTTTGGAGTTCTAAGAGAGTCATTATGTTGAGAGATGATTTTTTTAGACTTAATTTTAATGATCAATAAGACAGAGACATCATATTTTGATTTTAATGTGAAAGTTAAATATAGAAAGAAGGATGCATATAAATTACAATCTATTTAGATTATAGAAATACCTGTATCCAAAGTGAAAAATCTCGAAACAGCACCATTATTGAAGAAATTGTGAAACTCAGAAAGAGAGACAGAAAAGAAACACTTTTGATGTGTGATTTTTTCTACTGATTTTTATGTTGTAGGTACCTTTTATAATGAGAGAAGGTAGCTTTATAGAAGATGTGATGGCATTGGGGTGAACCCATAAATTGTTTGGCGGGGCAAAAAAGAATTAATTTTTTTCAAGTTTTTTAATTTTAATTATAAAATATTTCACTTTAAAAAATGTTTTTTTATAATTAATTATTTATCACCTATACTTGAAAAAAAAAATACATAGATCTCATATTTAGAAAAAGAAAATTTCTCACCTCACCCCATCCATAGCATTTAAGCGCACTACCGAATTGACGAATTTGTCCTCGTGCTTCCGTAGATGGATCTCTAGAAGCACCTTTTTTTTTTGTTTACGTTTACTTATTTCGTAGATGCACATACGGAAGCATTCCGTGGAACCATCTACGGAAGCAGACAATAACAGAAGCATTTTGAACCATAAAAGACTCATGCATTGATTCATTGATTAATAGATATTACTACGAAATTTCAAACAGAAAATTAAGAAAGTTAATAGATCTAAGAAATTACAACGGTTAAAACAATGTCATCTAACCCATGCATCATTTGAATGCAATCGATGTCCCGTTTCACTTCAACCCACCAACGTTACGTTTTCCGGTCTCAAACGAGGTACTTGTTCTAAGCCTGTGGATCCTTTTGATTTCTTCTCTGGGTTCGTACTCCCCCTCTAAAAAAGACATAATAGTCCTTTTGAGTTGGTCGAAGGAATGAATATTCCAAAACTTCACCGCCACAGGGGTTTGACGGGAGAGAAAATGACATGCCCTTCCCTTATGCGGTATTCCAGTTCAGGATCGGGGCGTTTCATTGATGTTAGGTGACATCCATCCGGCCTAATGCGAGACATTTTTGTGTTTGTGTTTGTGTGTAATGCAAACCTAGAAACTCCAAATTTATAAAAGCCTTTGGAGACTATGGACCACACAATCTCTGTCACAGAACGTTCCGTAGATATCCACGGAAGGGTTTTAAAATTCCCCTTTCCGTAGATGCATCTATGGTAAACACCCATAATTTTTCAAATTAGCACCTTCCGTATATGCATCTACGGTAAACACTCATAATTTTTCAAATTAGCATCTTCTGTAGATGCATCTACGGAAGTTTCGCTGTTTGTTTTTTCCAACAGTAGCAAGCAGTAGTGAGAAAAAGGAAAAATGCATAAACACATAAACACATAAGAGTTGACAAAAAAGGATTATATTGCAATGTTATAGAGTGTATATATTACACTTTGAAACTACATAAATACATCAAAAGAGCAATCGCCAGCTAAATCTATTGGAGGTTCTAATCTTGACTTTTCGGCATTTGATTCCTTCTCGGTGTTATTCAACCTTTCAAAATCGTGCATCCTATCCACAAAAAGGTCTGGCCACGTATCGACAACTTCGGTGTGATAAAGTGTCCATACTTGTGAAGTAGGTGGTATGGGGCATCCCGGCTTCAAGCAAACTTGTACAAAATGACGCGATTTGGCGAGCCATCCAACACATATAATACGATCAATTGGAATTGTAGGAGGTGTCGTGCGGAGCGGAAAAAAGGTTTCCAAAAAACCGTAACGCGTCAAGTCATATGCGGATGCAATAAGATGCCCCTGAACTGAATTTATGTGTATTCTCTCCCAATATATACTAGTATATTACACTTTTGTAAATGCATCCACGGAAGGAGACAATTTTTTTCAAAATATGTGGTGCTTCCGGAGATCCATCTACGAAAACTGGGGGTAAAAATGAAAATTCTTGTGGTGTGTAAGAGATCCATGGGGTTGATAGAGAAATTTTCTTAAAAAATTGGAAAGAGAATATCTGAAGTGAGTGACATATGATTGATGAGTTATGTAAGTAATTCTTGCTTTATAATAGAACATACTTAGAAAACTAAATCACTAAAGTGCTAAGTTTCTCAAATGCCGATTTTTCATTACACTCTTGTGTAGCAACCTGCCTTAAAATTTACGTTCAAACGAGTCATCACCCACTATTTATTTTATGGGCGAGTGAGAAACCCTTATAAAATAAGATATTTGGGTAAGTAGGTAATTTAGGCAAAGGGAAAGTGTTAGGCACCCTCTGCCTCCCTTGTACTCAAGGGGACCCATTTAGCCTTTAGGTTTTTTAAAGAAAGGTTTTTTTATAATGGTTGATTAATAGATTAAGAAAAAATAAGCCTCATATTGGCCAAAAGGGTAAAACCTCAAAGATTTTGATAGGGTCATTGTCAGATCGAGACAACAATGACCAAAGGCCAAAAGTCGTGTATAGCAAAAATAAAATAAGATAGGGTCATTCTCAGATCGAGAGAACAATGGCCAAAGGCCAAAAGCCGTGTATAGCAAAAATAAGATAGGGCCATTGTCAGATCGAGACAACAATGGCCAAAGGTCAAAAGACATTTAAACCAAAATGTAGCAACAAAAAAGGGAAGACCTCATGTATCATAATGGGCCTAAAAAACATTTTTAAAAGGGGGCCTCGTGTTAAATCATTGGCCAAAACAATGATTTTAAAACAAAAGAGGCCTCAGATATTGTCATTGGCCAAAAATGTTTTGGAAAGCGAAAAGGGCCTCATAGAAATCATTGGTCAAAAGTTATAAAAAAAAGGTTCTAAAAAAGGGAGGCCTCATATGAAATCATTGGCCAAAAGTTTTAGTATGAGTTGAGAGATTTGAGTTTGAAAAAGGGAAAGGGTTTGTCGGCAATTGTCAGTTAATCGACAACGGCAGACATTTTGAAAATTGGTAATAAAAATAGGAGAAAAAATGTAAAAATGCCACTTATGCGGTTCGAACCCGTGACTTCTTACTTGCAACCCTTATTGCTTACCAATTATGCTATGTTATTTATTTGAAATAAAAACCAATTGAAAGCATATGAAAGGCGAGTAAATATTTGTTATTTAAAAAATATATAAATAATTTACAAGTAAACTATTATACTTTTTAAACAAATAATTACAAAAATCCAAAAATATTGTAAATAAACCAAGAAAGTTTATAAAATTCAAGTTTAAAAATAATTTTGAATTTTGAAATAGGACCTCATATTTTATGAATAATAAGCCCAATTAAATACACATTTTTATTTAATGTATACCCCCATTTAATTAATAAAACCTAATGACCTCACATCTTATGGATGTTAAGTCTAAGAGGTTGAATTGAAGTACACACCTATTTTATAATCTTGATCATATTTATATACGTGTATATTTTAATACATACGTATTTTAAATGATGTGCCAATAAAAATAAATAAGAAGGGACAAGTCTTAGTGGGTCAAATTTGGGGTATGACATCTTGCATAGTGGGGCGTTGCATGAAAATCTTAAAATATTTTTGGATTTATTTAGGGATATATTTTCGAATGCATCAAATACCATTTTTTGCTTAAATTTAATTCAGATATGTATCTCCAAATAAACTCGAGATTAATTCGCAAATACTTCTTTGAAGTCACCTTTCGTTCTTTGTAAATCAAACAGCCACTACATTTCTTAAGAAAATAGTTCGGAGATGTATCTACAAACTATTAGTGGAGTAAATTCGGAGATACATCTCTGAATTCTTGCTTGCATGTTTCTTTTGCAAAAATAGTGTACTCAAATTGTATTTTTCTTTTCAAACCAAATGAATTTTAATTCAATTAACATTCCCATTATTTGTTTCAAAGATTAATAAACACGAATATTGGAGAACATAGTAATGTGTTAAGTAATCAAAAAGTCAATCATAGTACAAAATTTGTTCTCAAAGTATGGGAAATATACCAAACACAATCAAATGCATAATTTACTGAGTATGCCTAATCCTAACATCTCGGCTCCCTTTTTGCCTACTGATCTTCACAGGACAAAATCGGTGGACCAGCTACAACGGCGTGATCTTCGGTGGTGGTTGAGGAAGAAAAGGGGGATGTACTTGCAAGACACTCTGATGCCAAAGTAAGAATAAGAGCAAAGGTACAACAGAAAGTATAGGTTTGAGAGAGAAATATTCAATACCTTGCCCTCTCTGAGGTGGGGCCATTTATAAGTTCTCCTTAGCATGTGGTTATTGGTCATGATATTTTGGGCTGAGCGCGATTCCTAGGCCTAAAAGGTAGACGACGGTTGGATCTGTCCTCATCCAATCGGACAAGACGAATTAGTCGTTGGCAAGGACAAGAGCACTATCGTGATCAGATGATCCAACTTTATGGAGGAACCATCTTCACGTGTGTTCGGCTAGTGGACAGAGGGGGACAACGTCCTCTGCTTATCCCAACGTGTGGGCCAATGCTTATTGGGTCATTTTATACTTATGAGTGTATTGGGCCAATTCTGATAATTGGGCTAGTCCAAAATAGGAGCCCCCTAAGTCGGTGCTCCCGAGCGTGGGAGTTATGACTTAAGGTCGACTCAGATATACAAGGAAGGGAAGCAACAAGGAGAGTGTTGTTCTGACGAGCAGGAATCCATGGGTAGATGAGGCGTTGAGCTCGACAAACAGGGAGATGGACAAGTTAGTTGATTATGAAGCGATGGCGTGTTTGTGCTCGTCTCGAGCCGTGTGCTGCATTTAATGCATGATGATGGCTAGTCTAGCTCTAAGGTTTAATGATGATCTTTCCCCCTTCCTAAGCTGAGTGTGCAGGTCACGTGAGGGGGTGTCCAATGTTTATAAATACTTGAGCCCTTTGTTCATTTGAACTTTACACTATCTTTCTTCATCTCTCATATTCTCCGCCTCTGCTCTTTGTCGCCTCATCGTTAGCTCTTCAACTTCTCAAGTTTACAACTCTTCTTCACTCATTCCAAGTAAGTTTAATCCCTTGTTTCTCCCTTTTTGTTGCATTCTCTTTGTTTCGGTTAGAAATGCATGTGGTTAGGATAAATTAGAATGATTGTGCATTTTCCGGTGAAGTGTGGGTGGTTCACAGCGGCGATGCCATATTTTTCATCGTTGGAGATGACAGTTTTAGTGCGAGCTCTTTGTTGCCTCTATCGTGAGTGGTCTTCTGAGAGTAAGGCCTTTCATATTTTGGTTAAAGTTCTTCTAGTCCTGGAAAATTGCATGATTTTTTCGGTGGAAATTCAAAGAAATAAATTCGGCTACTGCCCATATTCACCATTCATCATATAAAACATTTAATTACTCGATGAGAATTGAACATTGTGTGCATATGAGATAGGTGTAACAGTGTGATTGATGTGATGATGAATTGGTGGTGATTATTATTATGATTGTGATGAATGCATGACTATTTGAATGATGATGAAAAACATGTACATACTTATTCGGTGATGTGGTGTTGAGATGAATTGTTCATCGTGGTTCGGTGATGTTTTTAAGTATGTTATGTGTGTTTCATTCATTCATATGCATTTGATGTTGGATCCCGGTGATGTTTGGATCGTTGGTGGACATATTTCCCATTATGCGGAAATTGTGTCGGTGGGCCGTATCTCGATGAGGCGTAGATCGGTTAGGTGGATTGATTCCACGGCTTATTGGTACCACATGCATAGTGTCAGTTGTGTCATATGCATTTTGTCATAACGTGATTGTATGGATTTCTGTGTTATGTGTTGTAATCTATTATTGTGTGAATCTGAATATGTATAATTGGGTGAACGGTATATTATGATGCTTGTTATTTATGAATTGCATATTATTTACTAATTGAGAATGAGACTCACCCTTACATGTTGTTATTTTTAGATTGAGGAGTAGCGGCATTAGTGCTTGGTGAGGATGACTCGTAGAGTTTATCCGTTTATGTTGGGTCGTGTCGGTCATGCTCTGATCTGTAACACTGGGGAACGATAGTTTTAGAGTTTTTATGAGATTACTCTATTTTATTTGGTGTTGGATTATATTTCCTTTTGGTTGTATTTGATGATGTTTCTTATTCCGTTGTGATAAACATGATTATGTTTTGTGAACCTTTCCTAATGAAGCATGACTTTGACCTTAATTGAATTTTCTGTTTTTAAATAATTGTGGCACCCTTGTGCGTATGTTTTTACTCTGATTATTTATTTAAATTGCCGCGGGGTTTAGAAGGGTGTTACAATAGTGGTATCAGAGCATAGTCGGTCGTTTGAGTCAGAGTCTCGTGTCAGTTAATCCCTCGTATTCGATTAGTGTAAGGTTGACACTATCGATACTTCTTGTTCTAATGAATATTGTTTTATATTTAGCAGAACAGTGGCCGGAAGAGGTGGAAGAAACGACGATGCAATTGCTGAGGCTCTGGGCATGATTGCTGGTGTGCTGGGAGGGAATGCCAATGGAGCTGTGATTGGTGCTGACAGGCAGCTGAACAGTTTTCAGAGGAACAATCCTCCGTTGTTCAAGGGTACGCATGATCCCGAAGGTGCTCAGAAGTGGCTCGAGGAGATCGAGAGGATTTTCAGAGTCATCGATTGTGCTGAGAACCTGAAAGTGAGGTATGGTACTCATATATTGTCAGAAGAGGCTGATGACTGGTGGATGGCTACTAGAACTGAACTGAATGCTGATGGTGTAGCTATTTCCTGGGTTGTGTTCAAAAGAGAGTTTCTGAGGAGGTATTTTCCTGAAGACGTTCGAGGCAGGAAAGAAATCGAATTTTTGGAGCTGACTCAGGGTAACATGACGGTACCAGAGTATGCTTCGAAATTTGTTGAGTTGGCAAAGTACTACGTTCACTACAACAATGATGAAGCTAGTGAATTCTCAAAGTGCATCAAGTTTGAGAATGGTCTTTGTGATGAGATCAAGCAAGGAATCAAGTACCAGAGAATTCGGCGATTTGTCGATTTGGTGGACTGTAGTAGGATCTTCGAAGAGGATAACCTTAAGCTGAAGTCATCTCACTCTCGCGAGTTGGTTGACAAGAAAGGTAAGAAGCCTATGGATAGAGGTAAGCCATATGGTAGAGGAAATCCTAGAGCTGGAGATTGGAAGAGGCCTAGTGGGGGAGATTCTGGTGCTCCCGTTAGGTTCTATAACTGTGGTGAGACTGGGCATAGAAGGAATGAGTGCAAGAGTGGAGAGAAGAAATACTTCAAGTGTGGTAAGACGGGTCATATTGCTTCTGATTGTAGGGTGAAGAACGTGACTTGCTACAATTGCGGCGAAGAGGGTCACATCAGTCCACACTGTACTAAACCGAAGAAGGATCAGACCGGTGGGAAGGTCTTTGCTTTGTCTGGGTCAGAGACTACTCCGGAAGATCGTCTGATTAAAGGTACGTGTTTTATCCATGACACACCTTTAGTTGCCATTATTGATACTGGAGCGACTCATTCGTTCATTTCATTGGATTGTGCTAAACGATTGGGATTAGAAATATCTGTTATTCATGGAAGTATGGTTATTGACACTCCTGCGTCGGGTTCAGTAACTACTTCTTCTGCTTGTTTGAACTGTCCTATTGACATATTTGGTAGAAAGTTTGGAATGAACTTAGTGTGTCTTCCTCTTGAACAACTTGACGTCATTTTGGGGATGAATTGGTTGCAATTTAATCGAGTTCATATCAATTGTTTTACGAAGGCGGTTATCTTTCCTGAAGAGGTTAGTGTTGAAGATTTGACTATGTCAGTCAAACAGATGAATTTGGCTGTCAATGATGGAGCGGTGGTATTTATGTTGTACTCTTCAATGGAAGTGAAAGGGGGCGATAATACTGGTGAACTACGAGTAGTGAATGAGTATCCGGAAGTATTTCCAGAAGATGTTAGTGAGTTGCCACCTGAAGGAGAAGTGGAGTTCGCTATAGAATTGATTCCTGGAACTAGTCCTGTGTCGATGGCATCGTATCGCATGTCGGCATAGGAATTGACTGAACTGAAGAAACAATTAGAGGAATTGTTGGGAAAGAAGTTTATTCGTCCTAGTGTGTCACCGTGGGGTGCGCCGGTACTGTTGGTTAAGAAGAAAGAAGGTTCAATGAGACTATGTGTTGACTATAGAAAACTGAACAAGGTGACAATCAAGAATCGGTACCCTTTGCCGAGGATCGACGATTTGATGGATCAGTTGGTTGGAGCTTGTGTGTTTAGAAAGATTGATCTGAGGTCTGGATATCACCAAATTCGTGTGAAGGCGGAAGATATTCAGAAGACGGCATTCCGAACGGGGTATGGACATTATGAATATTCTGTTATGCCATTTGGTGTTACTAATGCACCTGGTGTTTTCATGAAGTATATGAACAGGATATTTCACCCGTATCTTGACAAGTTCGTGGTAGTGTTCATTAATGACATTCTAATTTACTCGAAGAGTGATGAAGAACATGCATAGCATTTGAGAGTGGTATTGGAGCTATTGAAGGAGAAGAAGCTGTATGCGAAATTGTCTAAATGTGAATTTTGGTTGAAGGAAGTAAGTTTTCTTGGCCATGTAATTTCGAAGAATGGTATCGCGGTGGATCCAACGAAGGTAGAAGCGGTATCTCAGTGGGAGACGCCGAAGAATGTGTCGCTACCGCGAAAATTAAAAGAGTCGCCACTAACATATTTATCCTGAAAAGGAAGGGAATGCCAGCAAACCACGAAACAAAACAACAGTCTCACGACCATAGAAAAAGGGTAAGGGAGTCGGTTACGCGAGGGGAAGGTGTTAGCACCCCTCGCGCCCATCGTACTCGATGGTATCCACGCTTGTGTCTAAAACTATGGGTGTGTCAGTAACCTGCGCTAATCTGGATCAGTATGCATGCAAAATGTAGGGAAAAGAAAGAGTTATACTCGCACGGGCCCTACCCCGCTGCCTACGTATCCTTTTTGAGGAATCAGAGGTACCGTAGCTCGGCTAACTAGTTTCTGTTTGTTTTGTGTTTTTTAGGTGAACGAGTTACATTCACACCCTGCTGCTCGACCTTTGGAGACTTGGGCTGGGGAGTGGAGCGGAAATAATAAGCTCTTAAGAAAAGAAAATCAAAGAGTGTGGTTTGTGTTTTAAAGAATGCATGAGGAAGACCTAAACTAAGGGGGAAAGCTTGCTACCTAATGTTATCATACAAAGGGTACAAGTCTAAACTAAACTAACAACCTACGAGGAAAAGGGAAGGCAAACAAGTATATCACACAAACGAGCTCCGCTCGTAAAGCAAACAAAACCAACGGTACTGACCGAGTGATAGAAAAGTGGTCCCGTCATAGCCAAGGGGAGCAACTCAACCCAAGTCAACCAAGCATTAGACCTCGCGAAAATGGTCGGGACATAGACAAGAGGAGCGATTCCCTCTCAACAACCAAGCCGTCACGAATCGTAAAGGAAAACGGTGCGTGCGTACACCGAGCATCAACATCGAGCGACGCGAGCTGTAAGAAATGAGGGGGTCCGGCTACATGAACCCTTTTCCTGACATACTCGATAACAAAATCTTGTGCAGGTTCAGAAGCGAGCAACGCGTAGCGTGCGCATACCAAACGGACTCGATGAAACTAGGCGGGGGTTGATTACTAACCCTTTCTGCGTGCCTTCCATGAGGACTTAACGGAGTGCCATATAGGACTTATTACACCGTGACTCCCTGCCGCAAAGCACAAATGTAAACACACCAACAAAAACAGAGTCTCTTTCGAGGGCTTGGCCAGATGCATGCCTAAGTCCTACTTCTCATGTTAAAGGATGATGCGAGAAAGCGATAAAGTGCGAGAAAAATAAAATGAAACGGGATCAATACCAAACGGATGATGATTCGTAAACTGTAGCGAAGAAAAGCAAGGAAACTAAGGATCCCGCGAGTCAGCTAGCAAAGCAAAAGCAAATATTCAGCACACCGATTAGCCATGAAAGCACACAAAGGTTAACATGC
Source organism: Vicia villosa (assembly GCF_029867415.1). Classification (NCBI taxonomy): domain Eukaryota; kingdom Viridiplantae; phylum Streptophyta; class Magnoliopsida; order Fabales; family Fabaceae; genus Vicia; species Vicia villosa. The sequence goes on from NW_026705038.1 coordinate 781,930, forward strand.
GCGTCGATCATAATCACAATAGACCTGCAAGAGGAACAAGCAAACCAAACAAGCAGATATAAAGTAATAGGAACGTGTCTCCAAGATGAGAACATGATGCGAGTGAATGAAATCGTGTCCGCAAGAGAAGCGGGACACTCAAGTAATAAGCGTTGATCGGTGACTATCCAAATGCCTTGCACACTAGCACACAAGTTATAGATAACAAACATCGCAATCGGAATTGCATTATTGCATTATAAGCTAAGAGATAATGAACGATTAACACAAACACGAAAAGGAAAACAAATGTCAAAGGGAAAACAAACATGAATAAACTAAAATCAATCAATATCAATCATCTCACGAGATAGCACAATTCACAAGCTTTCTAACGATATAAAGAACGTGCAAATCGGAGTTACGAGTCAAAAGATATGAAAGATTGAAGTTAGGAAGTAAAACAAGCAAAAACACAGCTGTGCGTCGACCTGCAGACAGCATGCGTCGACCTGAACAGGGAATGCGTCGACCTACTGGGTCGGCGTGCGCATACCTGAGACAGGCAAGAAGGCTATGCGTCGACCTGCAGAAAGCATGCGTCGACTTACAAGAAACTATGTGTCGACCTGCATACAGCATGCGTCAACCTGAACAAGGCTTGCGTCGACCTACAGGGTCAGCATGCGCATACCCGAGAGTCACACGAAGGCAATAGGTCGACCTACTAGGGTCATAGGTCGACCTACACAGGCAAAAATAGCAAAAAAACCAAATTCTCGCCCGAGCAATCGAAATACAAACCACCACAAACGGCCGGCATGCGAGCAATGATAAAACATACAATTAAGGGCCAAAATCCTTCACTTTGTGCAACAAATGAGATTCAATTCAAACATGAAATTAAACACCAAGAGATATGCCAACAATCGACGTGTCGGTGTCGCACCAAGATCATGAATTAGCAAGTATGAGCATCGAAAGCAAGATCAAGCATTCACGATTAACCATGATTTCACATATCAATGAGTGCGTAATTTAAACACCTTGTTAACAAACATTTCATGCTTTAGCAAAATTAAACAATAGCAACGAGTCGACATGCGACATGCTACAAGACATGAACAAGTATGGTGCAAGTGATAAAGAGAGATTTCAACCAATTCCGGATTTGATCATTATCAACAAGTAACAACAATTAAGGTTCAAAAACCACAAGGCTCCATGAATTCTCACTCAAAGATTTCAAATAAGCATTTCAACAAACACTTATCAAGCAAAAAAAACTCAAAATTAAGCACAAATGCTTCAAACACTCAAATGATCGAACACTTAGCATGCAATTTCTTGCATCATAAGCAACGTGTATGTATCATCAACAATAATTCACCGGTAAATCTCAAATTCAATCAAATAATCAAGATCAACACAAATCAATCAATCAACAAGCAATTATCATCGTCAATTATCATAGATCTATCATCCACAATAAAAAATCATCATGATCAATGTCGAATAAAGCAACAAAATCAATGATCTAGCAAGGTTTGTAGTGAATTTACCGAATCTAACGAAGTGAATGAGATCGGATGAACACGAACGTGAACACGACGCAAACACGAATGAAATCCGAGAGATGTGAAGACTAGAGTGGGGCGCAAGGTACTAGGAGAGGGAGAGAGATGCGCGATACTTCAATCAGAGGAGAAGATCTTGATTCGTGCTTCGATCTTCATTTGTTCTTGAGATTTGATCTTGAATTGATGAAGATTGATGAAGGTTTTGTGAGTTTTTGTAGTTTTGATCCAAGAAAATTGAGAGAGAATTGAGAGAAAGTGTTTTTTTTTATTTTTTTGGGTGAAATTGAAGTTATGAGAGTTCTCTTTTTGATTTGTGAAGAGCAAAAGTTTATATATTGTCAACGCAAAACGTCCAAATTGCCCTCGGTGCGTCTTATTTTGGCTCATTTTTAAGGAAACTCGGTTCGGTTCTGAATTCCGGAACGAAACCAATGCCACTGTGAAGATGACCAAATTCGTAACTCATCGCCGCGAGAATCGTCTCAATCCGATAAGTGATGAAGAAAATACGCCCGTTTGAATGACGAGAAACGCCGATTCATCTCGTGCGATTGTGCAGAATTTTGTGCGTACCGCTCAAAGAACTCGATAAAACTCTATCTTCGGCTCGAAATTTGAACAAGCATGTGTGACGAAGAATCGAAGCTAACAAAAATGCCGCCAGCATGGGCTTCATACGATAAAAATCGAAGAAGTTATGAATTTTCAAACTTGGCGCGACATACTTGAAAACACACTTTTCACCGAAAGAACGTGACGATCCTTAAAATGCTGGTAGTTTTCGGTGCATAATCAGCCGACAGTCCAAACATATGAAATCTTGGTAATGATGGCACGGAGCTCCAATTAAATTTTCGAGCGAATCCGACTAACGGATTATGAGATATGAATTTTCTGAGATCTGAAACCCTACATTCAACACTCTTTTTCACCGTGAAATCTCAAGTAATTTGCAAATCTGACAACCTTCCTCAAAGAACTGGCTTCCGAGCCGAACACGAAAGTTGTAGATATCGGTGAAACAGTCGGGACTACGCAAGAATTCAGCTCATATCATCTTCCAAACGGTATTTATGAATTTTCTCGTATTCCCACCGCTTGAACCATTTTTCACATCGCATCTCCTTAAAACCACAAGAACTCCTTATTGTTATTTTTTACTTTTCGAACGATGAAATAAACGTCGCTAATAACTTATAGCTCAAATTAATAGGGCAAATTTTGGGGTGCAACAGCTGCCCCTATTCAAACTTCTTGAACCTGACGAGTGAGAAACGAAAGTTTCGAACCGTTGAGGTGGAAGGAGATTGAATACCAGAATGAACTCGAAAATTTGCGCTCTTGATCAATAGAAGATTCCAACTTGCATGAAGAAGGAATGTACCACCCCTCAAGCAGGGAGAGAAAACTTCAATTGACCTGTATAATTAAATAAGCTCCAACTTGCGATAAGAAGGAACGGGCACCCACAGGCAGGGGAAAACACTTCAAATGATCTGGTTATCAAGAGAAGGAACATCTTGACTGATCTGAGCATCAGATGTAGCAGATGTCTCCGAACTTGCATCGGGATAGATGTCTTAGGTCGATCTGGGAATCGAAGGAGATACACCGGTTGAATCGGACATCAACGGGTAATAGGCATCTCTGATTTGGGAATCATGATCTGGGAATCTGGGCAGACATCTCTTCTGATGCAATTAAATCATCAGGTAGATATTCCTATTAATCTGGGAATTAGCGGCTAGCTCCTTCGTAAGACCATGCGGATCCGGAGGCGGTTCCTTCAACTGAACTGGTAATCAGGATAGGAACAATATCTCTTCCGAACTGTGTATGCCGGGTAAAGAATGCCTTTAAACTGATCTGGACATGATGCCAGAAAATAAGTAGGACAATCTTCATCTGAAAGACAAAGTCGATCAGGTAGACATCTCCATCTGATCTAATGATATCAGTGGCTTGCTCCTTCAGAAGATCGACAGAGATCCGGAGGCGGTTCCTTCAACTAATATGAATCTGAATATTAGGATAGGAACAGATATCTCTTCCGAACTGTGTACGCCGGGTAAAGAAAGCGTCTTCAACTTATGGTTAGGCATTAGGACTGGGCAAACGAGTTCTTCTTCTGAACGAACTAAATCGTCAGGGATTAGACATTTCCAACTGATCTGATGTATCAGAGGGCTTGCTCCTTCGGAAGATCTATAGAGATCCGGAGGCGGTTCCTTCAACTGAGCTGGATATCAGGATATGAACAAATATCTTCCACCGATCCGCGGGCATCGGAAATAGGAATGTCTTTGAACTGATCTGAGCTACGTCAGAAAATAAGTAGAACAATCCTCTTCTGATTCAAAACATCAGGATAAACGCCTGTAATGACTAGGCGAATATTGCTCTCCAGGGAGCATTTGAATCTGGATAACTTTCCTGCAGAAAGAAACAGATATGATATGATTTATGCATGATGCATATATGAATGTGTACGGAATAACGTTCCCGATAGGGAAGACGCTATACGCTTTTGAGAATGCTATGCAAATGATGCATGATTCGGACGCTGCTTAGGGAAACAACAAAGGAGCACTGAATTGCTGAGGAAGTCCTGGAGAGAATATGGAACTCTGCGGGGAGGACAAGATGAGCGACCGAGGGTCACAACTGTGAGCTTGCAAAGATGGATCAGAAATCTGATGGAGATAATCAAATCTAGACGCGAGATCTGGCTGGGGAATAAATCCTGCTTGAGGATATGAATATCCCACTTAACTGCTTGGGGAATACCCTGACAAATTCATTTGGAGAAGAAAATTCTCGACACATTGGGGATGTGAAGATAAGGGCAAGTCATGAAGACAACTCTGATGAGGAGTAACCAACTTGCTTGTAGAGGACGCATTCTGCTGGGGAAGTTCTAATCGAGAACAGATTCTGCTGAGGATGCAAATGAATCTTTGCTGAGGAAAGAAACTCAGTGGGAAAGATGAATACTTCTGCACAGCGATCTGCTAGGGATGTGAGAAATCCGCTGGGGATAAGGAACTCAGCATAAGAACCTCTTGTTAAGGCAACTCTATTGGGGAATAAGATGACTCTCTTGGGAAAACAGGTCCATCTGATGGAGAGAGAGGCGCTCTACTGGGGAAAGAGAGGAATTCGGGCAAAGAATCTCATTAAGAGCTTGCTGGGGAATTAGATACCATCCAATCATGACTCAGCTGGGGAGAAGGCATTCCGCCGGGGAATGAGACTTCAGCAGCATGGAGAATGCATTGAGATGTGCTTTGTTGAGGATATGAGAATCTCTGAATGAAGAAAATCTCATCTAGATATATTCAGCTGGGGAATGAGAATCTCTCATTAAGATGCGCTCAGCTGGGGGAGTGAGAATATCTCATTAAGATATATCCATCAACGCGCAGACACGGCATACTCGAAAGGAGGTACCTCCGAGGTAAACACATGAAAATGCCCCAGGATACGGCATGGCATCTTGGCCTGCCATCCTAGCTACACAAAACTTTGAAGTACATTCAAAGATTTTATCATTTCTAATCATGTATTGTAAAGGCAATGCAGTTTTCATATGCAAAGTTTAACACAAACTCAGGACGTTTTATGCAAACAAAACAGTGAAAGAAAACAGCTGTTTAAGATAAAAAGATATTTATTAATTGCAAACAGAATGCTCGTAAAAGAGCGAACACATTTCAGAAGTAGTTCCTAGTAAGAGGTAACCATACATTTCTTGGAATACAAGAGAAATGGTAATGTGAAACGGACATCCATTGGTTTCGATCCCGCTATCACTTTCATAACCTCTACGTTCTCATCTCCTTGCTTTAGAAGACAGTACTCATTAGGATTGATTACTGCCCGATCTAACATCTGATTGAAATAACGTCACCGAACTCGTGGACCCGACAGGGTTTGGTGAGTGCCTTAGGGATTTGAGCTGCCAGATGCAAACTCAAGAACACGGAGTCTTGCTTATCCCTCGGTCGGGAGCCCTAAGCATGACGATTGGAAATTTGAGGATGCTTTAGGGATTTGAGTTGCCAGGTGCAAACTCAAGAACACGGAGTCTTGCTTATCCCTCGGTCGGGAGCCCTAAGCATGTATGAAGAGTGATTGCCAAGGTGGCATGCGGGATGTAGTCGTTCGCTTTTGTCCCTTTTTTGCCTAAGCCGCCCTTTCAGGTTTTCAACTTAGCGGGTATATTTGTTTCCTTTTCATTCTTTTGCCTGATTCATTTTTTCTTCTTCTTTTTTTTCTTCTTTTTTCATCATTTTTTTATCAGGTCTATGCGAAGTATTTTTTGACTACATCGGCGTTCACAGGGTGCGGGAAATTCTCGCCATCCATTGTTGCAAGCATCATGGCACCGCCAGAGAATACTTTCTGTACAACAAAGGGGCCTTCATACGTCGGAGTCCACTTGCCTCGAGGATCACCCTAAGGAAGGATAATTCTTTTGAGCACCAGATCACCTGGTTTATAGCTTTGGGGTCGCATCCGCTTGTCAAAAGCTTTTCTCATCTTCTTTTGGTACACCTGACCATGTCCAATAGCCGCTAAGCGTTTCTCATCAATGAGGTTCAACTGATCCATCCGATTCTATATCCATTCTGACTCGTCAAGCTCGACGTCTTTCATAACCCTCAGGGAAGGAATCTCAACTTCAACTGGTAATACCGCTTCCATACCATAAATAAGTGAGAAAGGAGTTGCCCCAGTCGATGTACGCACGGAGGTGCGATAGCCATGCAAAGCAAAAGGCAACATCTCGTGCCAATCTCGGTAGGTAACTACCATCTTTTGCACAATCTTCTTGATGTTCTTGTTGGCTGCTTCAACAGCGCCATTCATCTTTGGACAATATGGAGAAGAATTGTGATGCTTGATCTTGAAGGACTCACAAAGCTCCTTCATCATCTTGTTATTGAGATTTGATCCATTATCAGTAATGATCTTCTCGGGAATCCCATAACGACAGATTATGTTGTGCTTGATAAAACGGGTAATCACTTGCTTGGTGACATTCGCATAAGATGCGGCTTCAACCCACTTGGTGAAGTAATCGATGGCAACCAAAATGAAGCGATGTCCATTAGAAGCAGTAGGCTTAATCTCTCCAATCATGTAAATGCCCCACATTGCGAAAGGCCATGGAGAAGTCAAGACATTCAAAGGCACAGGCGGCACGTGCACTTTGTCAGCATAGATCTGTCACTTGTGACAAATTCTAACATGATTATGACAATCAGTTTCCATAGTGGACCAATAGTAACCAGCCCTCAAAATTTTCTTAGCCATCGTATGCCCACTAGAATGGGTACCAAACTCGCCTTCGTGCTTATCTTCGATGATTTTCGAAGCTTCTTCTTTCACAACACATCGGAGTAACACACTGTCATGATGTCTCTTGTACAAAACCCCACCATTAAGGTAGAACTTAGCTGCGAACCTTCTCAGAAACTTCTTATCAGTCACCGACGCTTCGGGAGGATACTCTTGAGTTTCGAGGAACTTTTTGATATCATGATACCATGGATTTCCATCTAACTCGACATCAGCCTCAAAGCAAAATGTTGGCTCATCCAACCTGTTAATGGTGATGTTAGGCGCCTCATTAGCCCACTTCACTTTGAACATGGAAGCCAAAGTGGCGAGAGCATCTGCAAGATTGTTCTCTTCTCTAGAAATATGCTCGAATGTGATCTCATCAAAATACGGAATAAGTCTCATCACATGCTCCCTGTACGGAATCATATTCTGATGGCGAGTTTCCCAATCTCCATTGATCTGGCTAATGACAAGATTGGAATCTCCATAAACTTTCAAGTACTTGATTCGCAAATCAATCGCAGCTTCGATGCCATAGATGCAGGCTTCATACTCAGCCATATTATTAGTGCAATTAAAACAGATTCTGGCTGTAAACGGGATATGAAAGCCTGATGGAGAAGTAATTACAGCTCCAACACCATTCCCAAGTGCATTAGAGGCACCATCGAACACGAGCGTCCATCGCGATCCTGGTTTGGGTCCTTCCTCTGGTCCGGGAATGTTACAATCTCTGATGTACAAAACATCCTCATCGTGGAATTCAAACTTCATCGGTTCATAATCTTCGACAGGCTGATGCGCAAGATAATCCGCCAGCACACTACCTTTGATGGCTTTCTAGGTAGTATACTGGATATCATATTCAGTCAAAATCATTTGCCACCTGGCTACTCTTCCGGAAAAAGCAGGCTTCTCAAAGACATGTTTGATAGGATCCATCTTGGAAATCAATAGGGTGGTGTGAACCGACATATACTACCTCATCCGGCGAGCCGCCCACACCAAAGCACAACAAGTTTTCTCGAGTAATGAGTATCGGGATTCACAGTCGGTAAACTTTTTGCTAAGGTAGTATATTGCATGCTCTTTTCGGCCAGACTCGTCATGTTGACCCAGCACACATCTCATTGAGTTTTCAAGAACTGTGAGGTACATAATCAAAGGCCTTCCTGGCACTGGAGGCATTAGTATCAGAGGTTCCTGCAGGTACTCTTTCACTTTTTCGAATGCTTTTTGACAATCATTATTCCACCTGGCCGTCTGATCTTTTCTTAGCAATTTGAATATTGGTTCACAAGTGGTTGTGAGATGAGAGATGAATCTAGCAATGTAATTCAACCTCCCTAAGAAACCACGAACCTCTTTTTCTATTCTCGGCTCAGGCATCTCTTGTATAGCTTTTATTTTTGCAGGATCGACCTCAATACCTTTTCCTTTAACAACAAAGTCTAACAGCTTTCCAGATTGCACTCCGAAAGTGCATTTGTTTGGATTCAACCTCAATCTGAATTCCCGAAGCCTTTCAAATAACTTCTGCAAGTGAACCAAGTGCTCTTCTTCTGTGTGAGCTTTTGCAATCATGTTGTCGACATACACTTCAATCTCTTTGTGAATCATGCCGTGAAAAAGAGTCACCATGGCGCGCTGATACGTTGCCCTTGCATTTTTCAACCCAAAAGGCATGACTTTATAGCAGAAAGTTCCCCATGGTGTGATAAACATTGTTTTCTCCATGTCTTCTGGTGCCATATTGATCTGATTGTACCCAGAGAAGCCATCCATGAAGGAAAACACCTTAAAAGGAGCAGTATTATCAACCAGCACATCATTGTGGGGAAGAGAAAAATCATCTTTCGGACTCGCCCTATTCAAATCTCTGTAGTCCACACACATCCTGACCTTTCTGTCCTTCTTAGGTACAAGAACAATATTCGCAACCCACGGCGGGTAATTCACAACTTGCAGAAAGCCAGCATCAAACTGTTTCTCAACCTCTTTCTTAATCTTCTCAGACATATCTAGGCGAGTCCTTCAAAGCTTCTGCTTGACAGGAGGACTATCTTCCTTGAGAGGTAGACGGTGTACCACAATATCTGTATCGAGACCAGGCATATCCTCATAGGACCAAGCAAAGATATCCGCATACTCTTTCAACATAGCAATAAGCCTCTGCTTCACACTATTCTCAAGCGCAGCCCCTATCTTGACTTCTCGGACTCGCTCTTTAGTGCCAACATTTACCATCTCAATTGCCTCCTGATGCGGCTGAATCGCTTTCTTTTCTTCCTGTTTCGACAATCTGGCCAACTCATCGGGGAGATCACAATCCTCATAAGCTTCCTCCTCGTCTTGGTAGATCGGATTGTCAAAATCATAACAAGCAATAGCGGAACTGTTACCAATGGAATCCGCGGTAGTGGAATATCTGCATGATTGATGTTTTTATTTTAGTTTTATTTTTATTAAGCTATGTGCAAGTGTGTGCGAAAACATTGCCATTTAAAGGAAAAAGTTAAAAGAAAGATAAAGAGCAAAACATTTGAATGCAAAAACGTCCTTTTATTTCATGATTAACTTTTGAAAATGCAAACTGCATGGCCCTACAAATGATTCACTACACCTTGGGCAGAGCGTAGGAATTATGTCAAGATAAGAAAAGTAAAAACAAGGAATTTACTCCTGAGTTTGTGTAACTTGAATGACATCTTCGACCGTCCAGTTGCGAGGCATCTCCCCAGGAATACTTGGACGAACCCAGTTATCAAAATCACAGTCACTATCCACTTCTTCGCCATTGGCAATGGCATTAACCTGACCGTTCTGAATGACCCCACCACTCACGAATTTGATCGGGCTGAGGATACTAGGCTTGGGCGCCACATTCTGCTTTCCAGGACTGAAACCAAGACCATTCTTGTCAAATTTGGGACGCACATCAATTACTTGCCCCCAGCCTTCCACCTTTCCAGTCTCAACAACAACCTGTGCATCTTTCAGGGAAGACATAATCGTTTCTGGCTTTGTTATTTCATAAAGAGGGGTTCTCACTGAATTTACAGCCTCGAACGCTTGAAACGGTGTCTCATGTATTTCACCTTCGATCTCCACGTATCGGAAAGAAGACAAGTGACTCACGATGTAATCCTCCTCACCACAAACCGTCACCACTTTACCATCAACTGGATACTTCAACTTTTGATGAAGAGTGGATGTCACAGCGCCAGCCTTGTGAATCCAGGGTCGTCCCAATAGACAACAGTAAGCAGGTTGAATATCCATCACATAAAAAGTTGTGGTGAAGATCTGAGGACCAACTTGGATTGGTAGATCAACCTCTCCGAACACAGACCTTCTTGAATCGTCAAAAGCGCGCACCACCAACTCACTAGGCCTCAACTCAACACCAGCATAGTCAATTCTCATGAGGGCCGATTTGGGAAGCACGTTCAAAGAAGAACCAGTATCAACCAAAACACGGGACAAAGTCGTCCCCTTACACTCGATCGAAATATACAAATCCTTGTTGTGGTTTCTCCCTTCTGGAGGAAGATCACGATCCGTAAACCCCAAACCATTTCCAGCTGAAATATTATTGGCCACCGCCTCTAACTGATTCACAGATATTTCATGCGGCACGTAAGCACCATTTAGAATTCTCAAGAGAGCATCTCTATGACCTTCTGAACACATCAACAGTTGCAGAATGGAAATCTTTGATTGGGTTTGACCTAACTGCTCAACGACTTTGTAATCAGACTTCTTGATGATTCTTAACAACTCTTCCACGTCCTTGGAAGGCACAACATTATCAGATGCCCCATTCTGAATCGGAGGATTCTGGCGAAGTCACGTGGAATTTTGTCAGTGCTTTAGGGATTCGAGCAATGCAAATGGTGCAATGCTCAAGACAAACAAGGTCTTGCTTATCCCTCGTGCGGGAGCCCCAAGCAACTTCAAAGACTTGTAGATACTAACATCACGACCAGGTGCCCCAGAATAGAACTCACACCTAGTGTCATCGTCATCAAGCATAGAATTTGTAGACATCAACACAGTATGGAGCTTAACCAGTTGCAAATAAAGCAAGCATGGAAGCAAATGAGCATAAGACCAGTCTTCAAAAAGAACCCAGACTGAGCTTTCTTCTCGGTAAAATTCCCAAAAAGTTGTTCCATGACTAATCTCTGAACAAACAATAAGAACAAATCGAGTCTGTGAGTCTGGAGAGAATACCAAGTCTGAATAAGAGATCCTCGATCCTGAACACCTGTTATGCATGAAATGTATGGGATGCATGATATGCGTGTAATGCCATGTTCATTCAATTTCCAAGGAATCCTCGTGTTTTGATTTTTTTGCAAGCAAGAGATGGAAAAGCTCGGAACGAGACTTAAAGATATGATTCCTTTGAAATGGAAGGAACACGTATGCTAGTTATTTTTTGTACATCATTTTTTGGAAAGTAAATATGCAATGATGCAAGGTGGTGGGACTTGTTGCCGCCCACCAGGCATTCTGGACTGCCGGCAACACACATAATACAGAGCCAAAGGTTCGGCCCCAAATGGTATACCCCACGGAACATAGAATGTCGATCAACGGAACCAGCACCCATAGTCAACAACACACTGGAATAGAACACAGATCACCACTCGAACAAGAACCATTGTATCCCACGAACAGGAACCAATAGTACACTCGAACGAGAACAGCGGTAACCCACGAAAAAGAACAGCAGTAACCCACGAACGAGACCAGCGGTCACCCACGAACAAGAACAGCGGTAACCCACAACAAGAACAGCGGTCACCAACAATGTACCTGTTATATGATCATTGATTCCCGCCCTACTCACGGGTAAATCTAGGCCAGTGTAGGTCAAAAAGCAAACAGAGGATCGAATGTATGAGTTATCATACGATATTGCCTCATTCCACCAAGCTCTGCCCGTGGATACGTGATCAGATCAATCAGGCATATGCCTTCTGTCCGTCACGGTCACTCTAGTCCTAGTTCCTAAGGTATCACTCATGACCTGGGTATTGGGTCTTTTACCTCTTGAAACACCCACCCACAGATAGAAATCCAGACAGTCCAGAATATGATGCAGAAAAATAAAAGCGCAGATAGAATGCAATGCAAACAGGCAAATATGCAAAGCAGTAAAACACCCAAAGATAAACACACAAGCGCTAGGATCGACTCGATAAGTCCGGACCCGCAATAGGTCGAGACGTCCCCAGCAGAGTCGCCAACTGTCGCTACCGCAAAAATTAAAAGAGTCGCCATTAACATATTTATCCTGAAAAGGAAGGGAATGCCAGCAAACCACGAAACAAAACAACGGTCTCACGACCAGAGAAAAAGGGTAAGGGAGTCGGTTACGCGAGGGGAAGGTGTTAGCACCCCTCGCGCCCATCATACTCGATGGTATCCACGCTTGTGTCTAAAACTATGGGTGTGTCAGCAAACTGCGCTAATCTGGACTAGTATGCATGCAAAATGTAGGGAAAAGAAAGAGTTATACTCGCACGGGCCCTACCCCGCTGCCTACGTATCCTTTTTGAGGAATCAGAGGTACCGTAGCTCGGCTAACTAGTTTTTGTTTGTTTTGTGTTTTTTAGGTGAACGAGTTACATTCACACTTCGTTGCTCGACCTTTGGAGACTTAGGCTGGGGAGTGGAACGGAAATAACAAGCTCTTAAGAAAAGAAAATCAAAGAGTGTGGTTTGTGTTTTAAAGAATGCATGAGGAAGACCTAAGCTAAGGGGGAAAGCTTGCTACCTAATGTTATCATACAAAAGGTACAAGTCTAAACTAAACTAACAACCTACGAGGAAAAGGGAAGGCCAACAAGTATATCACACAAACGAGCTCCGCTCGTAAAGAAAACAAAACCAACGGTACTGACCGAGTGGTAGAAAAGCGGTCCCGCCATAGCCAAGGGGTGAAGCAACTTGAAAACTCATCGAAACAAATACAATGAAGTTGCCATCGAACATATATTTATCCTACGCACAGGAATGGAAAATATCGAAGAAAACCAAATAACAAGCAATGGTCTCAGAGAAAGGGTAAGGGTGTCTGTTACGTGAGGGGAAGGTATTAGCACCCCTCACGTCTGTGGTACTCCACAGGATCCATTCTTGCTAATTTTCTAATCTAAGGGTGTGTGTGTGTGTATCATGCTATGTGCTAAGGGAAACATGCAATGGAAAGATAAACAAGATAACAGGAACATGCAAATAATAGGCAAACAAGATAAAGGAAAAAAAATCGAACAAAACAACAAAAAAGAAAAGTTCGCTCGCTAGGGTGTTCGTACCCTGTGCCTACGTACCTCCAACGTGCAATGGAGAAATCAGAGCGCCGTAGTTCGGCCCAAAAGTTTCTGTTTCTATCTCGATTCGCGTCTCCTAGAGAAACGGAACCGAGTACCCTAAAGGGAGCATGCAAACAAGGAGCGTCACAAAGATCCTAGCAAACATGGCATGTGAACAGGCATCACAGATAAGAACAGGCGAACAGGCATCGCAAAGATATCATACGAACAGGCATCGCAGATAGAAAGACAATCATGTAACAGGCATACACGAATGTGAGTGTTTGAACAGGCATCACAAGTGATAATGCGAATAGGCATCGCAAACAACATGTAACAGGCATACATGTGCAAGTGTGTGAACAAGCATCACAAAGATATCATACGAACAGGCATCGCAGATAAGAAGATAGTGAACAAGCATCACAAAGACATCATGCTAACAGGCATAGCAGATAAGAAGATAGTGAACCAGCATCACAAAGATATCATACAATCGAGCTCCGCTCGAGAAACAAACAAACTACTGAAGTAGTAAACAATGCAAATGCAGCACAAAACGAGCTCAGTTCGTAAAGCAAACAAACTACCGAAGTAGTGACCTGGGAACTAGGGAGACGTTCTAGCTAACAGAGAAAGTCCTCCGAAGCCACCGTTCACGGGGAAAGTCCTCCGAGACGGATGAACAAGACAAACAATAAACCTTCTAGCTAACGGGGAAAGTTCTCTGAAGCCACCGTCCACGGGGAAAGTCATCCAAGACGGTTGAACAAGACAAAAAAAATAAACGTTCTAGCTAACGGGGAAAGTCCTCCGAAGCTACCGTCCACGGGGAAAGTCCTCCGAGACGGGTGAACAAGACAATAACTGGAAATAAACGTTCTAGCTAACGGGGAAAGTCCTCCGAAGCTACCGTCCACGGGGAAAGTCCTCCGAGACGGTTGAACAAACGAATAACTGGAAATAGACTGAAAACAGTAAACAAACAAAAACAGAGCCTCTTTCGAGGGCTTGGCCAGATGAATGCCTAGGTCCTACTTCTCATGGAAAATATGATGCTGCATGCCTACCCTACTTCTTATGGCAAGATATGGTACTCGAATAAGTAAAAGGGACCAGGAGATACCGAGCGGATAGCAAATCCGCAGTGAGCTAGCAACGCAAGCAGAACTAAGAAACTTCACGTAATTTAACATCCAGCAAAGCCAGAAAGCATCGTCGTGAAAGTAAATCACGAGCGACATATGGTGCGTATCAGACACTACCACATAACCAACCTGCAGGAGAAACACATGCCAGACAATACAAGAATATACATCTCAATAAATGAGAGATCAAATGAATCACATCAGGAATAAGTTCGTGTCCCACAACTAAAGTGGAACACGAAGCAAGTCAATCGCACCGGAATCGGATTCGTGTCCCACAAATAAAGTGGAACACGAAGCAATCGAATCATAATCGAGGGCTCTCTCGAAGTACCTCGCACATCTCAACAATCAAATCAGTAATAACAAGGAGGCATGCACCCGCCATAGAAAATAAGAGAAATTAAATTCTAAGTAAATCCTAAACAAAAGTCTAACAAGATTAAATTGTTTTTTTTGTAACATTTTTATCTCAAAGTAATAGAACAAAACTTTGCACAAAACAAATAAAGTCTAACAAGCAAAAGATTACATGTTTTTTTTATTATTCTTTTTATCATGTTAACATCTAACAACAATTATATTCAATTTTTATGTTTTTTATTACATGAGAGAAATAGGAAATAAAACTAGTAAAAAAAACCAACTATAACATGAATTGGATTGAATCAGGGAGGTATATTGTAAAAAACAGGGTGCAGTACATGATAAGGGCGCAAGGCCCAAACAACATTGGTCCAAAGGCATTTTTGTTCAACTGTTGTAGCAAAAAATATGAGCAATGGGCTCAGAGGGAGGTGCGCACAGCAAGTGAAGGCCCAAGGAATTGTTTTTGTGTTGCCAAAGTTCTGTCCAAAAACGGTGCAAAAGGCCTAGGTAGGGGTTCATGCAGCAAGCCCAATGAATTTGATCCACACAGATTTTCATGTTAACTTTTCAGATTTCTTAATCAGATTCTGATTAAGTTTCAATTAATCCAGATTTAATCACACTAAGCCTCAATTAACTCCAATTAAAACTTAATCAAAGTAGAAATTAAACACAAAGAGGATTAGGTTTTACGTGGATTTGGAATAGATGAGATCTCCTTTTCACTCTCAATGCGGTGGTCGGAGCTCAACCTCTCCGTGAGCGGCAACGGCGCGGTGGCTCGAATCCTCTTCCCCGACAAAGTTTCTTCCTTGCCGTCATGGCTACGGCTTCACTCTCATCTCGGTTCTCTCATCTCTCTCCGAATTAAGTCATCTTCGCCTCATAAGAAACGCGGCGGTAACCTCATCTTCTCCGATCGAATGTCACGGCGGAGATTCTCCCATCCCTTCGCCGTTCAACTTCGCTCCACAACCATATGTCTCCGCCTTTCTTGTTTTTGTTCTCAAAATCTCTTCTCCGATCAATTCTCAACACCGATGAACAAATCCGCCGTGATTTTCACCTTCGATCTCGTCCTCTCCTCTCCTATCTCCGCCATGAACAAAACAACTGCAAATCGGCTTCATACCTCATCTTAACCTCGAAACAATTCAATCAATTGGAGACGCTCTGATGGTGTCACGACGACAATGGTAACACAGAGAAAACCAGAATATTCTTCACGAATTCAGGTGTATATCGTTCTCGATCCACTCTATTTTCCTTGCCTTCTCTGAGTTGTTGTTCGCGATGATGTTGATTGTTGCTGCGTTGATGATGATTGAAGACCGTGATGTTGTTGTTGGATGTTGCAGAAATGGAGGATGTGCGATTGGTGATGAATCGATGAAGGTTTTGTGAAGCTTTTTCTGAGTTGAGGTTTGATGTTTTGGTTCAGAAGATTGAATCGATTCCAAAGAGAAGATTATTGAAGGTTTTTTTTGGATTCTTTTTGTGAATTTCTGTTGCAGGTTTTTCTTCTGTTATTTTTCTCTTTTTGCAGGTTTCGTGATTTTTTGTTGTTGAAGATGAATGGAGGTTGTTTAAAGGTCGTAGAATCGAATCGGTTAGAGATTGAAGAAGTGAAGCCAAGATTGAAGGTTAGAGAATCGGTTCAGAGATTAAGCTCTTTCTGATTATTCGGTTACATTGATTCTGTTTGGTAAATCTTTGATGATTGAAGGATGAAGGTTGAAGAAAGGTGAAGATGATGAATCGATTATGGAAGAATGGAGAGAGAGGTAAACTTTGTTACAGGTCTCGGTTACGTTTTTTTCTTTTTTCTTTTTCTCTTCATTTTTTCTGTTATGAAATTTCTGTCCTGAACTTCTCCGCTTGGTGTTTTCTGAACCGACTTGGTTTATTTTGGTTTTTGCAGAGCGGTTTATTTGCGAGTTTTGATTTTTTTGGTAGCAGGCTTGCAAGTTTAATGTTTATGGTGATGATGGGATTAGTATGGTGGTTGCTGATTCTTGATGCAGGGTCTTTTGGTTTATTGCGCGGCTGACTCCGTTTTCTTCTTTGGATACCACTGGCTCTACTTTAATCATGCAGGAATATTTGGTTTCGATGCAGCTTGGAATTGGATGAAGCATAGCAAATATATTTCTTGAAATGCCTTGTATAATTTTGTAAAGAAATCGAATGATGTAATGGTTTTTGGACTTTGAGATTTTTGTAACTTCATTTTGGGTTAAATTTGCTTTGTAATGTATGGGCTTTTCTTTTGTAGTGGATTTTTGAATAATAGATGGAAATTGTATTGAAATGAGTTTGAAACTTGAATCTTGAATGGACTTTATAGAATTTATCTACTATCTACCCAATATTATAAAATTGACCAAACTCCCTAATTTAACCTTCTGCCAAATAAACTTTACCCTTATAAAAGGTTACTTTAGTAATTAACAAATTGAATATTTTCAATTGCCATGTGTTGTTTGCTCATTTGACAGCTTATGCAAATTTGTACTTGCTTTCTCTCTCTTTACACACAACTTTCCCTTCCGTTTTCTCTCTCTCCCTTCCGTTTTCTCTCTTCTCTATTTTTCTTCAAACCCTAACACAGCCCAGCCGTCACCAAAAAATCAACCTTTCTGAGTTTTTTTTGTTATTGCTTGCTTTTTCTTTTTACACGCAGATCAAGAGTAAACTTGATTTACAAATTTAACTTATGTCAATCTTGCTGATTTAAAGCTTGTAAAATGACGGGAAAGTTGCAAATTTCATGTTTGAAGTTCAATTTCAGATCTTCTTAATGTTTCATGAGAATATTTTTGTTCTATTATTAGTTAGTTTTTTTCTTGCTTTGAATCTTCTTTATATTGTTGCGTTTAACCTCAATTTCGAGTTTACTATATCGTTTGTTGTTAACTTTATGAATTTTCTTTTTGGATGAAAATTTCACTATAAGCTTCTGTGTGTAACTTTGTTATGATTTGTTGCTTGAGAAATTTTATGTGTTCAATTTCAAGTTTACTCTTCTGATTATCGTCAACTTTCAAATTTCCTTATAAAATGAATGAATGAATTATTACTGTTTTCCAAATTTTGTAGTTATGCTGATTTTTTCCTGCATATTTTGTTATACGCAGATCAAGAGGAGGATTGACAATGATACGCTTATTCCGGATCTTGCTATGAACTATTTTGATCACTTTTTTTCCAAGCACAGTAAGATCTTGGAGGTAACATATATGTTTATTTTACTTCTTGATATTTTTCAAAGTTTCTTTTTCTTTATGTCAAAACTGAAAACTCTTTGGTTTTTGATTATTAGGATGTCGAATGGTACATCGATACTGTAAAAGTGCATTTGATTTCTATCGCTTGTCTCACCATCGCTTCCAAGACGAGAATAAAAGATTTCACATTTGATCATTTTTTGATTAGTTATTATAAGATTGTGAATGTGAGGATAAGTCATCATATGGTGATTAAAACAGAGCTTCTCATTCTCCATGAACTTTACTGGGAAATGTTATCGGTGATATCTTTATTATTATCATATTCATTTGGTCTTTGGTTCATGCTGCGCTAAGTCTTACTTTATTCATTGGATTTTTCTGCAGGATCAGCTAATACTAATAGAACTTCTGGGACATCTGGAACAGCGGGTTCTAATCCAGCTCCTCTGCATTGAGATCGATAAAGTATTATATTCTCTGTTTATATATAATAATTTTTTTAAAAAGACAATTTACACTTTTGTTGCTGACGTTATTTAATGTTTAATAGATTTTCATGTTCTCTTCACTGTTTTTTAGAAGTATTAGATTTGTTTTCTTCACTTTACTTACTTTCTATTGCTCTTTATTCAAATTTGTAGAAGTATTAGATAGATAGGTGAAGAAATATTAGATTTACAGGTTTAAAATTAACACGTAGTATCCAAATTATTTACAGGTTTCATTCTGAGTGAAGGTAAAAAGTTCCGCTCGGGGCATTTCTATGATTAAGTTGCTCAAGCTGCAAAATCAGCAGCAGCTCCAGCTACAGATGTGGCAAAACCAAACGAAGATAAGGGTGTGCAGGTGGGTTTAACAGAACTTTAATATGATGGCATTAAGAAGATTTGAAGGTAATTGGATCTTTCTATTTTATATATTGGCCTAACATGATACATAAAATGAAATATAACTTTTTGTTATGACTATTGTATTTGTTAATTTTGCTTCTGATGTGAAAATTTATAATTAAATTGAACTGAATACTCAAAATTTATCAAAGAACTGAAAACTGGGAGTTTATATAAGAAAATTTGGAGTGACATAGAATTATGAAAATGTACTATTAATCTTTGCAACAAATTTAATCCTATTGCTTGCCACTGTATTGAAATCTAAATAATCATCTATACTACACTGATGGAAGCAATGTAACGCAATTCTAGGCTCCAAATTCTTCTGAGTTTTACTGCATGTTGCAGTTGTTTTCTCCGGCTGGAATTTTTGCGGGTTACAACTTTCCTTCGACTGTTTCTTTCTCGGCTAACGATAGTCCAATGTCGCCTCAAATTTGTCAGTCGTATCCATCACATGATTTATATACTGTGTTTGATTTATATACTCTATGAAGTTTCACAAGATCCTTATGTATCTATATGGAAGATTGCGGTTCTGGTGTTATCGCATCTCATACTAACTGGCATGATGAAGGCATAGGTCACTTAAGTTGTTAATATTGTTTTTGTCCCTTTTAATTTTGCTGTACTTTAGACACTGATGCAATCAATTCTTCCTCAGGTATAAGACACTGACGCATCTCTACCCTTTGAATTTTGTATTTTTATGTTACAAGTAACATATATTATTACTCAATATTTTGATTGATTTCAAATTCAATGCCTATGATGTTGATCTGTAACTCATAATTTGGTTATATGAATTATATATGTTTTTATGTGTTGTTGAGGACAAAAATGCATTCAAGCTAACTCAATTGAAACTTGGCACATGGCTTAGCTGGTTATGTCATCAATTTCTCAATGACTTTGATTATGTTCAAACTTCAAACTGTTCCAATGTGGTTTTGAAATGTATTCTTACAAGGAATGTTTTTATTTACACAAACTTAATAGAATTGGGTGCGTAACTCAACAAAACAAGAAAATCATTTTAGATGGGAATGTTGTTTCTAGGAATATGGAGGTTGGGAGGTGGGAGTAGGTGTGGAGGAACACACACTCAATAGTTGTAAGTTCTAGCATGATTGAATTACAATCAAAGAGTATAGTGCAAATACCATTTTTGATTTAAGGTGGATTCTTATCTAACTATAAAAGAAATGTTTGATAGAGTTACTCTGTTGAATTGTTAAAAGTTCAATGCCAACTTGAATATTACCTGTTTCAAAATGGTCAATTATTTTTTTACAGTTTTAATGTAATATTCAATTGATATAATCTGTGTGCACTACACAATTAAATATATCAATTCATATTTACAAATTCATATAAATTAATTATATACCAATTAAAATTAATGGACCCATGCATAAGTGTTTTGAGCATTGAAGTTACACAAAACTCAAAATAAATAATACGCACTGAAATTTCACAAGACTCTAAATAAGTGATACATTGTCAATTGTACTCTATGACCTATTTAGTGGTCATGTAGAACACTGAAGTTTCACAAGATAATTTAATTATCTATTTTAACTATTGATAACATTGCCGATATCATTAAACGATTCTTAAATAAATCAATTACCTAAGTAGTTGTTAATTTGTTATAAACTATTAATTTTTTAAAGTTGATTTCATTTCGATAGAATTGTATAACCAAGATTTCACTAAAATATTATTGATAAGCACGCGTATGATCAATAAGTAGTACTTTTAACTCTTTTTTTTTTTAAATTGCATGATATTATAATTTTTTAAATTTAAATAATTCTTTTTTATTTCAAAAAATGAAAATAATTTTTTCTTATTTCACGGGTCACTAACAACATAATATCTATTTTAATTTAATTAATATTTTTTTAATTTATAGGACAAAATTCTTATTTTTAAATATTTTTTATTTTTCCATGGTTCTTTTTTATACATTATTTAATACAATTAAACCTATATAATTATTTTTCAATTTACAATTAAGTAAATAAATTCATATTTTCATTTATATGGATAAATTTTATACTACATTTCTTATAATATTATAAAGTTATTATTTTATCAAAATTGATATTTTTTTCATGTATAGTTAATTTACATAATTCTTAATAAAATTTCTCATAGTGGCCTTTAAATATATTATTCATATCATTCAAAATATATTATATCAAATATATGAATACCCGTGCGGCAGCACGGGTCTCTTACTAGTTTTGTAATGTAACATGGATCGGATTTGTGTAATGGACTTGAATGTTATGATGGACATGTATCTCGTAAACCATGTTTGAATCACTTTTCCCACGCGCTCAATTTGTACCAAAACTTGTATCAAAGGCAAACTGATGAACAAATGTTTTGTGTCACTTCTCATTATGAAAGAATTCGAACATAGCCAATATTCAATCAACTTGGTGAATCTTTTGATCATGAAGCATAAGATAAGAGAGTGGAACATTCTCCAAATCAACCATAATTCAATGGAATCCTAATTTCTCAAATCATATTAACTTGCACAAAAAGTAACAAGCAATTGAAAAAACAGTGCCTTGATTATCACTTCAAATAGCAATGCCTTGAACAACCTTTGAAAATGAATTTGATTTGAAGCATAAAGACAAACTTGGCACACAATCCAGTTAACCTCGGTTGGATCCCAATAAATTCAAACGCTCATATGAGAAACACCTTTTATTATTTTCTTTGATTTTCGAGTGACGAAATAAACGCCGCTCATAATTTATAGCACAGAGAAAGAGGGCAAATTTTGGGGTGCAACAAGGGGAGCAACTCAACCCAAGTCAACCAAGCATTATACCTCGCAAAAATGATGGGCCATAGACAAGAGGAGCGATTCCCTCTCAGCAACCAAGCCGTCACGGATCGTAAAGGAAAACGGTGTGTGCATACACCGAGCATCAACGTCGAGCGACGCGAGCTGTAAGAAATGAGGGGGTCCGGCTACATGAACCCTTTTCCTGACATACTCGATAACAAGATCTTGTGCAGGTTCAGAAGCGAGCAACGCGTAGCGTGCGTATACCAAACAGACTCAATGAGACTAGGCAGGGGTTGATTACTAACCCTTTCCGCGTGCCTTCCATGAGGACTTAACGGAGTGCCATATAGGACTTATTACACCGTGACTCCCTGCCGCAAAGCACAAATGTAAACACACCAACAAAAATAGAGCCTCTTTCGAGGGCATGGTCAGATGCATGCCTAAGTCCTACTTCTCATGTTAAAGGATGATGCAATAAAGCGATAAAGTACGAGAAAAATAAAATGAAACGGGACCAATACCAAACGGATGATGATCCGTAAACTGTAGCGAAGAAAAGCAAGGAAACTAAGGATCTCGCGAGTCAGCTAGCAAAGCAAAAGCAAATAGTCAGCACACCGATTAGCCATAAAAGCACACAAAGGTTAACATGCGCGTCGAGCATAATCACAATACACCTGCAAGAGGAACAAGGAAACCAAACAAGCAGATATAAAGTAATAGGAACGTGTCTCCAAGATGAGAACACGATGCGAGTGAATGAAATCGTGTCCGCAAGCGAAGCGGGACAATCAAGTAATAAGCATCGATCGGTGACTATCCAAATGCCTTGCACACTAGCACACAAGTTAGAGATAACAAACATCGCAATCGGAATTGCGTTATTGCATTATAAGCTAAGAGATAATGAACGATTAACACAAACACGAAATGGAAAACAAATGTCAAAGGGAAAACAAACATGAATAAACTAAAATCAATCAATATCAATCATCTCATGAGATAGCACATTTCACAAGCTTTCCAACGATATAAAGAACGTGCAAATCGGAGTTACGAGTCAAAAGATATGAAAGATTGAAGTTAGGAAGTAAAACAAGCAAAAACACAGCTATGCGTCGACCTGCAGACAACATGCGTCGACCTGAACAGGGAATGCGTCGACCTACTGGGTCGGCGTGCGCATACCCGAGACATCCAAGAAGGCTATGCGTCGACTTACAAGAAACTATGCGTCGACCTGCATACAACATGCGTCGACCTAAAAAGGGCTTGCGTCAACCTGCAGGGACAGCGTGCGCATACCCGAGAGTCACTCGAAGGCAATAGGTCGACCTACTAGGGTCATAGGTCGACCTACACAGGCAAAAACAGCAAAAAAAACCAAATTCTCGCCCGAGCAATCGAAATACAAACCACCACAAACGCCCGGCATGCGAGCAATGATAAAACATACAATTAAGGGCCAAAATCCTTCACTTTGTGCAACGAATGAGATTCAATTCAAACATGAAATTAAACACCAAGAGATATGCCAACAATCGACGTGTCGGTGTCGCACCAAGAGCATGAATTAGCAAGTATGAGCATCGAAAGCAAGATCAAGCATTCACGATTAATCATGATTTCATATATCAATGAGTGCGTAATTTAAACACCTTGTTAACAAACATTTCATGATTTAGCAAAATTAAACAATAGCAACGAGTCGACATGCTACATGCTACAAGACATGAACAAGTATGGTGCAAGTGATAAAGAGAGATTTCAACCAATTCCGGATTTGATCATTATCAACAAGTAACAACAATTAAGGTTCAAAAACCACAAGGCTCCATGAATTCTCACTCAAAGATATTAAATAAGCATTTCAACAAACACTTATCAAGCAAAAAAACTCAAAATTAAGCACAAATGCTTCAAACACTCAAATGATCGAACACTTAACATGCAATTTCTTGCATCATAAGCAACGTGTATGTATCATCAACAACAATTCATCGGTAAATCTCGAATTCAATCAAATAATCAAGATCAACACAAATCAATCAATCAACAAGCAATTATCATCGTCAATTATCCTAGATCTATCATCCACAATCAAAAATCATCATGATCAATGTCGAATTAAGCAACAAAATCAATGATCTTGCAAGGTTTGTAGTGAATTTACCGGATCTAACGAAGAGAATGAGATCGGATGAACACGAACGCGAACACGACGCGAACACGAACGAAATCCGAGAGATGTGAATACTAGAGTGGGGCGCAAGGTACTAGGAGAGGGAGAGAGATGCGCGATACTTCAATCGGAGGAGAAGATCTTGATTCGTGCTTCGATCTTCATTTGTGCTTGAGATTTGATCTTGAATTGATGAAGATTGATGAAGGTTTTGTGAGTTTGTGTAGTTTTGATCCAAGAAAATTGAGAGAGAATTGAGAGAAAGTGTTTTTTATTTTTTTGGGTGAAATTGAAGTTATGAGAGTTCTCTTTTGATTTGTGAAGAGCAAAAGTTTATATATTGTCAACGCGAAACGTCCAAATTGCCCTCGGTGCGTCTTATTTTGGCTCGTTTTTAAGGAAACTCGGTTCATCTCTGAATTCCGGAACGAAACCAACGCCACTGTGAAGATGACCAAATTCATAACTCATCGCCGCGAGAATCGTCTCAATCCGATAAGCGATGAAGAAAATACGCCCGTTTGAATGACGAGAAACGCCGATTCATCTGGTGCGACTGTGTAGAATTTTGTGCATACCGCTCAAAGAACTCGATAAAACTCTATCTTCGGCTCGAAATCTGAACAAGCATGTGTGACGAAGAATCGAAGCTAACGAAATTTCCGAGAAAATGCCGCCAGAATGGGCTTCATACGATAAAAATCGAAGAAGTTATGAATTTTCAAACTTGGCACGACATACTTGAAAACACACTTTTCACCGAAAGAACGTGACGATCCTTAAAATGCTGGGAGTTTTAGGTGCATAATCAGCCGACAGTCCGAACATATGAAATCTTGTTAATGATGGCACGGAGCTCCAGTTAAATTTTCGAGCGAATCCGACTAACAGATTAGGAGATATGAATTTTCTGAGATTCGAAACCCTACATTCAGCACTCTTTTTCACCGTGAAATCTCAAGTAATTTGCAAATCTGACAACCTTCCTCAAAGAACTGGCTTCCGAGCCGAACATGAAAGTTGTAGATATCGTCGAAACAGTCGGGACTGGGCAGGAATTCAGCTCATATCATCTTCCAAACGGTATTTATGAATTTTCTCGTATTTCCACCGCTTGAACCATTTTTCACATCACATCTCCTTAAAACCACAAGAACTCCTTATTGTTATTTTTTACTTTTCGAACGACGAAATAAACGTTGCTAATAACTTATAGCTCAAATTAAGAGGGCAAATTTTGGGGTGCAACAGAATGCTTCAGAGATTCATAGTTTTCTTGGTTTGGCAGGTTACTATAGAAAGTTCATGGAAGGATTTTCGAAGTTGGCATTACCAATGACTAAGTTAACAAGAAAAGGACAAGTATTTGTATGGGATTCAGAATGTGAAAAAGGTTTTCAAGAATTGAAGAAAAGATTGACAAGTGCTCCGATCTTAATTTTGCCTAATCCAACAAAGTCTTTCAATGTGTACTGTGATGCTTCACTGATGGGTTTAGGTGGTGTGTTGATGCAAGATAGACAGGTAGTGGCTTATGCTTCAAGACAGTTGAAAATTCATGAAAGTAATTATCCGACTCATGATTTGGAATTGGCGGCTGTGGTGTTTGTGTTGAAATTGTGGAGACATTATCTTTATGGTTCTCGATTTGAGGTATTCAGCGATCATAAGAGTCTGAAGTATCTCTTCGATCAGAAGGAACTTAATATGAGGCAGAGGAGATGGTTAGAATTTCTGAAAGATTATGATTTCGGTTTGAATTACCATCCTGGTAAAGCAAATGTTGTTGCTGATGCATTAAGTAGGAAGTCATTGCATATGTCTATGTTAATGATGCGAGAATTGGATTTAATTGAGCAATTTCGAGATTTGAGTTTAGTATGCGAAAGTACTTCCAATAGTGTTAAGTTGGGGATGTTGAAGTTAACTAAAGTGTCCTTGAGGAGATTAGAAATGGACAGAAATATGATGTTAGCTTGGTGGACAAGTTGACATTTATTAACCAAGGTCAAGGAGATGAATTCCGAATTGACGAGAATGGTGTTATAAGGTTTGGAGACCGAGTGTGTGTACCCGATGTTGCTGAGATCAGAAAGAGTATTCTGGAAGAAGGACACCGAAATGGATTGAGTATTCATCCTGGTGCTACAAATATGTATCATGATTTGAAGAAGTTATTTTGGTGGCCTGGAATGAAGAAGGAAATTGTTGAGTTTGTTTATGCTTGTTTAATTTGCCATAAGTCGAAAATTGAGCATCAGAAACCGTCTGGATTGATGGAACCGTTGTTTGTTCCAGATTGGAAGTGGGATGGAATTTCTATGGACTTTGTATCTGGTTTACCTAGAACGAGCAAGAATTGTGATTCTATCTGGGTTATTGTAGACCGGTTGACGAAATTTGCTCACTTTATTCCAATAAGAATGGATTATCCGATGGAGAAGTTAGCTCAGTTGTATGTTGAGAAGATAGTGAGTTTGCATGGTGTTCCGGCTAGTATTGTGTCAGATAGATACCCGAGGTTTACTTCTAAGTTCTGGACAGGATTGCAAGAAGCCTTAGGTACTAAGTTGAGGTTGAGTTCTGCTTATCATCCGCAGACAGATGGTCAGACGGAGAGAACGATTAAATCGTTAGAGGATTTGTTACGAGCTTGTGTATTGGAGAAAGGTGGTGCTTGGGATAATTATTTACCTTTGATTGATTTTACCTACAATAGTTATCATTCGAGTATTGTCATGGCTCCGTTTGAAGCATTGTATGGCAGGAGATGTAGAACGCCGTTGTGTTAATACGAATCTGGAGAAAATGTGGTGGTTGGACCGGAGATTGTGCAACAAACTACCGAAAAGATCAAAATGATTCAGGAGAAGATGAGAGCTTCTCAGAGTCGTCAGAAAAGTTACCATGACAAGAGAAGGAAGGATATTGAATTTAAGGAGGGAGATCATGTATTCATGCGAGTTACTCCGATGACTGGCATTGGGAGAGCCTTGAAGTCGAAGAAGTTAACTCCGTGTTTCATTGGTCCATTTCAGATTACTAAGAAGATTGGAAAGGTTGCTTATCAGATTGCTTTACCGCCTGCACTCGCTAATTTACATGATGTATTCCATGTATCTCAGTTGAGGAAATACATTGCGGATCCGTCTCATGAGATTCAGGTAGATGATATACAGGTGCGAGATAATTTGATTGTAGAGACATTACCTATGAGGATTGAGGATCGTGAAGTGAAGCAGTTGCGAGGTAAAGATATAGCAACGGTGAAGGTGGTTTGGGGAGGACCAGCCAATGGAAATGTTACATGGGAGTTAGAGAGCCAGATGAAGGACTCTTACCCGGAACTTTTGTCTAAGGTATGTTTTCGAGGACGAAAACTCTTTTAGTGGGGGAGGGTTGTAACACCCCATAATTTCAGTTTATTAATTTAATTTGGATTTAAATTAAATAATTGGAATTTTAGTATTTTAATAGGATTTAATTGGAAAATGATGGAGTAAAAGCTATTGGGCTTATGGTGTGATGTTAGTAAAAGAGGGGTGCTAATTAGTTAGGCCTTTTACTAAGTTGTGGTTAATTTATTTTATTTTATTTTTCATAAAATAAGAAAAAGGAACCATTTGGGGGAAAAGGAAGAACACGTGAAAAGAGCGAGAGAAGGGAAAGAGGCAAGAACGTGGAACCAGAAGGAGAACATTCAAGAGATTCATCGAGGTAAGGGGGGACTCTTCCTTTTAGTATCTCTTATGTGGTCTTAGGTAATAGGTAGATTGATGTATGGTTTGATTCAATTAGACATTGGAGTTGTTAGGTTAGGTTGTCCTAAATTGGATTGAATTGATGATAATTGTGTGAACTATTTGGTTAATAATGCGTTTAAATGATGTTTTGTGGTGTATAATTGAATGTATGATGATTATATGCCTGTATGTGATGTCTAGAATCGTTTTTGGGTAAAAAGGGTGTGAAATCGTAGGGTCTGTTGCAGACTTGAGGTTTGCTGAAATCGCAGGTCCGCCGAGCGGAGGGGGTCCACTAAGCGGAGGTCCCAACGTAGTTCGCTTCTGTTTGATGTCGCTAGAGGTCCGCTGAGCGGAGGTCTGAAGGATTTCGCTTCTGCCTTGCTTCGCTGAGCGAACCTTGCTGAGCGAGAATTTTCTAAAACTTTAAAATAACGTATCTTTTGATCCGTGAATCATTTCTTAGTGCTATTTTGGGTGTTGTGCAAGTAATTAAATGTTTTATATGATGAATGGTGAATATGGGCAGCAGCCGACTTTATTTCTTTAAAACTCGATTTAATTACTCGATGAGAATTGAACATTGTGTGCATATGAGATAGGTGTAACAATGTGATTAATGTGATGATGAATTGGTGGTGATTATTATTATGATTGTGATGAATGCATGACTATTTGAATGATGTTGAAAAAAATGTACATACTTATTCGGTGATGTGGTGTTGAGATGAATTGTTCATCGTGATTCGGTGATGTTTTTAAGTATGTTATGTGTGTTTCATTCATTCATATGCATTTGATGTTGGATCCCGGTGATGTTTGGGTCGTTGGTGGACATATTTCCCATTGTGCGGAAATTGTGTCGGTGGGCCGTATCTCGATGAGGCGTAGATCGGTTAGGTTGATTGATTCCACGGTTTATTGGTACCACATGCATAGTGTCAGTTGTGTCATATGCATTTTTGTCATAACGTGATTGTATGGATTTCTGTGTTATGTGTTGTAATCTATTATTGTGTGAATCTGAATATGTATAATTGGGTGAACGGTATATTATGATGCTTGTTATTTATGAATTGCATAATATTTCCTAATTGAGAATGAGACTCACCCTTACATGTTGTTATTTTCAGATTGAGGAGTAGCGACATTAGTGCTTGGTGAGGATGACTCGTAGAGTTTATCCGTTTATGTTGGGTCGTGTCGGTCATGCTCTGATCTGTAACACTGGGGAACGATAGTTTTAGAGTTTTTACGAGATTACTCTGTTTTATTTGGTGATGAATTGTATTCCCATTTGGTCGTATTCGACGATGTTTCTTATTCCGCTGTGATAAACATGATTGTGTTTTGGTGAACTGTTTCCTAATCAAGCATGACTTTGACCTTAATTGAATTTTCTGTTTTTAAATAGTTGTGGCACCCTTGTGCGTATGTTTTTACTCTGATTATTTATTTAAATTGCCGCGGGGTTTAGAAGGGTGTTACACTCTCAACATCGTGCCTGTTGGTTTCCTTGTCAGGGAGGTTATCTATTTGCTTTTCGAGTAAGGGTATGGATCAGGATATTGTCCTCGGGCCGTTTTACACCCTTTCACTTGATTAGTGGTGGAAGGGTGAATTTGATTTGTCGTTGAATTCACTTGTTTTCTCTGCTTTTCAAGTGAATATGGTCGAACCTATGGACGGAGTTACACTTACCTCATGTCCACTTCATCATCGTCTACTCATTCTGTCGAGTAGGAGATCGTTGTAGAGGAGTGGGCGATCGCCGATGTGTTACGGTCGAAGTCCGTCTTCGCCACAGATTGCACTAATGTCGATGCCGAGGTCGAAGGGTTTGTAGGTGCTACCCTGACCGAAAGCGACCACGGTGTGTTCATCCCTGACGAGGAGGAGAGGATGTGAACTAACTATGAGCCTGGTCGGATTTCGATGTACGAAGTGGTATTTAATGAGATGGGCTTTCGTCTTCCTTTTACAGATTTTCAAATTGCCATCTTCAACCACCTGGAGCTTGCTCTCAACCAACTTCATTCGAACTCAATTGCCTTTATGAGGGAATTTGAGCTTACTTGCCAATACCTCAAAATTGGAGTGACGGTCTCTCTCTTTTTCTACTTTTTCCTCGTTCAGCGTCAGACCACCTAAGGGCGGTATAATTGGGTTTCCTTAAAGCATTCAAAGAGGATCTTCAAGGCCTTTTCTGATTCGGTGAAATAGTTCAAGGCGAGGTATTTTCTTGTTCGATCACAGACGAGGACGACACTAAACTCGATCTTCCACCGGGTACCTTTGCTTGATAGGCACGGTCGGCCAGTTTTGAATGACATAGGGGACCCGAGAACGTAACTGAAATGCAAATTCAGGTTTCACTAGTCAATGGACCATTTTAAGTACAACACCGACCAATTCATCACCTAGTGGGGGATTTGAATGCAAACGACCAGGCTAATTTTAGAAAGTTGGTCGGCTTTGTGCAGAGCATCTCTCCCATCTATAAGGTGGATAGGAATGGGAAGCTACTGCTCAACGAAGACGGGGAGCTTGACGTCGAGCCTCGTTATATAAGTTGCACGGAGCAAGTGGAATGTGGCTCTACCGAGGAAGCATTACTTCTTCTTGGTATTACTTTGTGCTTGAGATGTACTTGTGTTTATCCTCTTTTGCGTTTTTGCTGATCGGTGTTTTCTTTGTGTGTTTTGTAGGAACAATGGCTAGCAGACTAGATCGTATATTGAAGGCTACTGCGGCCAAGATGAAAGCAAAGAAGGTCACCAAGAGCCACCTCTTTGATATGCATCCAACTCAGGGGTCCGAGTCTGGGGCGTTCTCCTCGTGTCCAGCGGGTGCCCAGTCCCCTTTTCCAGCTGTGGAGCAACCAAACTCGAACGTGCAACTTCCTGTCCAACATTCCTCCTTTGCTTCTTTCATTGATCCTGATGCTCTGATTTCGAGGAAGAGTTCTCGGGCAGAGCTTGTAGACAGGGTTGATTTGATCGAGGATGACTCCTACGACCATTACCAGCTCCCTCCTTGTTTCTTGCAGAGGAGTTATTTTGAAGGAGGACCATCCATCTCCGTCTTACGCGCAAAATCTCTCCATCTTGAGGGGATGGAATCAACGACTAACAACAGGAGTTTGGTGTAGGACGCCTCTGCTATGATTCATATCCTGGAGATGGCTGATTTGTACTCCAACAATGGTCCTCACTTTGCCAAGATGCTATGGAAGATCATAGAGAATTACAAAGAGAAGCTGGTGACGCTGGAGGAGGATTACAAGAAGAGGATGTCTAACAAGGAAGAGGAGTCGGGGAAGAGAGATTAGCAGCTGGCGGTCGATGCTGAAACTATTGATAAGAAGGATGTTGCTCTACTCGACCAGGCCTACCAATACGCTCTCCTGGTGAGGACCCTTTATGGGACCATGCAGGTTGCTGCTCTCATGGAGGCTTCTCTTCGTCAGTCCATGGATCCTACTAAGGATGAGACTGATGAGGAGAAGTCCCTCAAGACTTGGGCAGAGCTGCTTTGGTATATCAGGGTACTAGAGGATGATTGTCTGGCCACTGCCTAGGAAACCTATAACTTGACCATTGATCAACTGAGGATAGTGAATCTGGGGGTTGAGTTGGTGACAGCAAGGACCGGGCATCTTCATCAGATTGTGGATGGGCAGATCGTGGCTCCGAACCTCGAGAATGGTAGCAGAGGAGAAGAATCCAGCGCTCGTGTTAAGCAGAGTATGCCCATGGAGGAAGAGGCTACTTAGTTCGTCTTGTGTTATCTGTTATATTTTTCTGGCCTGCGTGCCACTTTTTTGGATTTTTTGGTGGGGGTATTCCCCATTTTTTATGTACTAATTTTACCGTCTCTGGCCGTAATGGTCTAGTGACGGGCACTGTAACGCCCGTTTATTTTATCTGATTATTTAATCTAATGGCTGTGAATTATTTGATGAAATGGTGGTTTGCTTGTGAATTATTGATATTTATGCTATTTTATTATATAGTTGAATAATAATAATAATAATAATAATAATAGAATGATGAGTAAATAGATAATTGGGCTTATTTTGTGTTTGCATTAGAATTAGTGGGGGTGTGGGGGTTAAGTCCAATAGTGAAATAGAAGTTAGTGAAGGGTTTTATAAAAATAGGAGGAAAAGAGAGAATTGGGAGAAATAGAGAATTCTGAAGAGAACTTGAAAGAGGAGAAGAGGCACAAGAGGCTAGGAGTAGGGTTATAATTATATAAAATTGGGTATGATGATCTGTATGTAGGAATGAGTTTTGAGTTTGTATTGATAACTTAGATTTTGATAAAGAACCCATGAAATTGATGTATGTTATCGGAGTTAAGGTTCTCAAGTTATGGCGAAAACAAAATCTATTTTTTTTCAAGTTGTAGCAGAGTTTGCTTAACGAGCTTCTGCTAGCGCTACGCGAGATATGTTGGGCAGAATTGTATATTTAGGGCAAAAACACATTTTTTTAGGTATGAGTTGGGTATTTTTTTAGTTCCAACACAATCACCTTCATTCTTTGATGAGAGAAGCTCTAAAACAACAATGGATCATGCATCTTGATGATTATGAGGTGAATTTGCTTCAATCGGTGTTGACAACCTGAGGGATTCCGGTTTATCTTTTCTCTTATCTATGTATTTTCCATTTGTTGGATTTGTTTGTATATTTACTCTGAAAATATGTATATTTATCTCTCATGGTGTTGTATAAAGCTTGCCTTACAAATCAAACTTGTTGTCTTCCTTGATCTTTTTGCATTTATGTTTGGATTTGTGTTGTTATAGACATATACCTCACAAATCTTGATTGAGGATGAATATCTATTAGTTTCTATATTATAGAGATAGATTTAGAGCTAATATTCACTGTGGATATCGAAGCTTAATGCTTCAGTGTTTGAGCTTTGCGTAAGATCCCCGATGCGAGAATACAGATGTTCTCGCAACTTTGCGTTAGAGATAACCTGAGTTGTGATATGTCTCGTTGGTGCTTCAAATATGAACATTGATGTGAGAGATACATGATGAGTTTGACGAGTATTGTAGGTTGAGTGCAATTGATCGATAGGTTTAAGTTTGTGACGAGTAGTTTAAATTCAAGCCTGATAAGTTTCTCCTCTCCAAAGAATGCATTTATTTTCTTGTTCATACGTTTTTACTTTAACCCAAACTCATTAACGCGAGAAACTATCGATTGGCAATTCAATAGCACTAATCCCTGTGGGGACGATAAATTCCCGGAATAATACTTCAAAATCTTTTGTTGTTTGCCCTCTACCACTTCAACAAAATGGCGCTGTTGCCGGGGATTGGTGTTTTTATTGTTTCGCATCGCGATAGTTTCTTTGTTTTTGGGTTTTGCATGTAATGTCTATATTGTCTATAATGTGTAAATAGAAACTTGTTTATATTGATACTTGTATATGATCACCATGTTTGTGAATTTTTACATGTTTTCGATACTTGTGAATTTGTTATATTATTGTTTGTTTCCTTTCACGTTTGCTTGTGTGTGTTTAGGAATAGCCAGGCAGAAGTAACTTGAAGGATCGTTCTTAAATAGCAGGCGTTGAGCTACGACGTAAAACAAGCATGTTTATTCTTTTTAGTTTTTGTCTAGTTTAGGTAGTGTGATGCAATTATCTAAACAAATTTAGATCGGACCAGTTCTTAAATTTTAAATCTTCATTTTTAAATTTGTTTAGACAATTTTATCTGGTATTTTAGTTTGTTAATATTAATAGTTTGTGTGTTTGCCTTTGAGATTATTTTGAGTAGCTTGAGGAATTTGAGGTAATTTTTCAAGTTTGATCGTTTTGACTTGCGAGTGTGTGGTAATGATTTTGTTAAAATTTTGTACACGTCCAAGGTATGTGTTTATCGCTTTCTAGACTATAGCATATTCATGATACTTAGGCTTTTTACAACTTTTATGTCATTCATTCTTTCATATACTTGTTCGCTTGTGAATCACTTTAGTTCTCATCTTTTTTGTGAGGTAGCTTTCCATTGATCACATATATTGGAGACCACAATTCTTGTTCTAACTGGATTTTATTATGATTAATCTTTTGTTTGTGTTGACTATATGAAAGCATGAAAAGGATCAAGGCATTTTTGTTTCATTTTGAGCACAACTACCTAGCCAAATAGTCATTTCACCTTGTGAGTGTGTGATCATTCATACCCCCTTTTGAGCCTTTTGTCACTATCCATAGTCTTTGAACTTGATGCTTGCCTATGAGTATTGATTTCACTTTTTGTATGGATTTTGATTGTTGTTTTTCTTTGAACCCTCAACTTTGTGTTGTTGTATGAATTTTTACTGAGACACCACATCTTCTTGAATATTTATTCCTTGTAGGTTATACATCCATTTACATTAGACCTTCACTGAAGTATCCTTTCTGTTCTAAGAGGCTATTTACATTTGACCTTCATTGAAGGATAATTAATGACCAAAGAGGATATTTATGTCAGACATTCATTGGAGGATCGAAGACAGATAAAATATAATAAATAATCAAGTTTAGACACAAAAACCCTTCGAAGGAAATGTCAATAATAGAGGAAATTTCCAAAGGAAGGAAAAAAAATTAACTTTTCAATGTTTTCAAAACCCTGAAAAAAGAAGAATTAAAGAAAAAACCTTATCTTATAAGATGGATCAAGCAAGCATGCACGACAAGCACTGATGAACCATATCGTACGAACTTGACCAAATGCTAGAGCAAGGAAGCTTGCAAATAAAGACAACAAAGGAAACAAAAAGAACTCTTTTGTAGGTCGTTAATAGTAGGAACGGTAAAATGTCACTTCAAAAGAATTTTATAACCAGTTGGTTTGCTAAGGACCGTGAATCCATTGCGCACCATCAATGGTTGAGATCTCCTAAAAATTGTTAGAAAACACTCAAATAGTCTATGAAAGAGGAAACATCATCACCAACTAGTGTAGAGAGACATGTCAGTCACTCCCAATGAAATGTTGCTTATTACAAGAAGGAAATTTAATGCACCTCTTCCCAAGAATAACAATGTCCCATAAAATACTTCCGCGTTCACGAATTTTGTGGCTGAGTAAGAGCACGTGTAACAAATTCTTGTCATGCAAAGCTGAAATAAAGGGCTTGATGAGTAACTTGTATGGGTCGTCCACAAGGTCTAAAGATAAAAGCCCAATAATAAAGAAAAGAGAATGAAATGCATAACAAATAATCTAAATTTCCTCAACGAGTGGGTAGTTCCGCATGCAAGAACTTTGCTAGCTGTCTAGATCAATCTGATGATCGACAGTGATCCACACTTTAAATTACAATTTGTTTCTCCTTTTTATTAGGGATATCACACAATTTATCAATTATTTAAATTTATTCTCATTCATACACCACTTTTCACTCCGATACGGACTTGAATGTTAAAGTGTTAATCTTGCAGGTCAACAACATCTCCATCGCATCAAAAGCTTAAAATCATCGCAACATGTTCTTCATCCTCACTTATTAATCAACTTTGGTCCATTACAAAACAATAATATATCGCTCCTTTATCGAAGTTTAGGAAAACTACATACTTCATTAGAAATAATTTGGATTGTATTCCAACATCAAGTTCGCCATACAGAATTTTTGAGAGATTGTTCACTTAGAATATTGTGTGTAAGTCAAATATGAGTGTTGTTCATAAATTACCTTAAGTTTTGATTCTCAATTAATGTGAGACTTTATAGTGTATCTGAAAAGAAGCGCCTTAGTCAAGGTTAAAAAACTAAAGGATATGTCAACCCATTTTTGTGGCTCATATCCTCAATCCTAACATGTGACACCAATGTTTCGACTTCAAGTTTATAGGACCACTTTTCCAAAACATCATTTGCTTTAGTTGTTTTGTACAAGCCCCCACAGTTGTGTCCTTTGTTAAAAGACACCTCATTAGGTAGAGAAATATATATAATGTTTATGTTTAAAAACTATTTTTAGTCTCAATTTTCGAACATTGTGAGACCTTTTAATAAAATAGATTAATGATCCCTTAATCAAGACTAAGAGCTAAATGGTTTGTCAACCTTTGAACGTGAAATAGGTTTTACCTCTACATGATGTATCATTGCACTCATGTTAATAACATTGTTTTTTTTTTGTAATCAAGATATATTAATAGAAAAAACGTTCACAACGAGATTACAAAAGAGACGGCCGGAACCGCGGGGAAAATTACCCACCAATTGAAACCTAACTTAAGAAAAACAAAGGGTTTTTGTCAAACTCATAAAAGTTACAATTGGCATGAGCAATATTCCCAATAAACGCCCACCTCCAAACTAAAACTTTAACATCCCAACCAACATCCCTAGAATTCCAACCAAAATTCTTGAAAATAATCTTGTTCCTATGTAACCACAAAGTCCAAAGAGTTGCCAACCAAACACATCCTAGCTTACCTCTTTTAACTTTCTTCCTATTACAAAAAGAATGTCAAATCCAAAAACTCTCTTTAAAATTCTCTGCCTTATAATCCTCCAAGCCAATCCAAGAAGCGATATAACTCCACACATCATCCGTCATACGACAAAGAAGAAGAGAATGTCTAGAAGTTTCACTACAAACACCACAAAAAGAGCAAGACAAAGCCGAGGGAGAAATAGAGATACCTCTACGGACAAGCGAGTCTTTTGTCGGAATCCTATCACGGAGACACCGCCAACCAAAAGCTTTACACTTTAAAGGAACATCAATCTTCCAAATATACTCCATGACAAAGTCATAACGGTTTGGGGGGCCCGAAAACAACCTTCCTCATGCAAATATCCTTGTAACAAGAAGACACCGTAAACCGATTATGGTCCGTCAATCTCCAACCCGGACTGTCGCCAATGCTGCCAGCAAACGGACCAGCTGCCTAGCGCAGAAAATCCAGCAGCTTCCGCGGGCAGATTAACCAAGCCCAAATCGCTCCAACGCCACTCGCCATGAATCCATCCGCCCATCCCTGCAATTGAGACATCCTGCAAACGGGAAAGAGGAAACAAAGAAGGGAACAACAATTTAATAGGTCCTTCATTCAACCAAGCGGAATGCCAAAAGGAAGTAGAAAAACCATTTCCAATACGAAAGAACAAATTATCACCAAAAAAAATTTCCGGAAGTTTCTTATCTAAAGCTAATAAATCCATCCACCATGTCGACTTGGGGGTATTCTTAGAAATATCTCCAATACCGGCCACCCGAATCTTAATATCCCCATAACGCGCTTTTAGCACCTCATACCATAAAGAATTGGAACCCTCCAAAATCCTCCACTTCCATTTAAGAAGAAGCGCCAAGTTGAAATCCTCCAACCTCCTTAAACCAAGACCACCCTTATCGACCGGCCTACAAACATTATCCCAAGACACTCAATGAATCCTCTTTTTGTCCTCCACCCCACCCCAAAGAAAATTGCTTTGAATACTATTAATCTCTTGAATAACCTTTTTCGGCGCCTTGTAAAAGGAAAATGTAAAAATAGGCAAACTTTCAAGAACCGACTTCAAGAGAGTTAATCTCCCACCAAAACTTAGCCACCTACCTTTCCACGACAATAACCTTTTTTTAATGCTCTCCACCAAAGGCCTCCACACATTAACCTTCCTAGGATTAATTCCAATCCTAATACCAAGAAAGGTAAAAACCTTCGGTTCCATTCTACAAGCGAGGAAATTAGCCACCACCTCCAAAAAATTAGAAATAATGTTAAACCCAATAAGTTTACTCTTATTGAAATTAATCCCAAGCCCCGAAACAAGCTCAAAAGCTCTTAGAACCGCTTTAATGGACCAAAGGTGATTCCAACTCCCACCCCCCATCAAAAGCGTATCATCCGCGAATTGGAGAACGTCCACAAAACAATTGTTTGTCACTCTAACCCCCGCATAATCCCCATTCTCCACCGCTTTATTCACCAAAAGATTTAAACCCTCCGCTACAATAACAAAGAGAAAAGGAGAGAGAGGGTCACCTTGCCTAAGGCCCTTTTCCACCACAAACTCTCTCGTTGGGCTACCATTGACAAGGACCGACATTTTGCTCGAAAAGATCATCGCCTCCATCCACTTCATCCACACCTCCCCGAACCCGAATTTCCTCATCATAAACTTAAGATAATTCCAATTAACTTTATCATAGGCCTTTTCGAAATCGACCTTAAAAAGAAGACAATCCTTATTCTCTTTAGTAACGAAATCCACTAACTCACTAGCCACTAAAACTCCGTCTAACATTTGTCTTCCCAAAACAAAAGCACTTTGACTTTTGGAAATGATCGATTGAAGCACCTTTTTAATCCTCCCCGCCAAAACTTTAGATAAAATCTTGTAAATGCACCCTACTAGGCAAATCGGCCTATAGTCATCTAATCCTAAAGGACTAGAGACTTTCAGGATTAAAGTGATGAAAGAAGACGTGATATCTTTGGACAAAACCGCTCCCGAATGAAAATCATTAAAGCAAGACATAAACTCCTTCTTCAAAAAGGAACACCCTTTCTTCACGAAAAGAAGGGAAAACCCATCGGGGCCCGGACTTTTCGATCCATCACAACTCCACACTGCTTCCCTAACCTCTTCCTCGGAGAAAGGAACCTCGATAGATAAACTATCCGCCATACTAAGGGTTTTAAAAGCCACACCTTCCAACACCGGTCTAACAAATCACTATCCTCAAACTTCCTACCGAAGTGAACCTTAACTTCATTCTTCACCTCCTCCACCTTAGAGATAATAACATTGTTGGAAACAATAGGGCCGATATAATTCCTCCTCCTTCTCTCTTTCATAGATCTGTGAAAGAACCTATTATTAGAGTCCCCGTCATTAAGCCACTTTAATCTCGCCTTTTGAATGAGCATATTTTCCTTAATTTTGAGATTCAACCAAATTTTACTACTAGCATCTCTCCTTATCAAAAGCGTTTCTTCACTAACATCATCCAAATCCTCCACCTCATTGAGCTCTCTAACCCCCTCCTCTACCTCCAAATCATATCTACCGAAAACCACTTTATTCCACCAAATAAGTTTATCCTTTATCAACCGAAGTTTCTCTTTTAAAACAAAATCCCCTCTCCCATAAACCTCCAAAGCCTCCCATTCCTTCTCCACAAAAGGCAAAAAATCCTTGTTATTAAATCACTCGTTATTGAACTTGAAAGGTTTGGGCCTCCAATCCTCTTTATCGACCACAAGCCAAACCGGACAATGATCTGAAATATCCCTCGATCCCACCAATTGTCCCTCAATCCCCCATGAAGCTACAATTCCTTCATCCACCAAGAATCGGTCCAATCTATTCTTGGATTTGCCATCCTCACTAAACCAAGTGAATTTCTTTCCCTTACAAGGCACATCTAAAAGGCCGCTACCAATAATAAAATCATTGAAATCTCTCCACTCCGCAACAGATCTTGCTGTTGATAAACCCTTCCTTTCGCTACTCTTCTTAACCGCATTAAAGTCTCCCCCAATAATCCATTTCCCATCGTTGAATTTAGCCTTCAACTCCAAAAGCTTCCGCCATAACTCTCTTTTCAAAACTAGCGAGCACGCCGAGTACACATTAACAAAATAATAAACACCTTCATTCCCCAAAGCTCTAATCCCCAAATAACCATCGCCACGAAAACTATTAACAACTGAAAAGGATCTAGGATTCCACAGAATCAACATACCTCCCGAAAATCCATTTGCTTCAGAAAATGAAAAATCCACGTCCTCCGTCCCCTAAAAGCTCCTGGCCATTGCCTCGGAAATCTCCTTCAATTTAGTTTCTTGAATAAAGAAAATGTCCGCCTTCCCCTTTCGAATTATACTTCTAACTCTTTTCCTTTTTAACAAACTCCCCCCTCCCCTTATATTAAAAGTCCCTAAAATCATTTAGAACGTTTAGAAAAAACCTTCCCTTAGCCAAATCTCAACTTCCCTTCAGCTTCCATCTCCTCAACTCTAGCTTTGCAATCAAAAGATGATTCCCCCGGAATGACACCCAAATTAGAGATAGCGTTCCATAACCTTTCTCCCGATTCAAGACCAAAATTCCCTAAAATTCTCTTGTTGCATCTAAGGATATCTGAATCCACCGAGGAAACGGCATTGCTGCCCCCACCCGAGTCTGCCTGCAGGGCCGGAACAATGGCTAAACCATCAACTGAATCATTTTCAATACGAGAAGCCCACCGGTTAACCTCAATCCCAGCACCACTAAAACAACAACGTTGATCGACCTCGTCGCTCCCTCCTTCCGCCTCTACATTCAGGAAACAGGGATCCGAAGCTCTACCCTTTAGTGTTTTTACTCTCTTCTTGAATCTACTCAATTTCTTCTTCTTGGAGTTGAAAAAACAGTGACTAGAATATATATTGCCCCGCCTACTGCTCTTGCCTCCCTTGAAATGTTTTCCAACCTTCCCCTTTCCACCGTCCGAACAGCCTCCGCAAACCTCCCTGCCAATCCCCCCCATTGGCCAAGATATCAGCCTCTCCATACCCTCACAAAGAGCACACCGACTCCGCCACCACAGTTTCATCCGGCTGAGACTCGAGGGGATGAAGGAAACCCGAGATCCCTTCCTGAGAATCATTCCCATCTGAAGCTTTCGATAAAAGAATTTCCTTGTCAAACTCTCCAACCGACTTATCATCTTTACCGCCACCCCTTCCCTGTTCCGACGACAGCACAAAACCTCCCCCATTGAGGTCATAACCCGTGTCCAGATGTTCCCCAATCAACACTGGCCCTGGTTCCAACAGATGTCCTGTTGATTCCACGCACATCGGCACTTCACAATCCAATTCGTCACGCTCCCCTTCTTCCTCCACCGAATCACCCCACAAGGTGCCTGAACTTGAAGATGAATTACTCCGCACACTATGACCTCTCTGCATCGTACAACCACTCACAGCCTCTTCCTTCAACACCAGTTCAAACTCCTCCCCATCAATCACCACAACCAAACTATCTCTTAGAATAAAAGACCAAGGTACTTTCACTGAGAAAATAGCAGCATCCATCACTCTACCATTCAAACAACTCTCTTCCACAGACATAAAAACTCCTAAAGCATTAGCAAGAAACACCAAAAAAGACCGGTCCCAAACGTGACAAGGGATTCCTAGGACACGAATGCGCAGAATCCTATCCACATCAACATCAGAGGTTCTCCATTTTCTAATAGATCGAAAGTGTTTCTTCCACCAGTCCTCCCCTTCACTTAACAAGCCATCCAACACCCCTACTTCTGATTCCTCAAGAACGCATAAATTGGGGCCTAAAGGAATCGCAGCAATCGCAAAGAAACCCTCTAATTCTAGGAGAGATTGGATATTATAAGA
Organism: Vicia villosa; assembly: GCF_029867415.1. Lineage (NCBI taxonomy): Eukaryota > Viridiplantae > Streptophyta > Magnoliopsida > Fabales > Fabaceae > Vicia > Vicia villosa. The sequence continues at coordinate 822,941 of NW_026705038.1, forward strand.
CTCACCGGGAGACAACACTTCAGCTACAAGAGCTTTCTTCCACCTCTCCTTGGACACGGGATCAGCTTCAAAAGATAACTTCATAGCCTTCTCCTCTATGGCAATCTCCCCACCAGCGACAATCTCTGCAAAAGTAAAATTCCCAACTCTCCTTTGATTCGCCCCCATCTCAGACAACCTCCTACCCCCTCCTCCGTTCTTCTTAAACCTCCTCCCTTCCCCCCTTTTACGCCTCCTTGCTCCCATGCAGATCCGTTTCTTTCGAAACGAGGAATATTCGCGTGAATTTTCCTCCCCCCACAAATCACATTGTCTAACCTTACTGCTAGCAATCTCGAATCTTCCACCTCCACAAACCTAGCAAAGCCAAACCTCTTTCCCCACTTGTTCCTTCTCGGTGAAATCGCTACCTCCACCACATTGGCAATACACCCAAATATTTCAAAGAGATCCAACGCCTTCGAATAATCTGGAAAGTTGGAAATGAAAAAGGAAAACCACTTGACTTCCACTTTCCGACAAGCATCTCCTCTCGGAAAAATATCCCATCTTGGGGGCATATGACGAAACCCCCTTCTTTCAACCCTGTTCCACTCCATCAAACAAACAAACCAGGACGACGACGATAACAAGACTAGAAGGTGAAGCCCGGGAGTAAATCCAACCCAGAAGCCCTAAAATAACCCCCACGACAAGGTCCCTGCTCCTAAGAACAAGAATTTAAATCGAAGACGAGGGGTTAATAGAACCCAAACTAGGGGACCACCACCAGACCCTCATCGAAAAAGATGAATTGAGGAAATGATAGAAAGTAATTGAGATGAAAATTCCACAATTTTATCATTTGAAACAAAAGTTCTATAACCTAATGTCAAAATGAATAATATTGTAATAATTTAAAAAATATGAAGAAACGTAATGAATCTTTTATACTTTACTCAATTGAGAAAATATGAAGAAACTAATTAAAATTAAAAAAGCTAAGCAATCAATGTCGGAATAACAACAAAAAAGTCCATGTTTTCAACCTAAATATCGATATTTTAAAAGTTGTTGGCATACATTAAGTAATCATAAAGGAAAAAAGATTTGATTGAGATAGAGATATTATCGAAACAAAGAGATACTAAGAGTTTGCAATTTTTGATATTCTAATTCTAAAGTAAGTGGACACTTAAGAGTTAAGGCCCTTAAAGTATCTATTTATATATTCTTCAAATTTCAAAGTTACCCTTAAGGATAGGTAATATATACCTTAAAGTGTTTTTTTGCCATTAAAGGAAATTCCTTTTTTTTTTTATTTATCAAATATATGATTTCAGTCAAATATAAAAAGTTAAAAATTAAGGCAAATTGCATTTTTAAAATTAAATTATTATTATTTTAATCAAACATTAAATTTTATTGGTAAATAACAATCAATTAATATTCAAATATATGATTTCGGTCAAAAATCAAAAGTTAAAATTTAAATAAATTGCACTTATAAAATTGAATTAATATATTATTTTAGTCAAACATTAAATTATATTGGTAAATAACAATCAATTAATATTCAAATATATGATTTCAGTCAAAAATCAAAAGTTAAAATTAAGATAAAGTGCATTTATAAAAAAATATTATTTTAGTAAGAAAAACCAATTAACATTCAAATAATTTTGAAATTTAAAAAACTAAAAGTAATCATAATAGAAAAAATAAAAAATAAAATGTAATAAACAATTCATTAATATTCAAATAACTTTTAGAATTAATTATAATATATTTGTCACATTATTTTATCCGATTAGTTATCGAAAATAATTTATTTATGTTAAATTTAAAAAGTTTTAATATTCTCTTAATTTTTATACTTAAAATTGAGGTTAAGTACATTTTTAATAAAACATTTATGAAATATGACAAATTGTTATATAAATTTTTTTTAAAAAAATATTTGTTAAAGAATGGATTGCTCATTAATTTTCAATGAATACAAATAGTAGTTAAAATATTTAAGTTAAAATATGAGAATTAATTTCATGCATCGGATTAAAAAATAAAGGGACCAAAATAATTATATTTAAGTTAAAGTTTTAATATTCAAAATCTATATTATTATTAATTGAAAAAATATTATATTGATTGAAGAGATTAATATCATATTAGTTTAATTTTTTTTATTTAATCAACATATAGATAAAGCAGAAAAGAAATAAAATGAATTAAGTAGGGACATTTTTAATGCCGGAACAATATATAACATTAAAATAATATATTTTTATTTTTTTTTAAAATTAAATTCCGCAAAAACCTGAGTTCCACTCAACTTTGAGTTTCCAATTAAATAAATAACCAATTAATATTATAATTATTACTACAAAAATAATATTTAATTATTAAGATAACAATAATAACAAATAAAAAGATTAAGTAACAGAAAAAATCAAACAAATAACCTATTTAAAATTTTCTTTTTTTACTAAAATACTATTTCTGATGCTATTTATAAAAAAAATATTAAATTCATTAAATAATTAATCAATCTGATTTATATCATGTCCAGATACATTAATTTTTACTTAATGAATCTAAAAAAAACAAACTTTATAAGAAACATTTTGAGTTAGATTTATAACTAAAAAAATCACCTAAAAAACAAATGCACATACAATGAACCTTTTCGAAATTAAACAAACCAACCAAATATAAAAATATAATACTTTATTTTTGTAAAGATACTATTTTTTCCTAACCTAACAAAAAAACAAAAAGTAAAAAGCATCAATCACTGTACAACAACAGTGTCCACAAAATCACCTAAACTCTAGTGATCCTCATCACAAACTCTATCCACTATTTAAATCCAAAAACATCTTTTAAAATTTAAAAACATTTTTTTAAAATTCAAAAATATTTTTTAAATCTAAAAATACTTTTTAAATTTAAAAATATTAAAAAACATTAAAAAAAAAAAAAAAACAACAACCTTATATATCACAATCAAACGTTTGACACATACACACTTTGCAGTTTCACCCTTACGTGTATTTCCTTATATCTAGGAAAAATCGTTACACATTTGCATCAAATCGTAACAAAATCAAAAACCAAATCATTATAAAAACACACACAACACACAACAACACAAACAAACCCTCCTCGTTTTTTCAGAAAAAACCAAACATGGCTGAGATTCATGGCAGAACTGAACCTCTTCTTGATGAAGATGCTGCTAATGGTTCTTGGAAACTCAACGTCAAGGAGTTTCATCTTCCATCCCAGAATGTTACTGATCGCCAAGACAAAAGTTCCTTCAGTTTCAATGGCCTCCTTCGTAAGCCTAGTGAGTATCATTCTTAAAATTTCCGAAAGTTTGTTTTTTTGAATTTTGTGTTTTTTCAACTGATACAGTATCTTGTTCTTTTTTATTTTCATGTTTTTCGTCCATTGAATCAATAAAGTTTCAATTTTTAGGGTTTATTTGGTTTCTGTAGTTGAAAAAGTTTTGAAATCTCTGTTTTTTTGGTGGTGATAATGTTGATTTTTTTTGTGTTGTTTGGTTGTAATAATAGTGGGAATCTATTATTAAAGGAAGTGCTTTTTGTGGTGGATATTCATCAATCTAAAGTGCTGTTTTTATTTAATTTTGTTATCAAAAGTATAGGATGATTAATATTGATAACGATCAAGGCTTAATTATGCATGAATCTTCCTTTCTTTGTTTCTTTACAGATCATTCTTTTGTACTCTTTATAATATAATAATAATAGTACTTTTTTGAAGTGTAAAATAGATTTCATGTTAAGTGCTTTTTTTTTTACGAAAGATTGTGTTTGTTCACATAATTTTGTTTACATTTTTAGGGTTTGTTTGGATTGAGTTTATCTACTGCTCTAAGTTTTGTGACATCAAAACAGCTTATGACATTTTATATATTTTTTGAACTTATTTTTATAAGTTCTTCAATATAGCTAGTGAAAACAACTTAAATGTATTTTATCTTTTGTTATAATTAAAAACAGCTTATGCAAGCTTATTTATAAGCACTTATTTTGTTATATGCGGCAAATAAGTTGTTTATCCAAACAGATCCTTAAAGTGTGTTTGGTTTCGTCTGATGGAGTGTCAAAAGTGATTTTAGACACATGAAATTGTTTTTGACAACCTTTGAGTGATTTCAATGGAATTGATTTTGCCTCCAAAATATATTATAAACTGAAGTTATTGATTGTTCAACTCGCTATTATGTGTATGTAACCGATCTTAAACCACTTGTGTTTCAGAGAAGCAACGCAAGGTGGCGGAGTATTACAAGAAACAAGAGAGACTCCTTGAAGGATTTAACGAAATGGAGGCTATGCATGAAACCGGTTTTTACCCCGGAGGTCTTACCGAGGTAGATTGTTCTATATATGACTATGATTTACATTTAATTTGTGATTTCCTATGTTGTCAGTTGCGAATAGCGGAATTTAGCGGTTTGTTCAATTCTGCTATAGTTCTGTTATAGCTGTTATTTGACAGCACCGATGATTTCCGATCTGAATGATTGAATTTAGTCCATAAAGAGGATTCTACTAAATAAAAATTGCGTATATTTTTCTCAGGATGAAATGAAGCAGCTTGCGAAGAGTGAGAGAATGGCGGTTCATGTGTCGAATATATGTAACTTGGTGCTGTTTGCTGCAAAGGTTTTCGCGTCGATCGAGAGTAGATCACTGGCCGTCATTGCATCAACACTAGATTCTCTTTTGGATCTCTTGTCAGGTTTCATACTGTGGTTTACTTCCAATGCTATGAGAAAGCCTAACCGGTTTCACTACCCGATCGGAAAGAAACGCATGCAACCAGTGGTAAGATCGCATCGCAATGCGATCGATAACTACTTTAAATCAGTTGTTTAAGATATTTTAAAAAAAAAACACATGCTTATCGGTTTTTTCTATGCAGGGTATCATTGTTTTTGCATCAGTAATGGCGACCTTAGGCTTGCAGATTTTGATCGAGTCTGGCCGACAAATTATCGCAAAGGTAATTATTTTTGTTCGCCAGTTCGAATTTCAGCTTAATCGGTTTTGTCGCGTGTAGAAGTGATTTAAATTTCTCTTCGTTGTTTCCTCACAGGCAAAGCCTGAAGTTGATCCGACTAAGGTAAATTGGATGATTGGAATTATGGTAGCCGTGACCGTGGTGAAGTTCATTCTTATGCTTTACTGTCGAAGATTCAAAAACGAAATCGTCAGAGCTTACGCACAAGATCATCTTTTCGACGTCGTTACTAATTCCGTCGGATTAGCTGCTGCTGTTCTAGCTGTCAAGTATGTTTGGTGGATCGATCCAGCTGGAGCTATTGTCGTAAGTATACTATAACTATATCTTCTTTTCTTCTCATTTTATTTACTCCACGATCTCGATCGAGATACTAACGACTATGATTTTTTCTCGATTGCAGATTGCGTTATACACAATAAACACATGGACAAAGACAGTGATTGAGAATGTTTGGTCACTCATCGGAAGAACAGCGCCACCCGATTTCTTGGCAAAGCTAACATACCTTATATGGAACCACCACGAGCAAATCAAGCACATAGATACGGTTAGAGCCTACACGTTCGGTGCACATTACTTTGTGGAAGTCGACATTGTTTTGCCGGAGGACATGCTTCTGAACCAAGCGCACAACATCGGTGAAACACTTCAAGAGAAACTAGAACAGCTTCCGGAAGTTGAAAGAGCTTTTGTGCACATTGATTTTGAGTTCACTCATAGACCTGAGCACAAGATAACAGTATGATGGAATGGAAGAGATTTGTTATGATTTTTTGTTTGAAACAAGTGACATAGTTTCTGTTTTGTTTATAGTTGCTGATACATGGGATTGTTTTTGTTCTCTGATATACTAATGTTTATTTTTAAGTTTATTTCAAATAATTGCTATTTTGTTTAATCTATGTGATAGACATATAAATAAGCTTGATTGAAATAAGTCATTTTCAACCACGCTTGGCTTATTTCTTTTGCTATTCAGCATTGTCTTGCTCGCCAGCAAGATAGAAGCTTTTGCGGCCAATAATACTTATATTCTCTCCTTTTGGTTTCTAATTTTTAAGGGATATCTCCATAGACACGTACTAAGGAATGACCTAAAGAAAGTAATACTAACTCTTCAAATATTATAATTTAGTATGCAAAAAGACCACACTTAAATGTATCTAATCACTCGCACATAGCACTTAAGTGTTTCGCTTCTCAAGATCTATAATGATGATACTTCTGAAAAGGCGTTTAAAAGTTTGGAACATTAAATGCACGAATACACAAAATTGAAATGTTTCCCTTTCACTTGCCATATCAACCCCGACCAACCACCACGGAGGAATCCCATCAACCCCGACCAACCACCACGGAGGAATCCTACTATTTCCATAATCATCTCAACACACGAGAATTATCATCTGCTTAATCATAAAGGATCTCAACTGCAAGTACATCTAACATCTCTCTGTAATACATTACTAAGAAATAGAGAATTTGTTATTTCCCTTTCTGTATATATAGAGAACGTCTTAAATGAAGGTAACTGAAAATTCTAGTAACTCACACGCGATGTCGTACTGGATGTTATGACATACACAATCACACAGAATAAAACTTTAAAACAGAAGTGCATAAAAATAGTAAAGAACACAACAAATTGTTCACCCAGTTCGGTATACAACAATACCTACTATGGGGGCTACCAAGCCAGGGAGGGAATCCAATATAAGCAGTATTAATTCAGAGCTAAACTCCCCCGTTTACAACTCCTCACTTAAGATCTACCCAATGCAATTCCAATCTAATCCTAAACCTGAGTATCTTCATTCACTCCCCCTAAATCACAACAGTGATTACAAACAGACATTAATCAAATAAGAGAGAAGACACACTTCAAAACACACCTTGATCTGCTTAAAAGCTACAATCAAGAGACACACACTCGTGCTTAAAAGCTTAGAGTGACAAATTACAAAAACAACTTATTCCAATACAATCATCAAAAGACAATTGCTTGGAGTACAAGAGACTAAACACACAGACAGAGAACTACGATTCTTCACAATTAACAAATCTCTCTACGTTCCAAATTAGGATTGCAGTCTTCTTATATGCAGCTCTTGGGCCTCGGGCTTTCCAAGAAACAAATTAGAGTTAACCAAGTTAACCTAATTTACACGTCATCAGGTTGTTACAGAATATGTTATTAACGAAATATTCTAGGAGAAATATTCGGCATACAATAAAATGTTTCCTAAATTGTAGATTGAGAGAAATCAGGAAACATAATAGTAAAACATAACAGCTCCTGCTGTCAACCATGGATGTCATGACATCGGTCATGACATTCACTAACAAAACCTGTATTAGCTTAAACATATGCAACCGGCATAACACCATATAAAGCATGTCATGACATTGGTCAAGACATTAAACACCAAGGTATGTTTTACCACAAATGCAGCCAACATGAAAACACCTACAATCTCCCCCTTTGGCAAGTTTTTGGCTAAAACAACCTGTCACACCATATCTAAGAGACACTTGCAACAGAAAACACAATCAGAGCTAATACAGTACAACATACCACACAAACATGCACTACTACTATCAACAGCCTGCATACACCAACCACAGCTACTTCTACAGCAATCATGAAAGCACATAACATGGGTATACTACCACTACAACCATACCACTTGAGCAGCTGTCAAGCATAACAGAGATACACGGTTATACTACACAACCATATCAAACAGACCAACACACAAAATAAGCATCATAATTATTGATCACACATACTTGTTGTACTGGGGTGACATTACTATTCCTTGGTTAAGTCCTCATGAAGGGTGGGTGATGAAGACTTTATGGCCTTGGCACGACCAGATTTCTTAGGTCTCCTTACATGAAAAGTCCTAGGTTTCAAAACATGCACCATTTTTAACGGTGCATCATTTAGAATCTTATTAGGATTAGTTACCTCAGTGCTTGTAGTGGTGTTATGCACATTTAGAGAAGACCCTTCTTTGGAAGAGAAGGAAGATGATTGTTGATACCTCTCAATGAGGTGAGTGAATTTTGAACAATACTCAGTGGGGGAAGAGCAATTTGAGATCACACGATAGTTGTTGTAGAAAGATGGAAACTGAAGAATCCTTTTATGAACTGGGGGAACCTTCACACCTAGGCCCTTTGTGAAAGTATTAACAAACTCTAGATCAGTGGTCGTATGCTTCATTGTAATATTTTTGTCCTCCATAAGATCTTTGATGTAGAGATGTCAAATGATGTTGCAGGGCATAGTTATTACATCCTCCTTGACATTATGCTTAGATAAACCTTATTGAATCCAACTTAATTTAGACCAGTCTAAGCTTTTTATGTGAATCATACCCATCATCAGATTTACACCTTCACTTGTGATAGGAATAATCATGCTCTCCTTGTTTTCTTGATTTCTCAGGTTGATTTGTGAAGCATTTGCTCTTTCCATCCATATTTTTTATGCTTGGTCTATTGCTAGTGACTCCTCTCTTAGATGAAATTGATGACCAGTAGATAGCTCCCTTGGGACCATGTTCCATACAGTACTCGCCTTGAACAGATAACCTTCTTTTTTCATATCTCTAGTCCATATGTCATTAAGGGCATTCATCATTGTTTTCTTTAGGTCAAGGTTGTGAGTACTCCAGGAAGTTTCAGATGATTTCCTTGATCTTCTAACAGCTTCTGGGATTTGGTTCCTAACAATAATCTCCCTATGGAGAACATTTTGGATATTGAAGGATGGGCATTTATCAATTCCAGAGGCTTCGTTTATCTTAGTGCACACAGTTGATTTTTCAGCATATTATGATGTTAAGACATCTGTTTTGACATCTTCATATTCCACTTAGATAGTAGTCTCACCTTCTTCTACAACATCGCACTTTATTTTCGTGTTCTTGCTTATAGCACGAATGCATTCTTCTTTTCTGGGACATTCATCTTGTTTCAGTTTCCTTTTTCTAGAGCTTCCTGTTTTCCTTATAGCCTCCTCCTCATTTATACCACAACTTGAGTGTTTAGTGTCAACATATGACTTCCGCTGAGGTGGCTTTATCTTGGCCATATTTTTCTGTTGAGGGGTCTTTCTTCCAGCAGGTGTATGAGTTTCAGGAAATCTGAACCTTAAGTGACCTATCTTACCAAATTGATGGCATCTCTTGGCGGAGATAGGTGTGTGCTTTTCCGGATGTTGAAGCTCTTGATTGGACTTCTTTTTATTCATTTTGTTAGGAGTGATTCCCACCTCTCACTTGCTGATATTTATGCCTTGAGTACTTCCCATTGTTGACTTATTGTTTAATCTTGTGTTTCGCAGTTTCCTCTCTAGATCAATAATGTTTGTCATGAGACTTACTCTTTCTTCTTGTAATAGTGCATAAGCATTTTTATACAATGACAATCTTTTACACAGTACTTCATTTATTAGACACGTCTCAGAGTATCCAGCAGCAAGTTCACTAATGGTGAGTTCTTCAACATAAGAGCCATCATCAGACTCATCCATTTCTTAAATCTGGTTCTTTGTACTGGGAACGGGAACCTCTAGTTTGATAGTTCTTTCTTGATGATTACCCTCAATTTTTTCTTTGGCCACGGGACAAGTAGAAGGAAACATGGAGTTTTTAGGCTCCCATGGGTAACAATTATTCTTGGACCTGACTCCCTTCATGACTTCTTCATTTTCTCCATTTGTGACAATACATTCTTCTTTAGTGAACCTGACATTGAACTCTTCATCACACAGTTGGCTGATACTTATAAGATTTGCAGCCAGTCCTTGTACAAGTAAGACATTATTCAGATTAGGAACACCAGGACATCCTGACTTGCCAACACCTTTGACTTCTCTTATTTCTCCATCACCAAGAGTCACATAACTAAGTCTATCAAGTTTGATGCCAACACCTTTGACTTCCTTGGCAGGCATTCTTAGAGAAGTGTGTGCTACTAGAGCAACATTCTTAACCACCCACTGTTGTTTCCTTTTAAGAGTATCATGTTTAGGTTTGGCTTGATGTTTTTGGTTCGGATATCCAACTAGTTTGAAACAGAATGGCTTTATGTGACCAAATCTTCCACAGTGGTGACACCTCCATCTTTGAAATTTCTTCTTTGTATGACTCCTTCTTCTGTTTCTTTGATGTTGTGACATTGGAGCTGACATCTGGTTTGTCAAGCAAGCTTCAAGTTTTGATCTTCTAATCCCAGAAGTGAATTCCGCTTTAGCCACAAATCCTACCCCATACATATCTCCTGCTCCCTGCCCAAACTTCAGAATTTCTTCCAGAGTGTCAGTTCCATTATTCAGCATTCTGAAGGATTTAGTCATTTGATCAAGTTTGTAGTTCAACATGCTCATTTCACTACCGAGAGAGTCTATGGTTGCAAGATGTTTATTCTTCTCAGTTTCCAGCTCATTTATGATTATCGTTTGCTTCTCTACTTGTTTGCAAACTTCAGCATTCTTGATACACAACTTCTTGTATAAGGCAGCAAGCTCATCAAAGGTTAACTCATCATCACTGGAATCATCATCAGATGCATAGAAACTTGTTAGAACTGTGACATGTTTTGCAGTTTCCTCTTCAGACTCATTGTCAGAGTCTTCATCAGACCAAATGACAGACAACCCTTTTTTTTCTCCTTGAGGTAGGTAGGACATTCAGCTCTAATGTGTCCATATCCTTCACATCCATGACACTGAACCCCTTTGCCTTGAATGGGCTTCTCTTCAGCTTTAAATCTTCTGCTAGGATCATAGGTCTTGCTGATGTCATTGGAAGTGTTCTTGACATTGGGTCTGGATTTCTGATCAACCCTTTTAGCGAACCTGTTGAATTGTTTTCCAAGCATGGCTATGGCTTATGATAAATTTTCATCACTTCCACCATTGCTTTCTCTTGAATTATCTTCAGTGTTAGAAACAAAAGCCATGCTCTTGTTCTTCTTTTCAACAGAGTAACAAATACTCATCTCAAAGGTTTGTAGAGAACCAATGAGTTCGTCCAGCTTCATGTTGCTGATGTCATGAGCTTCTTCTATAGCAGTCACCTTCATAGCAAATCTTTTAGGCAGTGATCTGAGGATCTTTCTTACCAGCTTTTCTTCAGACATTTTTTCTCCTAAGGCTCCTGAGGTATTTGCAATCTCAAGGATATTCATATAGAACTCATGAATGGTCTCATCCTCTTTCATCTTGAGATTTTCAAACTTGGTGGTAAGCATTTTTAGTTTAGACATCTTCACCTTGGATGTGCCTTCATGAGTTGTTTTGAGAATATCCCAAACTTCTTAGGCTAGATCAAAGTGCTGCACAAGCCTGAATATGTTCTTGTCAATTCCATTGAACAAGGCATTTAGTGCCTTGGAATTGCCCAAAGCCAACTCTTCCTCAATTTTGCTCCATTGTTCTTCAGGAATTAGAACAGTGGTTCCATCTTCCATTACCTTCTCAGGATGTTTCCATCCGTTTTCCACAGCTCTCCAGGCCTTGCTATCCACAAACTTTATGACAACTACCATACGAGGTTTCCAGTAGTCATAGTTAGAGCTATCCAGAATGGGTGGTCTATTCCCAAACACTAACAATTCCTTCTCCATATTACCAGAATTTTGTTGTCCTTGGATCTCACCCAGATGTAAACAGGCAAGGCGCCTGCTCTAATGCCAATTGAAAATTCTAGTAACTCACATGCGATATCGTACTGGATGTTATGACATCCACAATCACACAGAATAATACTTTAAAATAGAAGTGCATAAAAACAGTAAAGAACACGACAAATTGTTCACCCAGTTCATTATACAACAATACCTACTATGGGGGCTACCAAGCCAGGGAGGGAATCCAATATAAGCAGTATTAATTCAGAGCTAAACTCCCCCGTTTACAACTCCTCACTTAAGATCTACCCAATGCAATTCCAATCTAATCCTATACCTGAGTATCTCCAATCACTCCCCCTCAATCACATCAGTGATTACAAACAGACATTAATCAAATAAGAGAGAAGACACACTTCAAAACACACATTGATCTGCTTAAAAGCTTCAATCAAGAGACACACACTCGTGCTTAAAAGTTTAGAGTGACAAATTACAAAAACAACCTATTCCAATACAATCATCAAAAGACAATTGCTTGGAGTACAAGAGACTAAACACACAGACACAGAACTACGGTTCTTCATAATTAACAAATCTCTCTACGTTCAAAATTAGGATTGCAGTCTTCTTATATGCAGTTCTTGGGCCTCGGGCTTTCCAAGAAATAAATTAGGGTTAACCAAGTTAACCTAATTTACACGTCATCAGGCTGTTACCGAATATGCTGTTAACAAAATCTTCTAGGAGAAATATTCAGCACACAATAAAATGTTTCCTAAATTGTAGATTGAGAGAAATCAGGAAACATAATAGTAAAACATAAAAGCTCCAGTTGTCAACCATGGATGTCATAACATCGGTCATGACATTCAATAACAAAACCGGTATTAGCTTAAACATATGCAACCTGCATAACACCATATAAAAGCATATCATGACATTGGTTAAGACATTAAACACCCAGGTATGTTTTACCACAAATGAAGCCAACATGAAAACACCTACAGTAACAAGTTTCAAATTAAATTTTATTTCATTATTCTCCTACACATAATGACTTCGGTGTGGGAGTTTTAACCTTGTAGGTCTCCAACTCCACCCTACCTGAAGCCTTGATCCTCTATCATCACCTTTTTCAACTCATTTCTAGTTCTTCATAAATGCCAAATGTATGTAAATTTACGCTTGAATACTTGGCACTTTTCGCCTCCATTTTGCGTTTTCAATTATCGTTTTTCAAAGTTTTGCTAGAATTTATTGTATTTAGTAGTAGAATCTTTGATTTGTATGTTATTGTGCAGAAAAGTATTGGATCAATCTTAAAAGAATAAGTCACAAAACATGGAAGAGAATGCACAAGCAAACAGGCAAGCATGAAAGGGGCTTATGTCTTGACAAATTCAGATATTTTGTTCCATTTTGTGTGTTTTGCGCATACTAATGTGAGGGAATAGTGACATTTCATCGGACGAATCCTTTGGATGTCGGGCGAATTTATCTGTACAACTCTTGTATTTATAGTGTAAAAACAGATTTTTTGAGGGATCCACTATTTTGAGAGATGTGTGATCACCCTTCTTTGAGTAGATAGACTTATAACACAACATTAGAGGCTGCATCATGATGGTCCGGAGTTGGATTTGCATCAATCGTCTTAACATCGCAAGAGTTGCGGTTCATCTTTCTTCTTCTCTTTGTATTCTTTATTGTTGGGATTTTTTTGTAAGTTTACTTTGATTTTACGTATATGTATTGATCACGGTGTTGTATAACATCTACTTTACAAATCTATATTGATGTTTTCCTTGTTTACTTGCTTTGTGTTTGGATTTGAGTTGTTATAGACATATACTCTTCAAATTTAGATCTAGGATGAACATTTATTAGGTTCTAAACTCTAGAAATAGATTTAGATATAATATTCACATTGGGTATCGAGTCTTAATGATCTATGTTGTTTAGTTGCGTAAGACATCACCGATGAGACAATACGGTAGAACTCTTGTTGGTGCTTCGGACATGATTACTCTTATGTGAGGGATGCATTATAATATTGATGAGTGTTTTAGATTGCATACAACTGATCAATAGATTTTAAATATTTGATGAATAGATGAAATCCAATCTCAACTAGTTCTCTCATTTTTAAAAAAAATACATTTTTTACTTGTTGATATGATTTACTATGATGAATTGACATCATGCCAAAAAATTGTCCTCAAATTCATAATAAAATGTAAAATAGAATCAAGAAAAACTATAATTCAATTAATGCATTATGATATCATATGGAAAATTTACACAATAAAAAAAATGTGTCTTGTTGGTATTATTTTTCACATATATGCTATGCTTACATTTAATTTTCATTACACCGTATATACACCATCACTTTTTTCAAATCTTTAGACAAAGAAAAAAATTACTAAAAAATAAAAAGTATGTACTATTACCGTATATAAATACGGTGTGGTTGTAAAAATGGGTGTAAAACTAGTATTTTTGTATTTTTCAACATCTAATATGTATTATGCTTTTCAACTAAGTTTGTGTTGGGACTTGAAAGTTGGATTAGATTGAAATTAAGATGATTAAAGTGATTTTTGTTTGAATATTTTGCAAATTTATAAATGTAGTTTTTAAGATAATAAAATTAATTTTTAAGAAAATGGTATTATCATTCAAAACGAAGGAGCGGCAATTTCATTATAAATTTTATTAATTAATTATATATTTTAAAAAAAATTGTTGATTAATTTTTGTTATACTATTGGGACTTTAAGTAGTCTATGAACACTAGTATTTTTTTCCTAAGGGATTGTTACGAGACATTTGTTTGTTTGTTTTTCCTTATGGAACGATAACTAAGGTGCATTTGTTTGTTTTTTATTTTTTTAATAACAATATGAAGAAATTAAATTATTATTTATTAGTCATTTTATTTTTCAATTATTTTAATTATTTTTCTTTCTAAATATTTCAATTTCATTAAATTATTAAAATTTAAAATAGTTATTAATTTTAACAAAAAATTGTCTCAAACTAGAGTTGAACACAAGTTATGGAGATATTGTACTTCAATGATTGAACTGGATCTCCTTAATAGTAGTGAAGATTGGACGTTAATGTTGAAGAAGCGAGTTTTACGACCTCACAAAATTATCAAGCACCATATTTTTTCTTCTTTTTGGATTGGCATAAAATCATAATGGAGTTTCTACGGAGTCATATTATTTGCACCATATTTTTTCTTCTTTTTGGATTGGCATAAAATCATAATGGAGTCTTCTACGGAGTCATATTGTTTGGCCGCTTGGCACAGATGTATCTATTTTTTTTGGTTGGATTTATAGTGTGATACTATTCTTGTAGAAGATACTAGTTTGGCTTTTCTTCTGTCCCATGAGATTGATCCTTGCTCCTCTGTTTGAGAATTCATTCAAGAGGGGCAGTGGGTGTTGCCCAACATGTGGTCCTTGTGGTTAATCTCTTGCACAAGTTACATTTGCTTCCTTTGCAGTCTAGTAATAATTTTTGATACTTGTTTGATACTGAGTCGGGTAATCTCAGCTCTAATGAGGCTTATATTCTCAAAGTCATTCGGACACCCAAGCTGGATTAGGCGAGGAAAGTTGGCACCTTGACATTCCCCCTACAAGACCTCTTTTTGTTTGGAAGCTTATGCACAATAAAGTTACAACAGATGAGAAGGATCGTCGTAGAGATATTCACATAGTCTCCACATGCAGACTTTGTTTTGAGAGTTAGAGTCCATAGCTCACTTATTTTTTGTGAAAAAGATATGGCTTTGGCAAGTGCGTATTATGAATTTAAACTACTGTCCGAATTCACTTATTGCTAGGTGGCAGCGATGTAATGCTGAGAGCTCTAAGCAGTCTTGCTTGGTGCTTTCTGCCGCAATAGTTTACTTGTTAAATCAAATTTGGTTCATGCGAAACATTTCTAAACACCAGAACATTAAGTCTTGTTTGCGTTTAGCCATCAACTTTTTTAGCAAATATCAGTCTGTCTTTTCATCACATTAGTTTATTTAATTTCATCCCCTCTGAGATTAGGAAAGATTTTCTAAAAAATATGTTAAGTATAATTTTCTTTAGATTTTCTTACTTCTTTTGACGGGATTTTTACCCCTTACCCTGTGTAATGCTTATTTTTGCAATATGAGTTAGGTGTGTTCATGGATGCGGGTATATCCAACTCAATCCACAACAAGTCATATAATTTTGGTTTAGGTATCAAATTTTAGTTCATTAACGGACATAACTAACCCAACCCACAACAATTGATAGAATTGGTTTGGATATCAAATTTGAGTTCTGTAAGCTTCAAACCCTTTGACCTAATTCATTGATGTGAAATTAATAATTTTCAATTTTTTATTATTTTTTTAAATAAAAATATAAATTTATTATCTCATTACAAAGCATAATATTTCAAAAAAAACTTTATTTTCCACCAATAAACTAGTAAATCAATGAATTTACATAATATTAAAACAACATATTTATTTTTATTTTCTTTAGTTTCATTTCCAACTTTCCTAATTTATAAAAATAATATGTTTTCTAAAAATTTATTCTATTATTCAATTTTATATCATACTGTTCAATATTATTAGATATTAAATAATATCCTGAACATCAAATACATTCCATTCATATTTGAACGGGTGCTTTATTCCAAATAAAAAAAAACTAGAGTGCTTTAATTTATATTGAAACTTAAATTTAAATAAAATAATATTTTATTTTTAAAAATTATAATGATAAACTTAATAAAATTAAAATTAATATGAAATACTACCATATTATAACTCATAAGCTGTACAATTGGAGTGTTGAAAAACAAATTCAATAGTCGAATAAAGTATTTAAAGTAAGGTGTATTAAACAAAATTATTGTAGTAAATATAAATTAAATATATGCAGTATAAAAAAAAAAAAAAAGAGTGTTGAATAATAAAACTATTGTACATGATTTAAGAAACATCTTTGTAAATTTAAATTTAATAAAAGTTTTTGAATGATATAATAAAATTATAATTAAATAAAATATTATAGATTCACATTATTAATTTTTAATAATAATATCGCAATGAGTCAAATTTTGGTTGGTTAGTAGTTTTAGTGGAATGAGTTTCATTAAAATAATGGGTTAGAATTCAACATAAATAGGTCAAATATTTTGCCCGCTAATTGGAAAAACAGAACTCTCAAGTATTTTAAATGATATTAAAATAACTAAATCCTTAATTATTAATGTATTATTAAGTTTTTTTAAAATAATATTTAAATTATTCTTATTATTTTAAAGGGAATTTTAATTAAATCAAATTATTAATAGTAATTTTTTTAAAGTTTCTTTTAATTAAATTAAAAGATTTTTGAAGTATTTCTAAAACAAGAAATTTTCTATAAAGGTTAGAACTTATAATATTATAATTATTTTTAAAGCTAATATTGTTTTAGTCCAAACAAATTTACATATAAATATAAATATTTTAAAAATGATTATCCCATTTGATTTGGCTATCCTTTTAATCGCATAAATCTGAATTAAAAACATAAATCTGAAATTTAAAGATCAAAGTTAAAAAAAATGTCACGACTTGTTCGAGGCCATATTCAAAACTAACAAATTTGATAGGCACGGAGAATCGTAGTTTTTTGTCGCCAACCTTCAATGCAAGTAACAGCCATTAATTGACGCTCTTGCTCTGCAAATTGGCTTTAGATTTCGGGACTAAATTAGACAAAAATCATGTAAAGAATATTGAAAATGTAGGAACATTTGAATGCATAAGCCTGTGATTAAACAAGGACCAATGCCAGAATATCAGCTCCGTTAATTTCGGCAACGTACAGCACTGAATGCACCATCGATTAAGTGAATCAGAGACTCTAAATTGTTGCCTTAATCTAACTGATAACAAGTAGAAATCAAGATTGTAAGCAATAATTGAAAATGTAGAAACATCTGATCTGAATGCATAAGCCAATAATTGAAAAACAAATGCCAGAATCTCAGTTTCAAATCAATTTCGGCAACGTACAGCACTGAAATCACCATCAAATAAGTGAATCAGAGACTCTAAATTGTTGCCTTTAAACCAAAACCAATCGAAACCCTAAAAATCGAAATCAAAACCCTAAAAATCAAAATCGAAACCCTAAAAATCGAAATCGAAACAAATAAACATAGTGAATGAAATTAAAGGCGAAGAAGCATAGGCTCAGATTGTATGGTTGGCATCAAGAAGCTTTACTTAGCTTTCAAAGTTTGATGGTATACATAATTCATCATCACTGCCATGAATCAAATAAACAACATAGAAAATGCAGAGAGAATATGAAAATATGTGAGAAATCATATGAGTGAGAATATGAGAGAAAATTAAGAGTGAAGAGTAGAGGCTGTGATGATGGATGAAGAATGAAGAGAAGGAAGGGGTTAAATAGGTAGAGGCTATAGAACGGAAGCAACAACGGCGGCGAAACCCTAACTTGTTCGGATTGAATTATTCTTTTTGGGCCTTTTATTAGCCCATATGACTTTGTCAAATACAGGGTATTATTTGAGTAATTTACGTCTCACCCTCTCGTTAAAAAATTGAAAATATTTTTGACTCATTCCCACATTTTTACTGTAAAAAGAATTATAAAGTATGTTTTTGCATCTGTCATTCTTCAAAAAAAATTTTAAAAAAGTAAATTAAGTCTATTTTTTCAATTTCTTCCATGGTTTTTGCACCTTTTATGATTTGAAATTATTCATGGATTTTTTTCTTCGTTTATATATATAAAAACAAATGTGGTAAAATTGTTTTAAAAGGTTTCTGTTTTGTCATATATTTGAGTTAAAATGTGAGAATATGTCATTAGACATTTAGACTCCTTTAATTCTCTCACTCATTTGACGAAATTTCAATTATGCCTTTTGGTTATACAGATATACATTCGAAAGCATATTTTTTTTTAAAAATTAATTTTTTTCTTAGATACATCTACGGAAGCATTAAAAATACAGTGAACGTTGAGAAAATTCAAATTAATTTAGTTCAACAAATCATCTTTAGGTACATTTACGGAACATGTTAAAAACAAAGTATTATGTAGATGTACTACATTCTACTATATATTAAATCACCTGCATTTCACTCATAAACTCCAATTTTTTTTTAACAAAAATGAAACATCAAATTATAGTACATTAAGGTAATGCAATTTAAAGGCAACGGAGAATAATACATCAAAATAATACATTGTATAAATTATCAGTCATAATGTCAAATACATAATCAAAATAAAAGTACATAAATGAATTAAAAATAAAGACATCAAAAAATTCACAGGCATCACTACTGTGTATGTCGGACATCATCCTCCGCCTCTCCTCTGCCTCTGGCCCTGCCTCTGCGTCCACCACGCCGTCTGCTGGCTACTTTGCCTTTACCGTCAAGTGCCCTACCTGTCCTGGCACGTTGTCGATGGTACAAAAATGCCTCATCTGCCACCCTAATAGTACCATCCACTACACGCATGCTATCAGACCCCTCAGGGTAGAAACCATCGACAATGTTTGCCCGCACCATGTCAACTATCAAACGACACCGAGGAAGAACATCGTTAATGTGGTCCAACTGAGACTAATGAATCCGCAAAATTTCCTCAAGGGTTGGTATGAGTGGTGATCCCGGTGCAGTGGGGAGAATGTATTTGCAAGCTTCTCAAATCAAAATTATAAATAACTTGGTTTTGATGAAGACAACTTGGACACCAACCTTCATAAAGGATGAGCAAAAAGAATATTAAAGCTTTGGCAAATTTGTACCATTTCAAGTCTTGAAGAATTGTGAAGATTTAATAAGAATCAAGCTAAAATGTCAAAGGTATAAATAATTCTCACTTTGATATTGTTAGCTGAAGATTTCGTTTTGAAGTATTTATCCTTCGAAGAGGTAGAAAATCGAAGGAAAGATGGTTACTGATGGCCATCCCTTAAAAATAAAAGAATGACTACTGATGGTCATGCTTCGAGAGTAAATATTTCTAAGTTCACTATGAAGATAATGAATACTGAAAGCTAGTGAAAAGTATGTGTCTTCGGGGACTTAGACGAATTTGTAAATATATTCAAGTATTACTACTTAGCGTGTTTTTTCGTAGTGTTTGTTTAATACACTGCCACGCGTCGAAGATAGACTCAGGCGGGAAGATTTGAAATTCGAAGACGGTTTCGTAACTGTCCAAGTAACAGATGGCATCGCTAGAAGTCCTTATGAGAAACGTGGCAGCAGATTAGTATAGGACCGTTAAGGTCGAAACTAGTATAAATAGGAGTTTTAATGTTAGGATTCCGTGTGTTCATTTTGTACAAATCACTCACATATTTACTCAAGTATCAAGCGTTAAGAGAAAGAGTTCGCTGAGAAAATGTACGTATGACACCACCATTTTAATACATGTGTATTATCTTTTGTTTTTTTATCTTCCAGAATTACTGCATTTCGTTTACTTCTTGCCATTTACATTTCTGTATCTTTACTTTAACGTCATTTACTTTCGAATTACTTTCATGCTATTTACTTTCAAAGTCTTTTACATTTCTGCAGTTTAAGATTCTTTACGTTTCAATAGTCTTTTTAATTTTCTATGTTATGTTACTTATCTTTTCATTGAAGTCACATTTATAACAAAGTGATTGTCAAGACTATTTGTTCTTTAATCGAACAAAGCTTATCGAAGAAGACAAATAATGAATATGGTCCGAATGAACGTTGATGACAATCTTCTTGACTATGTGTCCTAGGATCAATCTAGTCGATCCTGCAAGTAACCAAATCATATTTATTATAGTTTGGAAGACTAGCGGTTGTTTACCGGAAATCACCGTAAACAAATTGGCACGCCCAGTGGGACGGTGTCAAGCAGATTGTTTTAATCAATTGCTTTATTTTTGTCTAGACAATATCAAGATCTTGTATGAACCTTAGGAACGGTAAATTAAAGAACAGTGCACAACCGATTCCCAAACGAAGGTACAACAGGAAAATGGTCGTTACGGCCAGTGCAGGGGGTGATCGAGATCCCCCACAAGGTTCAGGATCAGGAGCGGCAAATTCGACTTCGACTCAAGAAACACGAGATGCAACGGGTCCAAATGGATCGAGACCTGCAGATAATTCCCAGGCTTTGCCTGAAAATAATACAGGGCCTTCAGGGACTATTCCAGTTTCAGTGTCGACAACCGCACCCTCATCCACAAGCGCAGAGGACGTATTGTTTGCCTCGACAAATGCTGCAAATAATTTGCATGGTCAAGGCACGAATTCTGCTTTCGAATGGAGGCCAAATAGTTCATATGGAATGCCATACCCATACGGAACAGGCGTACGAGGGGCAGGACCTATATATGCCCCAACTAACAATGCGACATTTTCACCGAATGTTAGTTCAGTGGGTCGAAGTGCACATAACACTGGTTTTTCTACCCAGGTGCCTCACTTTACCACAAATAACCAAGCAGCATTTCGACAAGAAATGGATGCAAGCAACCATGATATGGTAGGGGTTTTGGCCAGAGAATTGACTTCAGTTTTAAGCCCACTAATGGCAAATGTTACTACTACAAATAGAGAAAACATGGAGACTTTCCAAAAGATATCATCTCAAATGAATCGAATGGCAGAATTCATGGGAATAACGCCACCTAAAAGGAAAGACAAACAGCCTTTGAATCAAGAAGAGAGGCCCATTTTAGAACGTGTTCAAGACATAGTTCCGTCATCTAGGACAGCCACTAGGGATGTAGGCCCCTCACGAAGAACAGAGATGTTCGAAGGAACTCCAATAATTAACTTAGAAGCTTCAAATCAAAGAACCGTCCCCGTTCGACAAGAAACGGAGGAGGAGCAACCCAGATTAAGGATTGTGGGTAGGAACGAACACCCAGATGAGGTTGTTCAAAGAGTCAGAAGAGAAAATCTGGCTACAGAAAATAACTTAACTGCCATGATAGAAAGGGTTATGGCTAATAATGGCCTTAGTACTGGACTTAGACGTCCAAACTATACATCCCCTATATCAGATTATATCATGCAGACAGAATTGCCTAGGGGCACTAAGGTACCCAAATTTACAAAATTTTCAGGCGAAACGAATGAGTCAACGGTGGAACATATTGCTAGATATTTGACAGAAGCAGGAGACTTAGCGGGAAACGAGGATTTAAGGATCAAATATTTCCCTAGTTCGCTGACAAAAAATGCCTTCATTTGGTTTACTACTTTGCCACCAAATTCGATAGATGCATGGGCATACTTGGAAAGGCTTTTCCATGAGCAATTCTACATGGGTCAAACTAAGATAAGTTTGAAAGAATTGGCCAGTGTTAAAAGAAAATTCACAGAAACAATTGATGATTATTTAAATAGGTTCCGTCTGTTGAAATCAAGGTGTTTTACAACAGTCCCAGAGCATGAACTTGTTGAAATGGCTGCAGGTGGTCTAGATTATTCAATAAGAAAGAAACTAGATACCCAATACCTTAGGGACATGGCCCAATTAGCAGACAGGGTTCGACAAGTCGAACGGCTGAAGGCAGAAAAAGTTAGGGCGAATAAAAGTTATAAGAAAGAGAGAGTAGCGTACGTCGAAGCCGAGGACGCTGATGATGAGTCTTTCAATGACTCGTATAGCCCTGAAGAAGTCGAAATAGACCTAGCTGAATTGAAAGAGGCGCCACCTTACGCCTGCAAATTGCTAAATCCTGCCAATGGAAAAAACCCAGTAGAAAACGATAAGAATGATAGGTTCCCTAAGAAAACTTATACATTCGACATTACCAAGTGTGATGAAATATTTGATTTATTGGTAAAAGATGGCCAAATGATACTACCTCCAAATTCAAAAATTCCTCCGTTGGAACAACGGAAGAAAAGAGGTTTTTGTAAATATCATGGGTTTTTAGGCCATAAAACTTCTCAATGTTTTCTTTTCAGGGATCTAATTCAAAATGCTCTCAATGATGGAAGGTTGAAGTTTGCTGACAAGACCAAGAGTCATATGAGGGTCGATACCAATCCCCTAAACATTGCTGACGCTAGCCTCTGCGAGGTAGAAGATATCAACATGGTGGAGGCTTCTGAAGTCGAAGTTGTGGAGACTAAAGCAATGTTCAATGGAAAGCAGGCTACTGAAAGCCTAAAAGGTGAAATAGTCTTCAACACTGTTGTTGAAGAATCTTCCAAGACAGAAATAACTGAAGAAAACAGTGAGGCCACTGAAGACCTCAGGATGAAACTCCAGAAAATCCAGATCTCTGAAGTTCCTCCAGCAGCGGTTAACATGGTTAGCGCCAGACGACCAGTGTCTGAATTTGGCGAACTAGAGACATGGCTGACGAGGAAAAATGGGGGCATCGAAGTCCCTCCAAGAACCGAAAGCCTCAAGGAATATCTCTGGAATTGCCACGAGAGAAATGGTGGTAAGCAATGGATGTGTCCAAGGTGTTCGATCATGCTGAATCGAAGGGTCGAAGCCAACTTCGAAAGGGTTCGACGCGAAAGGTGGGAACACCCAGGAAGAGAGCCAAATCCCCTACTACAACTGTACCCAAAGATGGAGGAAAGCTTGGTAGGATTTTTGGTCAGATGCCACAAAGAAAACACTGAAGTTGCTCTCTGCCCAAGATGTGGGGCAGTCTATGACGAAATGCTAGCACGATCATTCGAACGTGTGTATTGCTACATGAGTCAAGAAACTCAGGGGTTGCGTCCTAACCTGTACGATTTCGACATACGGACTCCAACAAAGAGGCCTGATAGCCCACACCCCAGAACTCGAAGGGTAACTTTCAGAATCCCTGCAGATGCGCCAAGGGATAGGTGGGTACAAGCTGATGCAAGAACCAACAAATGGCGAAGTTGGGACCAAGGTGGTAGAACTGCAATGGCATATAGGAAACAATTTCAAAGATCAAATCGAGAGGCGTATCGATTGGAGAATTATAAAGGAAAAAATCCTATGTCTCGGTCCCAGTGGAGAAGGCATCAGAGAATAAAAAAGGCTCAGAAGGAATACAGGCCAAGAGAAGCTGGAGACTCTAGTAGCAACCAAGTCCCATACCAGGGGGCAAAGTCAAACAAACCTCCGGTAGAACGCAGATTGTTCGAAGCTGAAAAACTCTTGGATGAAGAAGACAAGATGCGTTCAAATTCTTGGAAAGAAGAGGATAGAATGACAAATGATTTTGACTCTGATGGAGTGTCATCTATAAACTTGAATTGCAATGTTGTCTCTGTACTCCCTCACGAGTTTAATCAGGAAACTGAAGTAGAAGACTGTGAAGAGGCTGATATCGAAGAAATGACAAAACACAAACCTGTGTGTTACTATGTGCTGAATAACGGTGCAGTAGAAGAACAGAATGCTTTCTTCGAAAGGCCTGATGAGGGTATGCGAAATCATTTGAAGCCACTCTATATCAGGGCTAAGATTGAGAACGTGGGCATAAATAAAGTCCTAGTTGATGGGGGAGCAGCAGTGAACCTAATGCCTCAATACATGCTAAAAAGAATTGGTATGTTCGATACGGATATAAGGCCACATAATATGGTTTTATCTAACTACGAAGGCAAAATAGGACAAACACTGGGAGTTGTTCAAGTCAATTTGACAGTAGGCTCAGTTACCAGGCCAACCATGTTCATGGTTATACCAGCAAAGGCAAACTACAACCTTTTGCTTGGTAGGGAATGGATTCATGGGGTAGCAGCTGTGCCCTCAACAATGCATCAGAGGGTGACAATTTGGAGAGAAGATGGTATAGTGGAGAATATCGAAGGTGATCAGAGTTACTACATGGCTGAGGTCAACCAGGTGAACAAAACCAACTTCG
The DNA here is from genome assembly GCF_029867415.1 of Vicia villosa. Lineage (NCBI taxonomy): Eukaryota > Viridiplantae > Streptophyta > Magnoliopsida > Fabales > Fabaceae > Vicia > Vicia villosa. The sequence continues at coordinate 847,541 of NW_026705038.1, forward strand.
ACAGGAACCTGGCAAACATAGGCCCTTGTCATGCTGCAGAAGAGATGTATACCCCAAATAAAAATGCATTGTACTATTTAACTTTACACCCAAATGGATTCCAATGGGATAGAGAGATCATGGATGGTCCACCAGATACAGCACCATTGGAGAATTATCCGACAGTACGGCCAACAGGCTGGGACGACGACATTAATCATGTCTGAGTCTTCGTTCTTCGAAAAGATTTCGGCCTATGTGGCCGAGAACAAAAGGAAGGCGGCTCTCGAAGCCGAACTATCAGATACAAAGATAGATGCAGTTTTACCCAAAGAAGGAATAACAGAATTGGAGATACGTGCGAGTTTCGAACTCCCTGAACACACGACTCCAGACGAAGAGATCGTAAGAGAAGAACCAAACCAAAGGTTGGATGCAATATACGATGAGGAACCTTTGGGGTTCGAAAAAGACCCAATGGCGTCGAATATAAAGATGTTGGCCCAAGATCCACTTGAAGAAGTAAATCTTGGAGACAATGATCAAAAAAGGATAACATATATCAGCGCGAAACTAGAACCAGAATTGAAAGCAACGGTCATCAAAATGCTGAAAGAAAACAGAGATTGTTTCGCTTGGGACTATGATGAGATGCCTGGTTTAGGAAGGGATTTAGTCGAACTAAAATTACCAATAAAAGAAGGGAAGAAGCCCATAAAGCAAACTCCCAGAAGATTCGCGCCAGAGATTCACTCGAAGATTAAAGCAGAGGTCGAAAGACTCTTACGGTGCAAATTTATCCAAACTACAAGGTATGTTGAGTGGATTGCTAATATAGTACCTGTAATTAAAAAGAATGGCTCATTAAGAGTATGCATAGACTTTCGTGACCTTAATGCAGCTACTCCTAAAGACGAGTATCCCATGCCTATAGCAGAAATGCTAGTAGACTCAGCCGCAGGTTTTGAGTATTTGAGCATGTTGGATGGATATTCGGGATACAATCAAATTTTTATAGCAGAAGATGATGTATCCAAGACAGCATTTCGTTGCCCAGGGGCAATAGGCACTTACGAATGGGTTGTGATGCCTTTTGGTTTAAAAAACGCTGGGGCAACTTATCAAAGAGCAATGAATTCTATATTTCATGACTTTATAGAAACATTCATGCAAGTATATATAGATGACATTGTGGTAAAATCTACCTCGGGTATGAGTCATCTCGATCATCTGAGCCAATCATTCGAAAGAATGAGGAAATATGGCTTGAAGATGAATCCCCTTAAATGTGCTTTCTTTGTGCAGGCAGGTGATTTCTTAGGATTCGTAGTCCACAAAAAAGGCATAGAAATTAACCAGAACAAGACGAAAGCCATTAGGGAAACCAAGTCCCCATCCACGAAGAAAGAACTACAATCATTATTGGGCAAGATAAACTTCTTAAGGAGATTTATCTCTAACTTGAGTGGACGCACGCAAGCTTTCTCACCTCTACTTCGGCTTAAGCAAGGAAAATTCGAATGGCGTGCTGAACATCAAGAAGCTTTCGATCAGATAAAGCAATACTTGACTTGTCCACCAATTCTATCTCCCCCAAATGGGAAGAAGCACATGCGCCTATACATTTCAGCATCAGATAAAACAATAGGCAGCATGCTTGCCCAGGAGGATGAGAATGGCATCGAGAGAGCCATTTATTACTTAAGTAGAGTACTCAATGATGCAGAGACTAGATATACTGATATAGAAAAACTCTGCCTTTGTTTGTATTTCTCCTGTATCAAACTTAAGTATTATATAAAGCCAGTTGATGTTTACGTTTCATCTCATTGTGATGTTATTAAACATATGTTATCTAAGCCAATACTACATAGTCGAATTGGCAAATGGGCTTTGGCCCTTACTGAATATTCATTAATATTTCAGCCTCTCAAGGCAATGAAAGGTCAGATTGTGTCAGACTTCATTGTCGACCATGCAGTGGTTGAGAATCATCAGCATTATGTGGACTTAAAACCTTGGAAGTTATACTTCGATGGTTCAACGCATAGAGAGGGTACTGGGGTTGGAATATTGATAATTTCTCCTGATGGAATTCCAACAAAGCTCAAGTTTAAAATCGAAGGTCCATTATGCTCCAACAATGAAGCTGAATACGAAGCATTAATTGCTGGACTTGAGGCTTTGTTAGAATTGGGGGCAACCAGAGTCGAAATTAAAGGAGACTCCGAATTGGTCATCAAACAATTGACAAAGGAGTACAAGTGTATCAAAGAGAATTTGATCATGTATTTTGTCATCGCAAATAGGCTACTCAAGAAATTCGAATATGTGGAATTAAAACACGTATCAAGGGTGAATAACCAGGAAGCAAACGACTTGGCACAATTAGCTTCAGGATATAAAGTATCAAAAGAAAAGTTGGAGGAATTGATTGAAGTAAGAGGAAGAGCAATGTTTACTAAACTTTCGCCAAGTGATCTAGAGAACTCACAATTGGGTTATGCCAACAAAGAACAATTCGAAGTACTAAATATAGACTCATTGGCAGACACAGATTGGAGGAGTCCAATTATTAGCTACCTAAAAGACCCTTCGACGGATACAGACAGGAGAATCAAGTATAGAGCATTGTCATATTTTTTGATGGGAAATGAATTATTCAAGAAAACTCCTGAAGGGGTATTGTTGAAATGCTTGGGTGAAGCAGAAGCATATTTGGCTCTGTCGAACGTACATAGTGGGGCATGTGGTGCACATCAAGCAGGGCACAAAATGAAATGGCTCTTGTTTCGTTATGGGATGTATTGGCCTTCGATGTTAAAGGATTGCATAGAGTTTGCGAAAGGGTGCCAAGAGTGCCAAGAACATGCAGGTATCCAACACGCTCCAGCGAACGAATTAAGTACAATAGTAAAACCATGGCCTTTCAGGGGATGGGCATTAGATTTGATTGGAGAAATTCACCCCAAGTCATCTAAAGGTCAAAGGTACATTTTGGTAGGAATAGACTATTTCACAAAATGGGTCGAAGCAATACCACTGGTAAATGTGGATCAAGAGGCTGTGATTGAGTTTATTCAGAAACACATTATATATAGGTTTGGAATCCCAGAAAGTATAACAACTGATCAGGGATCAGTCTTTACTGGACGAAAAATGCAAGATTTTGCCAGAGAAATAGGTTTCAAGTTATTTACTTCTACACCTTATTACGCCCAAGCAAATGGACAGGTTGAAGCAGCAAACAAAATAATAATTGGCCTTATTAAGAAACATGTGGGAAAGAAACCTAAGAATTGGCATAAGACTTTAGATCAAGCGCTCTGGGCTTGTCGGACATCTCCAAAAGAAGCCACAAATACAACTCCTTTCCAGTTGACGTTTGGACATGATGCAGTACTCCCAATTGAGATATGTTTGCAATCAGTAAGAATACAAAGACAAGCGGACATTCCTCCCAACGTATACTGGGAGTTAATGATGAATGAGTTAGTAGATTTGGACGAAGACAGACTTCGAGCACTGGAAATGATAAAAAGGCAAAAGGAAAGAGTGTCCAGAGCATATAATAAAAAGGTGAAAGGTAAAACTTTTGTTAATAATGACTTAGTCTGGAAAGTTATTTTACCTATAGATCGAAAGAATCAGGCACTTGGTAAATGGTCCCCACATTGGGAAGGACCCTTTCGAATCTTAAAAGTATTCTCGAACAATGCTTACGAAATTGAAGAATTAGCAGAAGATCATAGGATCTTGAGAGTAAACGGGAAATATTTGAAGAGATATAAACCAAGTATGCACGAAGTAAGGATTGCAAAGACGTAGATACTCAGGGTACTACGAAAAGCCAAAATGGTCAGGCATGTGTCAAAAAATTTACTTCACATTGATCAAAATGGCTTCACAATCAGAAAGAATTATGGAAAGAAAAATCAAAGAAGACACCAAAATATTCTTTTCATTTCAAGCATAGAAGTACATTCATTACAAAAAGATCCAAAGAATAGGATCTGAGGTTACAAAAAGAAAGGAAGGCATATATATATAAAAAGATTAAACCTAAGGTAAAAACTTGCTAGTTAATCCTTTGGTCTAAATTGTCCAAAGACAACACAGGAGAAGGTTCAGCCTCGAACATATCCCTGGCTCCAGAATCACGCATCCTTCTCACTACGCCTTTCCTAAGAAAAATGTAACTAAGGAGTCTCCCGTAGGGAAGACAAGTCACACTCCCTCGACGGTCAACACCGGCAGAGACAGCTTTAACAAGTCCTTTGAAGATCATTAAAGGAATGTTAATTTTCCTCCCTCGAAGACCACAGAGGATGAACTCCAAGTCTTCAACCATGATGTTGTTTTCGTCGATCCGCCGAGGTTGGAAGTTCCCCACGAGCATCTGGTGCCAGATCCTGATGACTTTGGCACTGAAGCGATCATTGTCCATAAGAGTTCTCAACATGAGATGAGTAGTCATGCTGAAACTGTTGTCATCAAAAGTTTCACCAGAGTTATTGCATTTTATCAGGTTGGCAATAGTGGTGGGAGTAATGCTGAGACGAGCATGTCGAATTTCAGAATCAATGGTGGTCCTACCTTCAGGATCTATGCGTAAAGACGCATTCATCCAGAATTCTGCCACCATGTTGGGGTAAATAGCACCCTCCAAGACTTCTTCAAAATAGAAGTCCAGTTCTTGGTTGACAAACAGGGTTTCGATGTTGATGAAATGGCGAACAAGTTCATCCTCAGAGAGTCTGAACTCGCCTCTGATGAGGGCTTTGATGTCGTTAAAGAAGAGGGGTTCAGCCATTGCAAGATAAGAAAGTTGTTCTGAAAGAGAAGTTGTGTGTTTTCTTTTTTCTGTGTTTGGTTTGGAGAGAAAACGCATGAATGAAGAAATGAAGACAATATTTGACCCTTTATATAGACTGGGAATACTGAAGGGTGGTTTTTAATTGTTAATGAGTGATTGGACTGCGGTTGGTTTTCCAAAGAAAGAAGTTATGGCTTCCGCCGTTTCCCGCCCTTGGAAGTTGAAAAGTAATCATGAAACGGATGCACGCACGTCTTAAACCGACGTTTTGGAGAAAGTGACGTCACTGTTTAATAATGATTATGGCTAGAGAAGGGGAAACGTCAAGTCTAGAGGCAAGGATGCTGCGAAAGATGTTCAGGATTCTACACGTTGCATTAAATGAAAAGCACTGTAGAGAATCTAAAGATATATTTTGGCAGAAATGTTTAGATTCGCTAAAAGTAATGCTGGCAAACATTATAGATATAAATGGGAGTCAAGCATACAAATATTATGAGTCTACAGTAGTTTCGATTACAAAACAAAGATGCAACAAGTAACAGGATTGAAAACATCTAGTTAAAATCCTCAGGGAGATCCGTTTTGATCTTCAAGTATTGAGTCTCCCACGAAGACATACGAAGCTCGATTAGTGCCCGTTGTTTCTTCAAACTTTCGATTTTTGGCACTAATTTCTGTGCAGTCTCGAAATGTCTAATTCCCGACTGCGCCACTTCGAGCAAATCTTGTTGGTTAGATTTTTGGATGGCTGCCTGACAACGTTCAGCTTCTTTTATCTTGTCCTCGAGTGCCTTTATCTCTTGTTTCCAGGAGTTGATGTTCTTCTCATAATCATCAAAGGCCTTCTGATTTTCTGAATGTTTGAGCTTGAGGGCCTCACCTTGTTTCGTTGCGTCCACAGCAGAGTTCCATGAAGAGTCATGAGAGGCCATTGTCTCAGATAGTTCTTTTTCGACATTTTGCCTTCGAAGAATGTTGGCCTGGAGTTGCTCGAGTAGAGAGCCCAACAGAACAATTACCTCTGAAACTTCTGTGGAAACTTGAAGCAAATCTACCTTCTTTAGAAGTTGATTTAAGTTGTGACTCTTAATAGGTTCCCGGTTGAGGACGTCTACAAGATTGACCCCAAAGAATCTCTCTTTTATTTGTCGGAGGAGGCTAGGAATATCCTCTTTGTCACTAGATTCTACAGTTGCAGCTGGAGAAACATTAAGTTTCGAAGACGAAGAAGTATTCGCATCCATGATGGCCTTTAAGAAACTAAGAGGATCAGTTTGCTTAAGTTGTTCCAGCTCCAAAGGAGTAGGCTTCACGGGGGCAAGCGTCGAAGTTGTCTCAGGAATGGTTTTCGTATCAAGAGTCGAAGTCTCTTGAGGATCTTGTTTTTCTGGTTGAGAGATTTCTTCCATAGCACCTTGCTCCGACGCAGTATCTTCACTGTCATGTGTTGGGGGGTTCACATTGTCGCTGCCTGAGAATGGGTGATCTTCTTCCAAATTCTTGTCTTGATGAGTAGGTGGGGATTCGTCAGTGGAGTGACTTTCTTCGACTGGTTCATTAGGCAATATGGTAGCAATTGGCCTAACATCTTCAAAGACTGGCGAGAGAACATGGGTTTGATTTTGAGATGTACCTATGTTAAATAGAGCAAAGTTAGTTATAAAGATAAACCTTTGAGAGGTTTAGTTGACGAAAGTTAAAGTTTGACAATTACCGTAAAGTTTGTCAACATTAATGGTAAAGCCATGGTCCTTGAAACCTGAAGTGGCAGTGCCAGCGTCTTCCTGCAATAACAAGGTAAATGACAGTTTAATTATTTGGTTAAGATCATAAGATAATATGTGGGGTGGAACCCAAATACCTTGGTTGGGATATTGTCTGGACTTGAATTATGACTTTCCACAACGAAAGCATTACTAGCAGTTTTCAGAGGAGACTCTTCAGAGGACGCCTTATCACCAGGAGAAACAGTTTTAGAGGGGCTTGTCCTTTTCCCTTTTCTTGAAGGGGTAACAGCTTTTTGTCTCTTCTTGTGTCCTTGTCTAGTTTGGGGAGGAGATGTATCTTCGCCATCTGAGGCAGCTGTCGAGGAAGCTTTTCGCTTCGAACCTGTTGGGGGTTTCGAGCTCTGGCAAATAGACGATAAGTAAGAAGGATACTACTCACAGATTGTACAAAATCAAGAATATGAGATGAGTACGTACCATGGGCTTCTTGTCAGTAACGATGGAATCACTTTCACTTGGTTTGTTACTCTTAGATGTCCCAGAATCTTTTTGGGCAGAAGCTTCCTTGATCTTCCTCCTTCGTGCAACAGCTGTAGTTGAAACTGAAATCAGTATATCAGCAAAGAAAAGAAAAGTCAGTCGAAAAGATTGTCTTAATCCAAACCTTCAGGTATTGGGGTCAGGACACGAACATGTTTAAGATCTATATGAAGATGTCCTTTGAAAGTATCCAAGGTATGCTTAGTCGGAACCACTCGTTCAGCGCGTTTTTTGGTACTCTCTTGAAGAATTTTGAGAGCATTCCCACACACGAACCAGTCTGGGAAAGGAGGACTTAGAGCCACACCAAAATCAGCACTTGGTAGTGGAGGGAATTTTGGAGGATTAAGTTTGAAAGCCACTTCATAACGTAGTTCTGGTCGAACATACGAGGGCAATTTCAACTTATCCAGTTTGGCGGAAAACTTTTCGCGCAAAATGACTGCAGCCTCACGAACGGTCCGACTAAGATCATCAGGCCTGTAGATAGTTTCAAAGAATTTTTGAAAAGCTTGGATTTCTTTAATATGAGTTGAAGTACCTTTTTGAAAATTCTCCTGCACATCAGTAAAAGCTGCAGTTAGTGCTTGAGCAAGGCTATCAGCATCAAAGATTTGGGAGCTATAATAATCCGTCCACCATTGATGAAAGTCTGGTGTAGAATAAAAAGCAGGTTCGAAAGAGACAGGAGGAAGTTTGGTGGTGCCAACGTATTTGTTGATTTTTGTTTTACATTCTTCTTCAGTCAAGTACAAGGTATGGAAACACATATGGTTTCTTTTCTCATATAAACACTTGGGTTTTATTTGAACCAACCCAAACTGTCTCGAGACCAAATTTGGTTGGTAGCACATGAGAATGCATTGACCCTTTGATGGTCGAAGGCGATGGGATAATAACCTTGGAGTCAGAAAGGCTTCCCAAATTTCCATAGACTCAGTTTGTTGATCCTGAGATGTTGATGGAAATTTTCGAGTAAACCATTCAGGACCTATTGTTCTGTGTACAAAGGGAGCCATAGAAGGATCGAACTAGTTACGCCGGGCAAACATCATCGAATACGCCAAGAAGTGTTCGCGAAGCTTTCCAATTTCTTCTTTTGGAGTTAGGTAAGCTAACCTGGTCCATTCTATAGTTCGATTCTTGATTTTGTTATCCTCCTCGTTGACGTTTCCTCGAAAGGGAAGATGAGTTTCGAATGTAGCGTTAAACCACAGTTGTAATAGCCAGAAAGGGCCAGCATAAAGTAAACTACCAGATTTAAAATTCTTGGTGAGGGATGCAGCTTCGCTGAGGTTTTCATAAAGAGACCCTAAAAGCAGTTGGCTGAGGTTGAGCTTTTTTCCAGCATGCAACTGATTAGCCATGCAAAGGTATCTCTTGGCAACTTGAATAGATCTTGAGCAGAAGGCACATCGTGAAAGCCATAGCGCTAGAAAAGCAATATGTTCTTCATCGGATACTGCCGTTTCGGTGGTAATATGATGATTCTGGATGAATGCAGTATAAGTGACTTGTGAGTCATTAAAACCAATAGTATCATCTGAAGGATAGAAAAACACTTAGAAAGGGGGGGGGGTTTGAATAAGTGTAGCTTTAAAAACTTGACCGATAAAAATAAATTGCACAGTTATTTTTATCCTGGTTCGTTGTTAACTAAACTACTCCAGTCCACCCCCGCAGAGATGATTTACCTCAACTGAGGATTTAATCCACTAATCGCACGGATTACAATGGTTCTCCACTTAGTCAGCAACTAAGTCTTCCAGAGTCTTCTGATCACACACTGATCACTCCAGGAACAACTGCTTAGATACCCTCTAAGACTTTCTAGAGTATTCTGATCCACACGATCACTCTAGTTACAACCTGCTTAGATAACCTCTAAGACTTCCTAGAGTATTCTGATCCACACGATCACTCTAGTTCCTTACAACTTAATGTAATCAATTCTAAGAGTATTACAATTGCTTCTTAAAAGCTATAATCACAAACTGTGATATTTCTCTTAACGTTTAAGCTTAATCTCACTAATATATTACAACAGCAATGTAGTGAGCTTTGATGAAGATGAAGATTCTGAGCTTCGAATAGAACAGTGTTTCAGCAAGTTAATATTCACAGAAATTGTGTAAGTTCGTTAACCTTGCTTCTCATCAGAACTTCATATTTATAGGCGTTGGAGAAGATGACCGTTGAGTGCATTTAATGCTTTGCGTGTTCCGTACAGCATCGCATTTAATGTTATACGCTTTTGTCAACTACCTCGAGCCTTGTTCATGCTGTGTCTACTGACGTTGCCTTTAATAGCTTCTAACGTTCCTTTTGTCAGTCAGCGTAGCCTGCCACTTGTACTTCCTTCTGATCTGATGTTTGTGAATACAACATTTGAATATCATCAGAGTCAAACAGCTTGGTGCAAAGCATCTTCTGATCTTCTGACCTTGAAGTGCTTCTGTGCGTGATACCATCAGAACTTCAGTGCTTCTGATCTCATGTTCTTCTGATGCTTCCATAGACCCATGTTCTGATTCTGCTTCGACCATCTTCTGATGTCTTGCCAGACCATGTTCTGATGTTGCACGCTGAACCCTTGAGACAAAGCTTCTGAGCGCTGAATTATGCATACTCTTTATATATTTCCTGAAAAGGAAATTGCATTGGATTAGAGTACCATATTATCTTAAGCAAAATTCATATTATTGTTATCATCAAAACTAAGATAATTGATCAGAACAAATCTTGTTCTTACAATCTCCCCCTTTTTGATGATGACAAAAACATATATAAATGATATGAATTTGCGATCAGAAAGAGCAGACGGCAAAAGACAAATTACACAGCTATAGCATAAGCATGTGAATATGTCTCCCCCTGAGATTAACAATCTCCCCCTGAGATAAATAATCTCCCCCTGAAATAAATACTCGAAGAACTTTAATAAAAGACTTCCCTGATTATTTCGGTAGAGACGATCACATAAGCTTCTGTCTTCAGAGAATTCATAGCTTCTGACTTCTGCTTCCATTGGACAGCTTCAGAACTTGAATTTCTTTAGATCCCTAGAACACTCATAGCTTCTGATTCCTGCTTCCATTTAGGACAGCTTCAGAACTTGAATTTCTTTGATCATCAGAACATTCACAACTTCTGATTCCTGCTTCCATCTAGGACAGCTTCAGAACTTGAATTTCTTTGATCTTCAGAACATTCACAGCTTCTGATTTCTGCTTCCATTTAGGACAGCTTCAGAACTTGAGTTTTCTGGATCTTTAGAACATTCACAGCTTCTGATTTCTGCTTCCCTCGGATAGCTTCAGAGCTTTGAATTTCTACCAACATCACTTCATGCTAGATTTGTATCAGAACATTGTTGAATGTACCAGAGCATCATCAGAGCATCTCTACATCCTGGAATGTTACAGAACAAAAACTAAACGACAAAAGTCAGCATGAACGAGTCAGAACATAAAATATATATTAGAACACATGATATGTATCAGAGCCATATAGGCTAAAATAATGTATCAGAGCAAATAGAATTTTGTCAGAGCAAATAGACAAATATGGATCAAATTCTATTATCAGTGCTTCTGATTCTGAAGCTTGACAGCACTCAGCTTGCTTCAGTTTCCATGAGCTTATTCTTTTTACAGAATAACGCTTCTTATGGTTTTGCTTCTTGTGTGCTTTGAAGATTCTCTTCATTTCTTTATACCTGCAAAACACTTAAACCATATAGAACTTGCAGTTCTTGTTAGTGAAAGCAACTGATTAAATCAAATCATTTATCACATATTTCTCCCCCTTTTTGTCATATCATCAAAAAACAGAAAAGATTCAGAGACAAACAAAAAGAAACACACGGAGGAAGAAGATGATTTCATTGAAGTTCAAACATCAGGTACAGAAGTACATGAAGATAAGTAAGATCAGATGCACAAAAACAGATGCAGCAAAAAGAAAGAAACAACACAGACTCAATCTAAGATGGCCCTAGCCTTGACAGGATATTTGCCAGCATCTCTTGAACCTCATTGTTGTGTCCAACTTGCCTCACCATGAAAGCTCTAAACTCAGCATTGAGTGAGCTTTGCTCATCCTGTCTCTTCTGAATTTCTTCCAGAGTCCTTGCAAGACGAGAAGATTCATCAGAAGAAGCTTCACCGCTTTCAACCACAGGAATAGCAACTTGATCTGTAGCTTCCATGGATAGATCATTTGCAGGGATTTCCTCAACAGGATCTGATTTAGCAACATGATCTTCAACATCTGCTTCTTGCATAGAAGCATCTCCATATTCTGCAGCAGGAATTTCCGAGTCTCCATTCTCAAGTGCCTGAAGAATGGCAGCTAGATTCCTGGGAGCAGAAGGACCTTCAACTTCTGGTGGGTCAACAACTTCTGGAATGACCAAGCTTGGGTCTTTCTCAGAAGGGTTTTCCCTCAGATAGTTAAAGAGAGTCTTGAAGTCTCCGAGCAGAACAGGATAATCAGGAATAAAGATAACAATATCCCTGCATGGATTTGCTTCCATGTCAGCAGCCAGTCTTAATTGTTCCATCTCATCCAAGAAGGGCTTCTCTTCCAACAGATGTCTTCCTTTGAGACTAGCAAACCAGAAGTCTACATAATTCCTCAGAATTCCACGAGGCCGTGGGGCAGCAGCCACTAGTCTTTTCTGTACTCCCATTGCTTCTTCTTGAAACACCTTGCGAAATCTTTTCCAGATATTTCTTGTAGAAACATCATTCAGACCATTTAGGAAGGCTTCCTTCAGAAGGTCTAAGCCATTGATTACCTCATATCTGAAAAGTTCCAGGTAGGTAGAGAGTTCAGGTTCAGGCGGATTGAGGGTGAATTTGTAGTCCGGGTAGAGAGGACAAAAGGGTTTTGATTTTCTGGTAGGTAAGGGATGGGATACAGAAGGTGGAGGTGCGGTGGATGAGGAGGAGGGAATAACTGAGAGAATGATTGATGAGGATGGATTATTTGTAAAGGGAATTGGTGAGAAAGTCTTATCAGAAGGAGTTGGGGGAAGAATATTTAGAGGAGTGGGATTTAGAATGGGAGAGGAGGAGGTTGATGGAGAAGGATTTGGTAAGGTGAAGTTTATTTTTGGTTCAGATGGAGGTGATTGGAAGGATGGTTTAGGGACAGAGGGAGGTGGAGTAAAAACCTGCCTGGAGATTTGCACAGAAGAAGAAGATCTGGTTCTGCGAAAGGAATCTCTAATCCTTTTCTCCCTTCGTTCTTCAGAGTCCACCTTGTCAGGATCAAAGGTGACTCTCAACTTCTTGGCTTCCTTAGCCTCATCTTCTCGGGCTTTTCTTTTAAACCTAGCCTTTTGTTCCTTCTGATCCTTCTTCAAAAGGTCAGCCTTGGACGGAAGTACTCTGCCACGGATCCAAGCAGGATCAATATCTGATTGCTTCCTAACACAATCTTCCAGGTAAGACTTGACAACCTGATGCAGTTCTTCTTGAAACAAGGAGGCAAAACCTTCAACAACAACTCTTCTTGAGAGAATGTCAGGAAAGCTTGAGCACACAGAAGGTACATTTTGAATGAGTTCTAATCTGAACAAATCCACACCATTGAAAATGGGACCTTGAACTACTCCAAGCAAATGGGATGCATTGAGTTTTCTGATGGAGTCCAGCACTTTGCTTTCAATAAGAATGTCTGAAATCATTCTTCCAAACGGAATAGTCGTTCTTGAAAGATGAGGGTACTTCGCCCTTTCCTCTTCTCTTGACTCAAAGATTGAAGTCTTCAGATTCTCAAACAGAATATGAGAAATGTTGATCTCAGTCTTTTTGCCAATGCAGAAAAGAGTGTGCTTGTGATCTGGACTGATGTAAGAAGAGGAGAGCATCCTTTTTCTGTGGTGAAGAGAACCCAGAATAATCTCAGCCCATACTCTATAAAATGGCCTCAAGGTGCCTGTGTTATTCGAGTCAATCCCAGAAGACTGAGAGATTTGTTTTTCAACTATCGACCAATCAACAGATGCATGTCGAAAACCAGACCAACCTTCTTCATCATTCAGATTGTATAGCTTCCTGATCAGTTTTTCAGAGATAACCACTTCATGCCCTAGCACGAATGAAATGATGGCCGTTGGGGTAACCGTTGCATGTACCCAGAAATCCTTCACAAGATCAGGATAAATTGGACCAACCAATCTATTAAGGTACTTGGACCATCCTTGCTCAAGGATTCTTGCATCACACTTAAAGCCATTCGCTTTAAGATTGTTTAAGTCCACAGCAGTTTCACATAAAACCTCCAAGTCCTTCGTGGGTATCAAGCAAGTTTTCAAAGGAGCATATTCATAATTTCGTAGAAGGATTTGTGAAGAAGTAAGTCTTTCTTTTGAGGAAGATGAACAAGAGGAAGAGTTCATGATGATTATGCCGTAAGATCAGAACAAAGACTAGGGTTTGTAAAAAAAAACAGATGCAGCGAAAAGAAGATGTAGAACAAAATAGAAAGAAGGAGAAAAGAATGAAGTTGAAGCGGGCTATTTAAAAGATTTGAAAATAATTAAATCATTTTGCATTAAATGAGAAATGACATTAGGAGAGATAGCATGGTAAATGAAATGATTTAATACAGTTACCTAGGTCGGTGTCTTTTCAACTGCACGCTTCGTACTGACCGTAGAGACACGTGTTCATCATCAGATAATGGATGACAGGTGTGAAATATTCAACAGGCTTTACGCCTTCTGATTCCGATCACTGCTTCTGAATTGATCAAGTTTCTCTTCTGGAAACACTCCTTCTGAAGTGTGCTGATGTAAATCTGAATGATCTTCTGATCCATTACTTCTGATATACACAGCTTCTGGAGATTCACTTCTTTGTTCTGCAGCTTCTGATAAGACAAAACTGTATCTGCAGAAATTCTTAAGCTGCTTTGTTTCATCGGAACCAAGTTTATCATCAAACCAGATATTGATTGATTCTTCTACAATCAATGTTTCAATATTGTATATTATGTAGCATTTAGAGCATTCAGAATAATCAAGAACGAAACACCATTGCTTTAGAAACAAACAAAACAGATGGTTCCAAGACTAATAAACTTTCTTTTCTGATCTCCTACGAACATAGTTTCTTCAACAGATTTAAGTACCAGAACTTGGAAGACAGTCCTTCTTCCCTTCAAGTGTTGAGACCAACTTGAGTCCAGGTGACATGATATGTTGACTTTTATCTTCTTTGTCGCCAAGAGAATCTGCAAAAGAAATAGTCTTTTTCTTTGGTACCCACATCTTCTTGGGTCCTTTCTTGTTAGTTCTCCTCAAGTTCTGATTGAACTTGGGTTTAACATTGTAAGCAGAAGGAGGAACAGCATGATAATTCTTAATGTGAGTTTCATGATATTTCCTAGGTTGTGTCACATGCTTTTTGGTGTGTGTTATGTGAAAACTTTGAGCATGTGAAGTGTGCCTAATATCATGGGAGTGGCCATACTTGAACTGATCATACAATGGCTTGTATGTGATTTTCATTTCATCAACAGGTTCAAGTTTGTATGGGGTTTCACCCTCAAAACCAATGCCGACTCTTTTGTTTCCAGACACAGCATATATCATAGAAGCTAGCTGACTTCTGCCAATACTTCTAGATAAGAACTTCCTGAAACTTAAATCATATTCTTTCAGAATATGGTTTAGACTAGGAGTGGATTTTTCTGAATCAGAAGGAGATCCAACATTATTGGATAATTTTAAAAGTTTTTCTTTTAATTCAGAATTCTCCAACTCAAGCTTCTTTGTTTCAAATTCAAATAGCTTTTTCAGCTTTTTGTATTTGAGACTAATCTGAGACTTGAATTCCAGAAGTTCTGTTAGACTGGAAACTAACTCATCTCTAGTAAGTTCAGAAAATACCTCTTTAGAATCTGATTCTGATGTAGATTCTGATCCGTCATCTTCTGTCGCCATCAGCGCACAGTTAGCCTGCTCATCTTCAGAGTCTGAATCATCTTCTGACTCATCCCAGGTTGCCATAAGACCTTTCTTCTTATGAAACTTCTTCTTGGGATTTTCTTTCAGAAGTTTTGGACATTCATTCTTGAAGTGTCCAGGCTCATTGCATTCATAGCACATGACCTTCTTCTTGTCAAATCTTCTGTCATCAGAAGATTCTCCATGTTCAAATTTCTTTGAACTTCTGACGCCTCTGAACTTCCTTTGCTTGTTCTTCCAGAGTTGATTTAGCCTTCTGGAGATCAAGGACAATTCATCTTCTTCTTCGGATTCTGATTCTTCAGGATCTTCTTCTCTAGCCTGAAAAGCGTTAGTGTATTTCTTGATATTGGATTTTAATGCAATAGACTTACCTTTCTTTTGAGGCTCGTTTGCATCCAGTTCAATTTCATGACTCCTCAGGGCACTGATCAGCTCTTCCAAAGAGACTTCATTTAGATTCTTCGCAATCTTAAATGCAGTCACCATAGGACCCCATCTTCTGGGTAAGCTTCTGATGATCTTCTTTACGTGATCAGCCTTGGTGTATCCCTTGTCAAGAACTCTCAATCCAGCAGTAAGAGTTTGAAATCTTGAAAACATCTTTTCAATGTCTTCATCATCCTCCATCTTGAAGGCTTCATACTTCTGGATTAAAGCGAGAGCTTTAGTCTCCTTGACTTGAGCATTTCCTTCATGAGTCATTTTCAAGGACTCATATATGTCATAGGCCGTTTCCCTGTTAGATATCTTCTCATACTCAGCATGAGAGATAGCATTCAGCAAAACAGTTCTGCATTTATGATGATTCCTGAAAAGCTTCTTCTGATCATCGCTCATTTCTTGCCTTGTCAGCTTTACGCCACTGGCATTTACCGGATGTTTGTAACCATCCATCAGAAGATCCCATAGATCACCATCTAGACCAAGAAAGTAACTTTCCAGTTTATCTTTCCAGTATTCAAAGTTTTCACCATCAAATACCGGCGGTCTAGTATAACCATTGTTACCGTTGTGTTGCTCAGCAGAGCCAGATGTAGATGTAGACTTTGCAGTTTCATCAGCCATCTTTTACTGAAGCGTTTTTCTCTTCCTGAATCTTTTCTAAACACGGTTAAGTGCTTGCACCTTAGAACCGGCGCTCTGATACCAATTGAAGGATAGAAAAACACTTAGAAAGGGGGGGGGGGGTTTGAATAAGTGTAGCTTTAAAAACTTGACCGATAAAAATAAATTGCACAGTTATTTTTATCCTGGTTCGTTGTTAACTAAACTACTCCAGTCCACCCCCGCAGAGATGATTTACCTCAACTGAGGATTTAATCCACTAATCGCACGGATTACAATGGTTCTCCACTTAGTCAGCAACTAAGTCTTCCAGAGTCTTCTGATCACACACTGATCACTCCAGGAACAACTGCTTAGATACCCTCTAAGACTTTCTAGATTATTCTGATCCACACGATCACTCTAGTTACAACCTGCTTAGATAACCTCTAAGACTTCCTAGAGTATTCTGATCCACACGATCACTCTAGTTCCTTACAACTTAATGTAATCAATTCTAAGAGTATTACAATTGCTTCTTAAAAGCTATAATCACAAACTGTGATATTTCTCTTAACGTTTAAGCTTAATCTCACTAATATATTACAACAGCAATGTAGTGAGCTTTGATGAAGATGAAGATTCTGAGCTTCGAATAGAACAGTGTTTCAGCAAGTTAATATTCACAGAAATTGTGTAAGTTCGTTAACCTTGCTTCACATCAGAACTTCATATTTATAGGCGTTGGAGAAGATGACCGTTGAGTGCATTTAATGCTTTGCGTGTTCCGTACAGCATCGCATTTAATGTTATACGCTTTGGTCAACTACCTCGAGCCTTGTTCACGCTGTGTCTACTGACGTTGCCTTTAATAGCTTCTAACGTTCCTTTTGTCAGTCAGCGTAGCCTGCCACTTGTACTTCCTTCTGATCTGATGTTTGTGAATACAACGTTTGAATATCATCAGAGTCAAACAGCTTGGTGCAAAGCATCTTCTGATCTTCTGACCTTGAAGTGCTTCTGTGCGTGATACCATCAGAACTTCAGTGCTTCTGATCTCATGTTCTTCTGATGCTTCCATAGACCCATGTTCTGATTCTGCTTCGACCATCTTCTGATGTCTTGCCAGACCATGTTCTGATGTTGCATGCTGAACCCTTGAGACAAAGCTTCTGAGCGCTGAATTATGCATACTCTTTATATATTTCCTGAAAAGGAAATTGCATTGGATTAGAGTACCATATTATCTTAAGCAAAATTCATATTATTGTTATCATCAAAACTAAGATAATTGATCAGAACAAATCTTGTTCTTACATCATCATCCATTTCATTAGGATCGAAGGTTTCGCCAGTTGGTCGAAGTCCTGTAATCGCAGCCACATCAAAAAGAGTAGGGGTAACCATTCCACAAGGAAGATGGAAAGTGTTGTGAGAAGCATCCCAAAAGTGAACCGCTGCTACTAACATGGGTTGGTTGTATTCTAAACCTGTCTTTGACAGTTGAATCAAATCATATATTCCTAACGATTTCCAGAAGGATTCTTTCTGTTTCTCTACTTTTTCTAACCAGGCATAGTACAAATCAGGATCCTTGGCCAAAGGAATTGACCTAAACACTTTTACAGAGTTGGTCATATAGTTTACCCTAATTTTCGCTAAAGCTAAAGGAGTTTCAGTGGGAGTTTCTTCCATGTTAGCAGATTTTCCTGAGGGAGAACAGCCATCTTCGTCTATCTTAATTTTGCTAACTAATGGTCTGGTCTTGTAATAAGCGGGGAAGAATTTATTCAGAGATGGGATATTTTCACCTGGTAATGGACCCATAAAAGCAAGAGATTTTCCAGAAAGTTCAAAGGGAATGATTACCTGGGAAGCGTAAATAGCGCGTATTTCTTCGGTGTTAGGGTTTTGAACATGCTCTTGTTCCCCAGACCGTATTGTTGATTGGAGCTTCAGAGCAGGTTGAAGAACATTTGAAGATGAAGCCATAGAGAAATTTCTGATTAAGAGAATGAGATTTGGAAGAGATTGAAGATGTTTGGTTGTTTCTTTTGAAGAAGATGAAGAAATAGAGGTGGAAGGTTGTGTAGAAGTATAAGACCAAGTATTTAAAGGTTTAACGGAAACCCTTTTTAAATCTTTTGGGTAAAATCCAAAGAACACGTGGCGGCTGGTGATTTAATCCAACGGCGGTCGAATAAGAGATAGCTTCACTCCTAGTATGTAGGAGTAATGATCAAGAAGTAAGGTTAAAACGTGGGAATGTAAGTTATGAGAAGACATCTTTGAAAATGACAAGACGTTTCGGAAACAGGGTCATAAATGATTATGACGTTAGTCAGCAGTCTTGGAACTCTCAAAGATCAATAAAGAACGAAATCTTATAATGACAAGAAACGCCTATTTCTGTTGACTCTCGAAACAGGCATTTATTGGGGGCAATTTGTTAGCTGAAGATTTCGTTTTGAAGTATTTATCCTTCGAAGAGGTAGAAAATCGAAGGAAAGATGGTTACTGATGGCCATCCCTTAAAAATAAAAGAATGACTACTGATGGTCATGCTTCGAGAGTAAATATTTCTAAGTTCACCATGAAGATAATGAATACTGAAAGCTAGTGAAAAGTATGTGTCTTCGGGGACTTAGACGAATTTGTAAATATATTCAAGTATTACTACTTAGCGTGTTTTTTCGTAGTGTTTGTTTAATACACTGCCACGCGTCGAAGATAGACTCAGGCGGGAAGATTTGAAATTCGAAGACGGTTTCGTAACTGTCCAAGTAACAGATGGCATTGCTAGAAGTCCTTATGAGAAACATGGCAGCAGATTAGTATAGGACCGTTAAGGTCGAAACTAGTATAAATAGGAGTCTTAATGTTAGGATTCCGTGTGTTCATTTTGTACAAATCACTCACATATTTACTCAAGTATCAAGCGTTAAGAGAAAGAGTTCGCTGAGAAAATGTACGTATGACACCACCATTTTAATACATGTGTATTATCTTTTGTTTTTTTATCTTCCAGAATTACTGCATTTCGTTTACTTCTTGCCATTTACATTTCTGTATCTTTACTTTAACGTCATTTACTTTCGAATTACTTTCATGCTATTTACTTTCAAAGTCTTTTACATTTCTGCAGTTTAAGACTCTTTACGTTTCAATAGTCTTTTTAATTTTCTATGTTATGTTACTTATCTTTTCATTGAAGTCACATTTATAACAAAGTGATTGTCAAGACTATTTGTTCTTTAATCGAACAAAGCTTATCGAAGAAGACAAATAATGAATATGGTCCGAATGAACGTTGATGACAATCTTCTTGACTATGTGTCCTAGGATCAATCTAGTCGATCCTGCAAGTAACCAAATCATATTTATTATAGTTTGGAAGACTAGCGGTTGTTTACCGGAAATCACCGTAAACAGATATATAAATGTTCACAATATACTTTGCATGCATACCATAAAAAATGTCATAAGTTTCATTCCAATATAAACCCTTGTTGAAACCTTATTCAAAAACAAAAATCTATGGAAAACCTTCAGGAACCGATTCCTCCCTGCTGAGAACCGGGTTCCAGCTTTCAGGCAAAAACAAACCTCTGGATTTTTGTACTAGGAACCGGGTTCTACCCCTCTGGGAACCGGTTCCCCTGTGTTAAATTTCAAATTTCCTTTTGTAACGTTAAGCAGGAACCGGGTTCTCCCAGGCAGGAACCGGTTCCTACTGAACCAGTGTGTTTTATTTTTGCATGTTTGAACCCAAACGAAATTATATTTCATACACTTAAACATTGCATTGTTTCATGAAAATACAACCTTTCTAAAGGGTGTTTTACACACTATAAATTATGTATCTTTCATATTCAAAAACACCTTTTTTATTAACAATTTCATACTCATAAATTTCATTATTTTCAAGTCTTTACAAACCAGAATTTTCTGTGAAACTTTCTACATTCATTTTCATTGAAAATTTATTCTAAGTTTCATACATACATTGTGAACACTTATATACTCACTGAGAATTGTTTTGCTTGAAGAAGAAGATCAATCTAAGATTGATATTGCTCTCCATCTTTCATCATAAATTCTTGTATCATTCAAAAGATTATTTCTCCTTACTATCCAGGATTGTTTGAAGTAAGTGTTGTGTTTTGAAGAGGATTGTTCTTCATTCACATTAGTGTTTTTTGATCTTAAAGGTGTTAAGAACCTTTGATCACCCTATAGGTTAGATAGTAAGCATAGGCTTGTACAATAATTCTAACTATAGTGAAATCTCTTTCGTGTTGGAAAGGGGACTGGAGTACTCTCGGATTGTGAGGGGAACCAGTATATATCCTTGCGTTCTTTACTTTTCCACATTTTATTGCTTTCATCACTATTACCAAGAAAAGAAAAGAACCACTCAAAAACCTTCATACATTCAACCAAAAATTGTTAGAAGTATTCTCATAAAACCGATTGAATTTTTGAAGACCTAATTCACCCCCCTCTTAGGCGTCTTTTAGACTTACAGGGATGAAGGCTCTAGCACGTGTAAGTTGTAACACCCCATTTTCTACCCGACATTTATAATAAAATCAGAGTTTCAAAATTTTCCAACAAACATGAGATGTCACATTTCAACATAACACGACAACAATCAGATACATAACACTTTATTTTGGAGGATTACATAACAACTTTTATTAATTAAGAAGCGGAACTCAAGATATTCACCATATACAACATATTGATCTTTGTTTAATAACAACAAATTAAACAACATTGTACTTATTAATTTCAATCTTTAATTATCATAAAAAAATTAACAAAGAACGAGCAACATAAACAACTAAGTATCCTCCGAAGGCTACGTATCAGAGCGACTAAACCGACTTGGACTAACAGCAACTAAGACTTTATTCTTGATTCACCTACGCGTTACCAACAGAGGGCAACATTACAACATAATGGGTGAGATTCTCAAACCATATAAACAGGTTGATGATAAATAATATATTAGATCGAATTATATAAAATCATGCCTCACAAACATTTTAGAGCAACACATTTAACCACATAATCATCAACATGTTATAATAACAACTCACCAAAATATATACACATGAATTCAAATACAACACAAGGAAAGGCAACTCATCAAGGCATAAAACCACGCCTCACAACAGTTTAGGGCAACACTTTTCAACTCGAAAATATCAACCAATTATAACAACAACTCATTAAAATAACACAATTCAACCACGTGACTCTATGCAATGCTTATGCCTGTGGTACCATTGGAGCAGAACTCCCAATGTAAAAATCTTGCCAATTAATATAGGCATCAAGGCATAAGCCTTCGTTGCTAATTTGTCAATCCAGGCCAACGTGGGTGCCATAATTTCAGGCCAACATGGGTGCCATAATTTCAGGCCAACATAATAATCACATGCTCTGAATGCATCAACAAGGGAAATCATCTACAAAACTTAAATACATATCAACTCAAATCCACAACAATTTCAACATCAATATCAACAACGTAGTAACAACTCAACAACTTCTTCAACGTTGTGCCAATAAATAGAGGCACTCATCATATTTAAACGTTGGCCAAAGGCCTACAACTTATATCAACATGTCAACAACAACATACATCAACAACCATGTATTACAACAATATTAATCAACAACAAACAGCCTAATCATTTACCGAAATATATTTAACGGCTTACTCGTCAACAAATTACAATAACAACTTTTCAGCATATTATAACGGCAATTCATCAACAAATTATAATAACAACTTTTCAACATATTATAATAACACTCGTCAACAAATTATAATAACAACTTTTCAACATAATATAGCAGCAACCCATCAACAATTTATAATAACAACTTTTCAACATATTATACTAATATTCATCAACAAATTATAATAACAATTTTTCAACATAATATAGCTGCAACTCATCAACAATTATTAATAACAACTTTTCAAAATATTATAATAACACTCATCAACAAATTATAATAACAACTTTTCAACATAATATAGCAACAACTCATCAACAATTTATAATAACAATTTTTCAACATATTATAATAATACTCATCAACAAATTATAATAACAGCTTTTCAACATAATATAGCTGCAACTCATCAACAACTATTAATAACAACTTTTTAAAATATTATAATAACACTCATCAACAAATTATAATAACACTTTTTCAACATAATATAATTAATTCATCAAACATATATTCAACTATTAATTTACTCTTCTGACAATTCTTATGAACTTAATTGGTTAATGGTCTGACTCAAGTAATAATGAAACCATTTCAAAATGGTCAAATACCTTTAATTATCTGCCATATATTCCCAAAATATTTCTCAATTATACTACTAATTTAATAGCCTATTACTCACCAAATTTACCAATTAAATTAACATTAACATGATCAATTTTACATATCAAGTTTACCGCATCACAACAACAACACAAACACATACGACAATAATTTCAACAACTTAATCCCACATATTATTCATCATATACCCGGTTACAGAGCAAGAACCCCACCTTTACATTGGATTGAAGATCGCTCTATTCCACCGGTCAAATCTTTGTTCTTTGCCCTTTTTCTCACAACAACTTTTCCACGATCTCTTTTTCTCCTCCCAATCCTTATTTTTCTTCCTTCAAAACCTTTCATTTGTTTACTGACAACCAAAACCTAATATTTCTTTTTATTCAACTTAATCCAAATAATAATAATAATATTCTTATTGGGCCTAATATTTGCATACTCCCACTTTTACTTTTTCCGACACGACCAACTAAGTCCACTTAATTACTCTCATATAATTAAATAATATTATTTATAATATTACTTTCTACAACTTCATCAATCCATCAATTTATATAATACTTCTTAGTAATAAGCCAGAAATTCCCAACTTCGACACCTTCAATAATTAAATTCCGTTATAATTTAATTAAATAATTAATTAAATTATCGGGGCGTTACAACACGCAGAATGACCTCAGTGTACTCCGACACCTCTCCCTAGCCAATAATGTCTGGTAAGTGTTGTAATATCCAACCCTGAAAAAATAAACATGGGGATCAAACATATTATCACAAATATATAAACTTTGAGAAAAAGTAAAAGGATATAAGACTGTTACCACTTAAAGGGTACAGCTTCCAGCCACAGTCCTTGACTTCCACATGCATCCCTCTATGATACTTGTACGTCAGTGTAACCGCTCCCCAGTTGTACTCATGGACACGTGGGTATCCGATAAGTACCTCAGATAGACGACATTTGTGTACGACGAGCTCGTGTCCACAAACAACTATGGGTTCCTAACAAAAACAGGAAGTACATCTCAGCACCCGCTGCCTGTGTATATCCACATCTGCCTTGTCACCAACAGTAGTCTGTGCCGCAAGGAGCTCGGCCTCGTACTGTTGCGCCAAGAAGTGAAACCTCACATGCGCCCCACGGGTCCTCTCCACCTCCTCAAGCACGTCCTTAGGATCAGTCCCAAGCTCCTCAATCAGCATCTCCCTCGTTTCCTCCTTCGTCATCCTACCGTGACCAAGGAGGGTACTTCTGATAGGTATATGCAGGAGGCGACGTCGTCAAGAGTGATGGTAACCTCACCATGAGTAAGATTAAATGACGAAGTCTCTGGATGTTACCTCTATGCAAATGCCATCAACATCCCATTATGTATCGTGTGGAACCCAACCTGACAGAGGTCCTTCAGCCCAGAAGCTGAGAGGACATCATGGAACCACAACTCAATAGGTTGCACGAGAGCGGCAATCTTTCGGCTGTGGTTGTAGAACTTCTGAGAATTCCTATCCTGAAATTTAAAAAAAAACATTGTTAACAAATCCCATATTAATTTCTTAGATATACATTCTAGTTTAAATAAAATAAAATAAAAAATCTTTACTTTTTTTTAATTATCATGTTGAGTTTATACTATTAGCAAGACAATCAATAACATTTTCCTATAACATCCTCAGTCATTTCAATTTATTCAATAAATAACTAAAAATATCATTAAAAAACTAATAATTAATGGGTTAAATTTTTTTAAAAAAAAAGACAAATAAAAATTATTTTTCAATAAATACTACAAAGACAAAAGAGTCCAAATAAGGTGTAGTATTGTTCAGTAGTGAAGATTAAAAAATAGTAGCTTGTCTATGAATTTGTACAATTTAATAATTGTTAATATAATGCAAGCTTTCTTTGTCCATGGTGCTAAGATTCTACCAAGATAACAAACATGGAGATGCAGTGTTCAATCAAGAACAATGTTACTGAAGTAATTTCTTTTGGTTATTCATGATTATTCTGCAATTGGAAATAATTGTTGTTTGTTACAGTAACTTACATCTTGATTTTACAGTTAATTGGAAACACTCCCATGGTTTATCTGAACAAAGTTGTGGAAGGTTGTGTTGCTCAGATTGCTGCCAAGTTGGAGTCAATGGAACCTTGCTCAAGTGTCAAAGATAGGTATCAAAAGAGTTTGATCTTTGGTTTTCTCTGTCATGAATTAGGTTTTTATTGTTTCTTTTTTGATCTTTGATTTTTTCTCTATACTATATCACTGAAATAGAATCAGAAATTTAATTATTAGAGAAAAATATTTCGGTACTGGAACTAGAGTTGATCGGAAAGAGTGGATTCAGAGTCTGTTACGAAAGATTAACACTCCAAGGCTCGAGTAAGTATAAGAGTGAAAAGTGAAATTTGAATGAGAAAGAATTTGAATATTTGTGGAGTGTCGCGCTTTTCTCTTTAAATAAGGGAGATGGATGATACTTACACGCTTGTGGACAGGGCCGTCTTTGAGGGTGTGCAAGGCAACCTACAACACATGGCCTCGCACTTTTTCATGTTTAAGCTATGGCAAAAAGGGCCTCCGATTATATATTCTACTTCTAATTTACGCTTAAATAGGGCCCCTTAAAAAATTTCACGATTCAACTGAAGATAATTTCAACTTCTTACACAGGGCCTCTCAAAAGTTTGAGACGACTCTGCTTGTGGAATAGCGTGGTATGCGGTTAGCCGTTGGAATGATTTGGGCTGTTAGCATGACGTTTTCGTGAGGGGTTACCTGCAACACGAAGGAAAAGGGTATACCTGTTCTACGTTTAGTAGCTTGTTACTCCGTAATTGGGCTTTTGTCTTCTGGGCTTCGTGGGTGGCCCGGAACATATCCTATTCGCAACTTTGAATATATCTGAAATATTTTCTATAAGAACCATGGTAGAACTAGAAGTAAGGTAGACTTGTGATTACAATGAAGCTGCACATTTTAGCTTCCATTTTGATGTGTGATGTAAGCCTTTCGAACGCAGAAACAAACATGATCTTAGTGGGAAAACGCTCGGTTATTGTTGTTGTATTGTTTCAAAAGTGTTTTTAGTTTACGTCCCGACTCTTTGATTTTAAAAGGAGTTTTATTTGAAAAGCCGAAGAGGCTATCTGGCAGAGCTGAACTGTCTTAGTAAATAGAGAGTTATTAACTGTTATTTGGAAATTCGGGATG
Organism: Vicia villosa; assembly: GCF_029867415.1. Classification (NCBI taxonomy): domain Eukaryota; kingdom Viridiplantae; phylum Streptophyta; class Magnoliopsida; order Fabales; family Fabaceae; genus Vicia; species Vicia villosa. Next base: position 873,227 of record NW_026705038.1, read on the forward strand.
CAGGATCGCGTTGAGTATGATCAACGATGCTGAGGATAAGGGTCTGATTACACCAGGGAAGGTTAGTAATACGATTCTTGTTTGGAGACACTGCTTTTTCCCTCTTATAAACCAATCATGTCTAGTCATAGTAATGCCATGCTCGATGTTGAATTTTCTTAAATGAGATTTTTCTTTTTGCCGGCTGTGAACATGGTGGCGAAAGACTGTTCTAGTCGAGACTACAAGTGGGAACACTGGAATTGGGTTGGCCTTCATTGCAGCGCTTAAAGGTTACAGGCTAGTTTTAGCAATGCCAGCTTCAATGAGCCTCGAGAGAAGAATTTTGCTTCTCAAAGGTTACAGGCTAGTTTTAGCAATGCCAGCTTCAATGAGCCTCGAGAGAAGAATTTTGCTTCTCGCTTTTGGAGCTGAGCTGCATATCACAGATACTGCCAAGGGGTTTAATGGTAGTCACAAAAAAGCCGAGGAGTTAGAGATGGAGATACCTGATGCTTTTATGATTCGTCAATTTGAAAATCCTGCAAACCCAAAGGTAATTTCATCTCGAGGCGTTGTAATGTTGGAAATAACTCCATTTGTCTCGCAACAATGTTATGTTGAAAATTAAAAGTCACTCGTTTTAAGATGTTTTTTTCCCGTAAATGTGTCATTAGTTGTAGAATGGAAGAGTAACATTCTAATGAGAAAGCTTTTGTCACATCCTTGTAGATTCACTATGAAACTACTGGCCCTGAGATATGGAGAGACTCTGGAGGGAAAGTTGACGCCCTAGTAGCAGGTATTGGAACTGGTGGTACAATAACAGGTGCAGGGAAGTTCCTCAAGGAGAGAAACCCGGAAATCAAGGTTCGTTTTATGTCACATGAAATGTCTGTGTGGAGTGCATGTGGAGGGAAGATAGTTTAAATTCTCTTAAAGTTGGAATTTTCTTTAAGATGCTAATATTGAGTGTTTTCATCAAGGTCTATGGAGTGGAACCAGTTGAAAGTGCGGTATTGAGTGGAGGACAACCCGGTAAAATTCTCTACTAGAACTTCCAACGCTTATGTTAAAATTCTTTAATCGGAAAATGTTAATATATTACTTGTTGTGTTTGTATTTTCTCGTGGTATCTTCTGCAAATCCTAACTCAACTGCCAGAAGTCCATATTGTTAGGTTGGACGCCGTTACCAGGGTTCAAACCCGATATAATATATTATTTTATTTTTTATTTATTTTAATATTATTAAAATTCAAAACACATAAAATTTTAAAAATTTTGCTTCACATGAGACTTGAACCCATTCCCCTCCATTCAAATGCTAGAGCCATGACCACTACACTATGACAATTGCCTTGTTAATATTACACATGATACTTATGTGTAGTAAACATGTCAATACATTGAATTAATTTACCTTGTAGTTTAAATACATTTGGATAATTAATATTTTAATTATTTTAATATTAAGAATTATTAAATTTATTTTAATTAATTTCCGGTTTTAAGTGTTTTTTTTATTATAATATATACTATTAAAATGTGTTTTGATGTACAATTATTTTTAAAGTGATATATAAGAATAAATTAAGATAAATTTAAAAATAAACTGAAACAATAAATTATAGTATATATTTTAAAATAATATGAAAAATTAATTTCAGTTTATTTATCCAAATTATACTATATATTATAAATTAATTTCAGTTTATTATTATATGCTATATATTATAAAAAGCACTTAAAACAAAACATTAAAACTGAAAATTAATTAAAATAAATCTAATAGTTGTTAATATTAAAATAATTAAAATATTAATTTTTCAAATGTATTTAAAATATTAATTTATAAATATTTTTAAAGAGAACATTTGAAATACTATGTATTGACAATCATGTAAAATATTAACAAACCAATTGTTATAGTGTAGTGGTAAAGGCTCATGCATTTGAGTGGAGGGGAGTGTTTAATAATAGTTTAAGTTTATTTATTAGAATAAAATTATATATTTAAGAGAATAAATTATAATTTAAGTTTATATTAGTTTCAATTTATATATATAATTTAATTATTGAAATTAATATATTTAAATTATTTCAATTATTTTCAGTTTATTATATATATATATTATTTCTGTTTAATTATTTTATATATAATTAATTTCAGTTTATTATATAATTAAAGTAAAATTTATAATTAAGTGATAACTAAGTGATAATAATATGTGTAAGTGCATTGGTGGTAAGGAGTTAAAGGGCATTAGTTTAAGTCTTGTGACAAAGTTTTTTAGACTTTTTTAAAATTTTGAATTTTTACAATAAATAAAGAAAAATTAAAATATGTGAGGTCATTAAAATATGTGAGGTCATTAAAATATGTGAGGTCTGTTACAAATTTTTTTTTAAGGGGGAAAAATCAAAACACGCCTATATGGCAGGGGGTAAAAGGCATTTAACCCTAAAAATATTAATAAAAATTGGGATGTTACAGGAGACTCACATTGGTTATAAATGTGGAGAGTTGAGTATTTATAAGTGGGATAACCCATACACTTATCACCTTAAGGTTTTGGGTGAATATGTGATGTCTCTTTCACTTGTGTGTTGCTCTTGACCCAATGTTAAATGCTCCTTCTCATGAACTAACATTTTTATGGTGTTCGTAGTTTTCACTCAATCTGATATTTATCCTAATAGTACATTGAGAAAATTATTGGGTTGGTGATCTCATAGATTGTAAGTTTACCATATAATTTTGCATCTTTTATCGACTCTCTTATTGCCACTCAAATTGTCAACAAATCATTCTTTCATGAATGCACAAATCACATTGAGATTGATCTCACTTCACTAGTCAAATTTTCAGGATGAAGCAATTACTATATTTTTCGTCTCATCTTTCTTTTAGATGACTGATTTGTTTACGATGTCTTTCAACATTTTAATTTTTTAATTGACAAACTCTCAACGCTCTCTATCAATATATCGTGAATTTGAGCGAGTTTGTACAACTAACAATTGAAATAAATTATGTCATATTATTAACAAGTCCCATATTAATTTCTTAGATATACATTCTAGTTTAAATTAAAAAAAATTAAATTCCTTTACTCTTTTTTAATTATCATTTTGAGTTTATACTCATAGCAAGACAATCAATAACTTTTTCCTGTAACATCCTCAGTCATTTCATTTATTTCAATTTATTCAATAAATAACTAAAAATATCATTAAAAAACTAATAATTAATGGGTTAAATTTTAAAAAAAAAAGGACAAATAAAAATTATTTTTCAATAAATACTACAAAAACAAAAGAGTCCAAATAAGGTGTAGTATTATTGTTCAGTAGTGAAGATTAAAAAATAGTAAGTAGCTAGTCTATGAATTTGTACCGTTTAATAATTGTTAATATAATGCAAGCTTTCTTTGTCCATGGTGCTAAGATTCTACCAAGATTACAAACATGGAGATGCAGTGTTCAATCAAGAACAATGTTACTGAAGTAATTTCTCTTGGTTATTCATGATTATTCTGCTATTGGAAATGATTGTAACAGTAACTTACATGTTGATTTTACAGTTAATTGGAAGCACTCCCATGGTTTATCTGAACAAAGTTGTGGAAGGTTGTGTTGCTCAGATTGCTGCCAAGTTGGAGTCAATGGAACCTTGCTCAAGTGTCAAAGATAGGTATCAAAAGAGTTTGATCTTTGGTTTTCTCTGTCATGAATTAGGTTTTATTGTTTCTTTTCTGATATTTGATTTTTTTTTCTATGCTGTATCACTGAAATAGAATTAGAAATTCAATTATCAGGGAAAAATATTTGTGTAGTCACATAGAATTGAAGATGCTAGTATAGTTTGTATACAGTTCGGTTCGGTACTGGATCTAGAGTTGATCGGAAAAAGTGGATTCATAGTCGGTGGAGAAGGAGCTAACCTGCAAGGTTAGCACTCCAACGCTAAAGTTGGTAAGAGAGGGAATAGTGAAATTTGATTGAGAAATGATTTGAATACTTGTGGAGTGGTGTGCACTTTCCTCTTTAAATTAGGGAGCTAGTTGATAACTGCATGCGTGTGAAAACGGTGTGGGATGCGGTTAGCCGTAGGATTGCGAGTGGTCCGGAACATATCTTATTCACACAACTTTGAAATATATCTGAAATATTTTCTATAAGAATCATGGCAGAACTAGAAATAATGTAGACTTGTGATTAAAATGAAGCTGCATATTTTAGCTTCCATATGTATGTGTAATGAAAGCGTTTCGAATGCAGAAACAAACATGCTCTTAGTGGAAAAAGGCTCGGTTATTGTTGTTGTATTGTTGCAAAAGTTTTTTTTAGCTTACACCCCGACTCTTGATTTTAATAGCAGTTTTATTGGAAAAGCTGAAGAGGCTATCGAGTAGAGCTGAATCGCCTTAGATAAATGGAGACTTTCTAACTGTTATTTGGAAATTCGGGATGCAGGATAGCATTGAGTATGATCAAGGACGCTGAGGATAAGGGTCTGATTACACCAGGGAAGGTTAGTAATACAATTCTTGTTTTGAGACACTTCTTCGTTCCCCTTAACCAATCATGTCTCGTCATTAGTAATGCCATGCTCGATGTTGAATTTTGTTAAATGAGATTTTTCTTTTTGCCGGCTGTGAACATGGTGGTGAAAGACTGTTCTTGTCGAGACTACAAGTGGGAACACAGGAATCGGGTTGGCCTTCATTGCAGCGCTTAAAGGTTACAGGCTGGTTTTAGCAATGCCAGCTTCAATGAGCCTTGAAAGAAGAATTTTGCTCCGCGCTTTTGGAGCTGAACTGCATATCACAGATCCTGCCAAGGGGTTTAATGGTAGTCATAAAAAAGCCGAGGAGTTAGAGAAGGAGATACCTGATGCTTTTATGATTCGTCAATTTGAAAATCCTGCAAACCCAAAGGTAATTTCATCTCGAGGCGTTGTAATGTTGGAAATAACTCCATTTGTCTCGCAACAATGAGTGATATACTTGTTTGTTTTACACATACTAAAAAAGTTCTATAAATTAATGTTATGTTGAAAATTAAACGTCACCCTCGTTTTAAGATGTTTTTTTTTTCCGTAAATGTGTCTATAGTTGTAGGACGGAAGAGTAACATTCTAATGAAAGCTGTTGTCACATCCTTGTAGATTCATTATGACACTACTGGCCCTGAGATATGGAGAGACTCTGGCGGGAAAGTTGATGCCCTTGTAGCTGGTATAGGAACTGGTGGTACAATAACTGGTGCAGGGAAGTTCCTGAAGGAGAGAAATCCGGAAATCAAGGTTCCTTTTCTTTTCTTCTCGTTTTTTGGTTCAGTAGCCTAGTGGCTGAAATTTCATCTCTTATAAGTGAATAAGTAGGATGTCGCGGGTTTTAACCCACACGCTCCTATAGTCGGATGTCGCGGCACAACTACCAACTGAGCTGACTTAACGAGACAAATCAAGGTTCCTTTTCATGTTGCATGGAATGCGTGTGTGGAGTGTCTGTGGAGGAAAGATAGTTTAAATTCTTTTGAAGTTGGAATAATCTATAAGATGCTAAAGTTGTGTGTTTTCATTAAGGTCTATGGAGTGGAACCAGTTGAAAGTGCAGTATTGAGTGGAGGACAACCAGGTAAAATTCTCTGCTAGAACTTTCAACATGTATGTTAAAATTCTTGTATCTGCAAATGTTAATATATTAGTTGTTATGTTTGTATTTTCTCCTCCAACTCCTTTAGCTCGTAGTATTTTCTTTCTAAAATTCTTTTGGTATCTTCTGTAAATCCTAGCACAACTGGCAGAAGCTGATATTGCTAGGTTGGACGTTATCATCAGGGTTCGAACTCTAATACTCACAGTTGTGTGTGTGAGTTTCTAACGAGAAAGAAAAACTTTTGGTATCAATCTTAGAGAAGCATATATCCTTCATTGCATCTACCAAACTAAATACTATGATTTTTCAATCATGGTTTAATTTTAGAAACATTTATTACTTTTCCTAATCAGCTTGTTGAATTACATGCTCAAATTCCTTTCATTAGGCAATCATTCTGTATTTTACATTCAGCCTCTGACATCTGAACGGCAATATACTAACCGCATATGTTACGTGTATGTATATGTTAAAGGCATGCATCTGATTCAGGGAATTGGTGCTGGCATTGTTCCTGAAGTGCTGGATGTTAATCTACTTGATGAAATTATTCAGGTCACAAGTGAAGAAGCTATAGAAACTGCTAAACAATTAGCACTAAGAGAAGGTTTGCTGGTATGGCCATGGTTATAAATTTAGACTCCTTTTCTTTTGAAATTAAAACCTCCATGTATTACTATAGGCATGTTTGAACGAATTTATTTGAGTTTATCTACTAGCATAAGCACTTGCAAGACCGTTTGAGAGAGCTTATGAAAACATCTTATGTTTTGTCCATAAGTTGTTTTCAGCTTATTCTATTTTTATGTTGAGAATCATGTTTTAGGTTGGGATTTCGTCTGGAGCAGCAGCCGCAGCAGCAATAAAACTGGGAAAGAGGCCAGAAAATACCGGCAAACTCATCGCGGTACGTTTACGCACCTCTCAACAATTCAGAAAACAATTCTGGAATCTGAAATACTTGATGTGTCATGTGCATTAATATGATGATAAGAATGTTTTGAGTAACAGACGAATCCACGTCGTTTTCGTTGGTGCAGGTGGTGTTCCCTAGTTTCGGAGAGCGTTACCTTTCTTCTCAGTTGTTTGAGCCTTATAGACATGAGGCAGAGAAGATGACATTTGATTAGAGGAAACTGTTATTATAATAACTACAAAACAAAAAAAGATGCTTAAATGCAAGGTATCTTGAAAAAGGAATGTGCTCCTTCTTTGTATTGACTCTTGAAAAGAAGTCAGAATCTTTAAGAATATCCATTTCAGAATTCCTTTTGGGAAGGACCCTGTTTGTTGTTTTTAACCACTAGGCCGTGTTTCTATCTATGAAGCACAGACACTGACACTTCGACACCGATAATACTTTGAAAAAAATTAATAAATTGAAAGTAATTACAAATGTCAGTGTCGTGTTAGTATTGGTGTCTCACACTGACATAGACAGACTCACATTTTTCAGAGGTGTCGGTAATATAGAAGTTTGTCCCTAATTGAAAGGAAAAATATAATAAAATGCAAGGACCAATATGCAAAATGACAATCTATGTTTCTATTCATGCCAATCTCATTTCCACATTCAAAGCCACTCAAACATCACACAACAAAACAAAGTTAACAACAACAGTCTCAATTTGCTTCATCACACAAAACAGAACAATCATCTTACAAATCTCAACTCTCTAACAACCTAATTAGTCCCATCTTTGAAAACCATTGAAGCATTTCAAAGGTTATGGCTTTTCTTCTGCCAAATCTCCAACCTTATCTTCAAACTCAATCCAAATCCAAAGACAAGCCTCTTCATCAAACCCTTTCACAACCAAAATCCACTTCTCATTTTCATGTATCTTCAACTTCCTCAGCTTCTTCTTCTCCTTTAGCCAATCTTCAAACTTCAACTTCACAACAACAGCTTCCAAAAGATGAATTCTATGTCAACCTTGGACTTGCCGTGCGAACTCTCCGCGAAGACATGCCTATGATCTTCATCAAAGACCTCAATTATGATATCTATAGGTAACTTCACTACTAATGCTTTAACTTTTATTATCTCCATTCCTTTTTTCATTGAAATTTGATAATTTTTCAGGGACGATATAACATTTTTGGATCCGTTAAACACATTTACCGGAATCGAAAAGTACAAATTGATCTTCTGGGCATTGAGGTTTCATGGAAAACTCTTGTTTCATGAGATATCACTTGATGTATACAGAGTGTGGCAACCTTCAAAGAATGTAATACTGATTAGGTGGAACCTCAAAGGCGCACCGCGCGTCCCTTGGGAAGCAAAAGGAGAATTTCAAGGCACTTCAAAGTATAAGTTGGACAAAAATGGCAAGATTTATGAACACAAAGTTGATAACTTAGCATTCAATTTTCCCCAAAATGTTAAACCAGTTTCAGTTTTGGATTTGATTACATCTTGCCCTGCAAGTCCAAATCCTACATTTTTGTGGGGTTCTGTGGATATCTACTCTTCTTCATGGATAATTTTATATAAGACAGTTAGGGAGACAATATTGTATCAAGAAAGAAGTTTGTTGCCACAAGATGGTCTAGCTACTTGTTCATACCCATGAGCTATCGCGCGCGCGAAGGATCCAAAAATTGTAGGAGCAATACTCATGTAATATATGATGTATAGTATATGTTGTGACAACTTATATATAACAATCAATATGTATAATATCGAGTTTGTTGTAGTCGGCTACCTGGATCCGCCCCCATTGTATAATATATATATATAGAGCAAAGATTATTCGTTGATTTTCATTCAAAATGGTTAAAACATTTTACTTTGCAATACATATGTGTCTGTTATTGATAGAATGCTAACTTCTGATAAAACATACGTAGTATATCGACAGAGTTAGAACTTAATACATAAGTCGTTGTAATAGTCTTGTAATATAGTGGTAAGTATTCCCGTCTGTCACGTCGGTGACCCGCGTTCCATCCCCGGCAACGGCAAATTTTGATATTTTTAGTATTTTTGATCAAAAGCGTTAAAAAATTGAACACAAAAAATACTTGGCCCGTGCAGGTCTCTGACCAACTGAGCTAACGGGCCTTGTTATTAAACAATTTCAGACAATTTATATGATTCATTATTGCTATGTATTTCCTAAGTTCAACTCAACAAATTCTGTTCTGCTCACATGACATGAGTATGAGTTACACTCTTCCCTATTTAGTCTGTAAAATGTCACCAAAGCTAATTTTTAATAAAACAACAACGATAGGATATTATATCTAGATACGAAACATACTTTCTTTCTATTTTTAGACAGAAAGCAAAACATAGTTTCTACTTTTAAAAAATTTAGAATTTCTTTTATGATATATCATGTTGATTAATGATATGAAAAGTGTAAGAATGGTGGGTCAATAATATTTTTTAACTCAAATTTTCCAAGACTTCTATATCATATATTTTTTATGTTTATTTTTAACAATACATTTTTTTATACGTTGTAGTTAAAATCTTTGACATCCAACACCTGATACCTCACTAAATCGTATGCTTTTATCATTATAATCATTGTTTAAAGTTATCAAGTTTCAAAAAGTATAAATTTTTATTAGAAAATTTGAAAACATACCGGAAATTTTAATTTTTTTTTGGTAAAAACTCATAAAAATTCGACCAGCTATTTCGAAATGCGGGTGTTTTTATAAGAAATTTTCGATAAAAACTCTTGTATTTTTTGCCAAAATTTTCGAAATGCATGTTTCAGAAAACTCTAAATGAACTCTATAGAGAAGCCCATGTCCGACGGTCGTCCAAGATAAAGGGTAGGTGAAAGAGACTAGCTCTTCTAGACAACACCCTTATACGTTAATGTCCTGAACTTCAACGCACATCTAAAGAAAGCCATGTCTGAGGACGAGCACAGTCCACAAAAAACTTCTCTTCGAGGCCATGATAATGATTTTCAAAGACTAATCCTAGACGACAATTACACACCCATCCATCTCGACAACAACTTAACCCGCACTATGAAAATTGGGGGCAAACCTTCTTAGATCAGTGGAGGATGAACTCATCAATTTCTTCAAGGCCAACACATACCTTTTTTGCATGGTCTCCCATAGAGATGTTGAATATCTACCTCATCATGGCATGTCATCAACTCAACATCAACCCTTTTGCAAAATATGACACTCAGAAAAGGTGTCAGCAGTCACCAAAAAAGGCTGAGGCTACCAAGAATATAGCGAACAGACTCATTCAAGCTAACTTCATCTTAGAGATGAATTACACGAATGATTAAAAAATGTGTTAGTCAAGATAAAAAGTAGTAAGTGGAGATGTGAGTTGACTACATTGATCTTGGTAGAGCATGTCCTAAATTCATGTTTTCTTTGACAACATCGAAAAATTGGTAGACAATTTGGGTTACTATAAATTTTTATCCTCAACGGGTGCATATTTCGATTACAACCAGATCTCAATGCACGAGAAATATCGGAACAAGACAATATTTATGACATAGCACACTAATTACTAGTATAATTTCACGCCATTTAGATTGAAAAATGTATGGGCAACCTACTAGAGAATGATGAACAAAATATTCAAGAAAGAAATTTGAGATATGAAGGAGGTCTACATGACGATATGATTGTTAAATCCAAAGAGGAACAATCACATGAAATTCACCTTACAACCGTGTTCAAACATGTACGCTAATTCAACTTGAAACTAAGCCTATAAAATGCACATTAAGGGTCAAGGCCGACAAGTTCCTCAAATTCTACCTCTTTGAAAAGGGGTTGAAGAAAATTTGGAAAAGTGAGACGCCATCATCAAGATGGAGGCTCCCTCCACCAAAGAAACAATAATGAAGTTAAACGGTATGCTCATCGTCTATAAGATATTTATCTATAGGTCCGCCCAACATGGACATCCTTTCAAAAAGACCCTAAGATTGAAGGTACATTTTGAGTAGATGCCATTGTATGAAAAAGTCTTCAAACTATTGAAGTACACTCTCTCCATACTCTAGTTCCTCTCGAGATCCATGTCCGATGAGACTCTATTCATTTAACTTGCGGTCTCAGCAAAAATGGTCAACATATTTCTCGTAAGAGAAGTAGGTACAAATCATAACCCAATCTAATTCATTTATAAGGCCATAACAAGACTCATAGTGCAATATCAAAATATTGAGAAAATCTCCCCAACTCTAGTGGTAGCATTGAGGAAGCTACGATGATATTTCCTAACACACTTACTAATGGCACATTCCAATCAATTGTTAAAGCACGTTTTATTCTGACTAGATATGCAAAGGTTTCTCTAATTATATCCGACCCCTAGGATCCAAACAGTCAATCTAATGATAATAAAAAAGCGCTTAATGGGAGGCCACCCATCAGGTTAGGTATTTTTTAATCTAACTAGTATTTTTTTTTCAATTGCACGTTATTATGTTTCCATGTTTTCTATTTTGTAGTATATGAAAGAGATGAAGAAGAAAAGTTAAGAAGAGAATAAATAAAAGAGAAAGGAAAACAAGAAGTGAATAAAGGAAGAGAGCCCCCGTAAAATTTGCGCCCATGGTTTTCCAAATTATGGCGCATTTTAGCCACATCGTAACACAATGAATGTTGCTTTATGACCATTGGAATGACCGTTGTTAAATCGCGATGCAATATACATGGATCATGGCGCGATTTGCATATTACAGAGCCTATAAATAGCAATTTTCAAATTATTTTCGTACACTACTCATTTTAACTTATACTTTATCTAATATGCTACACTCTTTACTGATTATCTTCATAAGATACTCTAATTTTTCCTATTTTAGTTTCATTATAAGTGTTATTGCAGCAACTTAGACATAAAAAAGAAGCCAAGTCTTACGTCCATCAAGTACTGATATGTAACCACGATAATTTGTTGTTAATACCCAAATCATGAGTTTTTATCAGAGGCACATGCTCAAAGGTTCATGGTATTAGAGAAACTCACGTGCATACCAGAAAGATGTTTTGATTCCAAGATTTTGTTTGAGTATCTAGAGCTACTTGAGAGATTGGGGAAAACAAGATGATTGAAATTAAGAACCTTATTAGAGAAACAAATTGTATAATAGCCTTGAAGTTCTATGCAAATGCTCGCAACCACGAGCTTAGTTGGTATGTTTCTTATGTTAGAGGTAAAATAATTGAATATGGTGGTAATATCATTAACAGGTTGCTCGAGTTTCAAACTCCTTATGTGTGCATGGGAGCCAATTTTAGAAAGGTTATGTCGTCCAAGAGCATAATAGGTAAGGAAACCTGGGAAAATCCGCAAAGATTGACCACTGCTAATTTGACCCTGATTTCTATAGCTTAGGCATCATTTTTTGTGAGTACTTTGAAGAGTGCCTCAGGCACATTTAACTTTATTATAAAAATAGTTTCAGCAATGCTATTCATACACTCAAGCATACACTACACCATAGGCACTGTTCATAAATACGGTGAACAGTCCCATGAACAGTTTCTGAATAATGTTACAAACAATGTCCGTGAATAGTGTATAAACATTGTAAGTCAAAGTTGATTAATGACATGCAAAAAGTTGGTTAATGAATTGATGAAGTTGGTTAATAAACACTTAATTAATAAAATAAATTTTAATAGTAAAATAAAGTTGGTTAGTGAAATGTAATAAGTTGGTTAATTAAGTTATAAAGTTGGTTATTTTATTATTATGATATTTCACTGTTCACCGTATAGATGAATAGTGAAATATGGTGTAGTGTAAGAAATTGTGTAAGAATATCATTTCTCAAATAGTTTATGGATTGTTGGTTGTGCTGGAAGATGAGCCCATCAATGTGGGCAGGCTAATAATTGAAAATATCAAGAGTACGATTGATTCAAAATAAAAAGCATGTGGTAAATTTTGTGTTATTAACAAATTGTGCAGGTTCGCAGGAGTAAAGAGAGAACTTTATGATGACATATTCCAACCGAAAGCAGCCATCAACACTGTGTCTGTCAGTCATAGCTTCCAAGCCCAGTTTGATGAGTTTTATAAACCACACACCTACTCCAAACTTGCACGATATATTTGCAAGTTAACAATATTTAGAGAACTATATTAAAGAGAAAAAATCGGGTGATGGGAAATAAACAAACCCAAATGTGAGCTACTTAGGCCGTGCATAACCAAGAATATGATTAGATGATGGATGCCATGCGCCACTTTGAGCCTTTCCTTGAGAATAATTAGTGATTCGGGTGTTTCACAAATCATAGTAGATTTTATTCAGTTTATTTGATGTACATTTGAAGTTTTTATTAGTTTTATTTACCAATGCTTTCCTTACTATAAATTGCTTGTTCTTTATTTAATGAAAGAGTTGGTTTCTGTTGTTTTCTTTAGTTTTTAGTATGATACCTCACCAATGGCAAGAAAAAGAAAAGAAAAAAAAGAAGAGAAAGACACCATAAAAGAATAAAAGAAAAGAGAAAAGCAGTGTTTTTGTGGAAGTTCCAAATGTGGATTGAAGAATTATGAAGAAGGGTAATATTCAACAGACTTGTACTCGATTTACAAATACCTAAGTTGGTAAGGTTTGAACCAAATTATTCAACTATTTACCTTTCCTTGTTTGAGTATCCATATAGTCATTCATCTACTCGATTGTGCTTTATGTTTGAATTATTGTCTGTTTGTTTGATTATACGCTGAGGCAAGTTGTTTGTTTCAACTTAGAGCCTTTTTTGGGGTAGCTTATACAATTTTGTCTGTTGTTTAAACCCTTTGAGCTTGAGCAATTATTTTGGCGACTTAGCCACAAATATTTTTCAATTGACAAGAGTAATCTTTCCACCCTCCTTGGAGTAAGGTAGATTGTTTATTTTTCTAGTTCATGCAAAAAGCTAAGTTTGGAGTTGTTTCTAGAATCATCAACAAATTAAGTTTGGGGTAAGGGGTACTAGAATCCTGAATAAAAAAATTATGAAAAAAGAAAAAGAAAAGAATGAATAGAAGATAGAGAAAGTCTTTATAATTTCAAGTTTAGAGCTTCGGAGAAAAAAATGCTAAAAATAAAAAAAAAACTCGGAATTCTAGTACCCAACAATTAAAAAGAAGAAAATTGTAAGGATGACGTGAAAATAGAAAAGTAATAGGTACTTAAATCTAAGGAATTAAGCCTACTGACCAAAAATATCCCACCATGACATAACCCACATTACAACATTTGAAAGACCTCAAAAGTTTGTTTTCAAATTGAAGGTTGTTGAACATATGACTCCATACACAATTTTGGAGTGGGGGAGGGGTGAACTGTAGGGGTTTGAAAAACAGCAGTTTAAAACAAAATTTTCTTTAATCCTAGAGTTCAATTTTTTTTCTCAAGAAAGCGTTTGAATATTGCAGCACAAAAACAAGATAAAGAAAATATACATAAAGTAAATAGATAAGAGAAAAAAGATGACACCATGATTTATAAAGGTTCATTCTAAATAAAGTAACCTATTACTCTCTCCAAGACTTGATACTGAGGGCATCCAATAATTATTATGAGCTTTTATAGGTTAAACTCATGAACCCCCTTATACAAGGAAAATAAATGAAGTTTCATGTTTACTTCCAACCAAACAATGAACAATAAACTTAAGCGGTTAGTCTTCCTTTCAAACACAAACAAAGCTTCAAAAAATTAATTCATAATATAAACCAAGATTTTATATGGACTTATCTCGAACCAATGTGAAGTGTTGAACATACTATCCTCCGAACCGAACCAGTGACGACTGACCATGTTCTGAACCAGGATTTTACACCAGGTTGATCTCGAACCAAGTAGAGTTTTTACACCAGGTTGAGCTCAAGAACTTAAGAGATGATTTTTAACTAGTTATCTTCAAGAGCCCAGGATGAAAGTTTTTCCTTAAGTCGTTTAGCTTATGAACCAAATGACGATTTAATACTAAATCCCCCAAACAAAATTTTTAACGAGTTTAGCTTTAAACCCAAACAAACAGTTCCTAAGAAGAGATATTCAATCAAGAAAAATAACTCTTAGTGAATTTACAAATTTACCCTTTCCAAAACATGTTTCCTCACTTAAATACAAGGACTTTCTCAAAGCGATTTGGCTAAATTAATGTGAGAGAAACTAGAAAAATATTTTAAAGAGAGAGTGAGGAGAGTGAGATAGCTCTCCTTTTTGGATGTGAAAGAGTGAAGGGAGAGACCTCTATTTATAGGCCAGAGGTTGATACAAAAAAGGAAACAATCCATGGATAAAATTAATTATTCAATCGAGATCCTTATCCCAATCGATTGGATGACCTAAATAATATATTATAATTACCCATTTTGAAAATTTTTGATAGAGATCCGTTACTCTTCATTAATACATTGTTAAAATCGATTATGGACACAATTTCCCCTTATCCAATCAATGAATATGCTACAATTGATTGGACAATTCAAAATACATGTCCTAATTATTCTTACAGTTTCCAATTCATCAGGCTAGGCTCTAAAATATTTTTGGGTTATTTTCTTTGAGAAATAGAGGATTTAAAAATTATTTTAGTGAGTGTGTATTTCTCCATAATGATTTATGAAAACACCATTGTATTTTTACAAAACATTGATAACTTAAACACAAGCAAGCGAGCTTTCACACTTCCTCTCTTTCATACTCTGAAGCTTCAAGACTTTGTCGAATACACCAATCATATAAGCACTTTCTTGAGTCATCTTGGAGATGAGGATTTAAGTTGGATTCCATCATCAAAGAATATCACAGGTGATCGTTAAACCCTAACTCTTCGGCTTTATTCAAAGGAAGAGCTTAAACAAACTATCTTGTGCATCTTTGACCACTAGGAATACTTGCATGTCTTTGAGTCAAGTTTCATTTTCACAAGTTGTCATCAAAGAAGATTTTTCATCATCAAAATCATGATATGCATGACTTTCTTAGCTTTGATTACTTCTTGATTGAACCTACAAGCACACAGTTCCACAAAAATGACTGTTTTTTTTTATAAATATTTTGCAAATTCATTGCCTGATGACAGTTATATGTGATTGAGTTATCACCATGTTTTATTCAACACTTAGTGAAATATGAGATTGAGCGACATGTCGAGTACTTAGGAAGTTGAAGAAAGAATCTTTCAACTAGTTCGAATCGAAGCAAGGAAGGGAAGTAATGATTCTACTTGATAAAGGTGTTTGCCATGGAATTGGTAAGTACAAAGTTCTATTGATAATCTTAATTACGAATGACTTTCTCGAGGATAGGTAACATAGTAATTTTTAGGTTGTGATGACACACTTTCATTATGTAATTTTATTAAGCATTTGCAGGTGTTTAAGTTATGTTTTAGATTAATTTGCATTAATTTTGTGAAGAAAAGGAAGAAATACAAATAAATGTGAGAAACTGTTAAGTGCCAAAATGTAGTTATTTTGTATATATGTTTTGTTGCACTTATCGATACTTTTTGTTAATACCATTTGAATAATACCCCGTTTTGTGCATAAATACGTATACTTTGTGAATAGATATATTTTCATACACTTTTATACTTTTGATAGTTTTCTACTCTTTTTGTAGGTATTATTGCATATTTGGAGCATGAGCAATAAAGTGTCAAAGACACGGCTTCAAACGCGCAATTTTGAGCCACGGAATCAATTCATTCGGTGGCTAAGGATCAAAATAAGGATGATAAAAATCATCAATTTGAATTCCATTTATTCATTTTTAGATAAGAAATTGAATAAGCTTTCCAACGCTTCGAACCGGGCACAAATCGGAGTTACGGTTCTCAAGTTACGCCATTTTTACTAAAAGCTGTTTTTTCAATACAACATGTTGGGCGCGACACGCGCTCCTGCGCGCGATGCGCCCTGTATGGCGGTTTAGAAAGTCATAAAAGAGGAAAAATCACATTTTTGAGGGATGGTTGGATATTGTAGAGCTCCAATCCATCCAATAGCATTTTTTGAGTGGAATGATGCTAGAAAACACATTGGAGCTGTCAAATGGATGATCCGGGGTTGAATCCTTCATCGATCGGAGCCGACAAACTGGGAGATTTTTGGGTTTTTCTCCATTTCTTCTCTTTGTAGTTTCTTTTGTGAGTTTTGTTATGTATATACTTTGATCTCATGTATATTTGTCGCCCATGGCGTTATATAAAGCTTGCTTTACAAATCTCTGTTGATTATTGTTGTAGATTTTTGCTCTGTGCTTCGGGTTTGTTTTTTTTCAGACATGGACAACGTAGAATCTTATCTAGGATGATTATCTGTTAGTTTCTGGATTTCATACATGGATTTAGAGCTAACAATCTTTATGGGTGTCGAAGCTTAATGCTTCTGTGTTGGTTGTGTCGGTTGAGACATCGTCGATACGATTAATTGGATGTCTGTTATGTTGGTTGTGTCGGTTGAGATATCGTCGATACGATTGATATAGTAGTTCTCTCTACTTTGGGTTAGAAATGACTTAGGGTGTGAGAGATGCCGGATGATATTGACGAGTACTGTAGGTTGAGTGTAACTAGTCGATAAGTTTAAGTTTGTGAAGAGTAGATTATATGAAATACTTGATAGTTTCTTCTATTTGAAGAATGAATTATTTTTATGTTTATAGTTACTTTTTAGTTTTTACTTTCAACCCATTTAACTCGAACTCATAATTGCGGAAACTGTTGAACGACAGTTCAATGCACTAGTCCCTGTGGAGACGATAAATTCCCGGATAAATACTTCCAAAACTTTTGTTGCTTGTCGCTTTACCGCTCCAACAAAAACATAGTAAAGACTAGGAAATTGTGAAGTAAAAGGAATTATACATCAATGGAAAATTAGCCCTGATTGTGGCATGAAATGCTGAAAAAGACAAATCGCGCCAAATTGTAAAGTGATAGCGATGCAATCCAACTTCCATACAGGACATCATGGTATGATCTAAAAGTATCACGGTGTGATAAGCCTCATATTTGGATGCGTTTTGTCTTCTATAGAAGGGAAAAAGGCAGAGTTTTAGAGGGGTGTTTTTCTTGGGACATGAATTTTAACAACAAAGACTAAAATGAAGCTCTGGAATGAAGGTTAACCTAAGCGAAATTTATACTAGAAATTCATGTACTATTTACATACTTTTATTTTTATGACTTATTTTAATATGAGAAGATAATTTTCTTTGATTAGGGTTTGTTAGAAGAACCTGTATGAACATGTTGGATCATATGTTTGAGTTTTATACTCTTTGGATATTTTGATTAATTAGTATTTGTTATTCAGTTAAATCTTGTGTTCATTGCTTTGTATGTGTTGACGAGCTCATATATTGAATTTAGAATTATAGGGAATACTGGCCCTAAATATGTGATTTTGAACTAGATTAACTGATCAACTTAGTAATAGATTAGGAATAAGAAATTAGAAGTTGTGATTTAAGGATTTAACCTAAGAGATTTGAGTGTTATAGTGTAGAATAGTGAGTTATACACCAAGAAGTTGGGTGGGTTTAACGACTTGGTTAAACCGTCGCAATTTTAGATAAATCAACTTAGGACAAATAGTTGTCGGCATCAATAAAGACATACATGGGATTTAAAGCAAAGCCTAATTGCCTTTATTCTGACAAAGTTTTAATTATTTTATTTATGAATTTATATCAAATGAAACCTTGAAAACCCCCAATTTTATTATCATAACACATTATTGTTTTGTTACAATAAAACAATCCATGTGGATGCAGATTTAATTTTATTACTTTGATAAGATTTAATACACTTGCTAAAGTTTTATCACTTATCTAAGGAAAAAGCCAAAGACACAAGAGTAAATCTCAAATCCTCAAATATAACATTAAACCTCTAATGCATAGATGGTGGACAAGCAAAGTTAAAGTCGCAATACAAAGTACACAAGTTGTACAAAGCACACATGAAAAGACACAAACCACATATATATAGCTGGTGCACAAACAAAGACCCCAAACCTAAAACATGTAGGTGGTGCACAAATAAAGAATGGCTAACCCCCTTTGTTAGACACTATAGAATGGAGGCACTCACGCCATCAAGACCGCCGACCTTGAATCAACTTGTCACTTGGGGTCAAGAAAGTGAAGCATACATTTGGACGAGTTTACTTTCGAGAGACATCCAAAGATAATCAAACATATATCCCTAAAATGGACACAAATAGCCTGAGACATAAACCCTTAACAAGAGGCTAACAAAGTGTTGAACATGTGATTCCAAATACAAAAGGGGGGTAAATCGTGAAGTGCATAAATCATGATTAATTTAAAAATTCTTTTATCGTGAAATAAATTTATTTTAGTGCAGAGATAAAACAACAAAAAATAGAAAGAAGGATATTGAGAGGAAAGAATAAATAAAATAACAAAAATAAGATCTGGATAGAGAGATTGCACTAGGATTTATAAAGGTTCAACTTACCACTTGACTCCCCAAAATTTATTCTTGAGATTTCCACTAAAATAATATCTTGAGATTTTAAGGATATGCCCAAGAACCATATTACAACAGATGTGAGATTTTATAGATGCTGAACCCCTAAACCAAATAGAGATTTTGACGATTGAGCTTATAAACCAAACACATATTTTACTCGCTAATCTCAAGAACCAAATAGATATTTTACTAGGAAAATTCCAAGAATCAAACAAAGATTTTACCAGGACAATCTCAAGAAGTAAATAATTAAAATAAAAGAACCATACTTGATGAAGAATGTAACACCCCAGTTCTAACCCGCAAGTATAAGCGAAAATCAGAGTGCATTCAAAAATATTCATCAAAAGATGGGATGTCATATTTGGACTTAACCAAACAAACATACTTATATTGCATTTAACAAAGATACATAGCATTCGGAAACAAAACTTTATCCAACAACTTCCAATTTCAACTTATAAACATCTTTCAATTCAACTTAAAACAAATGTCATCATGGAATACAACAATTAAATAATAACGACTAATCCCCCCGAGTGCTACGTATAAGAGCAATAGACACCAACTCGACTTGCGACAAAGCAACATAAAGACTTCATAAAATCACTTCGAACATCCACAGCTAATCTTGAGTACCTTCCCATTTCCCATGGTATGGGAAATATCAGCAAAGGGGTGAGATATCTTACAATATAAAGGAATGCATGATAAATAATATAGGAGATATAGATCATACATAATTTCACCACTTCGCATCACATAACATATTAAAACAATTTTCATCGCAAAACAACTCATCAATATAATACAACTTTCAAGATGGCAATAATGTCATTAATCAATTAAGACAACATATTCAAATTCGCAATTATACTTCCATCACGTCATAACAAACATATCATCGTCTCAAAAATTCAAATCACATAATCGACTTATGAATTGGCAACAATGTCAACAATCAACCATGACTATATATACAATTCACAATTAAGATTCTGACACATCACAAAAAACATCTCATCATCACGTCACAACAAACATCTCATCATCTCAACAATACAAACACAATTCAAATTCAATTCAATGCGACTCGAATGTGACTCAAACTTATGCAAAGGCATGTGGTACCATTTGGAGTAAAACTCCCGTCTCAAACATCGCCACTTGGGCCATAGTCGTTGCCATTTTCAGGCTAATTTTCGTTGCCACCTTTCAGGCTAATAGTCGTTGCCATCTTTCAGGCTAATAGTCATTGCCATCTTTCAGGCTAATAGTCGCTGCCATCTTTCAGGCTAAAAGTCACTTATGCAATGGATGCGACTCAAATGATGCACATCCACAAATACAACATAAACAATACGTCACAACATCGTCTAAATCATCATCGAACATTATCAATTAAATTTTGTACTTCAACAACAAAATCATCATCATTTATAAGAATGAATCACTTCACAATCACGTCACTATGTTGCATCATCATACAACAATAATTCACTTCATAATACGTCACAATTACAACTTATCAACATTGACCATTGGGTCTACAACAACAACGACAAATTCATCATGTTACAGCAACAACAACAATTCAAAATATTAAAACAACAACAAATCCATCATATTACAATAACAACAACAAATTCATCATATTAACGACAAATATCACCATACACAATTCAAGTAACGATAAAACATGATTTGTTCAACTTCTTAATTAAAAGCGTATTTATTTATTATTTCATCACGATACATCATTATCTCATCATAAGAAAGGTACACATCATCATCTCAATAGAATTGTATCGTCATAAGAAAACATACATCAAGTCAGCAACATGGTTATGTCAGTTCATAGCAAAGAGCATACTTCATATGTTAACACAACATAGTTCATCACTTAATCCTAATAAAAATAATAGGAGACTATATCATATGGATCATTTCATTGCATCATGGTATAGTTCATTGCGTTAGCTTTCCAACGCTTCAAATGGTGCATCAATCGGAATCCGAAACTCAAGTTATGGCCTTTACAAAAAATCTATCAAAAGTTGGATGATGCTCAAGTCAACGCAAACATTTCTCAGGTCGACGCATGGATGTTTCTACCCCCCTCGGGTTTTCTCAGGTCGATCCATGAGTCGACTCATGCTGGTCTTTTGGGAATCTATAGGTCGACGCATGCTGAAGAAAACCAGATTTTCTGCCTTTTTGGGTTGCTCAGGTCGACCCGGGCTTCTGTGTAGGTCGACCTACGCTGCGTAAACACCCAGAAATCACCATTTCCCTTCCCCATTCACCTCATACAACAACTACTAACCCTCATACAATTTATACATCAATTAATAGCAATTTATCACACATATAAGGTTCCTAAACATATTCCTAACCATGGGTTCACATACAAACATCATCCAACATACTTAGAATCACAATTTAATAAAAATCTAGTATGAACCCTAATAACTTCAAATTCAATTTTCACACAATCATGGATATCAACATACAATCAAAACCCCATCATATAAACCTCTATCAATTCCACCAAATGCCCCACAAATCATTCATCAACAACATCAAGATTGCAATTCTCACACAAACATGGATATTCAATTATGAAGTCTAATCTCTACCATACCCATCATTATGCCAACCCTTAGAGAGTAAGAACCCCACCCTTACCTTAGCAAAAGCTTCACCTTCTTCAATGGAGTCCTTCCTCTTCATGCCATAACTTTCCTCTTCCTTCCCTTCTTTCTCTTCTTTCCACCAAAATAAGTTATGAGACTCAATCTCTAAAACCCTAACCTTTATTATCTCACTAATGGGCTTATCCTATAACCCATCCATTGTGTTATATTTCTTCCACTTAGGCCCAATTCATAACATTCCTCTAATTACTCAATTAAGCCAAATAACACACCTAAATAAATAATCACATAACATAACGAATATTATTTCCAATAATATTCCATAACTACAATTGATCCATAATGCAAATAATACCAACTCGCAATTGTACTTCTCCGACTAATCCGACCATAACTTAACTGCTCAAATCAACATATTAATCCAATTACGCCTTTAGAATAATACCGATAAATTTCGACTTTGACTAATTCCAACGAATAAATCCTTGATTAATTTAATTAAATAATTAATTAAATTCGGGGCGTTAAGAACACTTAAGCCCAGACACATGTACAATCAAAATTATTTTTCACTAGTAAAGAACTAACACAACTTTAGTGAGAGAATATAAAAAAGAGAGGAGAAGAGAAAATAACAAATGGATAGTAAAAATATGATTTTTGTTGAAATTTGATCCATGGAAATTTTTATACACATAATCGATTATTGTAACACCCTAAAAACTCTGCGCTTATTATTATTAAAAAAAACTTATAGAAAATACATATACTCACTTAGAATGTTACTCGACATCAAACACATATGTTCTGTAACACATAATTAAAACAAGGCATTCAACACCTGTCATCGCATGCTCACATTCACTTAGGGCATCATTGCAGCAAAATTAAAATAAAAGCATGCTTTGCAAATCATATAAGTCTCATGAAAACACTTTACTAAAACCCAAACAAATACGGTAAAAATATCCCCAAATCGATATAGTCATCACATCAGTGAGAGTATAACATATAACTCTCTAAATAACATAAACTAAATTAAAAACATCATTTGCGCCGCCCAGTGTTACAGATCAGAGCAACGTAATTCTAAGAATGCAAAACAAAAGGAAAGAAGAACAACCTCGTGCCATCCTCTCGCTCTAGGCAGCTACCCAATTACCTACTTATCTGTACTCCAAAGGAGAGCATAGACCATAACAATAACAAAGGGGTGAGAAATCACATCAATAAAATATATGGTATATACTGCAAGGTAGGATGCAAACATCTACACGTCCAACAGATAAGCACACAACATCAATTCATAATTACATTCTCACACCTAAATCAACACCATTCACAATTACAATTATGAATATAACTCATTTATTCAATGAGACTGTGTAGCAACCTGCCTAAAAATTTATAGCTTAGAGAGTCGCCACCTATTCTGAAGGGCGAATAGGAAACCCTATGCAGTTATGAGATTCAGGGTAAGTTATTATAATCAGGTCGAGGGAAGGTGTTAGGCACCCTCAACCCTTTCCTATTGGCTTTGAATCTAAGGTAAAAGTTTATGGCTAAAAGTTAAGGTTAATAGCTAAAGAATTGAATAGGGGGAAAATTGAGATTTAAAGTGAATTGAGATTTTAGGGAGGGGGACTCGCTTTGTTGCCAAGTGCCTACGTATCTCCTTATGGAGAATCAGAGTCAACGTAGTTCGGGCACAGGATTGTACGCCTTAGAGTTTGATATGAAGGTGTTTGAAATTGATTAAAGGCTTTTTGAGTGGCCTATTCGCAGTTTTGAATTAGGATAAAAATCCGTAGTTTGATTTGAAGTGTTTTTGAGTGTTTTAGATTTGGGCGTACAACCCTGGTTTGATATGTCACCGTTAGATGCGATGACCAATAGATTTGGTCAGTATAACTAACAGATTAAGGGGCATTGCTGGTTACACAGATCGATAGATTCGATCATCGCGGGCAGCAAATTAAATGTATTTTAATTTTGATATTTTTTTATCTCTCGTCTAATGCGACCAATAGCTTTAGTCGGGTCGAGGAGAGAATTAATAAAGGATTAATATTTTTATCTCTCGTCTAATGCGACTAATAGATTTAGTCGGGTCGAGTAGAGAATTAATTAAGGGTTAATGGGATTGGACAAACCCTAATATTCACACCTTTATAGAGTTTTTGTGATTTAATATTTACCAATGATTAACAATTTATATACCAATTAACAAATCATCTAAGTAACTAAACTAATTAAATAGCTTTTGTTTTTACGTGACATTATCTTGCATATTTTTTATGAGAATTAAACTCTAATTAGTAACATGGTTTTGTATTTTTTATAATGATGAATGAAATGATTAATAAACATAACCTACTACTAAAGGACTATGCATATTTTAATTTATTCTTTTAGAAACCACATGCTATCTTAGAACTAACAGCAAACTCAGACCAAATGATATTAACAAACAGATACATCTAACCACCACGTGACCGTCACCGCAACGAACCAACCCTTGTCTCTCTCTTTTTATTATTTATTATCCCACAAACAATGAAATGGTAACACTTAATTGAAATAAAAAATATTATTCAATCCATGTAGCAGAGAGAGACATACCATTAGGAAAAGCAACATAAAAACAGACTTATCCTTCTTTTCTTAAATCAAAACAAACACAGAGCTACAATAGTAAAAGAAACAACAACCATCCAGATCCGAATTCATAAACTATAAGAAAAATAAATCGAAAAATGCACAAGGGTGAGATTAATACCGACAAGGAGACGGGGTGGTGGTTGGGCGGCGCGATGGATGTTGTTCGTTGGATGGGAAATTCGGTGGTGGAGTTCGCGGCCAGTCGGAGGAAGTGGATGGAGCGGTTGAAACCGGATCTGCCAATGGGGTCGTTACGGCGGAGCTCCTCCCATTGTTGCTGAGTTCTTTTTTCTTTTATAGTTAGGGTTATGTTAGATTTAATTAGGAAATATGTGATTTAAGTTGCAATTGATTCATCCATAAAGATATGATCTGATCTCTGTTTATTTGTTAAGTTTAATTTCCATTTTTGTTTGTGTCTGGGATTTGGCGGAATCTTGTGTGATTGAGCTTTGGATTTGGGCTTCAGAATTGGGGTTTAGTACTTGGAGGTGGCCGCCGCGGGTCTTCCATGAGGAAGGAGATGAACAGGGTTTCAAACCCTAATCCTTTGGTTGACTCGGTCAACTCTCCCAAACAATTTCTTCTTTTTGCAGTTTTTTTTTTAATTGGTTCATGGATTAATAATAATAAATGATATTTGGTAAAATAAAAACAAACATGAAACAAACCCCTGTTGACTTTGGTCAACCATCCACCATAATAATAAAGGAAAAATTAATTGCCAAATGATAACTTAAATAAAAATCAATTTCAATTAACCATCAATTTAGATTTAATAAAATTTTAAATAAATACTAATTTGTTAAAAAAATAATATTTATAGAAAACTTTAGAGGATCTAAATGGGCCTAATATTGAACCCAAATTTTCTATCCCTCAAAAGACACCCCTTTATCTTCTTTTTTTTGAAGCAATTTATGAATGGGCCAAGTATTGATTGGATTTGGAAAGATTTGCTATCTACACCCCTGTTTTATTTTAACCAATTTATAAGAGAATTTTATAAGAGATCGAGTTCAATAATAGGTATATTAAACCCTATGGCTCTTAATTTTTAACCCCCTTAATAAATCATCAAATGTGAATTATATCGGGCAAATTTTGGGGTATGACAGCTGCCCCTGTTCAATCTTCTTAAACCTGAAGAGTCGGATAGGCACGTCTGCCTATTGTAATCTAAAGGTAGAAGATGATTGAACACTGAAGTGCCCTAAAATTTGCGTGTGTCGGGTAGAAATTCTGTGGGAGATGGGCTCCCAGATGCCATCCAAGGTAAGTACCATTCTTCTTCTTTTTTTTTTTTTTTTGTGACACATGATGCCTTTTGAAGTGCACCACGTGTTTTCTTGTTGTAGCATGGCCTAAAAAAACAACCTGAAATTTATGCAATGTTATGATACATGCAATGTATGATGCAGTGAGCTTCTCAAAATAAATGAGAGTGATGTATGTATATGCGTAATGTATGAATGAGGTTAGTTAGTTGAAATGATGCATGATTGTTAGTTACATTAATCGAAGTATGTTAGTAATTCTTGAAAAGAAAGATAGCACCTTTTGTTGATGATGTTTTGGAAGATATCACTGCCGAGGGACTAACGTGATAAACCCAATTGAGGAATCGTTTGAAAAATCTTGTATGCCTGGAAAAGCTCCTAGAAAGGATGGAATACGTCTTGAAGAAGACTTCCTGGAAAGGTTCCTGAAAAAGAATAGCGAGGACCTTCTGTTGGTTGTGTAATTGGCTTGCTATGGTCAGCAAGTTTCCGCAGTTTGTGGACCTCTCACTTACCATAGTCCTGGCAAGCTACTCGCAGTTTGCATCTCTTACTTACCATAGTTCTGGCAAGCTACGCGCAGTTTGTATCTCTCACTTACCATAGTTCTGGCAAGCTACTCGCAGTTTGTATCTCTCACTTACCATAGTGCTGATAAGCTACTCGCAGTTTGTATCTCTCACTTACCATAGTTCTGGCAAGCTACGCGCAGTTTGTATCTCTCACTTACCATAGTTCTTGCAAGCTACTCGCAGTTTGTATCTCTCACTTACCATAGTGCTGATAAGCTACTCGCAGTTTGTATCTCTCACTTACCATAGTTCTGGCAAGCTACGCGCAGTTTGTATCTCTCACTTACCATAGTTCTGGCAAGCTACGTCGCAGTTTGTATCTCTCACTTACCATAGTGCTGATAAGCTACTCGCAGTTTGTGGACCCCAATAGGATTGCTTGCTATAGTTCTAGCAAGTTCACCTGCACCAATAGGATCATCTGTCCTAGTTCGGACAGTTCACTTGCACCATTAGGAATCACTTTGCCCTTGTTCGGACAAGTTTACCTGCATAAGAAGAGATCATTTGCTACAATTCTAGCAAACTTACCTGTATCAAAGGAATTGTCTGCCATGGTTCTGACAAGCGTACCTGCATGAAAAAGATTCACCTGTTTGGAGACTCACGACTCGAGGGTCGGAGAAAATAGCATGCCAAATATTCATGACTCGAGGGTCAGAAAGGAAACGATATGTTTAGAAACTCACGACTCGAGGGCCGAAAAACACACCTGTCACAACACGAGGGTTGGAAACTCACGACACGTGGGTCGGAAAATACACCAATCACAACACGAGGGTTGGAAACTAGGCTTTCGTAGTTTTTGAATGCACTAGATGATATGCGTATGCTAATGCGTATGTATGTATGCTGAGTGAAATGAACAGCAAGGTTGCTATCATCGGTAAGGTTACTGGGATACATCAATCAGGTGATTGCAAATACACCACCAGTGAGGTTACTGTCATCGGTAAAGTTACCGGGATACGTCAATCGGGTGATTGGAAATACACCAACATCATCGGTAAGGTTACCGGGAAGCATCAATCAGGTGATTGGGAATGAACCAACAGTAAGGTTACTGTCATCGGTAAGGTTATCAGGAAGCAGGTGGACAATGTAGCTTTGCACTAGAGTTTTGAATTGGATGCTTGGATTTATGGGATAATGCTTATGCTTATGCATATGTTGATTGATGTAACGAGTGGAACGAAGTAACGTCCTCTATAAGACTACCTAAAAAGGTTTCTGAGATGGATATGAAAATTTGTCTTGAAGAAGACTACCTGAAGAGGTTCTTATAAAGGATAAAATTCGTCTTAAAGAAGCCCACCTGAAAAGATTCCTAGAAAGGATCGTGCGATTTGTTTTAGAGAGACTACCTGAAAAGGTCCGTAGAAAAGAATGTCTTGAAAAAGACTACCTAAAAAGGTTCCTAGAAAGGATCGTAGGATTTGTCTTAAAGAAGACTGCTTGAAAAGGTATGGTGTAATGTACCGACCCATGTATGTGATGCATGGTTTATATGTGTTTGCATGACGCTCCAATGATAGGTTGTTGATAACCAAAGCGTATGTAGCTCGCTGGAGTTATAGGTTCGTTTAATAAGGTGGGGTGTGATGCTAGCGCGACTTCCCAATCCTTGTTTTTTTTGAATTTTGAAGATCATAGTTAGGAGAAAGATTTGTTCGAGGTTGTAAAGTGTGAGAACGCCTTTTCCTTGTGTTGTGCGCCTTGCTCCAGTTTGACTTTTTGAAATACTCCACGCCTTTAACCTTTTGAGGTTCTCCTTATGGATTTGATATCCAATACCCTAATGTTTAGTGGAAGAGATGCCTATGATCTCCAAGCCATGAAGGAAGTGCCCCGAGAAATAACCTTGTCATATGCTTCGACGTTTAGATTGAAGGGTATGCTCTTGATCTCTGGGATATGGAGGGCTATCCACAATGTTCTATCCTTTTGAATTTGAATTCTTCCCATGTTTGACATGCCCCTGTTTGAGATTACTTCGAGATGTGAACCCAGTTGAATGGACCTTAGGAAGAATGCCCCTAGTAAATAGGATCTTTGATTGTATTCCCCTGCAATCCTTGAAAGTTTGCCCCTGTTTAGGAGAACCCCCTAGATGTGGTTCCCCCATTCCAGAGTCTTTATTAGAAATGATCGCCTTTGATTAACCAATTTCGAGATCTTCCTGATGCTAAGTGTATATTCGTAGATGACGTTGTACCCTCTGGGAAGTAACTCCAACGCGATGCGTACGCAAGTTTTGAAATCGAGGTCCGTTATGAATTAGGACTGGATGATTAGGAATGAATGCCTGAAGAAGCGTAGTGGTTAGAAATAGTTTTAACAAACTTTAGGAGTCAGTATAACAAAATCCTGCTTAGTATGCTTTCGTGGTTAACCTTGCCTCAATTAGGACTTTTAACTGTTGTAACTTGGCCTGGTTCATGTTTTAAGAAACAATGGATATAAGGCTCAAAATTTTATTTGTCCCACCCCTTTCTCCTTGATGTTCTCCAAATCCTAAAAATTCGCTTAATTCGATGGATGTGCTTTGTTTGCAAGAGAATCGTTTCAGTTGAGCAGAAGCTTTAGTAGAGATGCAAGCACCGATGAAAATTGTAGAGATTCAAGCATTGACGAGAAGCTTCTATGAGTTAGCAGTCACAAGATTATCCTTGGTATTTCGCCTTTGTTTTGTTTTTATCCCTTATTTTTGCATGAACCAATTCCTTTGAATTTGATCCATCGGGATGCCCTAATTTTTGCCTAAGTCGTTTTTGTTTCCTTTTATGAAATTTTTCGTTTTGACTTAGCGGGCGCTTTTCTCCTTTTCTTTTGAATGCTCCTTGGATTTTGAATATTGTGACTGATATATTGATTTGCAAGCTTCGACTTTGATACTTCCTCGATCTTGAATGATATATTAAGGAAGGAGATGTTGTCTCCATTGCTTCCTCATTCTTGGATGAATGCGAGGAAGAAGATATGCTTGAACCTTTGCTTTGCTGGATCCTTATGCTTGAACCCTTGCTTGGATTGACTGATTCTCTTGACAACCAAAATACACCATTGGATTAATTGAAATCTACCCTGCCCCTGGTTAAAATCAAGGTTTTTTTTTAAAAGTAGAAACAAAATTCCAACTCCTGGCTCGAGGGGGTGACGAGGGATTAACATCCTTATATCTCCACTGTTTGGGAATTGAATCAATGCCTGTACATCCTCGGCTCGGTCTTACCTCGAAAGCATATGTTTAGCTGGACTTAGTTATTTGTATTCATCATTCTCCCTTAAGTTTGTTAATAATCCTAAAAATAGAAGTGTGCGACTGGAAAGTCGTAGTAGTGAGTGAATGAAGTGAATGAATTGATTCCAAAACCTGCATGGTCATCCTATTAGAATTGCTAATCCGAAGGTACAACTTTTATCCTAAGAAACACTTAGCGGTCGTAGGGGTTGAAATTCTGAGCATGGCAAACACCTATTGATCCTAGGGACAACCTCCTTTGTAGATCCATCGACCTTGTTTTACTCCTTAGCTAATGAACTTGTAGAAGTGAGGGTGATCTCGAATTCTCCTTGGTCATGTCAAACCTGTTGGGAATAAATCGTTAGCGGTGGGTTTTCGTCGTATCGGAACTTCATGAGTTTCCTTTGACCGGACCTCTTTTGCTTTTCTTAAGGATAGTATCACCTATGACCCTTTTCCCCCTTGGTGCGGGGTGGACATATGTCGCATTCTTCCATCGTATTTATGCATCTTTGTTCAGGATTTTGCCCCAATTGGACTAATCCTTGCCTTCAGGTTATCGTAGAGCATCCTTGTAAGTTTGATATGTTCTAAGATGAACCCCTTTATGACTAGATACATCTTGAGTGTATCTATGAGGGAACTTCTTTGTTGAACTAATCCTTGCTCGATGACAACCTTTACGGTATTTATGATCCTGTTACGATAGGGCATGGACATGCGGCTGGCATAGTGAAAGGCATCCTTATTCCCTTAGTAAGACTAAGATCATTCTCGATATTTTATCCTCCTTTCTCCATAGTTTATGATCCTTTGATTGTCTTCTTTACGGGTCTCGGGAAATCGGCTAGCATGGTAAGTATGGGTGCGGGCGAAGATGTAAATGTAAATGCAAATGTATGACAATGCAAATGCATGGATATGCGAGACTCCTTGTATTATAACTTCGTGTATGCAATGCAGACGTGTGACGTATACTCCGAGAGATAGCCTTAGAGGCGACATTAGACCCTAGCAAAATCCTGGCAAGATAGATGTTACGACACGCCAGTGGAAATCCCTTAGATTAGGGAGTATGCAGAAGGTAGCGGTTGGTGACCGTTCAAGACAGTCACCAAGTCTCATGGCTATCGAGAGGCCAATCAACGTGTACCAGTGAAGTTGTCCTTAGTGGGGAGGTTCTCTATGCGGAACACAACCTATATAAGGACGATATTGGATGAAGTGAAGTCCCTACAGGCTAGGGACGAAAGATGTATAGATGGAAATCCAAAACCCTATAAATTAGAGAGTGCGCGGAAACAAACATGGAGTGACCGTTCAGGACAGTCACTAGATCTCATACCCATTGAGAGGCCAATCGAACGCATGCTAATGAGGTTGTCCTTCGGGGAAGGACGCGTCGTTGTGAAAACATATGGACATAAAAGAAAATCCCTATAGGCTAGGGAATACGTAGGAGTAAGCACTAGGTGACCGTTTAAGATGATCACCGAACCGCATGGCCATCGAGAGGCCAATTGACGTATGCTAACAAAGATGTCCTTCGTATGAAGGATGCGTTTTTAGAAATATAATCCCTACAGGCTAGGGAACGCGTATATGTAAGCACATGGTGACTGTTCAAAGTAGTCACTGGATCGCATGGCCATCGAGAGGCCAATCGACGTGCGTAAACGAAGATGTCCTTCGTGGGAAGGACACGTAGTTATAAAATACAAAGATATAAAAGGAAACTTCCCACAGGTTAGGGAGTGTGTAGATACAAGCGTAGAGTGACCGTTCATGACAGTCACTAGGTCTCATGGCCATCGTGAGGCCAATCAACGTGCATAAATGTAGATGCCATTCGTGGGAAGGACATGGTCTTGGAAATAGAGTCCCTGCAGTCCAGGGAACGCGTAGGGATACCTGCAAAAATTAAAATGCAAGGCATTCGCAGTATATAAATTGCACATATATAATAAGCATGTAAGCACATAAGCCCTAGGTTCATAGGTTCGACGTAGCGGCTTAGGGTGCCTACCCTTCCCATTGGTGTGTTCTAGAAGGTCTCACGGGGTCGTTCGTAGCCGCCGAGACTTTCTGTCTCTTTGGATTTTAGAACAACTCATTTTATCCATGAGGTTCGAGTTTTAGGGGTAGGTTCCCAGAGAGATCAGCCAAATACCAAGTCCAGCCCTCAACAAGGTCAAGCCTCGTATCAGACCTTTCCGGATATTCAACCCACTCTGAGTGGAATTATAATAAGACTCGTAGGCGATGTAATTCCCCTCTGGTCATTATTATAATTCTCACGCTTAAGTTTAACAACAATTTATATATCCCCAAAATTTACAATAAAACAAATAATCATTTAAATAAACATTTATTTAAATTACTATAAATAATTACTGTAAATAAAAACCGTAAATAAATAAATAAAATAAAATTTAAATATTTATAAGAACCTGATCCCCAAATCCGCCATTTGTAGCTCCAAAAACGCCGTACAACAATAAATATTAACGTAGACAAATATTCATTTAAATTGTTGTAAATAATGATTGTGAACAGGAATTGTAAATAAATAAATAATTAAAAAAATTAAATATTTAAATAAAAAAATGAAAACCTAAATCCTAATCCAAACCCTAATCTTGGCGAATTAGCCAAACCCTAAAAAGTTCGCCAAAACCTAAAAAAGTTTGCCAAAAATCCTAAACCCTGCCAAACCTATAGGAGCATAATAATTTACAATTTTGTTATCACTATCCCCAGCAGAGTCGCCAGCTGTAGCAACCTGCCTAAAAATTTATAGCTTAGAGAGTCGCCACCTATTCTGAAGGGCGAATAGGAAACCCTATGCAGTTATGAGATTCAGGGTAAGTTATTATAATCAGGTCGAGGGAAGGTGTTAGGCACCCTCAACCCTTTCCTATTGGCTTTGAATCTAAGGTAAAAGTTTATGGCTAAAAGTTAAGGTTAATAGCTAAAGAATTGAATAGGGGGAAAATTGAGATTTAAAGTGAATTGAGATTTTAGGGAGGGGGACTCGCTTTGTTGCCAAGTGCCTACGTATCTCCTTATGGAGAATCAGAGTCAACGTAGTTCGGGCACAGGATTGTACGCCTTAGAGTTTGATATGAAGGTGTTTGAAATTGATTAAAGGCTTTTTGAGTGGCCTATTCGCAGTTTTGAATTAGGATAAAAATCCGTAGTTTGATTTGAAGTGTTTTTGAGTGTTTTAGATTTGGGCGTACAACCCTGGTTTGATATGTCACCGTTAGATGCGATGACCAATAGATTTGGTCAGTATAACTAACAGATTAAGGGGCATTGCTGGTTACACAGATCGATAGATTCGATCATCGCGGGCAGCAAATTAAATGTATTTTAATTTTGATATTTTTTTATCTCTCGTCTAATGCGACCAATAGCTTTAGTCGGGTCGAGGAGAGAATTAATAAAGGATTAATATTTTTATCTCTCGTCTAATGCGACTAATAGATTTAGTCGGGTCGAGTAGAGAATTAATTAAGGGTTAATGGGATTGGACAAACCCTAATATTCACACCTTTATAGAGTTTTTGTGATTTAATATTTACCAATGATTAACAATTTATATACCAATTAACAAATCATCTAAGTAACTAAACTAATTAAATAGCTTTTGTTTTTACGTGACATTATCTTGCATATTTTTTATGAGAATTAAACTCTAATTAGTAACATGGTTTTGTATTTTTTATAATGATGAATGAAATGATTAATAAACATAACCTACTACTA
This sequence comes from Vicia villosa, assembly GCF_029867415.1. Lineage (NCBI taxonomy): Eukaryota > Viridiplantae > Streptophyta > Magnoliopsida > Fabales > Fabaceae > Vicia > Vicia villosa. Next base: position 906,526 of record NW_026705038.1, read on the forward strand.
AAGGACTATGCATATTTTAATTTATTCTTTTAGAAACCACATGCTATCTTAGAACTAACAGCAAACTCAGACCAAATGATATTAACAAACAGATACATCTAACCACCACGTGACCGTCACCGCAACGAACCAACCCTTGTCTCTCTCTTTTTATTATTTATTATCCCACAAACAATGAAATGGTAACACTTAATTGAAATAAAAAATATTATTCAATCCATGTAGCAGAGAGAGACATACCATTAGGAAAAGCAACATAAAAACAGACTTATCCTTCTTTTCTTAAATCAAAACAAACACAGAGCTACAATAGTAAAAGAAACAACAACCATCCAGATCCGAATTCATAAACTATAAGAAAAATAAATCGAAAAATGCACAAGGGTGAGATTAATACCGACAAGGAGACGGGGTGGTGGTTGGGCGGCGCGATGGATGTTGTTCGTTGGATGGGAAATTCGGTGGTGGAGTTCGCGGCCAGTCGGAGGAAGTGGATGGAGCGGTTGAAACCGGATCTGCCAATGGGGTCGTTACGGCGGAGCTCCTCCCATTGTTGCTGAGTTCTTTTTTCTTTTATAGTTAGGGTTATGTTAGATTTAATTAGGAAATATGTGATTTAAGTTGCAATTGATTCATCCATAAAGATATGATCTGATCTCTGTTTATTTGTTAAGTTTAATTTCCATTTTTGTTTGTGTCTGGGATTTGGCGGAATCTTGTGTGATTGAGCTTTGGATTTGGGCTTCAGAATTGGGGTTTAGTACTTGGAGGTGGCCGCCGCGGGTCTTCCATGAGGAAGGAGATGAACAGGGTTTCAAACCCTAATCCTTTGGTTGACTCGGTCAACTCTCCCAAACAATTTCTTCTTTTTGCAGTTTTTTTTTTAATTGGTTCATGGATTAATAATAATAAATGATATTTGGTAAAATAAAAACAAACATGAAACAAACCCCTGTTGACTTTGGTCAACCATCCACCATAATAATAAAGGAAAAATTAATTGCCAAATGATAACTTAAATAAAAATCAATTTCAATTAACCATCAATTTAGATTTAATAAAATTTTAAATAAATACTAATTTGTTAAAAAAATAATATTTATAGAAAACTTTAGAGGATCTAAATGGGCCTAATATTGAACCCAAATTTTCTATCCCTCAAAAGACACCCCTTTATCTTCTTTTTTTTGAAGCAATTTATGAATGGGCCAAGTATTGATTGGATTTGGAAAGATTTGCTATCTACACCCCTGTTTTATTTTAACCAATTTATAAGAGAATTTTATAAGAGATCGAGTTCAATAATAGGTATATTAAACCCTATGGCTCTTAATTTTTAACCCCCTTAATAAATCATCAAATGTGAATTATATCGGGCAAATTTTGGGGTATGACAGCTGCCCCTGTTCAATCTTCTTAAACCTGAAGAGTCGGATAGGCACGTCTGCCTATTGTAATCTAAAGGTAGAAGATGATTGAACACTGAAGTGCCCTAAAATTTGCGTGTGTCGGGTAGAAATTCTGTGGGAGATGGGCTCCCAGATGCCATCCAAGGTAAGTACCATTCTTCTTCTTTTTTTTTTTTTTTTTGTGACACATGATGCCTTTTGAAGTGCACCACGTGTTTTCTTGTTGTAGCATGGCCTAAAAAAACAACCTGAAATTTATGCAATGTTATGATACATGCAATGTATGATGCAGTGAGCTTCTCAAAATAAATGAGAGTGATGTATGTATATGCGTAATGTATGAATGAGGTTAGTTAGTTGAAATGATGCATGATTGTTAGTTACATTAATCGAAGTATGTTAGTAATTCTTGAAAAGAAAGATAGCACCTTTTGTTGATGATGTTTTGGAAGATATCACTGCCGAGGGACTAACGTGATAAACCCAATTGAGGAATCGTTTGAAAAATCTTGTATGCCTGGAAAAGCTCCTAGAAAGGATGGAATACGTCTTGAAGAAGACTTCCTGGAAAGGTTCCTGAAAAAGAATAGCGAGGACCTTCTGTTGGTTGTGTAATTGGCTTGCTATGGTCAGCAAGTTTCCGCAGTTTGTGGACCTCTCACTTACCATAGTCCTGGCAAGCTACTCGCAGTTTGCATCTCTTACTTACCATAGTTCTGGCAAGCTACGCGCAGTTTGTATCTCTCACTTACCATAGTTCTGGCAAGCTACTCGCAGTTTGTATCTCTCACTTACCATAGTGCTGATAAGCTACTCGCAGTTTGTATCTCTCACTTACCATAGTTCTGGCAAGCTACGCGCAGTTTGTATCTCTCACTTACCATAGTTCTGGCAAGCTACTCGCAGTTTGTATCTCTCACTTACCATAGTGCTGATAAGCTACTCGCAGTTTGTATCTCTCACTTACCATAGTTCTGGCAAGCTACGCGCAGTTTGTATCTCTCACTTACCATAGTTCTGGCAAGCTACGTCGCAGTTTGTATCTCTCACTTACCATAGTGCTGATAAGCTACTCGCAGTTTGTGGACCCCAATAGGATTGCTTGCTATAGTTCTAGCAAGTTCACCTGCACCAATAGGATCATCTGTCCTAGTTCGGACAGTTCACTTGCACCATTAGGAATCACTTTGCCCTTGTTCGGACAAGTTTACCTGCATAAGAAGAGATCATTTGCTACAATTCTAGCAAACTTACCTGTATCAAAGGAATTGTCTGCCATGGTTCTGACAAGCGTACCTGCATGAAAAAGATTCACCTGTTTGGAGACTCACGACTCGAGGGTCGGAGAAAATAGCATGCCAAATATTCATGACTCGAGGGTCAGAAAGGAAACGATATGTTTAGAAACTCACGACTCGAGGGCCGAAAAACACACCTGTCACAACACGAGGGTTGGAAACTCACGACACGTGGGTCGGAAAATACACCAATCACAACACGAGGGTTGGAAACTAGGCTTTCGTAGTTTTTGAATGCACTAGATGATATGCGTATGCTAATGCGTATGTATGTATGCTGAGTGAAATGAACAGCAAGGTTGCTATCATCGGTAAGGTTACTGGGATACATCAATCAGGTGATTGCAAATACACCACCAGTGAGGTTACTGTCATCGGTAAAGTTACCGGGATACGTCAATCGGGTGATTGGAAATACACCAACATCATCGGTAAGGTTACCGGGAAGCATCAATCAGGTGATTGGGAATGAACCAACAGTAAGGTTACTGTCATCGGTAAGGTTATCAGGAAGCAGGTGGACAATGTAGCTTTGCACTAGAGTTTTGAATTGGATGCTTGGATTTATGGGATAATGCTTATGCTTATGCATATGTTGATTGATGTAACGAGTGGAACGAAGTAACGTCCTCTATAAGACTACCTAAAAAGGTTTCTGAGATGGATATGAAAATTTGTCTTGAAGAAGACTACCTGAAGAGGTTCTTATAAAGGATAAAATTCGTCTTAAAGAAGCCCACCTGAAAAGATTCCTAGAAAGGATCGTGCGATTTGTTTTAGAGAGACTACCTGAAAAGGTCCGTAGAAAAGAATGTCTTGAAAAAGACTACCTAAAAAGGTTCCTAGAAAGGATCGTAGGATTTGTCTTAAAGAAGACTGCTTGAAAAGGTATGGTGTAATGTACCGACCCATGTATGTGATGCATGGTTTATATGTGTTTGCATGACGCTCCAATGATAGGTTGTTGATAACCAAAGCGTATGTAGCTCGCTGGAGTTATAGGTTCGTTTAATAAGGTGGGGTGTGATGCTAGCGCGACTTCCCAATCCTTGTTTTTTTTGAATTTTGAAGATCATAGTTAGGAGAAAGATTTGTTCGAGGTTGTAAAGTGTGAGAACGCCTTTTCCTTGTGTTGTGCGCCTTGCTCCAGTTTGACTTTTTGAAATACTCCACGCCTTTAACCTTTTGAGGTTCTCCTTATGGATTTGATATCCAATACCCTAATGTTTAGTGGAAGAGATGCCTATGATCTCCAAGCCATGAAGGAAGTGCCCCGAGAAATAACCTTGTCATATGCTTCGACGTTTAGATTGAAGGGTATGCTCTTGATCTCTGGGATATGGAGGGCTATCCACAATGTTCTATCCTTTTGAATTTGAATTCTTCCCATGTTTGACATGCCCCTGTTTGAGATTACTTCGAGATGTGAACCCAGTTGAATGGACCTTAGGAAGAATGCCCCTAGTAAATAGGATCTTTGATTGTATTCCCCTGCAATCCTTGAAAGTTTGCCCCTGTTTAGGAGAACCCCCTAGATGTGGTTCCCCCATTCCAGAGTCTTTATTAGAAATGATCGCCTTTGATTAACCAATTTCGAGATCTTCCTGATGCTAAGTGTATATTCGTAGATGACGTTGTACCCTCTGGGAAGTAACTCCAACGCGATGCGTACGCAAGTTTTGAAATCGAGGTCCGTTATGAATTAGGACTGGATGATTAGGAATGAATGCCTGAAGAAGCGTAGTGGTTAGAAATAGTTTTAACAAACTTTAGGAGTCAGTATAACAAAATCCTGCTTAGTATGCTTTCGTGGTTAACCTTGCCTCAATTAGGACTTTTAACTGTTGTAACTTGGCCTGGTTCATGTTTTAAGAAACAATGGATATAAGGCTCAAAATTTTATTTGTCCCACCCCTTTCTCCTTGATGTTCTCCAAATCCTAAAAATTCGCTTAATTCGATGGATGTGCTTTGTTTGCAAGAGAATCGTTTCAGTTGAGCAGAAGCTTTAGTAGAGATGCAAGCACCGATGAAAATTGTAGAGATTCAAGCATTGACGAGAAGCTTCTATGAGTTAGCAGTCACAAGATTATCCTTGGTATTTCGCCTTTGTTTTGTTTTTATCCCTTATTTTTGCATGAACCAATTCCTTTGAATTTGATCCATCGGGATGCCCTAATTTTTGCCTAAGTCGTTTTTGTTTCCTTTTATGAAATTTTTCGTTTTGACTTAGCGGGCGCTTTTCTCCTTTTCTTTTGAATGCTCCTTGGATTTTGAATATTGTGACTGATATATTGATTTGCAAGCTTCGACTTTGATACTTCCTCGATCTTGAATGATATATTAAGGAAGGAGATGTTGTCTCCATTGCTTCCTCATTCTTGGATGAATGCGAGGAAGAAGATATGCTTGAACCTTTGCTTTGCTGGATCCTTATGCTTGAACCCTTGCTTGGATTGACTGATTCTCTTGACAACCAAAATACACCATTGGATTAATTGAAATCTACCCTGCCCCTGGTTAAAATCAAGGTTTTTTTTTAAAAGTAGAAACAAAATTCCAACTCCTGGCTCGAGGGGGTGACGAGGGATTAACATCCTTATATCTCCACTGTTTGGGAATTGAATCAATGCCTGTACATCCTCGGCTCGGTCTTACCTCGAAAGCATATGTTTAGCTGGACTTAGTTATTTGTATTCATCATTCTCCCTTAAGTTTGTTAATAATCCTAAAAATAGAAGTGTGCGACTGGAAAGTCGTAGTAGTGAGTGAATGAAGTGAATGAATTGATTCCAAAACCTGCATGGTCATCCTATTAGAATTGCTAATCCGAAGGTACAACTTTTATCCTAAGAAACACTTAGCGGTCGTAGGGGTTGAAATTCTGAGCATGGCAAACACCTATTGATCCTAGGGACAACCTCCTTTGTAGATCCATCGACCTTGTTTTACTCCTTAGCTAATGAACTTGTAGAAGTGAGGGTGATCTCGAATTCTCCTTGGTCATGTCAAACCTGTTGGGAATAAATCGTTAGCGGTGGGTTTTCGTCGTATCGGAACTTCATGAGTTTCCTTTGACCGGACCTCTTTTGCTTTTCTTAAGGATAGTATCACCTATGACCCTTTTCCCCCTTGGTGCGGGGTGGACATATGTCGCATTCTTCCATCGTATTTATGCATCTTTGTTCAGGATTTTGCCCCAATTGGACTAATCCTTGCCTTCAGGTTATCGTAGAGCATCCTTGTAAGTTTGATATGTTCTAAGATGAACCCCTTTATGACTAGATACATCTTGAGTGTATCTATGAGGGAACTTCTTTGTTGAACTAATCCTTGCTCGATGACAACCTTTACGGTATTTATGATCCTGTTACGATAGGGCATGGACATGCGGCTGGCATAGTGAAAGGCATCCTTATTCCCTTAGTAAGACTAAGATCATTCTCGATATTTTATCCTCCTTTCTCCATAGTTTATGATCCTTTGATTGTCTTCTTTACGGGTCTCGGGAAATCGGCTAGCATGGTAAGTATGGGTGCGGGCGAAGATGTAAATGTAAATGCAAATGTATGACAATGCAAATGCATGGATATGCGAGACTCCTTGTATTATAACTTCGTGTATGCAATGCAGACGTGTGACGTATACTCCGAGAGATAGCCTTAGAGGCGACATTAGACCCTAGCAAAATCCTGGCAAGATAGATGTTACGACACGCCAGTGGAAATCCCTTAGATTAGGGAGTATGCAGAAGGTAGCGGTTGGTGACCGTTCAAGACAGTCACCAAGTCTCATGGCTATCGAGAGGCCAATCAACGTGTACCAGTGAAGTTGTCCTTAGTGGGGAGGTTCTCTATGCGGAACACAACCTATATAAGGACGATATTGGATGAAGTGAAGTCCCTACAGGCTAGGGACGAAAGATGTATAGATGGAAATCCAAAACCCTATAAATTAGAGAGTGCGCGGAAACAAACATGGAGTGACCGTTCAGGACAGTCACTAGATCTCATACCCATTGAGAGGCCAATCGAACGCATGCTAATGAGGTTGTCCTTCGGGGAAGGACGCGTCGTTGTGAAAACATATGGACATAAAAGAAAATCCCTATAGGCTAGGGAATACGTAGGAGTAAGCACTAGGTGACCGTTTAAGATGATCACCGAACCGCATGGCCATCGAGAGGCCAATTGACGTATGCTAACAAAGATGTCCTTCGTATGAAGGATGCGTTTTTAGAAATATAATCCCTACAGGCTAGGGAACGCGTATATGTAAGCACATGGTGACTGTTCAAAGTAGTCACTGGATCGCATGGCCATCGAGAGGCCAATCGACGTGCGTAAACGAAGATGTCCTTCGTGGGAAGGACACGTAGTTATAAAATACAAAGATATAAAAGGAAACTTCCCACAGGTTAGGGAGTGTGTAGATACAAGCGTAGAGTGACCGTTCATGACAGTCACTAGGTCTCATGGCCATCGTGAGGCCAATCAACGTGCATAAATGTAGATGCCATTCGTGGGAAGGACATGGTCTTGGAAATAGAGTCCCTGCAGTCCAGGGAACGCGTAGGGATACCTGCAAAAATTAAAATGCAAGGCATTCGCAGTATATAAATTGCACATATATAATAAGCATGTAAGCACATAAGCCCTAGGTTCATAGGTTCGACGTAGCGGCTTAGGGTGCCTACCCTTCCCATTGGTGTGTTCTAGAAGGTCTCACGGGGTCGTTCGTAGCCGCCGAGACTTTCTGTCTCTTTGGATTTTAGAACAACTCATTTTATCCATGAGGTTCGAGTTTTAGGGGTAGGTTCCCAGAGAGATCAGCCAAATACCAAGTCCAGCCCTCAACAAGGTCAAGCCTCGTATCAGACCTTTCCGGATATTCAACCCACTCTGAGTGGAATTATAATAAGACTCGTAGGCGATGTAATTCCCCTCTGGTCATTATTATAATTCTCACGCTTAAGTTTAACAACAATTTATATATCCCCAAAATTTACAATAAAACAAATAATCATTTAAATAAACATTTATTTAAATTACTATAAATAATTACTGTAAATAAAAACCGTAAATAAATAAATAAAATAAAATTTAAATATTTATAAGAACCTGATCCCCAAATCCGCCATTTGTAGCTCCAAAAACGCCGTACAACAATAAATATTAACGTAGACAAATATTCATTTAAATTGTTGTAAATAATGATTGTGAACAGGAATTGTAAATAAATAAATAATTAAAAAAATTAAATATTTAAATAAAAAAATGAAAACCTAAATCCTAATCCAAACCCTAATCTTGGCGAATTAGCCAAACCCTAAAAAGTTCGCCAAAACCTAAAAAAGTTTGCCAAAAATCCTAAACCCTGCCAAACCTATAGGAGCATAATAATTTACAATTTTGTTATCACTATCCCCAGCAGAGTCGCCAGCTGTAGCAACCTGCCTAAAAATTTATAGCTTAGAGAGTCGCCACCTATTCTGAAGGGCGAATAGGAAACCCTATGCAGTTATGAGATTCAGGGTAAGTTATTATAATCAGGTCGAGGGAAGGTGTTAGGCACCCTCAACCCTTTCCTATTGGCTTTGAATCTAAGGTAAAAGTTTATGGCTAAAAGTTAAGGTTAATAGCTAAAGAATTGAATAGGGGGAAAATTGAGATTTAAAGTGAATTGAGATTTTAGGGAGGGGGACTCGCTTTGTTGCCAAGTGCCTACGTATCTCCTTATGGAGAATCAGAGTCAACGTAGTTCGGGCACAGGATTGTACGCCTTAGAGTTTGATATGAAGGTGTTTGAAATTGATTAAAGGCTTTTTGAGTGGCCTATTCGCAGTTTTGAATTAGGATAAAAATCCGTAGTTTGATTTGAAGTGTTTTTGAGTGTTTTAGATTTGGGCGTACAACCCTGGTTTGATATGTCACCGTTAGATGCGATGACCAATAGATTTGGTCAGTATAACTAACAGATTAAGGGGCATTGCTGGTTACACAGATCGATAGATTCGATCATCGCGGGCAGCAAATTAAATGTATTTTAATTTTGATATTTTTTTATCTCTCGTCTAATGCGACCAATAGCTTTAGTCGGGTCGAGGAGAGAATTAATAAAGGATTAATATTTTTATCTCTCGTCTAATGCGACTAATAGATTTAGTCGGGTCGAGTAGAGAATTAATTAAGGGTTAATGGGATTGGACAAACCCTAATATTCACACCTTTATAGAGTTTTTGTGATTTAATATTTACCAATGATTAACAATTTATATACCAATTAACAAATCATCTAAGTAACTAAACTAATTAAATAGCTTTTGTTTTTACGTGACATTATCTTGCATATTTTTTATGAGAATTAAACTCTAATTAGTAACATGGTTTTGTATTTTTTATAATGATGAATGAAATGATTAATAAACATAACCTACTACTAAAGGACTATGCATATTTTAATTTATTCTTTTAGAAACCACATGCTATCTTAGAACTAACAGCAAACTCAGACCAAATGATATTAACAAACAGATACATCTAACCACCACGTGACCGTCACCGCAACGAACCAACCCTTGTCTCTCTCTTTTTATTATTTATTATCCCACAAACAATGAAATGGTAACACTTAATTGAAATAAAAAATATTATTCAATCCATGTAGCAGAGAGAGACATACCATTAGGAAAAGCAACATAAAAACAGACTTATCCTTCTTTTCTTAAATCAAAACAAACACAGAGCTACAATAGTAAAAGAAACAACAACCATCCAGATCCGAATTCATAAACTATAAGAAAAATAAATCGAAAAATGCACAAGGGTGAGATTAATACCGACAAGGAGACGGGGTGGTGGTTGGGCGGCGCGATGGATGTTGTTCGTTGGATGGGAAATTCGGTGGTGGAGTTCGCGGCCAGTCGGAGGAAGTGGATGGAGCGGTTGAAACCGGATCTGCCAATGGGGTCGTTACGGCGGAGCTCCTCCCATTGTTGCTGAGTTCTTTTTTCTTTTATAGTTAGGGTTATGTTAGATTTAATTAGGAAATATGTGATTTAAGTTGCAATTGATTCATCCATAAAGATATGATCTGATCTCTGTTTATTTGTTAAGTTTAATTTCCATTTTTGTTTGTGTCTGGGATTTGGCGGAATCTTGTGTGATTGAGCTTTGGATTTGGGCTTCAGAATTGGGGTTTAGTACTTGGAGGTGGCCGCCGCGGGTCTTCCATGAGGAAGGAGATGAACAGGGTTTCAAACCCTAATCCTTTGGTTGACTCGGTCAACTCTCCCAAACAATTTCTTCTTTTTGCAGTTTTTTTTTTAATTGGTTCATGGATTAATAATAATAAATGATATTTGGTAAAATAAAAACAAACATGAAACAAACCCCTGTTGACTTTGGTCAACCATCCACCATAATAATAAAGGAAAAATTAATTGCCAAATGATAACTTAAATAAAAATCAATTTCAATTAACCATCAATTTAGATTTAATAAAATTTTAAATAAATACTAATTTGTTAAAAAAATAATATTTATAGAAAACTTTAGAGGATCTAAATGGGCCTAATATTGAACCCAAATTTTCTATCCCTCAAAAGACACCCCTTTATCTTCTTTTTTTTGAAGCAATTTATGAATGGGCCAAGTATTGATTGGATTTGGAAAGATTTGCTATCTACACCCCTGTTTTATTTTAACCAATTTATAAGAGAATTTTATAAGAGATCGAGTTCAATAATAGGTATATTAAACCCTATGGCTCTTAATTTTTAACCCCCTTAATAAATCATCAAATGTGAATTATATCGGGCAAATTTTGGGGTATGACAGACTGCACTATGAAACTCGATGCATATGCATGTGGAACTAACTCAATGTTTGGTTCTCTCAAGAACCAGGTCCTAACTCGATGCATATGCATGTTATTTTCTCATACACGCAAGAACACATCAATCCTAACTCAAAATACTTGTTATATAATCAACCCTCTCATGAATCAGTAATTACTGGATTAAATAATTTTAATTTAATTAAGTTCTTTCATCTCATCCCCAACAATAGTTCAACAGTCTATTAGAAGACAAATAATCAAATTATGCACTTTTATACTCTAAAACAGACTTACTGCACAAACTACAGAGCCATGACACCTTGGTCGCAACCCTAGTGACACCCGTCACTGACGTTGTCACTCCCAACCTGTCACGCTATGAAGACCAACTTGGAAAACAAAGCTTGGAGAACCTGACGAGCCCCTCGTCAGGTTGATGACAACCATCATCGGTTTAAAACGCATACCAGTCTACCTGTTACGCTGGTGACGCCCGTCACCCTGAACCAGAAGGTAGAATCATCGTTATCTGCCATGGAGCACCTTCTAGCTCTAAGATTATTTAATACTAATCCCTTAAATTTTAATTACAAACATAGTATACAGATAAAAACTGATAACCACACATTCATATACATCTCTAACAACAATTTAATCAAATATTCATGGATGAAATCATACAATTTCATGTTCATCATTCCAATTCAATAACACTTTACACAACATAATTTCATGGTAAGTGGTACACTAATTTCATCACTAAAAACAAATCATAACATCATTGGATCACCAATTTTCAAATTCATATAATTAACACAACAAACATACACATTCATACCAAACCTATTGGAGGTTAAGGACTCCTCTACCCTACCCCTTATGCTTATACCCTTTATTAAGGATATTCCCCCTACCTCAATTCCTAGCAAGAAATTTGATTCGCTAACTTGGTTGATGTTCTTCTTCTTCAAGCTCCAACCTTCTACTTCTAGCATTCCTCTTTTCTCTCTAAACAAAGTTTTTCACGTTCTAATGAAAATTATCCCAATTCTAGGTTTATCTCACAATTTTACACTTAGGTTAAATCTTCTCAAAATTACACACTTAGCTCAAACTTACACACTTCTTACTCCTTCCTCCCCATTACTTTCCCTTATCCTCACATTTGGCCTAATTGTTCTATTTCTCTTATTTTATTTAAATAACATAACTAAAACATTATTTTAATTAATATAATAATTCTAAATTATTCTATCCTCCTCTAACTATTTCTCCATACACCTAACTCAAGGACACTTGCCCCACAAACATCTAATAATTAAATAATTCATCAAAAATGCATAAATAAATTAAATAAAATAATCTATACAATAAACAGGGTATTACAATTATGATATATGATTTATCAATTATTTAGGCCAAATATGAAAGGTTTTCAAATTCGGCGTCACTAATCGAAGATGTAAGCAAATGAGTATTGTAGCTCCCCCATCATAGAAATTCTACATCATAACAGAAAATTCCTTGCACAAGAATCTATTAGTAGCATCAAAGATGATATCATCAATATAAATAAGCACAAGTAAAATGTTAAGCTTTATTTTAAAAAGGAGTTAGATCAACCTCCCTTTTTTGAAAATGGTTTTGAAGCGAAAACTTTCTCAGATGATCATACCGAGCGCTAAGATCTTATTTAGAACCATAAACAACTTTTTTTTCAGTTTTGAAAACATGATTAGAAAAAAGAGTCTAAAAAACCGGGAGGCTGATCAACATACACTTCTTTTTGGATGTAATAATTCTTGTACGTTCTCTTTACATCCACATTAGGAGAAAGTCAAATTTTGGTGTAATTTGAAATGAGGTGAAGCCCTATATTTATAGTACAAAATATATCTCAAAAAGGAAAATGATCCATGAGATTTTTAATGTATGAAATTGATTATGACCTAGGGTTAATATAATATGTAAGGAAAATATGGAAAATTTTCAAATATGCCACCACTAATCGATTAAAAGCTCTCTTAAACGATTATTAGACATTACAAAAGAGATAATCAATTAAACCTAGTGTGCTAATCGATTATCTAGTGTAAATAATACTCTTAAATGATTAATCAAGCTAGTAACCAACTAGGTACGAGCGTAAAATACTTTTAGGAGATTTTATACAATGAGAGAGGATTCAAAATCATTTGAATATGTGTGTGTGTGTGTGATTTCCCTTAGTATCTTAGAAGATAATCTTATACTTTTACAATACAATGATCACTCAGACACATTATCATGCGAATTTCACATTTCCTCTCTTTCACAACCTTGAAGCTTCAAGATCCCTTGCTTAATTCATCATTGCTTCAACACTTCATTTGGAACTTGACTTCTTTAATTTGATGAGGCTTAATATAAATTATTTGATAGACTTCATCACCAGACGTTTCTTGATCAGAGATCCCTAAGGACTTCAATGAATTCTGCTTGACATTATGTGTTGGCAGCATCAATTGCCACTAAGATCATATGCCACTAAGATCATCTGCAAATGACTATACCTACAAGCACATAACTCCATATTCTCCCCTTTATGATGATGAAAATGCATCTCTCAGGGAGGTTTACAAACAAGGAAACAAAGATAAAAGGTTTGAGTGGTTAAACTCCTCCTGACAAATATAGAGAGTATAGTCGATTCCCTAGAGAGTATACTTCTCCCTCTTACGCATTAGCAAAAAGGAGGGAAACAAAAAATATATAAATAACACAAGCAGATAGATCACATTTAAAAGGAATGAGTTATCTGAAAAATAGATTAAAAAAATATGGATAAGTAAATGCTCAATTAAGCAGGACATAAGACCAAACTTCTCCGTTTGATGGGCCTATTTACTAAGAAGCTTGTTGCACTAGAGCTTGGTATGTATGTTTAACATGGGTGCTTTGCTTAAAAACCCGTTGTTTTTGGAGATTATAATTCCTTGAAACCTTAAACTTCTTAAGGAATGTGACTCCGCATCATATCAGAAAACTCCCCATCATAGAAATTTTGCATCATATCAGAAAACTTCTTGCCAAATATGAAATTTTTTCAAATTCTACATCACTAATCGAAGATGTAAGGGAGTATTGTATCCCCACCATCATAGACATTCTGCATCATATAAGGAAACTCCTCGCCCAAGGATTTATTAGTAGCATTGAATATGATATCATCGACAAAAATAAGCATAAGTAAAACATCATGCTTAGTTTTAAGAAGGAGTTAGATCAACCTACCTTATTTAAAAATTATTTTCTAGTATAAACTTGCTCAGTCGATCATACAAAGCTCTAAGAGTTTGTTTAAGACCATAGAGATAGTTTTTTCAGTTTTGAAAACATGATTAGAAAATAAGAGTTTAGAAAACCGAGAGGTTGATCAACAAACACTTTTTCTTTGATGTAATCATTCATGAACACACTTTTTATATCCAAATTAGGAGATAGTAAAATTCCGGTGTAATTTGAAATGAGGAGGCCTATATTTATAAGAGAAAATATAGCTAAAAAATGAAAATAATCCATGGGACTTCTAATACACATAATTGGTTATATGACCTAGGTCTAATCAATTATGTAGGTCAAATATGGAAGGTTTTCAAATTTGCTGTCACTAATCAATTATAAGCTCTCTTACATGATTAACACGCATTACAAAATATATAATCAATTACCCTAGTGAGCTAATAGTTTATCTAGTGTAAATAACACTCCTAAAGGTTTAATGAAACTAGTAACCAACTAGGTATGATCGTAAAATACTTTCATGTAATTTTATAGAATGAGATAGGATTAAAAGTCATTTTAGTTTGTGTTAGAGTTGCCTTAGTATCTTATGAGAAAATATTATAGTTTTACATTACATTGATCATTTAGACGCATGACCATACGAGCTTTCACATTTTTTCTCCTTACACTACGCCAAATTTAAGCTGTAGCAGCGCAGCTACTAAAGCGCTTTTAGCAAAAGCGCTCTCGTAGGGTTCGTTAAAAACAAAATTAATAAACAAGGGAAAATGATGCAAAAAAAGCGCTCTGGTAGGGGGGGTATGAGAGCGCTTTTAAAAAGCGCTCTGGTAAGGGGGGGGGGGGGTATGAGAGCGCTTTTAAAAACCGCTCTGGTAGGGGGGGGGGGTATGAGAGCGCTTTTCAAAAGCGCTCTGGTAGGGGGGGTTATGAGAGCGCTTTTCAAAAGCGCTCTGGTAGGGGGTGGGGTACAAGAGCGCTTTACCCTTAAAAGCGCTGGTATAGCTACGTCTACTAAGGCGCTTTTCAAAAGCGCTTTCATAGCCTTTTTAAAATTAAAATTTTTAAAAACAAAATTTTACTATCGTTTCATAATCCCTAATTCCTCATTTTTCTTCCATTCACGCTAACTGCCCAGAAAACCCAGAAAAGCTTTCTCCCTCAATCGTTCACGAATTCAACTTGCATTCAATCATTCACGCATTCAACCCAGAAAAGCTATCTCCCTCAACCTTCGAATCTGCAGAAACTCCCACAACTCTGGCAAAGAAGAAGTCGAGAGAAGACGAAGGAGATTTTGAAGTCGAGAGAAACCAATCTCCCACAACTCTGTATATCAAAGCTCTTCAATCTGTATATCACAAGGTTTTCCTTCTATATCTTACTTATTTTACTTTTCAATGGTGACAGTTGGACTTTGTGCATGGCTGAAGAGAAGAGAATCATTTATATAGTGGCACTGTTATAATAGAGGTTCTTACTTGAAGTATAATAACAATTGCACAATTTTGGTCCCTATTATTTTCTCCCTGTTATCTGTATGAAATGATTTTATTTCTTTAGGCATTTTGTTTTGTGTTATGTGCATTCTTGATACTTGAATTGTCAGTGATTTTGTGTAGTTTTGGTTTTGTGGTTGGTTTATTCTAATTATGTGTGTTTATTATAAGTTATCATGGAGAGTTTTGTTGAAATAGGTAGAAAGCAAATTGTGGACTTGTTATAAGTTGATCCTATAACCTTACTCAAAAAATGTTTATGCAAGTTGGTAAGATGAAATAAGTTATTCATAAGTCAATCCACAGTCCAAACACATTCTTAGTAAAAAAATGATTATAAGTCTCTGAAGAGATTTTGAAAAGGTTGAGGTAAAGAACCTGATTACAACTTATTCTAGTAAGGTTATTATTTAAAAGACTTGTCATTGCATGGTCTAGAAAACTCTGTAATTTTTTGTTGTTACTGAAATAGTACCTTGTAATCTATTTCGTATGGACCAAAGCTTGGAGAATATAGTATTCTGTTTCTGGGGCTGACATTTTTAGCTTGGAGAATATAGTATTCTGTTTCTGGTGTTGACATTGTTACTGCTGTTCTTTAAATTATCTTATCATGCTGAATTAGATTTTAAATCGTTTCTTTAGATAGATTTAGAACCCAATGTTAGTTGACTTTTTTTTTGATTATCTGTTTAATTCTGTTAAAAAGCTTATGTGGCAGCTTGTATAGTTAACAAATTTAATTTTCAATTTAATTTCTGCTAATTTGATTCATGAACTAAGTCTAACAAATTAATTGTTGAGTCAAGTTTGAACTATGTTGTAGTAGTTAGAACTTCCCCTAGTTTTGTTGTTTAGTTTAAAAGTTCTAAAGATCTTAAGACGGATATTTGCAAAGAAATCTAGTTGAATTTGCCATGTTAGAATTTCCCCTAGTTTTGTTGTTTAGTTTAAAAGTGCTATTTTGAGAAGGTTGGTACTATTTTGTGCATGTTTTGTTTTGAGAATGTCTGTCTCCAAATGAATATTTTCCCTTCATTTTGCTCCAACAACCAAAGGTGAATAATAATGAAGAGTTAAAGCATTTCAATTTGTGTTTGCCTTTGCTATGCTAATCTACTATTGTTTCGTGTGTAGTGATGTATTTGTTAGTAGTGGTGTATTTAACTGCACCGTGTGTGTTTAATTTTACAGTTACTCTGAATCCTCTGGTTTCTACTTGTACAACGCCGATTCAAACCTACCCGTCTCCCACATCAAGTCTAACTCAGGTTACTATCCCTTTCTTCTTGCTTATAGTTTGTTGTTTTCTGCTTGTAGTTTATTGTTTATGGTTCTATTTAATTTCAATTTAGTGTCTCTCAATCCATTTTTTGGTTTGTGGACTTATATTACCTTGAAATAAGGTAATGTCTTCTTTAAGAAATCGGGTATTCTGATTAGGTATTCTGATTAGGTATTCTATTATTCACACTTTATAGGATCTCATTAGGTATTCTGATCAAAACATAATGATGATAGTTATTTATTATCTTGACAGAATTCCTTAGTACCTGGTAGAGAAACCAAGAAGCATTTGTTTAGCTTAATTAAGACATGGATAAGACATGGATGAATTTAAACCGATTGACGCTTATTTTGATTTGTACCGATTTCGTTTCCGATTTACTTGTACATGCATGGTTTGACTTCCATTTGACTTGTATAGATTGTTAGCTTATTAATAGTGTACTGATGTGCTTTAGTTTGTTTGGTACAGGTACAATGGCTCCGGATAGAGATGCTCCACCTGAAAACTCACAAGAAAACTCACAAGAAAGAGATGCTCAAGAAAGATATGCTCCGGATACAAATGCTCCACCTGATACTGAAGCAAAAGAAGTTGCACGAGGCATCACCATTATGAAGGGAATCATTCGACATAGAGACCAAAGATTAGTATACCATTTGGAATGGAATTCTGAAAACCAAGCAATTGGTCCTAATTCTGCAAAGTTGACAAGCTATATTGGTACACTTGTTCGTATGCATATTCCGGTCTCCGTAGCTAAATGGAATCTAAAAAGCGAAGAGTTGGATGCGAAAAAAAAAGCGATTTGGGACGAACTTCAGGTATATATCATATATGGTTGTTGTTATTATCTTGACGATAAATTGTTTAAATTACTTATACTAACACACTATGCGTATGTTTTTTTGCAGAGGACTTTTGAGATACCAGATGAGCGTAGACGCTACATACTTAGTTTGGCCGGAAAAAGATATAACCTATCTTAAGGATAAAGATGGAAACTTTCTTGAAGAGGCACCGGGACGGCCAAAAAAGTATGAGATCTTCATTGATGAAAAAGATTGGGTTGAGTTTGTAAATCAAAGAGATGAAGATTTTCGGAAAAGGAGTGCCACGAATAGTGCGAGAGCATCCAAACCCGCGTATCCATACAAAAAAGGGCGTTTGGGATATGCACGCTTAGAGGATAAAATTGTAAGTAAATAGAAATGTGTTTTAATTAATTGTCTAAATGTGTTTTATTTGACGATTTTATCATTTGTGTCAATGCATAGTTAGAGGAGACTAAAAGTGAGGAAACTTCACTTCCTGTACATGTGTTGTGGAAGGAAGCTCGTGTGGGCAAGAATCAAGCTGTTGATCCCGATGTTCAGAGAGTTTATACTGAATGTGTAAGTATAATACTGTGTCTTTAATTAAATCAAATGTTTTTTAATATATAAATGATTTTTTATCTCCACTAATAATTATTGAAATGTAAATGAATTACAGGAGACCTTGTCGCAATCGGTGTCCACCTGTGAGGACCAGGATGATAGGAGCGTACTTAGTAGAGCACTAGATGCTCCTGAGTATCCTAGTCGGGTGAGGGGTAAGGGTCATGGTGTGACTCCAACCTCTTTTTACAAGCATCCTAGGAGAAGAAATCCTTCAAATGAAGAAGTGTTGCAAAAATTGCAGGAATTGCAAGCACAAGTCTCTGAATTGCAAAGAGATAAAGATATGTATATGAGAGAAAAGTGCAATACTGCATCGGTGAAAGAAACTAGTGATAAAGCTAGTTTCAACTGTCAAAGAAAACTTCCCGAGGTAATTATAAATTTCTTTTCCTTACAAATTGTTCTATTTTATTAACGATAATGACTTTATATTTACTATTGGTTTAGGGCATTTCTTCTTGCCAACTATACTTATCGTCACCGTCTTATCGCCTAGTTGGCAAGGGAAAAGTGCACAACACTGTGGGAGATTTACTTCACCATAGACCGCTCCCGGATGGACACCTGAAAGTATCAGTTGATGTTGTATTAGATCATGATGCGGTGCTACCGGTACCTGACATGGTCTTAGAGACAGCATTGATGCGAGATGCAATAGGGTCATTTGTTGCATGGCCCTCGGAGCTCATTATCATTGGTGATGAGGTATATTCAAAACCATTATGAATCATTTAGTTTTCGAATGTCAATTTTGCCCCGTTACGTTAATTATTTTTTACATTTTAATTTTAGACTGCTCCTACAAAACCCGCAATTAAGGGCAAAGGGATTTTACAGGAGGAGGAGTCTGTTGCATCACTAAAAGAGGTACATTTAAGGTGTTAATATATAATTTGAATCTAAAACTGCATGATTTTATATTTTATCGATTGTTATTTGATTTTTAAGCATCTGCTCGGGAGTCACAACAAGTGACACAGGTCGTTCGTAGCGTACCGCCTAAGGGTCCTCCGAAGCAAGCGGCAAAAAAAGGTGGTGCTTTTTTTCCTCGATACCGGACGATGCTCGGAACACTTGTTGATATGTCCGATTTGAAGGAAGGTGCTCTCCGTCAAATCAATATGGAGGAAGGTATCTTTGGTGTTGAATTCATTTCACATATTGCAATAGATGACTTGGAAGAGATTTTTACGCAAGAACAACTAGGCGTCGCTAATATGCACTCGTACATCCGGTAATATTCACTCATCCGATATATTATTTAATTAGTCGAACAATTTATTTACACATTATGTTTATTATGTTTTCCACTCATCCGCTAATATGTTTATAATGTTTTTATTTAAGGTTGTTGCATGACAGAGTGTTGCGCGGGACTGCATTGTCAAACAGATTCCGTTTCGTGTCTTCCGCCCATTGCAGCGGAATGACAATTGCTTCGGAACCGGAATCAGTTAGACAACGCTTAGTCGATAGATTCATGTCAACCGGCAATACAGAAAGTCTGATTCTTTGGGCGTATAATACCCGACCAGTAGGGTTAGTTTCTCATTCTTGGTTCATTTAATCTTTGTTTCTTTTGCGTAGCAAAATTTTTATATAACCTATTGTTTTAATTTATAGAGCACACTGGTTGTTGCTTGCTATCAACCCGATAAGAGAAGTTGTATATTTTCTGAATTCGGTAGATGGTGAGTGGAGCAATTATCCGGCTATGAAGGAAATTATTGATTTGTAAGTGGGATAGTTCTAAATATTCTTGTATATTTATATATTTAATTATTTGTGAGATTGATCTAAATATATGCTTTTATATTTTTGTTAGATCAATACAAGTGTTCCGAAGTCAACGAGACGCACAGGTATCCCGGACTAAATCAAACAACATTACTTGGATCAAAGTGCAGGTACATTATTTTTCACAATTTAGCTTATAATATTTATGCTACTTGATAAAACAAGACAACTATAATTTCTTATTTGTTTTTCTATGTAGTGTCCGATACAGCGGAACAGCTTAGACTGCGGATACTTTGTTTTGAGGTTTATGAAAGAAATCCTTCAAATGAATCAATTAGAGATTCCAATCACGGTATGGATTTATAACTTAATTAGATAACTTCTTATAATTTATTACATTTAACTAAATCATTCATATTATGTTTTTATTTTGTAGTACTTTGACAAATTCTGTGCTGCTTCTTACACGAAACTTAAGTTGGAAGAAATCAAAGAGGAATTGTGTCAATTTTATATTCATCAGCTATTCATGTAGTATGATTTGTGTCGATTTGAAGAGAATATTATAGTACTCCAGAATATATGGTTACTAACTTTGTTCATATTGTTGCCAATTAATATTTGAAGTATAATATTGTTGATGTTAAAGATTTAGTTTGATTGACATAATGATGTATATATATAATTTTGGATATTATAATGGTATTATATTAGTATATATATAGTCCTACCTATGGTTGAAAATATATCGTCGAAAATATATTACAGGTCGAAAATATTACAGGTTGAAAATATATTACAGGTCGAAAATATTACAGGTCGATCTGGGAGGCTGAAATTATAGGCTGCACTTTAAAATATCTCATTTAGCAACGACAGCGCTTTTAAAAAGCGCTCTTAAAGGTCCACATACGAAAGCACTTTTTTACAAAAAGAGCTGCCAAAGATTAAAAAAAAGAAGAAAAAAAACGCAACCTACCAAAGCGCTTTTGGAAAAGCGCTCTAGTAGGGGGGGCTACCAGAGCGCTTTTTCTAGAAAAAGCGCTCTTATAGGGGGGTCTACCAGAGCGCTTTCTGTAAAAAACGCTCTTATAGGGGGGTCTACCAGAGCACTTTTTCTGGAAAAAGCGCTCTTATAGGGGGGTCTACCAGAGCGCTTTTAAAAGCGCTTTCGTAGCCTACGCCAGCGCTGGCTTTGGCAGCGCTTTAAAGCGCTGTTAAAGGCCAAAAAAGCGCTTTTAAAGCCCACGCGTGTTGTAGTGTTAACAACCTCGAAGCTTCCAGATATCTTGCTTAAATTGTCATTAATTCAACACTTCATCTAGGTCTTGACTTCTTCTATCTGATTAGGATTAATATAACTTCTTTGATAGACTCCATCATCAGAGGTTGCTTGGTTTAAGATACTTAAGGACTTCACTAAACATTGGTTGACATTAGGTATTGTCATCATCAAAACCACCAAGATCGTTTGCCACTAAGATCATTTGCAGATGACTATACATGCAAGCACATAACTCCACACAAAGATCAAGTAACTATCAACTTATAATTTTCAGTATTATAAATGAGCCTAACCCTTTGGGACATAAAGAGCAAAACCCTTTTCACATAGTAAATCAAATGCAATTCTATGAAAATGACAAGGTAAAACAACTAAGATTTTAATATATAAATGTTATGGGAATAAATGCCATTGTACATTAGCATAAATAAGACTATATACAAAGATAATAAGAGTCATAAACAATATAGACAATATTCCCATCCAAAAATTTATGGTCATATTTGATATTCTCTCGAGAGATCGTGATGTTGGGGGTAAAGAGGCTCCATTTGTTGGAGTAAGCCCTAATAGCCAATCAATATTGATTGTATATGTATTTGTATCATGACTTTAATATATATACTGTTTGTTAATATATATATATATATATATATATATATATATATATATATATATATATACTTATTAGACATTGTATTTATTATGTTACTTGTATATGACATGATAAAGTCCTTAGAATAATTAGACTGTTTAATGATATATTAAGTGTGACTTAATCGTGAGACCTCATTACACATAAGAATGTTACTTTTAAAGTAATTGTAGTCAATGTTTATTGTCAAATAAGACAAGACTAATGCATTGAGACTATTATATGAGTAGACTGATGATCATGTCTCACGGGTCATGGATATGAGATATCAAGTCTTCACATAGGTATAAATATTAGGAGTAGTATTTATACTTTATTGGCCCTAATCAGAATACTAAATAATATGTTATATAAGTTTCATAAGTTATTTTCGTAGTAATAATGGTATATACCATCCTTCGACCTGAAACCACTATGGATCCTAAATGTGAAGCCGAGTGCTTCACTGTGAAACAAACATTATTTCTAACAGGATATGATCATAAAGATGATTGATGGGTGCTCTACAAATCATGCTGAGGGACATGAGTAACTTATATGAGATTTACACCTCCTACTTATACTAGAGTAATATCTATGAGCCCCTTGATCGAGTATGATTATAAAATACACGATCGTACTCAGATAAGTAGATATGAAATATCATACTTATTTGTTGTTATCAAGTATACCCAGGGATCAAGGAATATAATATTCAACTATACAAGGGTGACACATTCTATGCACCATGTTTAATATTGATATAAGGACAAAAGAGTAATTGTACACATAATCATTATCCTAGAAATTTTATGTCAAATCACATGGCATTTTTTGTCTCTTCGGGAGAAATGATGTGTTGCTAGATATCACTTACTGTTTATAATATTAAATAGGTGATTTAATATTATTACCAACATTATGAGCACCTATAAGGTCACACACATAGAGTAATGATAGTGGAATGAACAATTAAATAAATTAAGACTTAATTTAGTTATATGTTAATAGTATTTAAATTATTTAATAAATTAACACATATATTATTTATTTGATTTAATATAATTTAAATGAGAATTCACAGTTAATCAAATATAATATGATTTAAATTTAATTATTTTTATTTAATTTAATTAAAAGAGTTTAATTAAATATAAATAAGATTGAGGTTATTTTTGGAAAAGTCTAAAGTAATAGCATTAAGGTTTCAGTAGCTCTCTATAAATAGAGAAACTATTTTCCTAATCAATTCTAATCGTCAAATATCTCAGAAGACGGTTAGCACTGCGTTCCATTTTGTTCTCATATGGACTACATAGAGACATTAGTATCTTCCGCCATTCGTGATCAAAGATAAAGCACACTTTAAGAGATATTTCTGGAATCCTTATTTTGGTGTTTGATTTAGTGATTAATGGTTTAACTAAGATCTGCTCATCGGGATTATTCCTCTAAGATGATCAATTTTTTCCAGTGGTATCATAGTTCTGGTTATGATTAAATCATTAATTCGAATATGATTTTTGCTTGATTAAATTGTGTCGAATCATATTTGATTGAATAAGTGAATGTACATGCATGTTTTCCATATTTGATAAAGATGTTTACTTATTAGAATATGATTCTATCAATTTGGTGAGCGTTTGTTATTTTGTTTTGGACTGTAACGTGGTACTGTTCACGATAAATATTGTGGCTGTGGAATGATACATGTGATATGGGGGTGTTCGGGGTGCCGTTTGGACATTTTTAACTCTAAAAATCATTGGAATCGCAAGAGAAAAAATGTACAATTTGATTTGGTTTGGTAGGCATTAAGAAATAAAACTGAACCAAATCGAACCAAACCAATACAGTTTTGGTTGGTTTCGTTGGTTTGGTTTTTTTACAAGATTTTATTGAGCCATACATGCACATAAAGGACAACATAATTACTTTTAGCCATTCATATATTAGTAATTTAAGTTTCTCTATTTCTTATGTTTAAAATAATTTGAAACATGACACTGCATATATTACTACAAACACACAAAACTTCTTTAGCTCTTTTTAGTCCTACATCGGACAACTTGAATATAGGAATGTCCATCATACTCTCTAAATAAAATGAGCAAGTTTGACTGCAG
This sequence comes from Vicia villosa, assembly GCF_029867415.1. Classification (NCBI taxonomy): domain Eukaryota; kingdom Viridiplantae; phylum Streptophyta; class Magnoliopsida; order Fabales; family Fabaceae; genus Vicia; species Vicia villosa. The sequence goes on from NW_026705038.1 coordinate 930,367, forward strand.
ATAATTCATGGGATAGACGAGGCCTGAAGTTGTAAGACCCAATTCACCCAAAATAAAATTGAATATTAAAAAATATTATATTTTTATATGATATATATAATATAATAATAAAATCTGGTCAAATTTAAAAAAACCGCTCAAACAACCGGGTTTAAACGGTTTTTCGTTTTTTATCTGGTTTCCATGTCATTTTTCCAGTTTATTTGCTATCCGATTTTGGTGATTGTTTGGACCAGATTCAAGTTCGATTCTCGATTGAACCGGCTGGTTCGGTCCAGTTTTAACTACCATAGAAAAATCACATCAAAAATTTGCAATTTAACTAAATAATTGGTGATAAGAGAGAGGTTCATAACCTAGATCTATGAATCACCATCTCATGGGAAATTCACATGGAAATTCATATAATTCGGGGTTCAATGAAAAATCTACCACCCTAAATGTCAAAATACAATAGTTATAGAGCAATCTCCTCCCTTTATCTTGTCAGTGTAGAATTTCTCCACGAATCTCCTAACAATGGTGAAATTCACCGCTTGCATAATCTCTAATGTTATCCTCTTAGTGAATTAATTTTTCTTTTAGAGTTTTAGACGCGAATAAGAGACTTTTGGATTGTTAGGACTTTGCCTCCCTTTTCTCTCAAATCCTCCTTATTTATTTTCTAATTAAAACTCTTCTAATTAATCCTATTTATTCCCACCCATTCCCTTTAATAAAATTTTAATTTTAATTTATTTGACTTCCCCCACTAACTTTATCATTTTCAACTTCCTTCTTCTACTGACTCTATTTATTTTAAACTTTTTTCTAATTAATTCTCATAATTTTTATTCTTGATAATAATAATAATAATAATAATAATAATAATAATAATAATAATAATAATAATAATAAATCACAAAACACACAAAAATTGAATTATTAATAAAAATAAAATTTGGGGCGCTACATGTTTGATTGTGGAGCAAGTGGACTTGAGAGAGGACAAATTCCTGCGTTGTCTTTGACCATACCGACCTATCGTTGACCAGAGAAACGAGAAGCTTTTAATGGTGCCATTTTCTAGTGTCCCGGGTGAGACGAATTCGATTGCAAATTTAATGAGTTTGATTTGGGAATGTATATCTATGCTCCGAATGGAGAAGATCTATGTTTAAAATTAAGAGATCGTGACAATCGTAGGAATTCGATATCGATTTTCATAGACGGCGTCAATGTTATGCATTGGAACATGATGATGATCATTTATATTGACCTAATCGTTGCATTGCGGTTGAGCTTCAATTTTGATATGATGAATGTGTCACCCTTCTAAACCACAATGATATTCACAATATAATACGAATTAATTCAAAATAAAATCACTAACAAGGATGTCACATCTTCATAAAAACTTCACAATTAAATGTTCTGCTCCGTAACACGGGTTCTCAAAATTTAATTAAAACTATACTCTATTATCATCACAAAATAAAACATGATATCTCGCAGCAAAATTCATATTTTAAAACATATTTAATAAACTTCATAAAACATCATTCGAACTTCATAGTTCGTGAGTCATAACTCAAAACATCGTAATCTCATGAAGGGTAATTCATCAAATTCAAATTAAATTCAAATAACTAAAAGTGAACATAATAGTTCCAAAAACAACGATCCCGACCCTGGTGTTATGTATCAGAGCAAGACTCCCTTTATTCTAAGCAAACGATAAAAAGGACTTCCTCGAAGCTATCCTTTACTTCGACGAACTACTCCTAAATACCTGCGCGTTACCCACGTGGAGGCAACATTCAAACAGAAAGGGTGACTATTTCATAATTATTATATAAGACATAAGGAATAAACATAGTAGTGGTATACAAATAATCAATCACACATATACAGATACAACGTATCCTCATGCTTCACAATCTTACTCACACCTGCACATCATCATCTAATCACAATCACACAATACAAACAAAATCATCACTTAAATCATTCACATCACAATAATCAAACATCATTCAATCATACAATGTCACAACAATGCAATGTAATACCAATAGACTCAAGCATATGGTACCAATACTTCACTGATGATTCAGTCACCGTTCTCCAAAGATCCCCACCATAGGATCGATTCCCGCTTGGAATCGAAACACTTCACAATATTGCACTAAATCCACACAATAGGATTAAGGGTCGTCACTGGACCAATGGTCCTGCAAACATCACTGGACTATCGTCCTACAAATATTCTATGAATGTATGATGCTCAATGTCACAAAATCAACAACCACAACTAGTCAAAATGACATCATTATTCATTTATTCATCAAAATCATGTCGTTATTCAGACGCACAAACTTTATAAACATCTTGGTCAACTCAACACATAATCGTCAATTATCATGTTATCAATCAACACAACAACATTCATCACAATCAAGTATAGAAATACATGAATTCATAAAATCAAGTTCCATGCAAATTGTCCTCTAAGCCTACCCAAACGTGCACAGTAAATTTCAAAAAATTCTCAAAAATTAGAGTAAAATATAAGCTTCCATATTCTGAAATCATTTTTCAAAAATATCAATTTTCGTCCCAGACTACCGCGCTAAGCGGCTCCCTATCGCGCTAAGCGCAATACTTACTGACTTGACCCTTCTTTTGTTTCCAAAATCCCTCTAAGCGGGCTCCACCGCGCTAAGTGAGGTCTGCGATATCTGCAGAAAATCCTGTGCAACCTGCATCAAACTAATCCCAAACTTTTGCCCAAAAACTAATTTCAATCATTATTTTCCTGCGATTTAAGGTTTATTAACTTAGTTCTAACATTCATAGTTCATTCTAAACATCATAACACAAATATTCATCATAATCCCAATAATCTTTGTCAAATCCTAAACCTTCAAATTCACAAAAATGGTAGCTTTGACTCTAGATTAAGTTATTATCCATCAATACAAACACCATCAACCTCATACATCATATAAACAATACAATCAACATAAACCATCATCATACATCCATCAAAATCATCAAAGACATCACAAAACCCCAACATACAATTATTAACCTCTTAAATCAAATATAATAATTAGGGTAACCCCCTTTACCTTAGGTTATTAGCTTGATTGATTCTCCCCTCGACTCTACGGTTGTTCTTCTCCTCTTCTCCTTGCCTTAGCTCTCTTTTTCTTTTCACGTTTTCTCCAAAATTCTACGACTAATAAAAATTCTTTCCCTTTTCTTTATTTACTTAGTTAGCCTTACGACCCTTATTATGAACTTCCTAATACGCCTTTACTAACTCCACCTCACAATATTTCCTTAATTTATTTTATTGAAATAATAATACTCATTAGAACTATTGTATTTTATTATTCTAATTAACACCATAATTCCACCACCTCACACACATCAACATAAACATCATACATCACATAATCTCATCATTACCTCATCGTGACTCATATAATCACATCAAAACCTCAAAAAATATATTAAACAATTAAATCTAAATTTTGGGGTGTTACAATGAACAAAGCTAACCTGCAAGGTTATCACTCCAACGCTTAACTTGGTGCTGAAAATGAATTGTGAAATTTCAAATGGAAATTAGTGTACCTGAAAATGGCGCGCTAATTAACTCTACTTTTATAAAAGAGTTTGTTGGCAAGTGACATGCAAAAGAGAAGCGTGAAACGCGAATGACCGTAAGATAAATCTGATGGTGTTCATTGAATTTCCAAGTAGAGTCACGTGAAATGACTCAGAACTATCTCTTATATTTTATTTTCTCTATTTTTTCAGTGTTGGACCTTGCATTCTATTGTGCCCTGACAAAATTTTTATATATATATATATATATATATATATATATATATATATATATATATATATATATATATATATATATATATATATATATATATATATATATATATATATATATATATATATATGGGGAATGCTATAACACACCCATTCATTTTAATGAAGGTGTGTATTAGCATGATGCACCTTCTTAATTTAAGATTAAAAGCTCTTCTCTCTCTTAATTATGATTTATATAATTTCTTTTTCAATTATTTTTATACCTAAAATTCATTTTCTTTCTCTATTTTTCACTCAATTAATTTATGTAATTATTTGACATTTAACTATCAATTTAATATTAAAAGTCCTTCTAATCATCTATTTTATTTTATTATTTGACAAAAAGATTTTTGTAGTTAAATTATTGGCAACCATCTATTTTATTTTATTTTTTGACAAAAACATTTTTGTAATTAAATTAATGCATACGTAACTTTTATAGCACTAACACTTATAATTAATAGAAAATATGTTCAGTAATTTCTTTTCTTGAAATAGCTTTCAAGGAATTTTTTTTACTAAAACATTAGTGTATGATAAAAGAAAACATAATTAAAAGAAAACATTTTTTTAGGTACAATTAGATTTTTTTTTTTTAAATAAACAACTTATACGGTTTTCTTTAACAAAAGTAATTCTTTTATTTTTGGGTAATCAGTCTTTTTATAATATACTTTTAAATAAAAATAAATTCTTTTGTAGTGTATTTCAAGAAGTAACTTCATTATAAAATTGTTTTGGTTAAAAAAACAACTCATAGTTAAAATACATTACAAAATAATATATTTACTCGTTATGAAATTGTTTTTTTTAAAATAATGGTTAAAACCCACTACAAACTGTTTTTACATGTTCTTTAAATACCCTACAAAATAATTTCATTTAAGCTGTATTTCAAAAAGAAATAAAAATTTTTAAAAGACCTTTTTATTATAAATGATAGTGTTAATTACTATTAATAATAATTACTATTAATAATAAAGAATATGCATTAATTTATTTATAAAACAACGTTAAAAATTTTGTTTTTCATTATGTACCAAATTGATAGTTTATATTTTACACGCAATGTAGATGCCAAATAAATGGAGTGAAATATAGAGAGAGAAAATGGGTTTTAGGTAAAAAATTATAATCAAAAAAGAAATTAAATAAATCATAAATAAGAGAGAGAAGAGCTTTTAATGTTAAATTAAGAAGGTGTATCATACACTAATGTTTTAGTAAAAAAAATTCCTTGAAAGCTATTTCAAGAAAAGAAATTACTGAACATATTTTCTATTAATTATAAGTGTTAGTGCTATAAAAGTTACGTATGCATTAATTTAATTACAAAAATGTTTTTGTCAAAAAATAAAATAAAATAGATGGTTGCCAATAATTTAACTACAAAAATCTTTTTGTCAAATAATAAAATAAAATAGATGATTAGAAGGACTTTTAATATTAAATTGATAGTTAAATGTCAAATAATTACATAAATTAATTGAGTGAAAAATAGAGAAAGAAAATGAATTTTAGGTATAAAAATAATTGAAAAAGAAATTATATAAATCATAATTAAGAGAGAGAAGAGCTTTTAATCTTAAATTAAGAAGGTGCATCATGCTAATACACACCTTCATTAAAATGAATGAGTGTGTTATAGCATTCCCCATATATATATATATATATATATATATATATATATATATATATATATATATATATATATATATATATATATATATATATATATATATATATATATATATATATATATATATATATATATATATATATATATATATATGAATGATGTAGGAGAGTTTGTTGGAAAAATGCAAAATTAGTTAGGTATAATATGTCGACATTATGTCTTTGCTTCCACAACTTCTTTACTTCATGCCCATTAAGTTAATACTATAAGATGATTTTTTATTAAGAATATTTTAATTAATCTCATATCAATGTGATTATTTTTTCTATATGTTTTTCTAAAGGTGTTGAAACTATGATTTTATATGTAAGATTGATGGCTTTATACACACACATATGCTTTAACTTTTTTGTTAGCAATACCTTAATAATAATAAAATCAATCAAGAAGCTTTACATAATGGGCATGAAGTGTGAAATGTTGAAGTAGCAAAGACATAATATCGACATATTTACCTAATTAACTAACACACATAATGGTTAATTGCATTTTGTTATTGGTTTTTGGTGAGTTGAAATATTTTATAAACATAGAACTAATCGAAGTTAATCATGTATGAAATTTGTATAATTTCTTTTGTCAATTTTTTTAAAAAATATATAATTTTTAAAAAGACAAAACTTAAATGCATTCTCTTATATACTTTTAAATTAATATTGTTCTTTTGAATAATGTACCTATTGTTAAACTTTTCTTTGAGTGAATTATGGTATATATGAATGAAAAGTAAAAAGAAGAAACCTACATCCGTAGGAGCAGAATTTGGTTTCAATACCACATTGTGAAGTTGTGAATCATTCATTTTTGCAAAATGGGTGGTGTTCAATTCTAGAGAGACTCAATCCACTATATTTCCTGTCGAAAGTAACAAGTACAAAAAGAAAATGTACAAATTAGTTATCATTAATAAAAGAATAATTTTATAAAATCATTCATAATATCTATTTCTCATATAAAATTAACTTACATTTTTTAATACATGTGATTTATAATTAAAAATGAGATAGTATTAACTTACACACATTGCTCAAGCAAGCCTTTTTTTTGTTGTTTTTTTCTTTAACTTCCAACTATATAATCAAGGACAACAATATTATTAAAAATATTTTAAAAAATAATGTAAGTTCAAATAAGTAAATATTACTTTTTTTACTAAAAAGTAAAGTGAAATCATAATCATACCTAATTAAAACATAATAAAAGTCGGCTCGGTTGATAATAAGTATATTTATTTAATAAATTATGAATTTAATTGCGTTGATGTGTTTGTTGAAAATGGTTAGATTTCAAGTGCAAAAGTGTTAAAATTTATATTGATTAAAAATAAAATAAAAGTTGAATTTATAAGAGAGATAACTCATATTCCATTGCCTGATAGATATTGACGTTTAATCTATTGACATTTTCGATGTTCTCTGAACTCATCAACAAATGGTATCAGAGTTTTGGTTGGCTCAGTGAGGGAGCGGGAGTGAATCATAGTGTGGATCAAGGTTAGTGATGTGAATGACTCACACTTCTGGAGAAAATGTTAAATTTATAAGAGAGATGATCCATACCTCCATTACTTTAAAGTTTTTGAAGGATATGTGACGTCAAAATCTTTTTTATCTCTAACGTTTAACTCATTGATATTTCCGAAATTCGCTCCCAGACTCTCCAAAAAAAAAAATACTAGAAAATAATCAATAATTAGATGACAATTTTTTGTCATAGCTATCCCTATACCTACAAGAGTGGTGCTTTAACTTTCTGCATAATAAATTCAATGGAAGGTAAGCTTTTTATAATGAACATAATAAAGTTTGAGAAGCAAAGACATTATATCGACATATTAACCAAAATAGTACACATAATGACCTAATATAAGCTTAATTACATTAGTTAAGAAGTTGGCATGACAACATATTGTCCTCATAACTTTGTGTAGAAATGACATATTTTTCCACTGTGGTTGCACAACCTTCTATTCATGACATATTTTTTCCACTATGGTTGCACAACCTTCTATTCAATGACCACATTTCCAATTTTTTTTTTTTTTATCTACATTTGTCACAATAAGACTAAAATGTCCTTAACCGTAAATGGTACTTTTGCCAAACCATACAAGAGCAAATCAAGTGATTTAAATATGTAAACTCCAAAACCATGCACATGCATATACATTCTCAATTCAACTTGCAATCAAAATGCTTTAAACTTTTCTTTACCAAAAAATAGTAATTCATATTATTCATAGTAAAGAGATATATAGTTCCAAAAACAATGGATTTGTCTTATCGATAAGTAATTGAACCCTAGTTTGGTTACATATATAGGAGAAAGCTCACATTGTTACTTACCGATAAACAATAGTAGATAATAAAAAGTCACGAGGACTTTTGTTTCATCTCAAACATGTATGTGGGTTTTCTATATAGAAAACTAGTAAAATAATTATTTATACGCATGAATATGGGTGACGATACACATTTATAATATTAATATTTTTCAAATGTATATAATTTAAAAATTATTGAAACAAAATTCTAATTTAATTTTTTCGTAGGCGATAACAGAAATTATTGAAACTGTTCTGGACTGTTTGCAAGACTCAAAATAAAGGTTTAAGAGCACCACCAAAAGGTAAAGCGCGTAGAGCAGGTGAGCCCCATGTATTCAAGAATGAGCAATTTCACACTCCAAATATATTAACAACGGTGTGATTCGATCCAACAACTATTCGCATGAAGGACCTCACCTCACACAAATGGCTTTAATCGCTCTCACTATATAAAGGAAAAATGCATCATTTCAGGTATTTAAATTTATTCTCACTCTCACTTTGCTTCTCAGTCTTTCACTGACTTGGGCATTAAAAACCTAACATTGCAAAGTTAGCCCCCTCTCTGTCGCATCAGAAACTTGCTCCAATTTACCAAGATCTCATCTCACAGTTCAACGAACATTTTTGTTCCATCTTTGTCGTCTCTGGGAACAACATCTGATCCTCATGAATTTCCACATTCATATTTCTTCTCATCTAGAGATTGACATATCATTTTCTAGAAGGTCCATATCTCATTTTCTTGATCTTCATCCTTAAAGTTTAAACTTTCTCTTCCAACAAACACATCCTCAAACTCATTAAGCATGGTGGAATCCACAACCACCTTATCCGCCGTCAAATGGCAAGTTGCTGATGAATCTAGGGTGGAAAACAGGCATGCCCACCCCGCTTATGCTTGACCCGCAAAAGCCCACAAAAAAACGAGGCAGGGTGGGGCAAGCATAATTGAGGATGCATGTCTAAAATCTTGGCCTGCCATGCAAAAAATGAGGGCGAATCGAGTTGATAAGTGCCAAATTTATGTAACATACGCATGCACTTATGAAATTATTTTACAAGCAATCTATATAAAAATCCCCCAATTTGTCTAAAAAAAATGATAGAACACCTATTTGGACATTTCTAGGATGTATTAAATAAAAAAGGTAAAAGGAGCGGAAAACCATAATTTAGGACACAAAGACCAAGTCAAAGCAATTCCCTACAAAGCTAGGCTCGCTAGTCGAATATGTGGTGATGCATAACAAAGGCTTTGATCGACATCTAAAATTAGAGGTCTACAGTTCATTTCAAATAGGGTTTCGGTGGAGTGAGATAATACAAAATTGGAGTAGGTTCACTTTGGTCTATAATAGAAGAATAAGAAAGAGGGTTTGAAGGCGGAAGAACTGCTTAAGTGACATGGAAAATAAAATTCCATGCTCGACTTCATGGGATTACAGACACAACTACGATGAGTAAACACAACTAAAAATATCTTTTTTTTGGGGTTAGATGTAGTTATTATATTCATATATTAAATAGTTCATGGAGTTTTATGCAAGTCTACTCAAGCTTTAATATTGATGAGTCTTTAATATTAATATCTGTTTTAGATTTGCTACCTAAAGCTTGTTTTCACGGTGTGACTTGACATTCGAAAGGTGCTTGTCTTTACTAGATCCAAGATTATCATCTAGTGGATACTAAGGCCTACACATATGATTTGATTCAATAAATGTATGTATTATAGTAGGATCAATGTGGAGTCTTGAGTAAGTTAAGATTGTATCCTAAGAGGAAGGGTGAATTAGGTTTATCAAAATTTTATCGTTTTTAGATAACGCTTCGTGTGTTCTTAATTTTCTTAAACTTTTTAGATGGACTTTGAAACTAAAGTATAAAAAATAAAATGCGTAAAGTAAATAACACCAATATATATATATATATATATATATATATATATATATATATATATATATATATATATTAATTTCCCTTTCCAATCAAGGGTATGTCTAGTCCCCTCACACTCCCTGAGAGATTTTACTTTGTTAGAAACGTTACTGTCAATCCACCAAACTCTCTTAAATTTATAACACAATCCCAAAGGCACCCGACCTTGTGATGTTACAAATACCAAGAGAAAGAACCCTTTGTTATCAACAACCTGATAAACAAGTTACACAATATTGAAAATAACAACAGTTTTGAATTTGGAATATGTAAGTGCAGTAGAATTTTGATAACAACAAAATTCTAGCAAATATGTTCTTCCCTTTTCCTGTAACAATATGAATCAACAAAATATATCTTAAGTGCTGAAAGAGAAACTTTTATCTGATGTGAAAGTTTATATAGTAGACAAGTTTCTTGTTTTTAATAGATATTAAACACTTTGAAATTTGTGAGGAAAATAGATTGATTTTAGAATTTGAAAATTATGTTATTTATAATGATCACACACCTCTAAATTTTCAGAAGCTATCGTTAGAGAAAATCTAATGAAAATTTAGCATGGTTAAGAAAAGATTGGAGATGAAAAGAAGTGGCAGAAAAATGTAATGTTTTAATAACATTTCAAAATGAAACAACGTGCAAAAATATGTGAAAAAGAATGAGTGTTAATCGATTATATTTCCATTTAAAAATGAGGCTAATCGATTGTACCATTCCTTTTTAAAAAAAGGATGATAAATTATTTTAGTGAAAGAAAGAATGTGGTAATCAATTAGTATTATTGGAAAGCTAGGTTTTCTTTTTCCTAAAGCATGGTTAATCGATTAGCATGAGTTTTATTGAAAGGAGGCTAATCGATTACCCTTTAGTGGACTTAGAGTTTTTCATAATTTTGAAAGTGTCATTTCATGCTAACATTGAAAATGATGAAATAACGCATAAAATGATTTTTTTTAAAATTTTTAATTGAGCATATAAGATTATACTATTAATGTATATTGCACTTTAGCTTAGCCTTTGATTAAATTTCACATGTCCATGCTTGATGATCAATTGTTTGATTCTTTCTTGCTAAGATACCTTACTTTTCTTGATATAAAGTCCATCTTGAATCTTTTCCTACTTATGCATATTAATCTTCATCAAAACATCTTCAATAAGAGAATTGTCTTCATATCTTGTTGCTTTATAACTGTTGGAACTTAATGCTCTTTGTTGATTAATTGACCGAGATATTGACTATTAGGCGATCCACTGATCTCACGCCATGCCACAATAGTCCCAAACATTTAGTTGATCTCTTTAGAAGGCAAGAGAATGTCCGACAAAGTGAAATGAAAATGGGCTTATTAGAAATTTTGTATGCTAACTCTTTTTAGGTTTAGATTATGAAGATCCGTAAACATACCTCACAAAATTCTAAAAAAATTATTGTACGCTAGGAGCTTCAGAAGATGAGCAAGAAGCAATATTCCTAAAATTGTTTCCACACTCTCTAATTGGCAAAGCAAAAGAGTGGTATTTAGATCAACTCACCTCAACGGTGATAAATTGTTACTTGTTGGAGGAAAAGTTCTTAAATAGATTTTTACCTTGCAACAAAATCATGAATGCTAAGACAACCATCATAATATTTTTCCAATGTGCAACATAAACTCTCTATGAAGCGTGGGAGATATACAAGTTCATGCTGAGACGATGTCATTACCAAAAGTGGTAGAAGTGATAAAACAAAATAAGAAGAAAAGGAGGAAGAAAACGAATATAAAGAAGAAGACAAAAAAGAAAAAAAGAAAAGGAGAAGAAGGAAAAAGAAGAAAGAAAAAAATGAATATAAAGAGGGAAAAGAAAATATGAAACATTTACTAGTTAATAATCTATCTTACCCTTCTAACCCAACAAAAAATGATAAGGAAATGCAATATGCAAGGTTTCTTGATATCTTTAAAATAAGGAAATAAACATCCCATTCTCATAAGCATTAGAGTAGATGTATACATATGTAAAGTTCATGAAATAAATCCTCACCAAAAATAAAAAATACATGAATGAAGATACAATTAAATTGGAAGCTAGTTACAGTGGAATCATTCAACGAACACTGCCTCAAAAAGAGGCTGACCCGAGAAGAGTAACATTACTTTTCATGATAGAAATTGTTAGTGGGAAAAACACTTATTTACTTATCATATAGATTCAATCTTATACCTTTATGGATTGTCAAGAAAATTGGTGATCTCGAACTAAAAAAATACAAGAATGACTCTAAAGATGAAAGACAAGTTAGTAAGACACCTCTCAGGTAATGCTAAAGATGTAATAGTAAAAGTAGACAAGTTAATATTCCCAGTTGATTTTGTAGTCATGGATATTGAAGAAGATAATGAAGTACCTCTAATCCTTGGAAGACCATTCATGAAAATAACACAAATGATGATTGATGTCGACAATGGGAATATGAATGTCAGAGTGCAAGATGAAGAGGTAAGTTTTAATATTTTTGAAGCTATGAAAAATTATAAGGATAATGGAATTTGTTTTAAAATAGATACCACAAAGGATATAGAAGAGGTTGAAAAACAACCTCATAACCCTTCTCATCTAAAGTAAGCATTAAGAAACACTTACAAAATTATTGTTAATAAAAGGAACAATAGGAAAGAAAGAGGTCGAAAGAGATGGATACTGTGACATAAATTCCTCCCAAAGAATCCAAATTGAGAAACTAAGAGAAACATCCAGACCATACAAACCAAAATTGAAAACACTGCCATCACATTTAAAGTACATTCTTTTAGAAGAATATGGTAATAAACTGGTAGTAATTAGCAAGTCTCTTTCCCCTTAACAAGAAAGAAAATTAGTTTATATTCTCAAAGGAAACAAAGAAGCAATAGATTGGGAATTATCTAATTTAAAAGGAATTAGTACATTATATTGTATGCATAAAATCATGATGGAATAAAATTTCAAGCCTATAGCTCAATCTCAAAGACGTCTGAACCTCAATATGAAAGAAATTGTCTGGAAAGAAGTAGTCGAGTTGCTTAAAGTATGAATGATACACCCAATTTCATATAGCACATGGGTAATTCCTATATAAGAGGTACCCAAGAAAATAGGTATGAAAATGATTCCAAATGAGAAAAATGAATTAATCTTAACTTAGACACTCACTAGATGAAGAATATGTATAGACTACATAAGGCTTAACCAAACCACTCGAAAAGATCATTTTCTATTACCTTTCATAGACCAAATATTGGAAAGATTAGATTGACAAGGCCTTTTAGATTGATACTCAATGTATAACCAAATAACAGTAAACTTTGAGGATCATGATACGACTTCATTCAAATGTACTATTAGAGTGTTTGCTTCTAGAATAATGTACTTTGGGATATGCAATTCTCCTGCCATCTTCCATGTTGTAGGTAGGATATTTTCTCTAATATGATCGAAAAATGCATAAAAGTCTTCTTGTATGACTTATTGCTATTTAAACATTCATTTGATATATGTCTCCACAATCTGGATCTTATGTTAAAAAGATGAGTCGAGACTAATTTAGTTTTGAACTGGAAAAATGTCATTTTATGGTAACAAAAGGGATTGTACCTGGGCACAAAATCTCTGCCAAAGGAATCAAAGTGGATAAAGAAAAAATAGAAATGACCACCTTTAACAAATGTTAAAAGAATCTGAAATTTTATCAGACACACAGGATTTAATAAAAGATTTATTAAGGATTTGTCAAAAATATCAAAACCATTAAGCAACCTGCTTAATAAAGATAAGTCTTTCTTGTTTAATAATCCTATCTAATTACTTTCAACCATTTAAAAGAAAGGTTATTAATTGTACAAATAACCACTGCACATGACTTGAAACTTGATTTTGAATTAATGTACGATGTGAGTGATTATGCAATAGGTGCAATACTTTGTCAGAAAATATAAAGCTTTCCATGTAATGCATTTTGCAAGCAAATTTTTTCCTGATGCACAAATCAACTATGCTACAATCGAAAAGTAGATTCTAGTAATAGTGTATGCACTGGAAAAATTTAGATCATATTTGATTTGTTCAAAAATAGTTATCTATATTGGCCGTGCAACTATCAAATATTTAATTAACAAACATGATTCCAAAGCACACTTGATTCAATGAATGCTTTTACTTCAGGCATTAATGTGGAAATAAAAGACAAAACGGGATCACTAAATGTGGTACTTGATTATCTATCTAGGTTAGTAAACAAAGAGATAGGAATTCAAGAGAAATACATATGGGAAGAATTCCCAAATGAGAAAATAATCATAATACAAAAAAGGCCATGGTTTTTTATATGGTTAATTACAAGGTTGTCGGAATTATCCCAAGGACCTAAAGTGACAGCAAAAGAAGAATTTCCTAAAAGATGCAAAGCAATATGTATGGGATGATCCATATATTTTCAAAATAGGATTTTATCACCTTTTAAAAATATGTGTGAGCAACAAGGAGACACAAAGTATAATTTGGCATTGTCATAATTTTCCGTATGGAGGACCCTACAGTAGAGAATGCATAACTAAAGTTCTTCAATGAGGTTTTTACTGGCCCTCTATATTCAGATACACACACAAACACAAACAAAATTTTGACACCTACCAAAGAATTAGGGGATTTTAGAATAAATGAGATGCCACTATAGAGCATATTGGAAGTAGAAGTTTTAGATGGTTGATTAATTGATTTTATTTGATCCTTCCCACCCTCATATAAAAATAATTACATTCTAGTTGTAGTACACTACGTATCCAATGGGTTAAAGAGATTGCATCACCCAAAGTAGATGGAAAAATGGTGGTGAAATTATTTGAAAAAATATTTTTGCTCGTTTTGAAACACCCAAAGTGCTCATTATTGATGGAGGATCCCATTTCTATATCAACCAACTAAAAAGGAATTTGAACATTATGGGGTAAGACACAAGGTGGCATCACCATACCACCCCGAGAACAATGGCCAAGTAGAGATGTCAATCAGGGAGATAAATGAATTTTAGAAAGAAAAAAATGGTATCCTTATAAAAAAGAGACTGGTCATTAAAATTGGATGAAGATCTACAGGCTTATCGAACGACATTCAAATCTCATATAGATCTGACACCTTTTTAAATGGTATATGAAAAATCATGCCACCTGCCTAGTAGATTTTGAACACAAAGCTTATTGGGCACTCAAGTTCCTAAATTTTGACCAATCAATAGCTGGAAAAAAAGGAAATTGCAGTTTCACATGTTGGATGAATTAAGAAGCCAAGCCAATGAATCATCCAAATTAAATAAATAAAGGATTAAGAAATACCATGATCGAACGTTTGATAAGAAAATAATTCAAACTAGAGGAATTTGTACTCATATTAAATTCTAGGCTTAAACTATTTCACTGAGAATTAAAGTCAAAATAGTCGGGACCATTTAAAATGAAAGCAGTGTAGTCTCATGGATCAGTAGAATTAGAAGATCCAGTTTCTCAAGTAAAATGGATTGTAAATGGTCATATACTAAAATCATACCTTAGTTAGAATGACAACAACATCAATGTCGTGCCCTTGGATGATACATTGAAGAAAAAAGGTATCAAGCTAAAATGATAAAATGATGTAAAATAAGTACTTATTGGGAGGAAACCTAATCTTTAACATTAGAATACTATTCACATTTTTTTTTTTGAATTTCTATGTAATTGTCTATCTAAATACCATGCACATTCCAACCACTTTATTTAAATTTATGTTACTTCTATCTTGTGAATTATGATGAATCTTGGTATAAAAAATGGCACAAGTGCAATAGGTTTTTTCACTAATGTAGAGTGCTTGCTAGTTGAGCTTTATGTGCGCCCAAAGAGAAGGGTTGCACAAAGTTAGATAGGCGAGGAGGCTAGGGCTAGGTTAAGACCTCTGCATTTCACTCATAGTTTTATTTCCTAAGAACATACAAATGTTTTTTGAGGGCGTGGAATGCAGAGATGATCAAAGATAATACCCAATACCATATACCTATTGAAGTTAAATTATTTTCATAATTAAGTGATGTTGTAAATTTCTAAATTTGTTTTGAAAAAGTACTGCCAAAAGAAAGTTTGTCAACAGATGATTCAATGATGATAAAAAGGCTAGATGCATGGAATCACAAAAGGGTTGATAAAAAAAGGTCAAAGAAAAAATGACATAAAAAAAGATTTTATTCTCTTTAAATACTTCATTCATGATGAATGTTCAGAGTATCTATGAAATATAAAATAATTATGAATTAATTACTTTATTCAAAGTTTGATATTTCTACTGTTTAGTAAAAATATGTTGATATAAGTCAAGAATCATTAGCATATCCAAGTAAGATGTGTGTAACCTCATGTTCAATATAAATAATGAGAGTAGACACGTATGCTTACCATGTAGAGTTTGCACCAGTCTTGATATTACTTAAGATGTTTAAAAATCATGGATATGATCAAGGCATTGTTTGTAATTTAGTGAAAACTATTTGACCTAAAAAGCCTAACATGTGAAGGTGTGAATCCTTTAACAAACCCCTTTGAGCCTTAAAATTATTTTTTTTCTTTTCAAATCTTACAATCCTTAGTCGATTTAAAAGAAAAACAATGTTCACTACCTTATCTAAGGATATGATAGCATATAAAAGCAAGGGTATTTGAAAAACAAAAGTTGTGGATAAGAAGAAAAAAGAAGTGTTTTGAAAAAGGAAATTCAAGTAGTACTGATGAAATGAAAGAAAAAGAAAATGCTTTGACATAAACAATCCAAAAATCAAAAGTCAACCATACAAAAGAAAGTGGTTGTAAGAAAGTGGACATAAAAGAAAGAGAACATTGGAAAGAGATCATTTATGCTCTCTTATCTTTAGGTTTTTGTATCCAAAGGAAAACTAATATTTTTTGTAAAGTTCATTCATGTTATAATCAAAAGAAAGACCTTATGAATCCGTGACTGATGATATATTTTGTGATACGGTTTAAATGAAATGCAGAGTGTTTCTATATTCATGCACAACCTAATTTTGAGGAAAATACTAATCAATGAGAGATACTTAGTGAGACCCTGATTCTGATGAATGATTAACTGTTAATTTAGACATGTTTTGAATCTTACTTTGGTAAAGAAAATGGTTTATCTTTATGCTATAGTTTATGGATAGTGATGACAATGATTATGAACTTTCATTTGAAAAGAATACCATAGCATAAAAACATTAACCCATTTTTTTCTATATTTTTTGGAGAAAGTGAATTAATTATTTGATCTATTCAATTTCAAAAAATTCTTAACCTGAGTCAGTCAACCTTTCGATATAACATGCATTCAAAATATTTATGAACCAATTGAAAATAATTTTTTTAAGGATAAACAAAAAGGTAAGTTGGGGAGAGTTGATAAGTGCTAAATTTATGTAAAGTACATAGGCACTTATTAAATTAATTTACAAGTAACCAATATAAAAATCTCCAATTTGTCTGTGAAAAATGATATAACACTTGTTTGGACTTTCCTAGCATGTATTAATTAAATCCATGTAAAAAGGACTGGAAAATCACAAATTAACACGCATAGACCAATCTAGAGAAAAAACCTTGAAAGCAAGGTTATTTGGGCCTTGAACATAGGTGCGCCTAGCAAGTGTAGAAGGACACATGGAATGTCAAAGCTATAGTACTACATGGTGAAGTAAGGGTTTGCTCGCTAAGATATGTGTGGTGCGCCCAATGAAGTATGACAGCTAGGGTCACCTTTCAGACAACTAGCATTGCTTAATATAGCAAACAACAGGCTCACTATGCAATGATGGGAAGTGCACCCAACTAATCATGGTGGCTAGGAACACTCGGGGTTTCTTAACCTTGAAGAAATCAAGCTCTCTAGTAATTTTTTATTGCCTATTAGGGTGGCAAGGATTCCACCTAGGGATCCACCATTTTGATTGCCTCTTAGGTGGCAAGGATCTCACCTAGGGATCTAGCATTTTGATCGCCTCTTAGATTGGCAAGGATCCCACCTAGGGATCTAGCATTTTGATCGCTTATTTGGTGTATAATTCCCTTAGTCATATAAAATGTGAGATTTGAAATTCTGGGCCATTATCTGTTCTTGTTCTTATTAAGTTGGGACAAGTTTTGAATTAGTTTTCGATGAGGGTGATGAAGTTTTTGACATGTGTGGAGACTTCAGCCTTGGATTTAGGTAGTATGATCCAAACATACCTGATAAAGTCATCAATGACAGTAAAAAGTATCTATGGCCATAATGAATTGAATTGACATCTAAGGGTCCCCAATTTTCAAAATGAAATGATTCAAAAGCTGGAGATGCTTTAGAAACTCTAGTATGATAAGGTAACTTCTCGGGTCTAGCAAACTGACTATTTTCAAAAACAACTTTATTATTATGATGAATATTGGAGTACAACTAAGACATTTTAGATAATCTTTCATGAGATAAATGGCCTAATCTAAAATGCCAAATGACATGCATATGTATAATACACATTTTATTGATACTAGAGGATGAAGAAGCTTGGTGAGAGGTATGAAGAGTTTGTGTTGGTTTGAATGAAGGATCTAGTTGGTTTAGCATCACCATCAATCAAGAGTTTGTATAGACCATCTATCTCACTAGATAAAAATATCATCTTCTGAGATTTCAAGTTCTGCAAGATGCACTATTTGTCAAAAACATTGTAGGGTACAATTAAGGGATTGACACAATTTTGAGATTGAAATTAAGTTATTGAAAAATTATGAGTGAAAAGTATATTTGTGATGTATATATGAGGGGAAAATATGACACTGCCTGCATATTTTCCCAGCATAGAATAACCATTTCGGAAGCAGACATTAATTGGTTTAATTTTGTAATATGAACGAAAAAGATGTAAGGAGAAACATACATGATCATTTTCTCCTTAATCAATGAGACAAAATCTGGAATCAGAATAATTAGAGCATGCTATGCTATATACATAAGAAATACCTGAGATCTCATTTGGTTTGTGATATGAATGAGTAGAAATTTTGTTTGCGATTGGCAAGTCATTAGTAGGTTGAGAGACAGGCATAAAATTTGAATGTTGAAGTAAGCTAATCAGTTGAGAGTAGCTTGGATGTTTGTTGAACTTTCATCTCTAACAATAGATTGATTATGCTCATAAATGTCATTAGAGTTGTAAAAATTGGCTGAAACTTGTTTCTTGCCAAAGTGTGGAGAGAATCCATGCTTTCTGTATCATACTGTGACCAATTTTATTGCAGTGAGTAAAATTTTTTAGATCCTTCTTGTATCCTGAATGTATATGATTTTTACCACGATCTTGAAGCTTTCTTGCATCATAAGCATTGATAAAGGTGTTAGATTATTCAATTTGAGAGCTATTATCAAGTTTAGGTAAAAGAACAATATTGTTACTTTCTTCTTGAATAACCATCTAATAGATTTTGTTAATGGAGGGTAAAGGTTCCATAACAAAAACTTGAGTCCGTATAACAGAAAAATTCTTATTTAAACTTGTGAGAAACTTAATGATTTGGCCTTTTGTGCAAAAATTTCTTGCAGAACGCATAGCTTCACATTTGCATTGTTAAATGCAAGTACAAGTTTGCATTTGTCTATGTGAATTCAATTTTTTCCATAATCCATGCATTTTAGTGTAAGAATCAAGAATTAATTTGGTACCTTGTTTCATATTGTTGATCTCAACTCGAAGATTTAAAACTCAAATTATATCGACTTTGATAAATCATTTTTTGAGATCTATTCAAATATCAAGAGCATTTTCTAAAAAAACAATAGCTTGAGCAAGACATGAATGAACTAAATAGTTGCAACGCTCCCATGCTGCTCGATTTAGGTCAAGAGGTTCCAGAACTTCAATGGACCCATCAATAAAAGATAGCTTGTTCTTAGCACCAAGCGCTATTTGCATTGATCTTGACCAATATAGGTAGTTAGAACCATTCAAAAGAGGTGTAAGCTTAACATAATTAGGACCTTCACTTGGATGAATGTAATAAACGAAATCAATATCTCCTTTAGAGACACAAATAGGAGGTTGAAGAAGTAGAGACATGATGAATGAATCAGAAAAAATTGAACACAATCATAGAATGATGAAGAAGATTGTGAAAGATGTAATGAAGAAGATTAAGAATTGAAAAAAAACTAAAGTGCAATGCGATGATACCATATTATGATCAGAGACTTCAAGAATGATAAACACAAAAGAATGGAGAAGAAAGTAATTTCTCATTACATTGAATAGGTAAAAGTTACATTACCTATACACGGAGGTGATAGCTCACACTTATAAGTGTGTACCACCATATGTATGGTATAGAAATGTCTAATGTAAGTTAAGTAACTTTCCAACTATATAAGTAGTTTTTGAACTAACTTTCTAATATTATTTTTATTGGTTGCATATTTTTAAATCAATTAGAAATAAAACATAAAATTATTTCATTTTATTTCATCTATTCTCATTATATTCTATATCCAAATATAGCCTTTTAAAAAGATACAACAAGTTTAAGATAAGTGCATTTAAGATAATGAGTAAAATTCAAGGGGTCAGATTTGATGTGCATAAGGTATATCTTATGCACGGTGCATAAGTTTCGTACGAGTAATATTTAAATTGTTCCGAATAATATTTTAGTTAGAAACGAGTAATAATATCATAATCCATGAATAATATATGCATTATTTGTACACATCTATTAATTATGAGTAATTATTAATTGTGAGTAATGAGTACACTATTCTGAGTAATATTTACATCATTCAGAGTAATATCAAATTTTAACTATTTTGAGTAATATATTTATTGTTCTGAGTAATATTTATACTATTTTGAATAATCTGTATATTAGTTTGAGTAATAAATATAATACTTTAAGTAATATAAACAATATTTAAGTATTTATACACCGTGCATAAGGATATACCTTATGCACATCAACCCATCCTAAATTTAAGAACATTTAAGATAATAAATGAAATTTAAAAATACTTAAGACAAAAAAATATCCGTCGATATACCTAGATGTCTTAAGTTCAAATTTAAACCTAGAAATGCAATAGGGTTAAATTTTTTGGTGTTCATTATAATAATCCTATTGAACTCAAAGGATTCTATTCTTTGTTGTTATACGTTGAGAATACTCTATTCATATTAAAAAGAAAAAATGGATAAATAATTAATAGAAAACAAATGCAATTAATAAATAAAATTATGCAATTAAATAAACTTTAAAAAAATGTCTATTTTCTTCCTACCAAAAAAGCATTTGTTTAACTAAAATATTGAAAAGGTATCTAACCTGCTTAGCTTGATATGGGGGGGTGTAATAGGCTGTTTAAGATGCTCACGATTTCAGCCTCTAAGAGTGGCTTCTATTTTCTTCCCTTTTGACCTTTTTTTATAGATAGTAAATCTTTGATCCCAATAAGATAATAATAATTCAATACACAAACTTTTCCACACCCTTTAAATATGAACAATCTTAGTATAAACATTTCTCATACACTCTCACCCTCTTTTCTCTTCCTCACTTAACTCTCATTTCTAATATCCAATTCTCAAATTCATCAAAATGATGAGTTTTCTCACTTCTATCTTCAAGCTATTATTTTTTTATGTCATTGTTTTCCTCCCAACACTTGTTTCATGTGATTCATCTACTTGTGAAACACAACCAAACAAAGAAAATAACAAACTAGCCTTTCATTACAAACTTGGTTCAATTGCTTCCATCCTTGTTTGTGGTGCTCTTGGTGTAAGCTTACCATTACTAAGCAAAAGAATTCCAATTCTAAGCCCTAAAAATGACATATTTTTCATGATTAAAGCCTTCGCGGCCGGGGTAATTCTGGCGACCGGTTTCATTCATATACTTCCCGAAGCATTCGAGAGTTTGAATTCGCCTTGTATTGAGGAAAAACCTTGGGGGGATTTTCCACTCGCCGGACTTGTTGCTATGTTGTCGTCCATCGGAACTTTGATGGTCGATTCGTTTGCTTCGAGTTTTTATCAAAGGAGGCATTTTAAAAATCCTTCCAAACAAGTTTCTCATGAAGATGTAGAAATGGGTGATGAACATGTTGGTCATATACATGTTCATACACATGCTACTCATGGTCATACTCATGGATCAACTAACTCTTCTCAAGATGCAATATCATCTGAATTAATTCGGCAACGGATTATATCACAAGTAAGATTAATAAAACCGTTGCTAAAAGTTATAAATATTGTCTAAATTTTAATCAAATTTATGTAATTTTTAATTATATAAATTTTATTTTTGTGCCTAATTATTATTCAATTTGGTCTTTTTTTCATGTGTAAGGTGTTGGAGCTAGGAATTGTGGTCCATTCAGTGATTATTGGAATGTCTTTAGGAACTTCACAAAGCATTGATACCATAAAGCCTCTCCTAGTGGCCTTGTCTTTTCATCAATTTTTTGAAGGAATGGGACTTGGTGGTTGCATATCTCAGGTATTTTAATTCTTAACCAATATGTTCGAATTATTCTCTAATTACGTATTAAACACAATTATATAATATGAACGGTCAGAACTGAATTAGACAATATAATAGGACGAATTATTCGTTTAATTTTAATGTTATTTTTTTAAATTGTCGATTGCGTTATAGGACGAAGATGAGAATCTTAATGATATTTTTTTTGGTAAAAATCAGAATCTCTTTTGAGTTGGGATTATATTTTCAATTTAAATTTACTTTCAATGGTTACAAGTCTTCTTCATTGTTGCATCATGAAATTATATAAGGTGTTATGAAAGTAGTGAAGAAATGGAGTTAGAATTAAACTTTGTTAAAATGGAAAAGGTTTCAAGTACAAGAAAAAGTGAGTTGCGTGTGAATGTTTTATAAGTAGTTTGGAAAGTAGGCTTCAAAGTGTTGCCATTATGACAACATCTTCAACTATTCAATAGTACAAATTTACAAAAGAAATCAAAATTTCTTTTACCTCATGAGCAGAGAAAGACGAAAAAGTCACTAGTGAATTGAATTGTAACCTTTTCAGATTCTGATAAAAAAAATGAAATTGTCATATGACAATTAGGGAAAATCCGATTAATCATTTTTAATGAATTTATCAAATGATTATGAAGAATTCGACTAATCATTTTTAATGAATTTATCATATGATTAGGGAGAATTAGACTGATCGCATTTATCAGAAGATTAAGGAAAATTCGACTATCCATTTTTAATGAATTTTTCATATAATTAGATTTTAATGAATTTTTCATATAATTAGAGGGACTTCGAGTGATCATTTTCTATGAATTTATCAGATAATTATGAAATATTCTACTAACCATTTTTAATTAATTTATCATATAATTAGAAAAATCTGACTAACCATTTTTAATGAATTTGTCAGATGATTAGGGATAATTATATTAATAATTTTGAATGAATTTTTATCAAATGATTACTGAGAATTTGACCGATCATTTTCAATGAATTTATCTGATGATTAAGAAGAATCTGGCCGACCATTTTTTAACGAATTTCA
The DNA here is from genome assembly GCF_029867415.1 of Vicia villosa. Classification (NCBI taxonomy): domain Eukaryota; kingdom Viridiplantae; phylum Streptophyta; class Magnoliopsida; order Fabales; family Fabaceae; genus Vicia; species Vicia villosa. The sequence goes on from NW_026705038.1 coordinate 953,823, forward strand.
CCTAATTTGTGCAGGCGAAATTCGAGTCAAGATCTACCGCAATTATGGCTACATTTTTCTCCCTAACAACACCAATTGGGATAGCAGTTGGGATGGCAGTATCAAGTGGATACAAAGAGAATAGTCCAACTTCTCTAATAGTTGTAGGAGTTCTAAATTCTGCCTCTGCTGGAATTTTGATTTACATGGCATTAGTTGACCTATTAGCTGCAGATTTCATGAGTCCAAGATTGCAAAATAATTTGAAGATTCAAATAGGAGCAAATATTTCACTTCTTTTAGGTTCAGGTTGCATGTCTTTATTGGCCAAATGGGCCTAAATATTATTTAAGAGTTTCAGATTCCTTTAAGGATATTTTGATTAGTTTGTTATTCTTACTCTATCATGATATTTTTCATGATATTTATTTTTCTTTATGAATTAATAGAGTGCTACACTAAATTAAGCACTTTAGAAAATAAGCCAGAAATGAAGTATATGCGATTATTGAATTTAAGGGTTTTTAACAAAAGAAACAAATGGTGGGAAGGGATTGGATGCTTTTTCAGTCAAGTTCTTTAATAATTGATGATGGGGGACAGAATCCTAAAAATCAATTAATCATTCAAATTTTGAATAATTATTCTTGATAAACAGTGTACTATAAATATACCAATTTGATTAATAATTTAGAATATAAGTGTTTTAGTAAAAGTATTATTTATCTTTTCATTAATATATTTTTTTTTAATAATGTGAATTGATCAAATGAATAATTCATTTTAAAATAAAAGGGTACTTTTGTTATGATCCTAAAGGTCCAACTTAGTGTCAAATCCAAAATTGAATGAAGTGATGATCATCTACATTCTAGAATAAGTTTGTTAGCGTTTTTATTATTTTACTCTTTAGGTTATCAATTATATTATGGAGATCCCTATATAACCTTGTATTGGCTTATGCAATTATGATGAAAAATGAGAAATTAGTCTTTTCTTTTAATTTTCTTTTTAGGAGGCTTATCTACTCTATTTTGAGTTATTATGTTTTCCCTATCATAATATTTTTGATTTCATATCTCTCTCTCTAATTAAAAATGGTGATAATGGTGTTTGATGGTGAAATTAATGCCTATTGGTGGGCGCTTTGCACCGAGAAATACTTCAAGCAATGGCTTACACCAGAGACATCGAAGAAGACGGTGGTTGGATTTTCCATGAAAAGTTTGACTCTCACATGGTGGCTCTGTTAGTATGCTCGCCGTCCACAAGTAAATTAGGATACATTTACAACAATATTTATATGGCAATTTAAACCCGAGTGGCGGGTAATTCTGCCTTTACTAGATGATGAAGAGGACGTGGAGTGTGAACCACAATAGTTGGTTCAATGTAATAGTGGTGGACAAAAGAATCAATTATTCAAACTAATTTTCTTCTTCACATGTTGTTTCACATCTGGATTTGTCATTGCCGATTAAAGATTTCAGTGTTGAATCTCCCATTTTGGCCGAAAACTCATTCAACAATGACTAGACCTTTGTTCATCGAGCTAGAAAATTAAGATAGAAACAACACAATCCAAACATATGAGCTCATAACAACAGGTCAAGACATTATTCTGATGGTCATAGGAAAACAAAAAGACCCTATTACTACAGTCTGCAAGGGTAAATATCTGTGATTCAACTTCAATTTTATTTTCTTTGTTTCTGTTCTGGGTCGTTCCTCTTACTTTAAACTCGCGACATTCCCTATAGTGTTCTTTGTGCCATCGATGAAAGCGATTGTGAAAACTACCTCCATAACATCACCCCCAACACTTAGTTCCTTTATTCGACCCTGGAAGATATATTAACTTGCAAGAGTCTTGGACTGCAAACAGAGCTTTTCCTCCGCCGCCAAAACCACCTGATCAGATTTTCTATTGTATCTCCATTTCTTGTTATGCCTAGGCTCTTGGTCAGATTCCTTATTTTCTTCAGTATGGTTGCCATTTTAATTTCTATACATTTAATATTGCTTCAAGTATATACATATACCTCCATAAATTGTGTTTGGCATCTCAAGTGAATGGTTTTGGCCTGTTATAGAAATCGATGGAAAAGTATGGTTGACCGTGACATACAATCTTTGATTTATTTGATAAATTTCTATGCACATTTTGGTTAGGTGTCCTCTGCACAAAAGGTATTTGCTGAAATGTCTGAACAAAGTGTTATCTCTTGGTTGACCTTTATTCAAGGAATTTTTGTAACACCCCAATTCTACCCGATAAATTATACAGAAAAATCAGAGTATAAATTTCAAACACGTTCATTTGAGGTATCACATATTCGTCATTCAAAAACAATTACGGTTTATTTGCCTTCATATAGATACATAGTGTAATACGGTGAACTGACTTTATTTGAAATGTTACGGTTAGCAAGAGTCGCCACCGACTTTTATTTTATCCAAATTATCAGAAAGGCTAAAAGAACAGGAAAAACCTTTTAAATAAAAACTGAGTTCGGGGGGTAATTTATGCAAAGGGAAGGTGTAAGGCACCCTTTGCATCCATGGTTTTCCATGGGCTCTTAATTGCTTTGCTCTTTGAAACCAAAAGTTTAGAAATGTAGAAGAAGAGAAACAAGGACTTTAGCTCGTAAATGAGCGTAGCCTTGAAGGTTTATGAAAAAGTGTAAGAAAAAGATTTTTTTCAACCACAGCAAAGCAATTAGGGGCAATTTACTTGGTTAGATGAAAAATGTTCTTTTAGCCTTTCAGGGCTATCCATACCATAGAAGGGTAAGGAAGTCCTTTGATTTGGAGGTTGAAGGGTCGTCGAATTATCGTTCGCCATAAGACTGTCCCATGCCATAGAGAGGCAGGTAGTCTAAGGGAAGGATCAGAATAGCCATCTTCGTTAGGCAACCAGAGGATACCTCAGCACTTCGTAGGCAACTTCGAGGGACGAGGTCATATTTCGCGAATTGAAGGCAGCATCATTAGGGACTTATGACCTTAAGAATGAACTGATGGCAACATTGCTGAGGTATCCTCGTATTCGAGGAACTTTGGCTATTCTTCATTAAACACAAGGCAACAAGCAACAAGAGGGGTACCATAAAAGGTGCGTGGGTGCAACAATCACGTGATTAAATTCAGAATAAGTTATCTTGTAATTAAATTACTCTAATTCAGTTCAGAGTTATCACTCCCTAGAATTACTAACCATGCATAAATATAAACAGTATTAAGTGCCTTCAAGGCCAAACAATACAACCTCGAAGCAGATACAGAAATAACCATGGGGATGGGGCGGAAAAAAACAATAAATTTAAACCCCAACAGGGTTTGGCATAAGTAATAATTTAAAGCCATAAAATTATATAAAAAGAGGCATTCTAGGGTTACCGAACATTCGAACTTTGATCGGCTGGCTAACCCTGAAAATTGGAAAAGGAAGAAATAAACAGAAAAGAGTGAGTGTATTACCAATTCAATAACCATTAGGGCTAACCCTAATTTGATAAAAAGAGACAAAATAAAATAAATATTTAAAATAAATAGAGAATAGGACTTAGCTTTTGATTTGATATGGTTCGTAGTCGGAGGAAACCCTGATGCAAACCCTGAAAAACTGCACAACAAAGATAGAATTTTAGTGTAGGTGTGATCTTCATATACCCTGATTAGAGTACGAATTAAATAAAAATAAATAACCAATTTAATTAATTATTGGTTTTTCAACCTAATTAATTAAATCGGAAAAAAAAAGTTTTGATTAAATATAAGATCTTAATAAATTTTTGTCAATTTATAAAAAGAATGCTTAATTATACAATTAATTTAAATAGATTAAAATCAATTTGAAATAATTGAAATTATTTAATAATAACCAAATAAATAAATAGATATTTATTTATTTATTATATATCAAAAAATTGTTTTAAAAAAAAAGGATATATATGTATGTATATATATATGTGTGTGTGTGTGTGTGTGTGCGCGCGCGCGTGCGTGCGTGCGTGCGTGTGTGTGTGTAACACCCCAAATCTACCACGCAATTATAAGCGAAAATCAGAGTGCATTTAAAAATATTCATCAAACGATGGGATGTCCCAATGCGACTTAACCAAACAAACATACTTATATTGCATTCAATAAAGATACATAGCATTCGGAACAAAACTTCATTCACCACCCACAACTTAAACTTATAAACACCTTTAGTATTCAACTTAACACAAGTGTCATCATGGCATACAATAATCAAGTAATAACGACTAATCCCCCCCGAGTGCTACGTATCAGAGCAATGGACACCGACTCGACTTGCCATAAAGCAACATCAAGACTTCACATCAATAACCTCGTACATCCACGACTAATCTTGAGTACCTGCCCATTTCCCATGGTAGGGGAAATATCAGCAAAGGGGTGAGATATCTTACAATATAAAGGAATGCATGATAAATAATATAGGAGATATAGATCATACATAATTTCACCACTTCGCATCACATAACATCTTACAACAAGTTTCACCGCAAAACAACTTATCAATATAATACAACTCTCAAACGGCAACAATATCATTAATCAGTTAAGACAACATATTCAAATTCACAATTATAATATCGTCATGTCACATCATACAAATTGTCATCTCAACAATGCAAATCACCTAATCAACTCGTGATATGGCATCAATGTCAACAATCAACCATGACAATTTATGCAATTCACAAGTAAGATCCCAACACATCTCGATAAACATCTCATCATCAAGTCAACACATCACCACAAACATAATAAAATAAGACTCAAATGCAATTCACATGTGACTCTACTTATGCAAATGCATGTGGTACCATTCGGAGTAAAACTCCCACCGTCTCAAAATTTGCCATTGGGCACACCGTCGCTATTTGCCATTAAGGCCACCGTCGCTATTTGCCATCAAGGCCACCGTCTCTTTATGCAATGGATGTGACTCAATAAATGCAACATCCATACAAACCACATAAACAATACGTCACAACATCGTCTAAATCACCATCGAACATTATTAATATAATGTCGAACTTCAACAACAACAAAATCATCATCATTCATAAGAATGCATCACTTCTCAATCACGTCACTATGTTGCATCATCATACAACAATAATTCACCTCACAATACATCACTATACAACTTATCAATATTGACCATACGGTTTTACGACAACGACAACAATTTCCACATACTAGCGACAACGACAACAAATTCATCATATTATAACAAACATCAACGATTCATCATATTGCACACAACAACAAACACAAACATGTTACAACAACAACAACAATTCATCATGTTAACGACAAACATCAACAATTCTTCATATCACCAACAACATCAACAAATTCGTCATATTCTTTAATTCAAGTAATCATCATAACACGTTATACTCAATTTCATATATATTGCTAAGTCATCGCATGGCATCATCGTCGACTCATACATATCAAATACGCACAATTAATCGCATATAGCATACAACATCTTTATTAATCACACATATCATCACATACATCATTATCTCATTATAAGGAAGGTACTTATCATCATCTCAATAACATTGTATCATCATAAGAAAACATACATCAAGTTATACTACAACGTAGTCATGTCAATTCGTCGCAAGAGCATACTTTATATATTAACACAACATAGTTCATCACTTAATCCTAATAAACATAATAGGAAACTATATCGTATGGATCATTTTATTGCATCATGGTATAGTTCATTGTGTTAGCTTTCCAACGCTTCGAACGGCGCCTAAAACGGAGTTACGGATCAAAAGTTACATCATTTCAAAGTTTGGAAAAAGTTATGCAAAACAGGGTTCGTGGCGCCAACAAAGTTCGCGGCGCGAACTGAGCGAATTCAAAAATACCTAACTTTCTGCCAAGCAGTTCGCGGCTCGAACAGTAGTTCGCAACGCGAACTGGCAATTTCATAAAATCCCAAATCTCAGAAAACAGCATACGAAACCCATCCTAAAACCCCAAAACTTAACCCGAATCAAGCTGAAAACACCAACCATCATGAACAACAATAGAATACATGTTATAAACACAAATACAACATATATTATGGATCTTATAACATCATAACATCATCAAACATCAATTAAAACACATTTCAAATCATAAATTCATACACTTGTTCATAAACCCTAACATCTCTACACACAACTTCCATGGAGGATAACATACAATCTAACCCACCATATGCATCATCAAGCCAACCCTTAGAGAGTAAGAACCCCACCCTTACCTTAGCAAAAGCTTCACTTCAATGGAGTCATCCCTCTCTTCATGTCATAACTTTCTTCTCTTCCTCTCTTCTTTCTCTTCTTTCTCTTCTTTCTCTTCTTTCTCTTCTTTCCACAAAATGAGTTATGAGGTTTAATCTCTAAAACCCTAACTCTTACTATCCATTCTTACTAATGGGCTTAACCCATAACCCATCCATTGTGTTATATTCTTCCACTTTGGCCCAATTCATAATATTCCTCTAACTACTCAATTAAGCCAAATAACACACATAATTGAATAATCACATAACATAACCGAATATTATTTCCAATAATATTCCACATTTACCATCGATCCATAACTTTAACAATACTAACTCGCATTTGTACATCTCTGACTAATCCGACTTATTAATCTGACCATAACTTAACTGCTCAAATCAACATATTAATCCATTACGTTTGTAGAATAATACCGATAAACCTCGACTTCAACTAATTCTAATAAATAAGTCCTCGATCAATTTAATTAAATAATTAATTAAATTCGGGGCGTTACAGTGTGTGTGTGTGTGTAAATAAGAAGGATTAGGACAAAACATATATATACCTATATATATATATATATATATATATATATATATATATATATATATATATATATATATATATATATATATATTAAATAATAAATAAAAAGGGATTGTGTAATAAAAAAATAAAAAAAATTATAAAAAACTTAGCTTCTGATCCAGTGTGGCACGCGCTGAGGGGGCATGATGCACCAGCGCCTTATGGAGCGTCAGATTGGACGAGGTGAGGATCAGACGGCCTGGATTGAGAGGGCGCACCGTACACATGAGCATGGGAAACACCGAATCCCTGGATTCCAAATCCTGGCAACGCGCGCTCTTTTCTTTCAAACTGGCCAATCACCAAGCGACACATCTCTTCTTCTTCAACGAAAACCTGCAAAAATTAGCTAGGAATCAGCTACGATTCCTTTTGTAGCTATCCCACCTGCAACAAACGGGTTCACACACAGGCCAAAGAAATTTGTCGCGACCCCCCTCATCGTGATCGTCCAGTGTACCTGAACACGACGATGGTCATGATTTTGCTTAATTTTGCCTATAAACAAAAACCCCAAATTAAGGTTCAAAACCATAACCATTGTGAATCTTCAAACCTGCATCTAAAACTCAATTGAAACATCCAGAAAGCTTCATAACATCAACACAAACACACATATATAATCAATTCACATGTAAGATGTGTGTATGTATGCAATCGAATTCAAGAAAATATGGCTCGTTCGTGAGCATATATTTACGTTTATGTGCAGTCTAGATTGATGATGATGATTGATTCACCTCCAAGAAAGGTCCAGGGATCGATTGGAATGCTTGAAACATCTTGAAACTACTTTAATCTATAAAACGATTTTAGAATTTTTCTTGATTTTGTGAGCTCGGGTAGGGTCTTCCAGGCTGCAAAAAAAACTCCCCTAAGGGTCTGCACTTGCTCTCCTTTTATAATAGAATGAATTAGGTCAATAGTTTTGGACCAAATCTCCTTTGAATCAAATATTAGAAGTTTTGAAAATTGGATTTGTAAATGTTTCTAATTTTGCTTCAATTCCAATCCAATCTTCTTGATTTTATTTGCATGAAATTTTTAATGATTGAGGGATATAATTTGATTGATACTTGGCTTAGAATCAAAGCACAATCATATCTTTCATTAATTTGTTATTTTATATAATTAAATTATGATTTAAATGAGTAAAAATCATAAAATAATCAATAAAAATGCTATAAAATTGAAAGATATATTTTTAGGTCGTGCATGGGCTTAAGATAAAGATTGGATGAAAATAAAATAGGCCCATTTGGAAATATTTGGAATTTTAGACCTTTTCTCTTCACACATACCCTTGGAAATAGGTGAACTTGTACACCTTGCCATTTCCTCATACTTCAACATTTATAACCATGGGGATGGGGGCGGAAAAAAAACAATAAATTTAAACCCCAACAGGATTTGGCATAAGTAATAATTTAAAGCCATAAAAGTAAATAAAAAGATGCATTCTAGGGTTACCGAACATTCGAACTTTGACCGGCTGGCTAACCCTGAAAATTGGAAAAGGAAGAAATAAACAGAAAAGAGTGAGTGTATTACCAATTCAATAACCATTAGGGCTAACCCTAATTTGATAAAAAGAGGCAAAATAAAATAAATATTTAAAATAAATAGAGAATAGGACTTAGCTTTTGATCTGATATGGTTCGTAGTCGGAGGAAACCCTGATGCAAACCCTGAAAAACTGCACAACAAAGATAGAATTTTAGTGTAGGTGTGATCTTCATAAACCCTGATTAGAGTACGAATTAAATAAAAGTAAATAACCAATTTAATTAATTATTGGTTTTTCAACCTAGTTAATTAAATCGAAAAAAACAAGTTTTGATTAAATATAAGATCTTAATAAATTTTTGTCAATTTATAAAAAGAATGCTTAATTATACAAATAATTTAAATAGATTAAAATCAATTTGAAATAATTGAAATTATTTAATAATAACCAAATAAATAAATAGATATTTATTTATTTATTATATATCAAAAAATTGTTTTTAAAAAAAAAAGGATATATATATATATATATATGTGTGTGTGTGTGTGTGTGTGTGTGTGTGTGTGTGTGTGTGTGTGTGTGTGTGTGTGTGTGTGTGTGTGTGTGTGTGTGTAAATAAGAAGGATTAGGACAAAACATATATATATATATATATATATATATATATATATATATATATATATATATATATATATATATATATATATATATATATATATATATATATATATATATATATATATATTAAATAATAAATAAAAAGGGATTGTGTAATAAAAAAACAAAAAAACTTACCTTCTGATCCAGTGTGGCACGCGCTGAGGGAGCATGATGCACCTGCGCCTTATGGAGCGTCAGATTGGACGAGGTGAGGATCAGACGGCCTGGATTGAGAGGGCGCACCGTACACATGAGCATGGGAAACACCAAATCCCTGGATTCCAAATCCTTGCAACGCGCGCTCTTTTCTTTCAAAATGATATATATATATATATATATATATATATATATATATATATATATATATGTTTTGTCCTAATCCTTCTTATTTACACACATACACACACACACACACACACACACACAGATATATATATATATATATATATATATATATATATATATATATATATATATATTAAATAATAAATAAAAAGGGATTGTGTAATAAAAAAATAAAAAAACTTACCTTCTGATCCAGTGTGGCACGCGCTAAAGGAGCATGATGCACCTGCGCCTTATGGAGCGTCAGATTGGACGAGGTGAGGATCAGACGGCTTGGATTGAGAGGGCGCACCGTACACATGAGCATGGGAAACACCAAATCCCTGGATTCCAAATCCTGGCAACGCGCGCTCTTTTCTTTCAAACTGGCCAATCACCAAGCGACACGTCTCTTCTTCTTCAACGAAAACCTGCAAAAATTAGCTAGGAATCAGCTACGATTCCTTTTGTAGCTATCCCACCTGCAACAAACGGGTTCACACACAGGCCAAAGAAATTTGTCGCGACCCCTTCATCATGATCGTCCAGTGTTCCTGAACACGATGATGGTCATGATTTTGCTTAATTTTGCCTATAAACAAAAACCCCAAATTAAGGTTCAAAACCCTAACCATGGTGAATCTTCAAATTAAGGATCGTTGTCTTTTTTTATTGTTTCCAAAGTAGGAAAAGGAAAAAAGTTGCAATAACCTAAAAAGTGGGGGGAGAGATCTTTGGGTAAGAGGGTTGGTTATACGAAGGGAAGGTATTAGCACCCAACGTATCTATAGTACTCTATAGGTTTCTTTGCTTTGTTTTTCATTCCATGTTATTGAGAGGTTCTTGTGAAATAGGTGGGACCTAAGGTTTTTGTTTGATTATGCTCGCAAAGATCATCGCGATCCTCTGCATACATATCCCCTAGAGGGAATCAGAGCATCTGTAGCTCGGGGTCTACGGGTGCTAAGGTTTGAGTGGTTTGAGGGAGAAGTTTTGCTCGCCAAGGAATAAGACCTTGTGCCTACGTATTCTCAAAGGGATGTTGAGAAAGTCAGAGCAATCGTAGTTCCCACTTATGCTAGTGGAAGCAAAGGATAAGAGACAAATGTCATCTAAATGTTCGATGTATCTAATCTATATCATCACATACATCTGTTTGATTTTTGTTTGAAAATCTTTTCATTATAAGCCCGGGGCCATGCCACTTAGGGTGCTTAGAATGATAAAGATGTTTTTTAGACAGCCTTGTGGCAAAAACTTTTAATGAAGTCAGCCTTGTGACAAAAAGTTTTGATTAATCAGCCAGCCTTGTGGCAAAAGTTTTAATGAAGTCAGCCTTGTGACAAAAACTTTGATTAATCAGCCAGTACGGTGGCAAAACTGTTTGATTGATTAGCCAGCCTTGTGGCAAAAAAGTTTGATTGATTAGCCAGCCTTGTGGCAAAAAAGTTTGATTGATCGATTGTTTGTGATGATATAGAAGAGATACTCCTATCATAGAGATGATAAATGTCTAATCTCCTAGGGTTTTTTGATTTGGATATTGGGGATGCTTATAAGAAGCCCGTGGGTCCTTGTACGAAGCCCAAGAGGAGGCTATCCGAGGGTCCTTGCATTGTAAGCCCAAGAGGAGGCTATGGGAGGACAATCCAGGGTCCTTGCATTGTAAGCCCAAGAGGAGGCTATGGGAGGGTCACTCGTTTGTACAAAGCCCCAGGGGAGGCATGGTATAGTTGGTCTGAGCTCTTAGAGCGATTTCACCGGGAAACCATACTCTATGTCCTAACCTAAACTAGTGGAGATTCTTTGCACGAAGCCCAATAGGAGGCTATGGGGAACCTAGTGTTGTACTAAGTTGAACAAGCACACATATCACACATATGAACGAACATGAACAAGTATGAACAAACATGAACAAACATGAACAGGTTATGAATAATTATATATATATGACAAAGTGTGTGTATATAATGGAGTTTATGAAGGAAATATACCTGTAAGCATGATCCATTTGTATACACGGGGCTCGGGACTCATACTCGGGGAGAGGTCCACTTGAATTTATTCAAAGCTATGTAAACAGGTATTTACAAGGGCTTGGGACTTATACCTACATGGAGGCCCATGGTATTTTTGGGAAGATTTAAAGAAAACCTTCATTTTTGGTTTGTTATTCAAAGTTCAAAAATCAAATTGATCGAGATATGTACAAAAAGGTGTATGTACAAAAAGGCGTACAATGAAATACCTAATTTCATGTACTGGAATGGGTATGTACAAAAGGGCTTGGGACTTATACCTACGTGGAGGCCCGTGTTTTTTTTATAAAACATGGTTGACTGTTTTTTTTTGAAGTTTGTTTTGAGATTTGAAAAGATTTATTTTGAAAGAAGTTTTTATTGTTTTGAAAACTGTACAAAAAGAAAAGAAATGGGACTTACACTCTCTAATATTCGAGAGGCCCCACTTCATTTTGAAAATCAATTGATCAATTAAAAGAGTTAATTAATAGTTTCAAAAAGAAATGGTTTATCGTTTTTGAAAAGAATCGCGATCGCTTGTTTTTAAAATGATTTGAATTTGACAAAAATCAACTTAATTAAGTTAAAATCAAATTTTAATGCTCAATTAAGACCTAAGTGATTAGGGTTTGATAAAAAAATATTCACAAGTGATTAGGTTTGAAAATTAAATGAAAAACAAATATTTAAAGTGTTTAAAAACACTTAAAAATGTATCATTTTAAACCTAATTAAAAACACATTAAATAAATCTTTTTTTGTGATTTTTTTTTGATATTGTCAAAATATGTATATTAAATAAGAGGTGTGTAAAAAATGAAGAGAAAATAAATTAATTTGATGGGTTAAATTAATTGGTGAAGTTTGTGAAGAAAATAGAGAAAAATAGTGATAAAAAATAAGGTTTTGTCTTCACTAGGGCTTGAACCCACGCCCTCTCTCTCATCAGCCAAAACTCTTGCCAACTGAACCACGCTTGTGGCTTGTAATACATACGCTTCCATTTAATTATATATTAAACTTAACATTTGAATTTTCTGAATAAAAAATGGCGCCAAGAACACACCTTCAACTGAATTTTGAAAATCTCCAAAACTGTGTTGTTTTGATCGATCAATGGGTCTATCTCACTCGGTTTTTCACGAGGAACATGATGGTGCCCTCATAATTCATTTATTTTTGCTCTAAGGGGGTCAATTTTCGCATGAACATGAAGAACCCTAGAACTGAAATTCAATGTGAAATCGTGTATGTGCAAGTTATGATGCAATTGATTGAGGGTTAATGATCCTCATAGGTGCAGAAACAAGATGGTATGCTCACATTTCATTTATGATGCGTGCAAGTATGAGTTTGAAGTTCATGAGAACTTACCTTAAAAACGGCACAACTGAGAATCGAATTCTTGCTTGGAGGTGTTACAGAAGTTGTTTGATGATCTGGATAGCTTCAATGGACCTTATGGAAGGTGTCTGGATGCTTGGAACCATCTGAATTCATCTGGGCATGGTCATGGTACCCGACCTGCACAAGCTTCAAGAGTGAATCGAATTTGATGATTCTGAGGTTATTGGCTATATGTGATGGATTGGATAGTTCATATGTGATATATGGATGATGTTAGAAGTGGTAGTTTGGACAGAATTGAGCCTGAATGAAAATTGGCATGATAAGGTTCATTTCATGTTCATATGGAGGTGAGATGATGATTCTGAGTTTTGGGGTGATTTGGGGTGTGTGAGTGGTTCAAACACATCCCATATGATGTTTATGAGTTGTTAGAACCATCACTTTGGCCATAACTTCAAACGTTTGGAGGTTGAGTTTTCTACCTCTCTTTGAAACTTAAAACTTGCAATTCAAGAAAGAAAGAGAAAACCTATAATTTGTGAGGTTTTGGTGTGATTTTGGAGGTGATTTGAACCTCTATTTATAGGCCAAGCTTTCTGAATACAAAGCCCTTGCAAGTTGATTCAAGAATGATGATTTGGCTTAAGAGATAAAATGGAATCTTTCACATTAAATGCAAATGGTTAAAAGTGACTAAACCATGGTTAAATCTCAAGCTTCTTATCCTCTTCTATTCTGATCTCAAACCAGAAAAATATCTTCCAATTATTGCATTGGTGTGTCATCACTTGGATTATAGGTCATGTAGTGTAAGAACTTTGTGAAAATGGCTTGAAATTTCATGCATAATGACCTCTAATGACAAAATTCAAAACCATAGCTACACTCCATATTTTTTCATGCTCTTGGACATTTTGGAAAGCTCATGTTACACACTTCAAAACCCTAGTTGAAAGTTTCTTCAAGACCTTTGAGGAAATGGGTGAAAAAGATCCATGAACTTTGAGAAAAATGAAGTTTCAAGTGAAATTTTCCAAAGATACCAACTTTGAAGCACCATATCTCTTAAATGGTTGATCTTATGGAAAAAATTTATATGTGTCAAAGTTGTTTATTGGATCAAAATCTACAACTTTAATGTTGGAATTTTTTTCAGTTTGTAGGTGAAATTTTGAGAAATTCCCTTCCAAAGTTTGGAAAAAACCATTGAAAAACACTTAGAAATTTTTCTAAGTATGAAAAGTCAAACTTTTGACTTTTGATTCTTGATTGATTTTCTTGATTTTCCTTGATCAAATGACTTCTCATATCATATATTGATGATTTAAAACTTCAAAAGTCATTGTTGACCAAAATTCCCCAAAAGTCAATGGTGATCTTGTACAGTGGACTTTTTCAGACGAATCGCGTTTCTGGAGATTTCAAATGAAACAGGCTATCCTCACCAAATGAATGGTATGAATGGATCATATTGAGGTATTAGAGGATATTGAATCATAGTTTGAGTTATGACACCATGTCCTGATTAAAAAGGCAGTTGTTCAGTGAATTAGGTCAAAAAACCCTAATTGTCGACCAGATGAAATTGATGACTATGGATCTTGAATTGAGGTACAATTTCCATTGTATATTGTCATAGGGATTATTTGAAGATGATTTAAACATTTGATTGACTTCCTGGGGATTTTTAGGGTTTCCCAAATGTGATCCCTGATTTCAGTCCCTGATAGTTCAAAACCCTAATTCTGAGGATTTGTCTGATCAATCTTTGTATAGGAGATGTTCTGAGCCAATGGATTAGATCAAAATGATGTACTTGGGGTTTTGAGGTCATGTCCCAAGTCATTAGGTCAAATTCGGAGCAAAAGTCAAGAGTATGCTATCTTCAGTCAAAACCCTAATTCAGTCGATTCAAAGCTGTTGAGTTTGAAGAAGTGAATCTCTGGGGACCAAATGTTGGTTGTTGATGAAGATGATTCATTTGAAATGAAGGGAGAACAAAACCCTAATTGATTGTTACTTGTACTGATGAGTGATTTCCTGATTAAATCCTGCTGAGTCACAAGTAACAAACACAAGCTATGCAATTTGTTAGAGATGCAAATGATGCATATGCAAATGATATGAGGTGGTATCTTAGGTCAAAAATTGGGGTATGACAGATGCCCCTATTTAAGTTTCTTCAACCTGAGATATGAAGATTGAAAATCTTCGTTTTGATAAGGTGGAAGAGACTTAAATATCAGAAGACGCGAATTTTGGACCTAAGATACCAAAATTGCGAATGATGCAAGGATATCTTTACCGAGGGATATCAAAAACTGACTCCGCTGGGGAAAAGAGATTGGGAAGGATGTCTCAATCCGTTTTAGGAAGAGAATCCGTTTTTTCTTTTTGGGAAAGCAAGTGTATGCTTCACCGGGGAATGATAGCTTTGTAAGAAAAGCTTACCAGTCGACATTACCGACTATATGCATGGGGATAGACTTGTTTAATAATGCGAAGGGGAAAAGGTATGAAACTGTGTTACCGACTACCAGCATGGTGATAGACTTGACAAGGTAAAAAGAGTTTCAAAGGTTTGGTTAATATTACCGACTATCAGCCTTGTGATAGACATGTTAAATAATATAACCAGAACAAAAGGTTACCGACTACCAGCCTTGTGATAGCGGTTTTGAAGACATGATCAATTATCAGCCAAGTGATAAAATGATTCTGGATACTTTGTTAGGGAAATTACTGGTTATTCAGCCTTGTGAACAGTAATAAGACCCTGATTGTCAAATGGTCTTCATGATTGATTTCCTTGAGAGGAAAAAGCTTTTGAAAGAGAAATAAGCTGATCAGATGATGAGGCTATTGCTTATTGTCTGTTTTTCACGACTCTGTTTGAGGAATCGAAATTTGAATCTTTGGTAAAGACAGGGTTCTAACCAAGAATGAATTTGAAAGAAACAGTCAAACAAGACTTTGTACCCATGAGGAATGAACTCAAATGGGATTTTCTCCTTTGTTTTGAGAGGAGAAACTAAAGCAACCTTCTTCCACGAGGGATGATCTCAGTGGGGAACTGGAGAAAGAAGATTTTATTTCTGCTTATGGGTGACAACCTACTTGGAGAGATGACACGCCCATACTTGTTTCTTTTCCTTTTTTTTTCCCCGAGGATAGATATATCCTAAACAAGTGATTTTAAAGCAAACATTGAAAAATGCAAGAATGCATAAATGATGCAAATATGTATGAATGATGAATGTCATGAATGTAGCATGCATGCTGAAGATACTGACAGACAAAGAAGTATACTGGAGATGGACCGACGTCGCAATACAACCAGATATTTGGCAAATGTTCTTCAACACGGTGTAGATAACACGGGTGATGAATGGTGTTGCATGTTTTAAACTTCTCTGGGGAAGATAAGCATCTTTACTGAGATGGAAGAGCTTCTTCACTGGAGATTGGAAATCTTCGTCACTAGGGATAAAAGACCTTCTTCACTGGGGATAGAAGAGCTTCTTCACTGGGGATAGAAGAGCTTCTTTACCTCGAGGGATAATTGCTTCAAGAATTCTTTTCTGGGACCAGAATACCGTTGTCTCAACAATTTTTCCAGGGAGAATCCTTTTGTTCATCCTATGGAGACGACTGCTGATGTTCCTTCCGTTGTTCACAACTCAAAGGAAAATTTCGCTTTTATTTTGAAAAAGAAAAGTGAAGTAAATTCATTTAAAACTTATTTTTTTCTTTTTTTGTTTTGTTTCAAAAGTGAATAACACAATTAAAGCGTCATTTTGCAAGCTGAAAGAAATCAAAGATTGCAAACAAATGGGCACAAGGCTCAAATTTATTTAATAGGACGGAAATCAGCCAAAGGCATGATTCCACGGAGTATTTACAAAAGTTGGAAATGATAATTATGCGGAAAAGGCTACATTGAAAGCAATAACCACTATTCCCTCTAACAACTTTGAGTTCCAACTGTGCTTGTCGCTTCAGATTGGCGATGTTTTGATTGAAGATCCTTTGATGAAAAAAGACTCCTCAGGTGACGAAATATGGACTGATGCAGTTACTTTGTCATAAATCCCTAATTTTTGCCTAGATTGCCCTTTCAGGTTTTCAATCTACCAGGATGAATTTTTTCTGTTTATTGTCTCTAATTTTTGCCTGGACCGCCCTTTCGGGTTTTCAGTCCACCGAGACGCTCATTTTTGCCTAAGTCGCCCTTTGCGGGTTTTCAACTTACCGAGCTGTTCTTTTGTATTTTTTAGACAAAGTATTTCTTGACTGCATCAGCATTCACAGGATGCGGGAGTTCATCACCATCCATGGTTGCAAGAGTCATGGCGCCGCCAGAAAATGTTCTTTTGACAACATACGGGCCTTCGTAATTAGGAGACCATTTGCCCCTAGAATCTGGTTGAAAAGACAAGATCCTTTTAAGCACGAGGTCGCCTTCTCGAAATTCACGAGGTCGAACCTTTTTGTTGAAAGCTTGTTTCATCCTTGCTTGGTATAACTGTCCATGGCATAGAGCAGTCATACGTTTTTCTTCGATTAAGTTCAACTGATCGTATCTGCTTTGACACCATTCAGCCTCTGATAACTTAGTCTCCATGAGGACTCTCATTGATGGTATTTCAACTTCTACGGGGAGCACAGCTTCCATGCCGTATACTAGAGAAAAGGGAGTTGCCCCTGTTGAAGTACGCACTGAAGTACGGTATCCATGTAAAGCAAATGGCAGCATTTCATGCCAGTCTTTGTAAGTGACGACCATTTTCTGGACAATCTTCTTAATGTTCTTGTTGGCGGCTTCAACGGCGCCGTTCATTTTTGGCCTGTAAGGAGAAGAGTTATGATGCTCAATCTTGAATTCCTCACACAGTTCTTTCATCATCTTGTTGTTCAAGTTTGAACCATTGTCAGTAATGATCTTGCTGGGAATACCATACCGGCAAATGATGTTATTCTTGATAAACCTCACAACCACTTGTCTTGTAACATTGGCATAAGATGCTGCTTCGACCCATTTAGTGAAGTAATCAACTGCTACCAAGATGAAACGATGACCGTTTGAAGCTTTTGGTTCGATCATTCCAATCATGTCAATACCCCACATGGAAAAAGGCCATGGAGATGAGAGAACGTTGAGTAGAGTCGGTGGCACATGGATCTTATCTGCGTAGATCTGGCACTTGTGACATCTCTTCACGTGTTTGTAACAATCAGATTCCATTGTCAACCAATAGTATCCTGCTCTTAAGATCTTTTTGGACATTGCATGCCCATTTGAATGAGTTCCAAAGGACCCTTCATGCACTTCATGCATTAACATGTCTGCTTCGTGTCTGTCCACGCATCTGAGCAAAACCATGTCGAAGTTTCTTTTGTATAGCACATCTCTGTTCAGGAAGAAACTGCCAGAAAGTTTCCTTAGAGTTTTCTTATCTTTGTTTGATGCCCCAAGTGGGTACTCTTGAGTTTGAAGGAAGCGTTTGATGTCGTGGAACCGCGGTTTATCATCGATGACTGCTTCGGTTGCAAATACATAGGCGGGCCTTTCAAGGCGCGTAATTCTGACTGTAGGCATATCATTCCAATGATTGACTTTGAACATGGAAGATAGAGTAGCCAAGGCGTCTGCCATTCGATTCTGATCTCGAGGTATATGATGCAATTCAACCTTGTTGAAGAAAGTCAACAGACGTCTTGCATAATCTCTGTAAGGAATTAAGCCAGGGTGATAAGTTTCCCATTTGTCTTTGATTTGGTTGATCACGAGGGCTGAATCTCCATATATGTCGAGGATCTTGATCCTTAAGTCAATGGCTTCTTCGAGACCCATGATACAAGCTTCATATTCTGCGATGTTGTTGGTACACTCAAATAACAATCTGGCGGAGAACGGGATATGAGTACCCTTGGGAGTGATGATGATTGCTCCAATTCCATTGCCAAAAGCGTTTACTGCTCCATCGAAAATTAGGCCCCATCTTGATCCGGGCTCAGGACCTTCTTCTGGTAACGGTTCATCACAATCTTTCATCTTCAAGTACAAGACATCTTCGTCAGGAAAGTCAAGCTTGAGAGATTGATATTCATTAATTGGTTGATGCGCCAAGTGATCGGCGAGAATGCTTCCTTTGACCGCTTTTTGAGCACGGTATTCAATGTCATACTCAGATAACAACATTTGCCATCGGGCAATCCTTCCTGTTAAGGCAGGCTTCTCAAAGACATACTTGATCGGATCCATTTTGGAGATTAACCAAGTAGTATTGTTGATCATGTATTGGCGGAGACGTTTTGAAGCCCAAGCCAAAGCACAACACGTTTTTTCGAGCATGGAGTAACGAGACTCGCAATCTGTGAATTTCTTACTCAGGTAATAGATGGCATGCTCCTTCTTACCGGTTTCATCTTGCTGTCCAAGCATACAACCCATGGATTCTTCCAACACGGTAAGGTACATGATTAATGGTCTTCCTTCAACTGGAGGAATCAATATTGGTGGTTCTAACAGGTACTCCTTGATACTGTCGAACGCTTTCTGGAAATCTTCAGTCCATACAACCCCTTGATCTTTGCGGAGAAGCTTGAAAATTGGCCCACAAGTAGCAGTCATTTGAGAGATAAATCTGGAGATATAGTTTAATCGTCCGAGAAATCCTCTTACTTGCTTTTCAGTTTTTGGTACAGGCATCTCTTGAATAGCTCTGACTTTGTCGGGATCTACTTCAATACCTCTTTGGCTGACAATGAAACCTAAGAGTTTTCCAGATCTAACCCCAAAAGTACATTTGTTAGGATTCAAGCGAAGCTGATATTTCCTTAATCGTTGAAACAACTTCAAAAGGTATTCAATATGTTCTTCTTCTGTGCTGGACTTGGCTATCATGTCGTCCACATAAACTTCTATTTCTTTATGCATCATGTCATGAAAGAGAGTAGTCATTGCCCTTTGGTAAGTTGCGCCTGCATTCTTTAATCCAAATGGCATCACTTTGTAGCAAAAGGTACCCCATGGGGTGATGAAAGATGTCTTCTCCATGTCTTCAGGAGCCATCTTGATCTGATTATAACCGGAGAACCCGTCCATAAAGGAAAAGACGTTGAACTTAGCGGTGTTATCAACCAGCATGTCGATATGCGGTAATGGAAAGTCATCTTTTGGACTGGCCTTGTTCAAGTCACGGTAGTCAACACACATTCTGACTTTGCCATCTTTCTTCGGAACTGGCACTATGTTGGCCAACCATTGAGGATACTCAGAGGTGACAAGAAAACTTGCGTCGAGTTGCTTTTGAACTTCCACTTTGATCTTGTTAGCCATATCAGGGTGAGTCCTTCGCAATTTCTGCTTAACCGGCGGACATTCTGGCTTCAATGGCAAGTAATGCTGAACAATATTGGTATCCAACCCAGGCATGTCTTGGTAGGACCAGGCAAACACGTCAACATATTCTTTGAGAAGGTCTGTCAACTTACTCTTGACATCAGCATCAAGCAGCGATCCAATGGTCACTTCTTTTTTGTCTTCTTCAGAACCCAAGTTGATCTTTTCTAAAGGCTCTTTGTGAGGCAGAATGGCTCTTTCCTCGTGCTTAAGTAATCGAGAGATCTCGTCCGGAATCTCCTCTTCTTCCTCTTCTTCGGCTTCGAACACAGGAAACTCAAAGTTGGGAGAGGGCATAGGGTTATTGCATTCAATGGGTTTATCAATAGTAAATCTGCACATATGATTTATATTTATTTCAGAAAATTTATGAATGCAAGAGTGTATGCAGATTTTTTTTTGAAAAGTTTTTTTTCTTTATTTCGGTTTTTTAGGATTACCATTTCTAGAAAAAAGCAAAAAATAAAACATATAATGTAGGGAATTCAAAATGACACTTTATTTATGATTCATTTTTGAAACAAAGCCCTAAACACAAACTCATTTGTCTTGGGCAGGACAAAGAGGGAAACTTTTTAAACAAAGCCCTATACACAAAGTTATTTGGGCGGAATATTTAAAAGCAAAGCCCTATAAAACATCTCTCTGCTTTAGGCAAGGCAGGAGTTCAAAATAACAGCGAGGTGATTACTTTGAGCGGCGAACAACATTCGGAACGTCGACAGCCTTCCAGTAGCAACGAACTCCTCTGTGTATTATGTATTCAAGAAAATTCTCCCCAGAATTATCTTCAGTATTGACATTGACCGCTGGTCGAGCAGGATTTGAAGGTCCTGGTTTGTCACCCTTGTTCTTTGTAGAGTCGAAATGGTCTTCTTCTACTTCTTGAAGAGCATAAGACGAGTCACAATCTTCAGAATTTTCAGGATGTATTTCCCAGTCTTCAGGATGAAGAGACTCATTGTCAGCGACACTTTCTAAGTCAGTTGCGGGATCATCTTCCCCTTCATCTTCAAAAATGGCATTTATGTGATAATAACCATCCTCAGGATTATAAACCTTGGCAGATGCGTTGAGGCCGAAATCTTCAGTAACTTCAGGCTGCTGAGAAAATTGACAGGGCTGATTAACCTCTTCTGGTTGACTATTATATTCAAAGGAATCTCCCCATCCAGTTGGTTGGATATCTTCAATCGCAATCTTGTAACTTTCAGGTGCAGTGTATTTCACCATGTAATCAAATTTTCCACTTGGTTGTCCCAAGGTGTCCCAGATCTCTGTAGGAACAGGCTCAGTTTCTTTGGCACTAGATTTCTCTGAAGGAGGATATGGTTCTTCCTGAGATATGTATCCCGAGTCATTGAGATAACACTTCCATTCTTCTTCAGGATCAGGTAGACCTTCTTCGATACATTCTTCGATAAGGACATTAACCTCTTGAGGGATTGGATTAAGGAACCCTCCACTAATGAACGTTTCTTTGATCGGACAAAGGGTTTCATCCTTCTTAGTGCAGTTTGAGAACATTGGTGAACATCCGAGTCCTGCTCTGGTTTCATTCTTGGTAGGGATCACAACTTGCCCCCAGCCAGTGGTAGTTCCATCTTTCACTACTTTTACCGCCTCTTTGTAAGAAGAGATTGATACTTTCTTTTTGGAAGATTCGTCTTCTAAAGAGAGACCTTGAAACTGAGTTCCTTCCACATCATCGGCACTGATAAAAGAGAAATTGGACAAATGACTCACCATCAAGGCTTGTTCTCCACTTATCGTTACCAATTTTCCATTTGTTACAAATTTTAACTTTTGGTGGAGCGTAGAAGTTACTGCCCCTGCTTCATGGATCCATGGTCGTCCTAACAGACAGCTATAAGCAGCTTGAATGTCCATAACCTGGAAAGTGATTTGAAATGTATGTGGACCAATTGTCATGGGAAGGTTGACTTCGCCGATAACAGATTTTCGCGATCCATCAAATGCTTTGACAACTACACCACTGAACTTCATAGGCATTCCTTGGTAAGACAAGCGAGCAAGAGTCGTCTTTGGCATCACATTCAAGGAAGATCCGGTGTCTACCAACACATTGGACAAAGAGTCTGACTGACAGTTCATAGAAATGTGCAAAGCAAGATTATGATTTCTACCCTCCTCGGGGAGTTCCTCATCACAGAAGCTTAAATTGTTACAAGCTGTTATGTTGGCTATTATCCCATCAAAGTGGTCAACAGTCACATCATGATCTACAAAAGCTTGATCCAAAACTCTCATCAGGGCTTCCCTGTGTGCTTCAGAATTTAAAAGCAATGAAAGTATTGAGATCTTTGAAGGAGTCTGCATAAGCTGATCCACAATCTTGTATTCACTTCTTTTGATAAGCTTTAAAATTTCATCAAAGTCAGGATTCACATTGGTTCCACTGGATTGGCCAACATCAGTGTTTGTATTACTGACAGGAGTTTCCACAGGATTTCCCACTGGAACATTGACAGGATTTTGCCCGGCTGCAGGAGCAACAGACTGCTTTGAAGGTAGTGGAGTATACACACGTCCACTTCTTGTTACTCGACTCACATCGGCGATATTCACGACAGATGAAAGAGTAGGTAAAGGAACTTCTTGTCCATTCTTTATCATTGTTGCATTGTAGTTGTATGGAACTGCCTTGTCAGAGTCATAAGGAACAGGTCCAGGTAGACAAATGATCAAAGGAGCAACAGGAACTTTCGGCTTGTTATAAGTAACTTCCATGCGCTCAGGCATGTTGAAATGAGGAACGATGACGTTAACTGTAGGCATTTCCGAGTTGATATCTGAGACTAAAAGCTCATGCGGATAGCATCCTATCATGTTAACTTCATTTTCATCCCTATTTCTGTAGATCTGAATAGTATCATTATCCAACAGTACTTGGAGATCTCTTCTCACAATCGAACATCCGTGAGGATCTACACAACATATGCTACAGGAACCATAGTGATGCAGGCGAAAATTCTGCCCTCGACAGAGAGTGGCGTGCATTTGTACCAAATCGGCTCTTGAGTGATTGATATTATAGACTCGATATGGACCAGGACATCCATACACCATGTTTACAACATGCCCTCCATGATTGGGTAGCGGATTTGCTTGCACGTTTGGATTCAAATTTCTGAAAGAGAGGAGATTAGATCTTACCAACCTCTGAACTTCATGTTTCAAAGCTATGCAATGCTCGAGATCATGGCCAGGTGCTCCTTGATGATAAGGGCATGAGACCTCAACTTTGTACCACCATGGGAGTTTCTCAGGTACTGGTGGTGGTGCTTTAGTTTGAACAAGACCTCTTTCAATCAAAGCAGGGTACAATT
The DNA here is from genome assembly GCF_029867415.1 of Vicia villosa. NCBI lineage: Eukaryota > Viridiplantae > Streptophyta > Magnoliopsida > Fabales > Fabaceae > Vicia > Vicia villosa. The sequence goes on from NW_026705038.1 coordinate 977,348, forward strand.
CTGTGTAGGTCATTGGAATCGGATCAAACTGCGGAGCTCTTTGTACACGATTCTGATTATTGTTAAACTGCTGCACCTGTTGTCGAGGCTGTTGTTGTTGAAACTGCGGAGTAAAACCCGGATTCGGTGCTGTATTAACGACTGGCGCAATAGCAGCTACCTGTCGTTGACGATTGACATTTCCTCTTGGCTTTCCTTGGGATACCATGTCAACACTTTGTTCTTTCTTCTTTGGGAAACCACTTCCAAACTTTTTGGTTCCGCTTGAAGATCCACCTTCTTTAGTCAGACGTCCGGTTCGGACTCCTTCCTCTAGACGCATCCCCATGTTTACCATTTCGGTGAAATCACTTGGAGCACTAGCAATCATGCGTTCATAGTAAAACGGACTGAGACTATTCAAGAAGATCTTTGTCATCTCTTTTTCTTTTAACGGTGGATTAATCTGAGTAGCAGTTTCTCTCCATCGTTGGGCATACTCTTTGAAAGCTTCATGGTCTTTCTGAGCCATGGATCGAAGTTGATCTCTGTCCGGAGCCATATCCGAGTTATACTTGTATTGTCGGACAAAGGCCTCGCCTAGATCATTGAAAGTTCGAATATTAGTGCTATCCAAGCCTGTGTACCACTTCAGTGCGGCACCAGTCAAACTGTCTTGAAAGTAATGGATAAGCAACTGATAATTATCTGCATAAGTAGACATCTTTCTAGCATACATCACAAGATGGCTTTGTGGGCAAGAACTACCTTTGTACTTCTCAAAGTCTGGGACCTTGAACTTAGCAGGTATCTGTACACTGGGAACCAAACATAGCTCCTGGGCATTCTTTCCAAACAAATCTTTTCCACGGATAGCTTTAACTTCCAATTGTATCTTGTTAAACTGCTCTTGGAGATCTCCCACAAGATTACGCTGATTTGTGCTATCACCCTGATCATGATAAATCTCATTATCTCCGTAAGGAACAGTGTGAACCATAGGAGTCGGAATCGTCATAGTGGGTTGAGAAAGTGCCATAGTGACTTGAGAAAAAGTTACCCCCTGATTTGGAGTAAACTGTGAACTTTGTGTAGCAGGCGCTTCAGTGGTAGCTGTTTGAACCCCAGAAATATTATGGCGAAAACCTGTACCAAAGCTGAAAGGCGTGCCCTAACCTTCTGGCATGGAGAAAGATGGAATACCGAACGCAACTGTAGAAACTGGAGTAGTGACTTCAGATGTTACCGTCGCTTGGCTGTTGGGTGGCGGCGGCTGATTCTGTGCGGCCATTAAGGAGTCAACCAGAGTAGTGAGACTTTCCAACTTTTCCTGAAGGGTGGTCACTGTACCACGGAGCTCAACATTCTCTTGCTCAGAGTGTTCCATTACTCTTCTTCTATTCGAACGAGTATTGTATCTGTGATCTGATTGCGAGCGCGGTCGAGAAACTTTGAGACGCGACAGCTTGACGATCTATTGGAGAAAGATCCAAAAGATGAGACTCCTATACAACAGACTCGATATGCAGAATGATGTATGCAAAAAAAATAAGTTTATGATTTTTCCAAACATTTTAAAGATTATTTCCTTGCAAACATTTGAACACAAACAAATCTTTTATTCATTCATTTTTTTATTATTTTTTTTATTACAATAATGGGAAATGTTACAACATTGGAGCGTAGCTCCTTACAAAAGCAAATGATAAATAAAAAAGCTAAACAAATCCTAAGCATCTTCATCAGACGAAGAACCAAATGCATTGTGCAGCTTGAGCTTCATGATTTCTTTCCCGTAGCGAGCTTTCAATTCGGTCTTTTCAGTCCTCAGCTTGTCAACAATATTCTTCCAATCATCAGGAGTCGGAGCGTTGCTTGTCGAGCCTTCAGGCTTTTTCTTGCTTTCTTTGATGTACCTCTTGATTGCAGCGTCTTTCTGACGAATCTTCTCATCTTTACTCATGAGCCATCCATCTTGATAATAGAGAGTTTCTTCGTGATCTTTCACTCTTTTCTTCAACTTTCTATTTTCCACCTCAGTGCTACGAAAATTTTCTTCCCAAGCGTCTTTTTCTATCCTCATCTTAGCCAAAGCGTCTTGGTATTCCTCCATAGCGGGAATGTTGGGTCGTTGAGATACTGCAGGAAACATGGGTTTTTCATAAGCATAAGGCATTTGAAACTCCTTTGCTCTTTTCTTTACCCAGCAAGTGTAGGCGTCCATGGCAATGCAATTTCTTTCCTCACCTTTTTCTTTCCATCGGACGTCATACCAAGCTCTCACCATTCTTGCTTTCAACCTTTTAGGATTATCCCCTTCTCGGTAGAAGTAGCCTTCCACTGTAGGACCAATGGGTTTAGCTGAATTTGCATACCCGAGTTGTCGTCGGGCTAGGACCGGATTGTAGTTAATTCCTCCTTGTGTACCAATGAGGGGTACGTTGGCGAACTCTCCACAACTATCAATGGTTTCAGTACCACAGCGAGCCAAGGTATACCAACGGATATCATTATTAGTAAGAGACATAAGTCTTCGAGGCCAACGCAAGCCTTCTCGGTTTTCTGTGAAAATAGGAGACTGAGGTAAGTGTGAAACAATCCATTTGAACAACAGAGGTGCACAACATACAATGATTCCACCGCCTTGGCGATTCCTATGATGGACAGAGAAATACATGTCACCAAGCAGAGTCGGAACGGGATTTCCAATCAGAAAGATCTTTATGGCATTGATATCAACAAAGTTGTCGACATTGGGAAACAGAACCAACCCATAGATGAGCAAGGCTAGTGTAGCTTCAAAAGCTATCATGCTACCAGTTTCGATGAAATCAAAGGCTTTCTTTACCAGGAAGTGTGAAGTTAAACCCGGGAGGTTTCCTTTGGTAGTTCAATTACTTTCTACTTCAGACTTTTTCATGTGGATACTTGCTGCAATGACGTGTGATTTAGGAATGGCTTCCAAACCATTGAAGGGTATCTTGTCAGACACAGGAATACCTAAAAGATTGGCATATTCTTCCAAGGTCGGTACCAACTGGTAATCTGGAAAGGTAAAACACCGGTAGACGGGATCATAGAACTGAACCAGAGTTTTGAGAAGTCCTTCATCAACATGAGTGTTCAAGATAGGCAAAAGCTTTCCATAACTTTTCCTAAAATTACAAGGATCTTGTACAGAAGATGCTAACTCTATCAGTCTTTCTACATCAGGCGCTTTGAAACCGTACTTTTTGGTATACCTTTTTTCCATAACTTAATCCTATAATGTTTGCAAAGAAAATTCTCTAAATTTTTTGGAAAAATCATGTTTTTTATGGAAAAAGATGGGTTTTCTAATTAATGTATGCATGCGTGGATGCATGGATGCCACATATTCGAACATGGTAAAGCAAACATGGTAGTTCAAACATGGTAACACATACATGGTACTACAAACATGGTATACAAACATGGTAACGCATAGGTTCACAGGTCCAAAGTCACGAGCATGAGGTCAGAGAACCAAAAAATGGGATAGTTCTAGTTAATCACCTGCACAACATGTTCTACTGATACGTCAGAGTCTACATTTTTCTTTCGGATATTACCGGCCTTCCACAATTAAACTCATGAGCCAGTAATATTCTCAAGAAAAACTCGTCTGAGTGTGGTTCTCCGCATGACAACTAATCCAAGTCTTCACCTGAATAGTTTCTGCACCACAACCTAATAAGGCCAGGATGGGTTGGGGTTCTACGGCCAACTCAGCTTCTACAGTTCAATGAAAGTAATAATGTCTTCGCTACGGAACATGCTAAACATATATTACCAACAAGGAACCTCCACTGAGCGGAAGAATTCTCAAGTGCGCCTGCACATGACTATACCCTCCACCTAATTTCTTATGTGTACTTAATCCGGGTTAGGATTTGTCCATAATGTATCACTTGTAACAGAACCACGCAAGTAACAGAACCAGAACCACACAAAAAATGAAATGAAAAATAAAGCAAATAGAATTAACCCTTCCTTTGGAAACAATAAAAAGATAATCCCCAGCAAAGTCGCCATTTTTCTGTCGCGGGCGAAAAATCGTTGTCCTTTTTTCGGGATGAGACACCTGATGCCTTCTTTAGGCTCGAGTGCTCAAAAATGATTTTTCTTTTGTACGGACCAAACTTTTTATTGTTTCCAAAGTAGGAAAAGGAAAAAAGCTGCAATAACCTAAAAAGTGGGGGGAGAGATCTTTGGGTAAGAGGGTTGGTTATACGAAGGGAAGGTATTAGCACCCAACGTATCTATAGTACTCTATAGGTTTCTTTGCTTTGTTTTTCATTCCATGTTATTGAGAGGTTCTTGTGAAATAGGTGGGACCTAAGGTTTTTGTTTGATTATGCTCGCAAAGATCATCGCGATCCTCTGCATACATATCCCCTAGAGGGAATCAGAGCATCTGTAGCTCGGGGTCTACGGGTGCTAAGGTTTGAGTGGTTTGAGGGAGAAGTTTTGCTCGCCAAGGAATAAGACCTTGTGCCTACGTATTCTCAAAGGGATGTTGAGAAAGTCAGAGCAATCGTAGTTCCCACTTATGCTAGTGGAAGCAAAGGATAAGAGACAAATGTCATCTAAATGTTCGATGTATCTAATCTATATCATCACATACATCTGTTTGATTTTTGTTTGAAAATCTTTTCATTATAAGCCCGGGGCCATGCCACTTAGGGTGCTTAGAATGATAAAGATGTTTTTTAGCCAGCCTTGTGGCAAAAACTTTTAATGAAGTCAGCCTTGTGACAAAAAGTTTTGATTAATCAGCCAGCCTTGTGGCAAAAGTTTTAATGAAGTCAGCCTTGTGACAAAAACTTTGATTAATCAGCCAGTACGGTGGCAAAACTGTTTGATTGATTAGCCAGCCTTGTGGCAAAAAATTTTGATTGATTAGCCAGCCTTGTGGCAAAAAAGTTTGATTGATCGATTGTTTGTGATGATATAGAAGAGATACTCCTATCATAGAGATGATAAATGTCTAATCTCCTAGGGTTTTTTGATTTGGATATTGGGGATGCTTATAAGAAGCCCGTGGGTCCTTGTACGAAGCCCAAGAGGAGGCTATCCGAGGGTCCTTGCATTGTAAGCCCAAGAGGAGGCTATGGGAGGGACAATCCAGGGTCCTTGCATTGTAAGCCCAAGAGGAGGCTATGGGAGGGTCACTCGTTTGTACAAAGCCCAAGGGGAGGCATGGTATAGTTGGTCTGAGCTCTTAGAGCGATTTCACCGGGAAACCATACTCTATGTCCTAACCTAAACTAGTGGAGATTCTTTGCACGAAGCCCAATAGGAGGCTATGGGGAACCTAGTGTTGTACTAAGTTGAACAAGCACACATATCACACATATGAACAAACATGAACAAGTATGAACAAACATGAACAAACATGAACAGGTTATGAATAATTATATATATATGACAAAGTGTGTGTATATAATGGAGTTTATGAAGGAAATATACCTGTAAGCATGATCCATTTGTATACACGGGGCTCGGGACTCATACTCGGGGAGAGGTCCACTTGAATTTATTCAAAGCTATGTAAACAGGTATTTACAAGGGCTTGGGACTTATACCTACATGGAGGCCCATGGTATTTTTGGGAAGATTTAAAGAAAACCTTCATTTTTGGTTTGTTATTCAAAGTTCAAAAATCAAATTGATCGAGATATGTACAAAAAGGTGTATGTACAAAAAGGCGTACAATGAAATACCTAATTTCATGTACTGGAATGGGTATGTACAAAAGGGCTTGGGACTTATACCTACGTGGAGGCCCGTGTTTTTTTTATAAAACATGGTTGACTGTTTTTTTTTTAAGTTTGTTTTGAGATTTGAAAAGATTTATTTTGAAAGAAGTTTTTATTGTTTTGAAAACTGTACAAAAAGAAAAGAAATGGGACTTACACTCTCTAATATTCGAGAGGCCCCACTTCATTTTGAAAATCAATTGATCAATTAAAAGATTTAATTAATAGTTTCAAAAAGAAATGGTTTATCGTTTTTGAAAAGAATCGCGATCGCTTGTTTTTAAAATGATTTGAATTTGACAAAAATCAACTTAATTAAGTTAAAATCAAATTTTAATGCTCAATTAAGACCTAAGTGATTAGGGTTTGATAAAAAAATATTCACAAGTGATTAGGTTTGAAAATTAAATGAAAAACAAATATTTAAAGTATTTAAAAACACTTAAAAATGTATCATTTTAAACCTAATTAAAAACACATTAAATAAATCTTTTTTTGTGATTTTTTTTGATATTGTCAAAATATGTATATTAAATAAGAGGTGTGTAAAAAATGAAGAGAAAATAAATTAATTTGATGGGTTAAATTAATTGGTGAAGTTTGTGAAGAAAATAGAGAAAAATAGTGATAAAAAATAAGGTTTTGTCTTCACTAGGGCTTGAACCCACGCCCTCTCTCTCATCAGCCAAAACTCTTGCCAACTGAGCCACGCTCGTGGCTTGTAATACATACGCTTTCATTTAATTATATATTAAACTTAACATTTGAAATTTCTGAATCAAAAATGGCGCCAAGAACACACCTTCAACTGAATTTTGAAAATCTCCAAAACTGTGTTGTTTTGATCGATCAATGGGTCTATCTCACTCGGTTTTTCACGAGGAACATGATGGTGCCCTCATAATTCATTTATTTTTGCTCTAAGGGGGTCAATTTTCGCATGAACATGAAGAACCCTAGAACTGAAATACAATGTGAAATCGTGTATGTGCAAGTTATGATGCAATTGATTGAGGGTTAATGATCCTCATAGGTGCAGAAACAAGATGGTATGCTCACATTTCATTTATGATGCGTGCAAGTATGAGTTTGAAGTTCATGAGAACTTACCTTAAAAACGGCACAACTGAGAATCGAATTCTTGCTTGGAGGTGTTACAGAAGTTGTTTGATGATCTGGATAGCTTCAATGGACCTTATGGAAGGTGTCTGAATGCTTGGAACCATCTGAATTCATCTGGGCATGGTCATGGTACCCGACCTGCACAAGCTTCAAGAGTGAATCGAATTTGATGATTCTGAGGTTATTGGCTATATGTGATGGATTGGATAGTTCATATGTGATATATGGATGATGTTAGAAGTGGTAGTTTGGACAGAATTGAGCCTGAATGAAAATTGGCATGATAAGGTTCATTTCATGTTCATATGGAGGTGAGATGATGATTCTGAGTTTTGGGGTGATTTGGGGTGTGTGAGTGGTTCAAACACATCCCATATGATGTTTATGAGTTGTTAGAACCATCACTTTGGCCATAACTTCAAAGGTTTAGAGGTTGAGTTTTCTAACTCTCTTTGAAACTTAAAACTTGCAATTCAAGAAAGAAAGAGAAAACCTATAATTTGTGAGGTTTTGGTGTGATTTTGGAGGTGATTTGAACCTCTATTTATAGGCCAAGCTTTCTGAATACAAAGCCCTTGCAAGTTGATTCAAGAATGATGATTTGGCTTAAGAGATAAAATGGAATCTTTCACATTAAATGCAAATGGTTAAAAGTGACTAAACCATGGTTAAATCTTAAGCTTCTTATCCTCTTCTATTCTGATCTCAAACCAGAAAAATATCTTCCAATTATTGCATTGGTGTGTCATCACTTGGATTATAGGTCATGTAGTGTAAGAACTTTGTGAAAATGGCTTGAAATTTCATGCATAATGACCTCTAATGACAAAATTCAAAACCATAGCTACACTCCATATTTTTTCATGCTCTTGGACATTTTGGAAAGCTCATGTTACACACTTCAAAACCCTAGTTGAAAGTTTCTTCAAGACCTTTGAGGAAATGGGTGAAAAAGATCCATGAACTTTGAGAAAAATGAAGTTTCAAGTGAAATTTTCCAAAGATACCAACTTTGAAGCACCATATCTCTTAAATGGTTGATCTTATGGAAAAAATTTATATGTGTCAAAGTTGTTTATTGGATCAAAATCTACAACTTTCATGTTGGAAGTTTTTTTCAGTTTGTAGGTGAAATTTTGAGAAATTCCCTTCCAAAGTTTGGAAAAAACCATTGAAAAACACTTAGAAATTTTTCTAAGTATGAAAAGTCAAACTTTTGACTTTTGATTCTTGATTGATTTTCTTGATTTTCCTTGATCAAATGACTTCTCATATCATATATTGATGATTTAAAACTTCAAAAGTCATGGTTGACCAAAATTCCCCAAAAGTCAATGGTGATCTTGTACAGTGGACTTTTTCAGACGAATCGCGTTTCTGGAGATTTCAAATGAAACAGGCTATCCTCACCAAATGAATGGTATGAATGGATCATATTGAGGTATTAGAGGATATTGAATCATAGTTTGAGTTATGACACCATGTCCTGATTAAAAAGGCAGTTGTTCAGTGAATTAGGTCAAAAAACCCTAATTGTCGACCAGATGAAATTGATGACTATGGATCTTGAATTGAGGTACAATTTCCATTGTATATTGTCATAGGGATTATTTGAAGATGATTGAAACCTTTGATTGACTTCCTGGGGATTTTTAGGGTTTCCCAAATGTGATCCCTGATTTCAGTCCCTGATAGTTCAAAACCCTAATTCTGAGGATTTGTCTGATCAATCTTTGTATAGGAGATGTTCTGAGCCAATGGATTAGATCAAAATGATGTACTTGGGGTTTTGAGGTCATGTCCCAAGTCATTAGGTCAAATTCTGAGCAAAAGTCAAGGGTATGCTATCTTCAGTCAAAACCCTAATTCAGTCGATTCAAAGCTGTTGAGTTTGTTGAAGTGAATCTCTGGGGACCAAATGTTGGTTGTTGATTAAGATGATTCATTTGAAATGAAGGGAGAACAAAACCCTAATTGATTGTTACTTGTACTGATGAGTATTTCCTGATTAAATCCTGCTGAGTCACAAGTAACAAACACAAGCTATGCAATTTGTTAGAGATGCAAATGATGCATATGCAAATGATATGAGGTGGTATCTTAGGTCAAAAATTGGGGTATGACACCTGCATCTAAAACTCAATTGAAACATCCAGAAAGCTTCATAACATCAACACAAACACACATATATAATCAATTCACATGTAAGATGCGTGTATGTATGCAATCGAATTCAAGAAAATATGGCTTGTTCGTGAGCATATAATTACGTTTATGTGCAGTCTGGATTGATGATGATGATTGATTCACCTCCAAGAAAGGTCCAGGGATCGATTGGAATGCTTGAAACACCTTGAAACTACTTTAATCTATAAAACGATTTTAGAATTTTTCTTGATTTTGTGAGCTCGGGTAGGGTCTTCCAGGCTGCAAAAAAACTCCCCTAAGGGTCTGCACTTGCTCTCCTTTTATAATAGAATGAATTAGGTCAATAGTTTTGGACCAAATCTCCTTTGAATCAAATATTAGAAGTTTTGAAAATTGGATTTGTAAATGTTTCTAATTTTGCTTCAATTCCAATCCAATCTTCTTGATCTTATTTTCATGAAATTTTTAATGATTGAGGGATATAATTTGATTGATACTTGGCTTAGAATCAAAGCACAATCATATCTTTCATTAATTTGTTATTTTATATAATTAAATTATGATTTAAATGAGTAAAAATCATAAAATAATCAATAAAAATACTATAAAATTGAAAGATATATTTTTAGGTCGTGCATGGGCTTAAGATAAACATTGGATGAAAATAAAATAGGCCCATTTGGAAATATTTGGAATTTTAGACCTTTTCTCTTCACACATGCCCTTGGAAATAGGTGAACTTGTACACCTTGCCATTTCCTCATACTTCAACATTTTTCCAAGTTCATGGACTTTTTAGAAACCTTAAGAGTCCTCTAACCAATTGTTTTGGTCCCATATCAAAATAAATTTCCATGCTCCTTGTGTGCTCTTTTGAAAAAGATGACTTTTGGTTCACTTTTGAAAAGGACCTATAATGTTTTGATCCATATCCCTCAAATGAAGCATTTTTAGACTTGGCATATGAGAGACAAATTTGTAGGGAATTCAATTTCCTTCAAATTGAGATTTGGATGGAAAATTTATAATGTACCATGTGGGAGTTATGGATGGTCAAAGTTCAGTTGACTTTCTCCTATGAAAACCCTAATTTAGAAACTTTTGGATTTGTTGATTTCTGATCTTTGCTTGATGAACCATGATCAATTCTTGATCAAATGGTGAATGATACTTCATAATAAGGATGTTGACAAAAAATCAGGAGTTTTAACTGTACTTTGACCACAGTTGACTTTTAGGTCGAATCAGTCGACTGTTGACTTTCTGAGCAATTGAGTGACCAAACCTTTGAATTGAGACCTGAATTTTGTCATGGAGATAGTTTGGAACATCATAAACCATATGAGGTGCATTGGAGCTCCTGATCCATTGATTTTCTTCAGCACAACACAAACCCTAGTTTCTTGAGCCTTTGTTTAGGAGAGATGTCTTTGAGCTTTGTACTTTGATTTGAATTTGAACAAGAGAAATAATATGGGCAAATTTTGGGGTATGACAGCTTCCCCTGTTCAATTTTCTTAAACCTGAAGATGTAGAGTGGTTTGTATGCCAATCGGTATCTGAAGGTGGAAGAGGATTGAACACTAGAGTACCCAAAAATTTGTACCATCGGGGATGGGCTTAGAGATGCCATCCAGATGAGTATTAAGATAAGTCATGTATTAGACTATGTCTGAACTGTTTGAGAAGTAGTTTATTGAATGTTGATCGTGTCATTACTGTTCGTAGTAGATGAATTAGATCTTTGAGAGTTGGTCGTGTCAGCACCGTTCGTAATAACTGAATTAGACTTAGGAAATAGTTAATCGTGTCCACACCGTTCGTGATGATGGAATTATGTCCTTGAAAGTTGATCGTGTCAATACCGTTCGTAATACCTGAATTAGATATTGGAAAGATGATTGTGTCTACACCGTTCGTGATGATATAATTAGATCTCTTGTCGTGTCAGCACCATTCGTAGTAACTGAATTAGACTTAGGAAATAGTTGATCGCGTCCACACCGTTCGTGATGATAAAATTAGATCTCTTGTCGTGTCATCACCGTTTGTAGTAACTGAATTAGACTTAGGAAATAGTTGATCGTGTCCACACCGTTCGTGATGATAAAATTAGATCTCTTATCGTGTCAGCATTGTTCGTAGTAACTGAATTAGACTTAGGAAATAGTTGATCGTGTCCACACCGTTCGTGATGATAGAATTAGATCCTTAAAGGTTGATCGTGTCAGTACCGTTCGTAGCAACTGAATTAGATCTTGGGAAGATGATCGTGTCTACACCGTTCGTGATGATAGAATTAGATCTCTTGTCGTGTCAGCACCGTTCGTAGTAACTGAATTAGACTTAGGAAATAGTTGATCGTGTCCACATTGTTCGTGATGATGGAATTAGATCTCTGAGAGTTGACAGTGTCAGTACCACTGAATTAGATCTTTGAAAATGATCGTGTCATCACCGTTCATAGTAAATGAATTAGATCTTCAAGCGTTGACCGTGTCAGTACCGTTCGTAGTAGCTGAATTAGATCTTAGAGAGTTAGAATTTTCGTTCGTTTTTCTGTACCTGTATTCTGCAATAGGTATAGCAATTTTTATGCAATGTCATGATGCATGTATTATGTAATGAGTCCCTCAAAATAAATGAGAAACTTTGTATGTTATGCATGAGTTTATCATGAGACACTATGTGCAAATGTATGGATAATGCATGCGATGTATGATCTTGATTCGTATCATGTGAAGTATCCTGATCGGGACCCTGATGTCTTTATCTTGTCTGGAAGATGTTCAGCTGGGGATTCATGACTTCCGCATGGGGATGAGCAGTGGCTTGATGTACCCTGACTGAGGATAAGAGAGATGAATGACCTTTATTTGGAGAAGAAATAATATCGGGGAACCGGCAGTGTCGAAGATGTAAACTCAGTTGAGGGACTAAGTCTTTGTTGGGAAGAGAATATTTGAAAATATCTTCTCGAAGGTTACTCTGTGGGGATATGATCTTGTGAAATCGGCTTCGTGGGAAGGCATGGATGTCTTGAACGTTGCCCCCAGTATTGTATTGACTGTCATTCCTGGATTTGTATTGATTAGGACACACCACTGAGTATTGATCAAGATGTCGAACTGGACTTGCATAGATTTGCCCCTGCTAGTAGGGACTTTGGAAAGATTCGCGTCACGAGGACTTTATGAGATGTGCACTATGGGCATAATGCCCCTAGTAATCATAGACCTAGGAAAATGCCCTATGTTGATTGGAAAATAACTTCAGATCTACTTGGATGCATGCCCCTGATTGTTTTTGGCATCCTTGAGAGATTTCTCAGAATATCGACTTGATTGCCCCAGATTGATCGGGAAATAGTTTGAAACCCACTTGGGATGTATGCCTTTTGATTGTTTGGCATTTGAGAGATTCTTGGAATCTTGACTTGATTGCCCCAGATTGATTGGGCAAAGCACGTCGGGCCCCTTGTGTTTATTGACTTCTAATCAACTGAGTCAGTTGTAAGAGATATTGTTGTTGAAGTGATTTTGTCTGTTGGGATGACTTTTAGTCATTAGTCGTACCCTGTGCAGATTCTTCCTGATGCTAACATTTGAAATTATGTAGCAGAATGTGTTTAATAATGAATTCATGAGATGCAATGCATATGTCTGTCTTGTTTTTTTTTTTGAAAAACATTGAAACGGGAGATGTAAAAGCGTGATGTTTATAAAAACGTGATGTTATTTTTGATAAACCTTAAGGAGTCAGGATACCTTTTGGTGACAGTATGCTTTCGAACTAACCATGCTTCAGTTAGGACTTTCAAAGGTTGTAACGTGGCATGGTTCACGGTTTAAGAACAAAGGATAAAGGCTCAAAGTTCATTTGTACCCATCCCAACCTTCATGATGTTCTTCGATCCTGTGCTCAGTTAACTTTGCATTTAAGTTCTAGCAGGTCTTGAAGCCGTAACATTGACATTTGATGATGGTTAAAGCACCGACAGTTTATTTGGACATACAATCGTCCTTTTTTGTGATTTTTTTCTTTTGTCGAGGATTTGTAATTAAAAATATTCGAATAACGTCATAGCATCCTTGTACGGTAACTTCAAGTTACAAATTAAACCAAAACCAAATAAAAATTCAGCAATTAAAAATATAATAAAAATAATCGTTTTATCCCCCCGAGTGCTACGTATCAGAGTGACAACCGACTCGACTCACAACAGCTAAATTCTTCACTCACTAGCATCACCTGCACGTTACCAATATAACAAGCAAAGGGTGAGATATCGAAAAATATAAATAAAGTCATGATAAAAAGTATATTACGGTTCAAGTCATAATATATATCTTAAGTTTCAATTCCAATCAACCAATTCAAAATCTAAATCACATAATCACGCATAACATCGCAATAAAACAAATGAATGAGACACGACAAATGCATCATGCATGTGGTACCCAGGCTTCAGCCCCCATCGCCAATTTCCAGTTAAACCGAGGCATCAAGGCATAAGCCTTCGTCGCTAATTTGTCAATCCAGACCATCGCCAAAAATGCATATGTATATGAATGTAACAAACACATACAACAACAACATCATCGTCACAAAGGCATAAGCTTATATCGTTGCTATACCAATAAATAAAGGTATACATCGTCACTGAAACATCCTACAAATTCACATAAAACAACAACAATATATTTGGCAACAACAAAATCAGCAACAAATATTCAGAATAACACATTCAATAGCAACTCATCAACAACACAATTCCATAAACCGAAACAATTCAACCGCACCTGCAAATCAACTCATTCAAAAAAATCATAACAAAACAAACCAACCAAAAATACCTACCAATATACACGACCGACTCCGACAATTTTCAATTAATTTCGGTTAACTAATTATACCGCTTAAATCTACTAATTTAATCGGACAGTCCCAATAAAATTCGGTTATTTATTCGTCTACTCAATTCACTAATATTTCCACTCTGAGTTATTATTAGTAAGACTAATCTGTTACTACTGTTTCAATTACCGTACTTTCATCCCAATACAAAACTTATTTCTGCTACCTCATTTTCTAACCCACTGCTACTTAACTTGGTCCCCTGCCAAATTACTACACCTACTGTTTCATTCTACAAAAAATTGTTTTTTGTTACTTTCTTCTATCTCTATTAAACCTGCAATTATACACTAATTCCATTAAATCAATTAACTCAAGTCCCCGTGTTTCTAAAATCAAAGCTCCAAGAACTAACATATTATTAATATTCACTACTATGGATTATATAAGTCTGCTAACTTAATTAATTAAAGTCAGGTTTATGAATTTCTGGCTATTGAACTCCACTAAATAAAGATAACAAATCTTCTAATAGAGGTTTTGGAGTTCTTAGCATGTACAACAATTTAAGCATCGGGAAAGGGAATCCCGATAGAATAGAGTTTAGATAGTTGCAGAATGGGATCTTGGAGTAATTTAAGATTTGTAAAGGTGTATCTGCTCAAGATCGTGAATCTTGGAGTTTTTGCAACCTTGTGAGTTCCGTGTAGTTGAAGGAAAATAAAGAAATAGAATTGTATATATTAGTAGTTAATTCTAAGTATTTCAACTGTGATCTCTGATTACCATCTATACAAAAGGAAATTTTATTAATTTTCAATAGTAGAATATTATAACAATTTCTGATGGCTTACCATCTGAGATTATACTGTGTGCTAAACGAGGATGAGGCACCGAATTTGAATAAATTCCAACATCGAATCTCTCTAACTCAATTTCTTTAATTTCTGTATAGATTTGGCATGCATTAGGTTTATTTTGCTTTCTTAGTTTGCTTGTTGTTAGGTTCTTCTGTTCATAGTGATTTATTGTTTATGCGTAGATTTGTATCAAATTTAGTCTTCTGAATAACTCTTTTACTAATTAAACTAAAAATTGTAAAATTAGATTTCTCCTTCAATTAATCAAATTACATTCAGTTTTTTTTAGAATCTAATTAGATTAACTTTCACAATGTTGTTTAGTCAATTAATCATTGTTTTGAATTCCTTTAAGCTCCTATGAACATTGATCTAATCATGTAACTTCTTCAAAAACGATTTTCAAACTTTTGTTATCTAATATATATATATATATGTATGTATGTATTAAAAACTTAATGGGGAAAGGTCTATTCAACCCCCCTTCTAGACCACTTTACTCCCATATTCAACCAACAATGCAGGTCACTACAGAAGAATTGTGTTGCGTCAATGAAGCTCTATAGACCAATGTCTCGCACATTAAAAAATAATGAAAATTTGATGATACACTAGAGGATGATGAGATCCTTTATCCTCAGCATCTCTCCTGTGTAATCCGCGATGCCCTGATCTAGAAAACTTGAAACTAACATCTCTGATAGGTTTTGAAGGAAAGAGTAACTCAAAAAATGAGTGCTCTGTTTCTTTTCCTATGTAGGGGTTAAAACCTTCCATTTCTTTGAAACCTTAAAGAAAATAAAGAAACTCGAGTGGACCAAGGAGTACAAGAAGGCCTTCTCAAAGTTGATGATTTTATTAGCAATTCCCCCGATTTTGAATTGTTTGATAGAGGGTGCACCCTTATTCTTATAATTATTATAACTAATAGAGCAACGAGTTTAGTGTTTGTCTAAGAAGGGGAAAATAGTGAACAACCTGTCCAATTTATTAGTAAGGTATTCAAAGGTGCAGAACTAAGGTATCAGAAGATATAGATGTTGGTATTGGAGGTGGTGATAATGACAAGGAAGATCAGGCCCTAATTCCATGGGAAAACGTGATGGCAAAAACAAGCTATCTCATTCACTAGATACTGAAAAATCCAGATTTGGCATAAAGAATGGTATCATGGTATGTAGAATTATCAAAGTATGACATCTATTCCTCCTAAGAGGAAAATTAAAGTCTTAAGAGTTGTTAGACTTCTCGGTGGAGTTAAGTTCCATAGTAGGTGAGGAGGATCCTCACGTATGGACTTTTTTAATGGATTTTTTGTAAAACTTAAAGGGAAGCAGAGTTGTGTAGTACTAGAAGGTCCTATAAATATTCTCATTGAGAATTCCCCAAGGTTCTAATTCAAAGCTAGCAATAATCAAGCAGAATACAAAGCCTTGATCTCTAGGATGGCCCTAGCATGAGAAATGGGCAAGGACAACCTCAGGGCCAGAAGTGACTCTTAATTGGATTCAGGGCCATGAGTGACCCTGAAGAAAATAGAAAAACTCAAGTAAACCAAGGAGTACAAGAAGGCCTTCTCAAAGTTGATGATTTTTTTGGCAACTCCCCCATTTTTGAATCGCTTGATAGAGGGTGCACCATTATTATCATGATTATTAGTAACTAATAAAGCAATGAGTTTAGTGCTTATCCAAGAAAGGGAAAGTAGTGATCAACATGTCTAATTTATCAGTGAGGTGTTCAAAGGTGCGGAACTAAGGTATCAGGAGATATAGAGGTTAGTATTGGCAATGGTGATAACGACAAGGAAGTTAGGGACCTACTTCCATGGGAAAACGTGATGGCAAAAACAAGCTATCTCATTCTCTAGATACTGAAGAAGCCAAATTTGGCATAAAGAATGGTATCATGGTATGTATAATTATCAAAGTATGACATCTATTTCCTCCCAAGAGGAAAAATAAAGTCTTAAGAGTTGTTAGACTTCTCGGTGGAGTTAAGTTCTATAGTAGGTGAGAAGGATCCTCACGTATGGACTTTTTTAATGGATTTGGTGTCATACCTAAAGTGAAGAAGAGTTGTGTAGTACTAGAAGGCCTCATAAATATTCTCATAGAGCATTACCTAAGGTTATAATTCAAAGCTATCAATAATCAAGGAAAATACAAAGCCTTGATCTCTAGGATGACCTTAGCAAGAGAATTGGGCACAGACAACCTCAGGGGCAGGAGTAACTCTTAGATGATCACCATCTAGGTCGCTAGAGATTATGAGATAAATGACGCATAACTTCTAAAATACATCCAGAGATTTCATGACTTGGCTAAGCATTTCAAATTCTTTGAAGTGTTTTATGTACCCATGGAAGAAAATTCTCGGGACGACCTCTTATTCAATTTCGCCAACATCAATAAGGTTGGCCATAACATAGCATTGTTACAAGAAACCCTAAACATCCATAGAACCTAGAAGGAAAAGGTAAACATAATCATATTTGTTGTGTCACATGTTGGATTGCACCAATAACGCGATAATTGACGATTGAAGAATTACCCTCAGGTTGGGGAGGCAAAAAGTATCAAGATACTGACAAAGAAATACACTATGGTGGCAAAAAAGCTATACAAAATGGGAAATGCCTCCCTAATGCTAAGATAAATTGGTGAAAGAGAAGCCACCTTGGTAGTAATGGAGTTCATAAAGGGGCATGTGAAAGCCATATCAGAGGAAGGGCATTGGCTCATAAAATGCTAAGGGCTAGTTACTAATGGCTGGCCATGATGATGGACAATGCAAAATTCTTCAAAAAAATGTGATAAATTCCAAAGGCACTTAAATTTGAATTATGCCCTTACCAAAATCCTACATTATGTGACCTCTTATGACCCTTTTATCAATGTGGTTTGGATGTCCTGACATTGTTTCCCCTAACACAAGGTCAACTAAATCACGAAAGAAAGAGTTTGACACTTCAACTTAAAGTGAATAATATGCAAGTTTGGGATGCCAAGATGCATTGTCTCAAATAATGGAACTCGGTTTACCATCTCAATCGTGGTGGGGTTCTACCATCAACTTGGGATCCAAAGGAATTTTTTGTGGTTCATCCACAAGCCAACAGACACGCTAAGTCAGCCAATAAATCTGTCCTCCATGGAATAAAGAATAAGCTTGATGAGGCCAAGGGTTTGTGAGCAGAACATTTACACGAGGTACACTCATTCTCATTTATTTTAATCAAATTTTGTCAGATTTTAGACTTCTTTCCCTTGCCATGTGTTATTTCACTTAAGTACAACTTCTGAAAAAATTCTATGTGATGGCCAAGTGACTCTAAACAAAAAAAAGGGTTTATTGTATTATTTGAAATTTGAAAATAATTTGTAAGACTTTTTTCTAAAACATTTATTTTAGATTTGATAAAAAAACAGAGAAATGATATCAGAAAAATAGAAATAATGTGGAGAAGAAGGGAGATATGTAACACCCTGATAATTAAATATTCACTATTTAATTGATTATTTGATGTTTTGATGTGATTATATTAGTCACGATAATTTATCAGTGAATATATGTGACGTGTGATGTCTATGTTGATGTGTGTTGGGTAGTGGAATTAAGGTGTTACTTAGAATAATAGAATAATATAATTTATAATTAGCATTATTAATTAATTAAATAAAATAAGAGACATTATGAGGTAAGTTAGTAAGGACATATTGGAAAATTCATAATAAGGGTCCTAAGGCTAACTAGTTAAAAAGAGGAATATGAGAGATATTCATTCAACGTAGAATTCTAGAGAAAACGTGAAAGAAGAGAGAGTTAAGGCAAGAAGAGGAGAAGAAGAAGATCAACCGTAGGAATTAAAAAAGGAATAAATTCGGCTAATAATCTAAGGTAAAGGGGTTATCATAAGTATTATCTTTGATTTAAGAGGTTGATAACTGTATGTTGAGGTTTGTGATATTTTGTGATTATTTTGATGAAATTGATGAACGATGATTATGGATTGTTGAGATTATATGATTATTGTGATGTCTGTTATAATTGGTTATTGTGTTGATGTATGATAACATGATTTAGATTCAAATCCACCATTGTCGAGGATTTGAAGGTTTAGGGTTTGATAATGAATCTTGGAATATAGATGAACAATTGTGTTTTTGGGTTTATAATGATTAATACATGTTACAACTATGATCATAGACCTTAAATTGTAGAAAATTATCGATTAAAACAGGTTTTTGGGCAAAAGTTTTGGTCTGGTCTAATGCAGGTCGAACATGATTTTCTGCCTAAATCGCAGAGTCTGCTTAGCACGGTGAAGATCTCTTTTGGAAAATAAAATAAGCCATATTACAGTAAGTATCCCGCTTAGCGCGGTGTGGGGTGCGATTAGCGCGGGTGCCTGGTGTCACAGCCGATTTTTATTTCTGTATTTATTTATTAGGTGTTTATTTTTATTAATTATTATTTAGGTGATAATTAATTATTTGGTGTGTTTAATGATTATTTAAATATATGTGGTATTTGAATAATTGCGTAGATGTGTTAAGATTAGTAATTAGGTAATGAGCCTAATTAATTAGAATGTGGAGTTGGGTAGGTTAAGCCCAAATAACAAAATAGAGTTAGTAAAGGTGTTATGTTAGAAAACCCTAACTTAGAAAGAAAATAGAAAGAAAAGAGGCTAGAGGAGAAGAGAAGAGAAAAGAAGAGAAAGAGAGGAGATTCTTGAAGAAGAAGGGCTATACATTTCATCTAAGCCAAGGTAAGGGTGTGAATCCAAGTGATTATGGGTAGATATAATTGGGTAATGTATGTGGGGTTAGAAAATGCATGATTTTAGGTTGGGAGATTACTATTTCATGAGTTTTGTTGTGGAATTGGTATGTTAATTCATAAATTGTGTGAAATCTAACTTGTCATAATGATTCTATGTATGATTCTATGAATGGGTATGAAAATAGCATATGATTTGGTGTATGTATGTTGATTTTGTGAAACCCTAACTTTGGAGATTATGATAGAATCTATCAATTTGACTTATGAGTTATGTTTTGATGTTTACCATTGATTATATGTGTTGTATATGTGATACAAGCATGAAATTCGTGATAAAATCTAAATTGGAACTGATTTTGGGTAAAATGATGGGAAAATGGGTTGCTGTCAACGCACCAGCATTTCTGCAAAATTTGCAGAGGGCACGTCACACGGTGTAGCGTGCATAGCGCGCTGTTGAAAGCATGCATCCCCATATTACAGAAGGTAGCGCGCGTCGCGCGAATGAGCTGGGAGTGAAATATTCCTATTTTTCTGGAATTGACTTGTGGAATTGCTTGCTATTGATTTATGAATAATTATTGTGAGTTTTTTTATTAATTATTTGGCATTAATTGGATGCTATATGGTTGAATTTACATGATAAACATGATACTTGACGTATATATATATATATATATATATATATATGTGTGTGTGTGCGTGTGTGTGTGTGTGTGTGTGTGTGTGTGTGTGTGTGTGTGTGTGTTTGTCATGATGTAAATTGATGAATAAAGATGCAATACATGTTATGCTATGCTTGAATACATGTGATTGAATTGTGGTGTGCTAATTGATGCATTGTTTGGGATTGAAGTCATGTTGTGTATGTTGTGAAATGTTGGAAAAGATGTCATTATGTAGTCTAAGAGGCTGAGATCGTCTTATTTGCATAAGTCTTGTTTGTTTGCACACTTACACTAGCATGAGTCTTTGAAAGAGGCAATATCGGTAATCTTGTGAAGATTATTTGCTTATCCCAAACCTAACGCCGAATGGGGTTTGAAAGCTTAATGCCAAATGGAGCTTTAGAGGCGGTTATCTAGTCTGAGAGATGGACAATTGGCTTGCCGGAAATGGTAACCGAGGGATCCACATGCATATCGCATTGAGTCACACTTGAGTCGCACATGTCGGTGTGAATTGTTAATGTTGTGTTATTTATGTGGTATGATTGTGTGGATATGATTTTGGTGAATATGCGCATATGTGGATTTTGATAATAACGTTTTGAGTATACATTTTATGATTTTGATAATTGAATGTGATTACTTGATTTGAGGAGCTATGTTGTATGAGATGAACATGTGGTTCTTTATAAAATAAATATAAGGTATATTTATGTGAAGCGTGATGAATTCTTGGAATGTATTGTTGTTGTATTGGTGCATTTCCTATTATTATGTTTAACTATAATGATTTGAATTCTCACCCTTCTGTTGGAATGATGTTCTATTGCGACATCGCTCAGGTACCGAAGATAATGGTGCTTCGGAGGAGGTCTAGCTTGGAGGTTTAGATCTCTTGTAGTGTGTCTTGACTAGGTAGTCATATTGTGCTCTGGTCAATGTAACACTAGGGGTTTTGGGTTTATTATTTTTAAATTGATGATATTAGATATTGTTTTACTCATATGTATTTCCTATTTTGGATATGTTATATTTTGATGTGCGACTTTGAGCCAAGATATTGTGACATGGTGGGTGATGTATGGGAATCATCTGAGTTTACTCTTTCATTGATGAGATGGTTATTCTGTTGTAGCTTTGCATGTTTTGTTTTGAATCTTTAATTTTGTGTTACTCGTATGTAACCATTGCATGTTAAAGTATTGTTTTTGGAAATAGTGTGTGTAATACCCTCATGTGATGCATGCTTAATTACTCTGAATTTTGCAAATGTATGCTTTAATTAGTAGTCTAGATTTGGGGGTGTTACACCTGGAACGAAAATTAATATTTTTGAAAATTGATTTCAGATTAGGGAAGCTTATATTTTATTATAATTTCTGAGAATTTTCTAGAATTTACTGTGTACGTTTTTGTAGGTTTATACGACATTTTGTAAGTAACTTGGTTTGGTGAATTCTTGTATTTCTATACTTGATTTTGGTGAATATTGTTGTGTTGATTGATAACATGATTAATTGATGTTTGTGTGTTGAGTTGACCAAGATGTTGTGAAATTGTATGTTTGAATAATGACATGACTTTGTTGAATACATGAGTGATGATGCCATTTTGACTAGTCGTGGTTGTTGATTTTGTAATGTTGAGCATCATGTATTCATAGCATATTTGTAGGACAATAGTCCAGTGATGTTGTAGGACCATTGGTCCAGTGACGACCCTTAATCCTATTGTGCGGATTGAGTGTAATATTATGATGTGCCTCGGTTCCAAGCGGGAATCGATCCTATGGCGGAGAACGATGACTGAGTCATCAATGATGAATTGATACCACATGCATGAGTTTATTGTTGTTGCATTGCATTGTTGTGACGTTGTGTGATTTGATAATATTTCATTATTTGTGATGTGAAATACCTAAGTGATAATTGTGATTAAATTATAAGGTGGTGTTGTGAATATGTGATGATGTACATGTGTGGGTAAGCATGCTTATGTGATGGATATGTTGTATCGGTATATGTATGATTTGTTATTTGTATACAACTACTATATCTATTCCTTATGTCTTATATAATATTTATGAAATACTCATCCTTTATGTTTGAATGTTGCTTCTGCATGGGTAACGCGTAGGTAATTAGGAGTAGTCCGTTGAGCTTAGAGGATGGCTTTTTGGTGTCCTTTTTACCGTTTGTTTAGATAGAAGGGATTCTTGCTCTGATATGTAACATTGGGGTCAGGGTCACTATGTTTTGGAACTATTATTATCTCTTTGATTATTTTGAATTTGATTGCATTTGGATGAATTACCTTTCAAAGGATTTTGTTGTTAATGTCTTGAGTTATAACTCATGAACCATTAGCGTTAACTCAATTGATTCGAAAGGGTCAAGCTTATGTATGAGATGTCGCGTATGAAGAAATTTTTGTTGAATTGAAGAAGAAGTTGACGACCGCTTCAGTATTAATTTTTCCGAATCTAAGTAAGTCTTTTGTGGTGTATTGTGATGCGTCGAAGATGGGACTTGGTGGTGTGTTAATGCATAATGGACAAGTTGTTGCTTATGCTTCAAGACAACTTAAGGTTCATGAGAGGAATTATCCTACGCATGACTTAGAGTTGGCAGATGTGGTGTTTGTTTTGAAAATTTGGAAACATTATCTATTTAGCTCTAAATTTGAAGTGTTTAGTGGTCACAAAAGTTTGAAGTACTTGTTTGATCAAAAGGAGTTGAAGATGAGGCAGAGATGGTGGTTGGAGTTGTTGAAAGATTATGATTTTGATTTGAGTTATCATCCTGGTAAAGCAAATGTGGTAGCCGATTCATTGAGTAGAAAGTCTTTGCATATGTCAATGATGATGGTGCATGAATTGGAATTAGTTGAACAATTCTGAGATATGGGTTTGGTGTGGGAATCAACTCCTGATAGCGTGAAATTGGGAATGTTGAAGTTGACAAGTCGAATTCTTGAAGAGATTCAAGAAGAACAGAAATCCGACTTGAAATTGGTAGCAATTAACATTGAATAACCAAGGTAAGGGATGTGAATTTCGAGTTGATGAGAATGGTGTGATGAGATTTGGGAATAGAGTATGTATTCCTGATGTACCAGAACTTAAGAAAAGTATTCTCGAAAAAGGACATAGAAGTGGTTTAAGTATTCATCCAAGTGCTACGGAGATGTATCAAGACTTAGAGAGATTATTTTGGTGGCATGGTATGAAGAAAGACGTTGTTGAACTTGTTTATGCTTGCTTAACTTGTCAGAAGTCAAAGGTTGAACACCAGAAACCTTCTGGGTTAATGCAACCATTGAAAATTTCAAAATGGGAGTGGGATAACATTTCTATATATTTTGTGACGAGTTTATCGAAGATTGCTAAGGGCAATGATTCTGTTTGGGTGATTGTGGATAGGTTGACTAAGTCGGCTTATTTCTTACCGATGAAGATTAACCATCCTATTTCTAAGTTGGCTGAGATGTATATTGAAGAGATCGTGAAGTTGCACGGAATACCTTCAAGCATTATGTCAGATAGAGACCCAAGATTTACGTCGAGGTTTTGGAAGAGTTTGCAAGATGCTTTGGGTATTACTTTAAAGTTGAGTTCGGCGTATCATCCGCAGACAGAGGTCAAACCGAAAAACTATTCAATCATTAAAAGATTTGTAAAAGGTTAAATGGTTAATAGTAATTCACCCCTGTAATGTTAGTAAATTTTGCTTTCCCCCCTCCCTACCTTTTAATAACGGTTTTTTCAAAAAAATCGTTGCCAAAATCTGTCTTTGGCAATGGTGGGAGGTAAACCCAAACACACTCATATTATAGAGGATAAACTACTATTAACCTAAAGTTAAATTATTGTTTTGGTAAATATCTAAATTCGGTTGTTGGAGTTTTTTTTTACTCTCAAAATTTGCAAGCCTTTCTCATTGTTGCATTAAGTTATTAAGAAAATAATAAAGACTTAATTTTTGCAAAGGCAAAGAGAATAATGAATAAATGATGATAAACTTCTAAAATGTAAGTACACGTAAAAAGTGAGTTGCGTGTGGATGTTTTCTTTTGAGTTGGGAAAGTAGGCTCTCAAAATGTTGCCATTATGACAACATCCTTCTTTCCAATAGTACAAATTAATAAAATTCATTTTAACTTTTGCCATACCAAGAGAGAAAGACCAAAAAGTCACTATTAAATTTAAAGTTAGGCATCTTAAAAAGAAAATTTGTATTTGTCCATCTCAAAAAGTTTGATAGAATTATCTATAAATAAAATCTATATTTAAAATTAATTTTATATTATATAATAAACAATTGAATATGAAAAATGATTTAAAAATTTTAAATTTAAATTATTTGATAAATAAAATATGAAAAGTGATTGAATGAATCTACAATATCCAACTTTTTAGTGGATAGAAAAATTGTCACTTTTTTTTTGTTCATGTTGCATGTCTTTATTGACTAAATGGACCTAAGTTTTAACTTTTAAGTGTTTCAGATTCTCTCTTCACGTTGTTTTACTTTTTTTTCTCTCCTATTTATTATTATTATATTCATTTTATTATTATTTTTTTTTAAAGGATGTCAATCTAGCTCATACTCAATTGTATTTTAAAAAAGTTTAAAACTAATAGGATAAAAAATCGTGAGATGAATACCACCACAATTATGTTAGTTCTTTTTATTAAATTAATGACAAGTTTAACGATCAAATTTTAAAATTTTTTATTGTTAATTAAATAAAAAATTAATATGATATTTTTTAAAGAGTTAAGAGACTAATGTGGATTTTTTTTTTTTAAATTAAAGGACAAAAAATAAATCTCTAGATTAAGATACGAAAAAAATTATTATATTTATATATTGTTATAAAAATATATATTCATCAATTTTAACATAATAGATTGTTATTAAGCTATTATAAATTTTAATATAAATATTTATTTATTTTATATTCAACAAAAAATTTTTATATTATTTTAATATTATTAAAAACTTAAAATAATATAATATTTTATAATTGATAAAAAAAAAGTTAAATAACTGTGTGGATATAGTATCCACTAAAATATGAGTACGATACGACTGTACCTGTAGAAACCCTTGCCATTCTTTTTCGTTTTTCTTTACTAAAGACTGAAATAAGCAAGGGTAGCAAGCACATAAGCCAGAAATGCAGGATATGTGCCTATTCAATTTAAGGGTCTTTAACAAAAGAAACAAATGGTGGGAGGTGATTGGATGCTTTTTCAGTCAAGACATTTCTATGATTGATGATGGAGAGAGAACAAAATCCTAAAATATCCCCAAATCAATCATTTTTCAATAGTAATTCTTTTCAATTGTGTATAAACTTTTTTTGTCTTTCAATTATTAACTTTTTAAAATCTTTAAATCTCAAAATTTATTTTCAAAACAAAAATATTGATTTTGTAGTATTTATTCTTTGTAAAAATTACTAGTTTTTCATGTTAGATAATGCTTCTGGGATTCATATTTGATATACAAGCAATCACATATATATTTAGTAGCTTCACAATTATTCATGACATTTAGCACATAATATATGTTTTGTGCAAAACTTTTGAATACGCATTTCCTTATATAACATTTTGCATAACACTTTATACTAAGTTATAGTTTATTCATTTTATTAGTTAAATCAATCATCTTCTAAGATAACAAATCCTGCAATAGATATTTATTGTCAAAAAACTGAAGAGTACACTGAAGGATTGACATAATTTTGACATGTATGAGGTAAAGGTGTGGTGAGAATGCAACTGTGCCTGCATATATGGCTGATACAAAAGATTCATTTGACAAATAAACATTGATTGGTTTAATTTGATAGTATGAATTGAAATATTGTAAAGATGAGCAAATATAATCATTTTCTCCTTAGTCAATGATCTAAGATTTTGAATTATGATGGCTAGAATATGATATGCTTGACACTAAGAAAGTGCCTGACTTCTCATTTTATGTATAATCAAAATGAGTGGAAATGTGATTGGAACTAGGCAAAGTATTGGAAGATTGAACCTGTGGCATAAGATTCGATTGTTGGAGTATGCTCACCAGTTAAACATATTGCTCCCGAGAAATGCCAGCTTGAGCAGATGTCGAATTATCGTCACCGTTGTAACAGCTCGGGCCTCTTGCAAGGCACTACTGGCACTGCCACCTCACGATCTTCACTACTCCCTCTCTGGTAGAGTTTTTGCCTTTTCTGGAAATCAAACCATGTACCGTGGGGTTCAAGTACATGTTCAATCCATTCCCACTACCAATTGAACTAGCGAAAGGCAAAAACTCTACTAGAGAGGGGCCCGGGCTGTTACAATCGCCATTAAGTTGTATCTGATCTTCATTGCCAATAGTTGTGGATGAATTTACTGAGACTTGCTTCTTGCCAAAGTGAGGAGGGAAACCATGTTTGCTATAGCAAACATCCACATTATGATCAGTTATATGGCCATGAATACATATTCTTATATCTTTCTTATAGCCATTTTTCTTATCAGGATCATTTAGTTTTCTTGCATCATAAGCATTTATTAGAGTGTTGGATTGTTCAGTAACAGAAATAACATCTAGTTTAGGCAACAATGATACGTTATTGCTATCTTCTTGCACTACCATGGAGTAGATTTTGTTAATTGAAGGTAGGGGTTCCATGAGTAAGTCTTGAGTTTTTATGACAGAAAAATTTTCATTCAATCTTGTTAAAAATCGAATGACTTGATCTTCCAAACAAAAATGCTTAGCAGACCGCATAGCTTTACAACGACATTGGTGTATGCATGTACAAACCGACATGGGTCTATGTGAATTCAGTTCTTCCCACAATCCACGCATTTCAGTGAAATAATCAAGAATTGATTTTGTACCTTGCTTAAGGTTGTTGAGCTATGCACAAAGATCTAAAATGCGAATTCTATCCGCTTTTGCAAATTTTTCTTTGATATTTATCTACACATCGAATGCATTTTCCAGAAAAACAATTGTTTGAGCAATTGGTTCAGAGACTGATTTAAGTATCCATGAATGCACGAGGTAGTTACATCTTTCCCACGCTGCTAGATGCAAATCAAGAATATCTAGAACTTCAATGGATTTGTCTATGAACGATAGTTTGTTTTAGCATCGAGAGCGTGTTGCATTGAACGAGACAAAGAGAGATAGTCGGAACCGATCAAAAGAGGAGTGATTTTCATAGAATTTGGACCTTCACTAGGGTGAATGTCGTAAACGAAATATATGTCATCATTGAAAAATACACGTTTGAGAAATGGTGGCGCGCGGCAGAGCCATGGTGAAAGGATCGAGAATTATTTACAATCAAAGAAGGATGAAGAAGATGTGCATAAATTGTTTCTATGAAAACAAAAGCAATGAGAAACTATATATTTGTGACTGATACCATCTTAGTAATCTAGAAACAATGCATTCTTCATGTGAAGCTCAAATAGATTGACCATGGTATGAAGGGAAAAGAAAGAGATCGGATGAAGAAAGAAGAAGAAGAATGTTATGGTGTAATGGTTTGTTTCTCATTATCTTGGCATGTAGCAGCATTACACATTTATATGAGAAATGGTGGTACATCACAACTAACATGAATAACATGTGTGTCGTAATACCTTACAACTCAAGTTAGTTACACGTTAACTAACTCTCATTACACCAAGTAACTAACTGATTTCATCTTCCTTGGTTAATACTATGTATGGCACGAAATATGATCATATACTCGCATGAGACATAAACTAAAACTATTTGATCTGAGGTTCATGTAAGTGACTACCCTTAGGTAAATTTGAGTTACAAAATATCTTTCGATATTACATAAATTACTCATTAAGCCATTTAAAAATTCTCTATAGAATCCCTATATTGCCTAACAAATCTCCCTCATTAGGTTTTTTCAAGTTTATTTTCTCAATATTGGACTTGTGAGACCCTATTTATTTGAAGATCGTGTATAACCACTAGGTTGTCATGCTCTCACATATACATTCGGATCATTGACCTTAACATTTTTATTCTCCACCTACTAATCCTATGTAACTCTTTAAATTGAATGACTGTCTTAAACATTGGCCACGACTTATGACAATTCATATCATAACTAAACTCACATATTTCACTACACATTTCCTAATACACATGTGCACTTATCACATATACATCATATTTATAACACTTAGTCGTTTAAATTAAAGAACATTGTCTATAAAATAACTAGTCCATGTTATCTTTGATGAAACTAACCTCAAATTGATAGAGGTGGAAGTGTTTGATTGTGTAGGTAACTTGGAGAACTCGATTCTAGAAGACAGTGATCAATATAAAGATCTTTATCAACAAAAAGACCAAGATCTAAACAATAATCAAATAGAAATCAATCAAATTGAAGAAACAAACAATGACTATCAGGATATACCCAAGGAATGAAGGACCGCAAAAGATCATCCAATCCAGAACGTCTTTGGAGATATTTATAAGGGGTCACGACTTGATACTCCCTTAACCAGGTGAGTAACTTTCTAGATTTTGTTTCCTAAATTGAGGCAAAAGACGTCAATGAAGCTCTCATCAACGAACATTGGTCTCTTACTAGGGGTGAATATCGGTTCGGGCCGGTTCGGGTCCGGGCCCAAAACACAAATCCGTTCTTAACCTCGGATGACAAATAGAGGCCCAAATTCCGACCGAATTTTTTTCGGTTTTTTCGGGTTCGGTCTAAACCGGGTTCGGTTAATAAACTCGGTTTTTTTCGGATAGTTGGACCAATTGAAAAATTTAAGCCCAATTAAAAAACCAGTAACATTTTTTATTTAATTGTTTTATTGACGCTGAAGCCCAACACTTTTTTCTATTGGACTTTAATTATTTTAAACCCAAAACACAATCAGTTTTTGTTTTTTAATTTTTAACATTATTATTTAGATTAATTTAATCCTTCAAAATTGATCTTCCAATAAAATTGGTTACTAAGTTATTTAAATACAAAATAAATAACATTTAAGATGAAATAAACCCATAAATCACAAATTTAATAAAATATATTACAACATTACAAATTTACAATACCATAATAAATAGTACAAATAATAAATTTCTTCTAAATGTTAAAATCCAACAATTTCTTCAGTTTCAAATCCTGTAACATCAAAGAAGTAATTAGAGATTACAAGTTAAACACTAACATTAAAACTATACTAGACAAAAATTGAAATGAACAATAACAAAACTTTAATTAATATTATACTAAAAATAATAACAAATTATGTCAAAATTCAGAAATTTCTCCAACCTTTAATAATTTTAAATTCCAACAATTTTTCAGAGCAATCAAAAGACACAAAAGCAAAACATTAATAAAAATTAAAACTCATAAATTTCCAATAGCAAAACATTAAATAATTTAATTATACTAAAAATATACTAAAATTAAAATTCATAAAGTCAAAAATATTATACTAAAATTATAAATAATTTTTTATAATCAACAATTGATTTAACTACAGAACATTAAAACTCATAAATTCTAATAAATTATCTATAAAACATACATAAATATAAGTAAATGAATATTAAAATAAGCAAAAAATGGTAATAAAGGAGTGGGGAATAAAACTTACCAGAACAGAGATGTAAAACACTCTACTGCAGAAGGATATAATGTTTGGTCTGAAATATGCCAAACAATGATTCACAGGTTAAAGCAATGCTTAAAACATAAACTGTTCTTCAATGCACATAATCCATCAGATAATAAAAAATAAAAAAGACTAAGAAACAAAAACATATTAGAAAATAAGAAACTAATAACATAAACCTCATTAGTTTTTTGCTCAACCTACAAAACAAACAAAGATTCTAACAAGGAGAATCAATATAATACCAGAAAATAATGTTAATAACACAAGTTGAAAGAAACACAATAGATAACATAAAAATATGTTTAAATAAAAGTACCACAGAAAAACAGATCCACTTATTAAATGTGAGAAAAATATAAAACTTTCACAAAGTTAAAAAAAACTCTAGATGATGAACAAAAACACAAAGTACTAACCTTTTTTAGTATTCAAGCGATAAACATGCTCTGTCATGTGAGATTCATTGTATTAGCTTAACTAGCTACTGCATAAAAATCAAACAGACAGTGAATAATGAATCTTATAATAATAATAATAATAATGGCCATAAAAACATAATAAAAGAGAAACGGTGGTTTCTTATTTTAACAATATTACCTTTTGATGAACTTTTACAAAAATTTGGAATTAGGGTTTGGGTTTCAAACTGAATGGTAAGTAAGTGTGAGAGTATACAAGATTGTGAAAGAATGGCGAAAGTGGTGGTGAGGGAAACTACAAAGGGCAAAGAGATGTTGTATCATTTTTCTGTGATTTGGGAATAGGGTTTGAGTTTGGTGGATGATTATTCCACTGAGTGATACAGATCCAAATACATGTAGACTATGTGAGAGAGATAAAAGTTGAGACTAAAGAAATGAAGAGAAAGGAAAACTGTGTGAGGAAGAGAATAGAGACTGAGAGTGGAGGCGGCTTTGACTTATGAAGAAGAAGAATGTAACAATATATACTCTGACTCAACAAACCCTAATCAATATAATAACATAATAAAAATAAAAATAAAATATATTATTAGACCGGTTCGGTTCGGTTTCCGACGGGCTTAAAATCATTGTCCGAAACCGTCCGTAAGAACCCGTAACAACCCTTTGTTGCATTCCGAAACAACCCATGAACCGAAGAAAACCGAACCGTTTCTCACATTTAGTAACGGATCGGACGGTTAAAAGCGGGTGGTGTTATTTTGTCCACCCCTATCTCTTACTATGAAAAATGAGTTAAATCAATTTGAGAGAAAAATTTTTGTGAACTTATTCCCAAACCTTAATCTCGTTCAATGAGTACTTGTGCACCTTCAAGCTAGATATTGTAAAGACATTTTAAAAAGATTCGACATAGAAAAGGCAAAGTCAGTCTCAACTCTAATGAGTTACTCATGTAGTTTAGATTAGGATGAAAGAGGAAAAGAATTTGACTAAAGTAAATATTGTGGTATGGTCTGTTCTCTTCTTTATCTTACTGTCTCACGTCTTAATATCATGTTTATTGTTTGTCTGTGTGCATGTTTTCAAGAAAATCCCAAAGAAACACACATCTCTACAATCAAATGAATTATAAGGTATCTCACTATGAGTTTATGGTACCCTAAAGGAACATATTATACTTTAGTTGGGTACTATGATTACAATTTAGCTAGCTATAATTTGGATCAGAAAATTACCAGCGGTACATGTCATTTGCTTGGAAATTCACTTGTCTTCTAACATAGCAAGAAACAAGAAAGTGTTGTGTTATATTCTGATGAATTATAATACGTCATTGCGGCTAGTTGTTATGTGTAAGATATCTAAACGAAACAACAATTAAGTGATTGCAGAGTTAATCTCAGAATTATCTTGATAAAATGGGACAACACAAGTGCCATAAGTCTTGTTAAAAATATGGTACTTCACTCTCAAACTAAACACATTGATATTAGACACCATTTTATTTAGTTTGTATCCTCATCTAATCAACTATCAAATATTTTTATAAAACTTCTTCTTACAGAAAATTTCTTTTTTTATAATAAATGGGTTAGGAACCTTAAACCAACCATGCATGATTTAAATAGTTTAAGTATATTTTCTTCTTTACTTTCTAAAAGTGATATATATGTTAGGAAAAATATCCTTTTTGATCCCGTATGTTAACCTCGTGGTTCATTTTGGTCCCTAACTTCAAAAAGTTTCATATTGGTCTCTTAACTCTTTAAAACGTATGATGTTGGTCCTTTTCGTCTAAATATCGACGGAAAAACTAAAAAATTGGTCGCTAAATCAGTCGCTAATATGAACAAAATGACTAAAATGGTACCTTTTGAAGATGTAAGAGACCAATATGAAACTTTTTGAAGTTAAGGGACTAAAATGAACCCCGAGGTTAACATTCAGGACCAAAAAAGATATTTTGCCTATATGTTATGTGTGTTGTTTGTCAATTATGCATTTTTGATAATGTAAAGGGGGAGAAGCATACTCTAAGGGGAATTAGAGTATAATATTTTTTAGTGATGGAGGGAGTTAACTACTCGACATCTTTTATCTATCTATGTGTGTTTTACCACCTCCCAGAGAGATGTGTTATCATCATTAAAATGGGGAAGAATGTGGTTCATGGTGTTGTGTAGGTAATATCATCAAATAATTTTGATGATGGAAAATTTTCAAATGATTAGTAATGATGAAATATGATTAGAGAAAGAGATATCTCAAGTATCACCAATTAAATATTTCAAGTTTTATTTGAAATTTATATACAAAGGTTAACCAAGCAATGAAACTCAAGGGTGTAAAGTGGTTATCTTGAGTTGTGATATTGAAGATGTATAAAATGTGAAAGCTCACATGGCCTTGCGTTTAGCATTCTATCCAAAGTAAGTCTTGAGGTACTAAGACAAAGAGCACGTACACACACAAACAGACACACACACACACAAATATTTTCAAACTTGTCTTCTCTTTTGATAAAAATTTCTTAAAATCAATTCGGGCAAGTGCTTAATTGACTAAAAGCTTGTTTAATCAATTAGGAAGGTAAAATACATTGAATAATCAATTAAGAGGTTCTTCTTATAGATTAAATCAAAGTATAATGCCTCTTAATTGATTAAGGAGACTGGTAATCAATTAAGTGATATCGAAAATCAATATTTCCTACTTTGGATTAGTTAATCATTTTGTACATAGTTTTAATCGATTAAATCATTTAAAAGGCCCATGAATTATTTTCTTTTTGAATCAAATTTTTTTCTATACAAAGGAGGTCTCTCCTCATTTCAAAACATCAGTTTAATGAATAGAAATTTTCTACTACTTTATCTCATTCGTTTATAGATTTCTTATTTACTAGAGTTTCCTTAGTGCCAGGAGAGTGAAAAGTTTCATTTGAGACTTGTGTTGTATTGGTATTGTGCTATAATTTCTTATTCAATAATGTATTTCTCTTGTAATCTCTTTGTAATAGATTTGAAGGTTTCAATCTAAATTTGTAAAAAGCTTGGGTTAGGTTATTGAGTTGAGTATGTGTAAAAGCTTTAGTTAAGGTTATAGATGTGAACTTGTGTAAAACCTATGGTTGTTTATGGAAGGTTTTTGGTTTAATCCTATGAAAAATTTGAAGTTATTTTGTAAGGTTGTCTCGACTAATCATGTGGAAAAAAAACGTAATATTATTTTAGCAGAAATCTCAAGAGAAAAATCTTGAGGACTGGAGTGGGAAAAGTAGTTTAGACCGAACCAGTATAATTCTCTAGTGTGATCTTTCTATCCCTCATCTCTTTTACTACATGTTATTTATCTTTCCTGCTGCTTATTTCTCTGCATTTTTTCTTCTATTTTATTCGTTGTTTTATCTTTGTTTATCCATCTCTTCAAACATAAATAATTTTAAATCAAAGTATTTTTATAAATTGATTTATTGTAAATTCGAATATCACAATTCTCCCCCTCTTATGTTTGAAATCACTTGATCAACACTATTCACTATCATAGATATATCCTAATCAAAATCACCTCCTACTTACCTTGTACTTCTTAATGTTTTACCATAAAATGGATTTTTTTTTTAGTCTCAAATTGGAACTTCTATATAAAAAATAGCATAACTCCACCAATTCACAAATAAGATGGTATTATACCCCTAAGGAGTGATTATAATGCATAAATACAAATATTTAGATGAAATATCACATAAAGAAATTACCTGAATATGAGTTCCCCGTAGAGAAAGGTGCTATATAAATCAAGATTAGAGTTGATTGAATGTAGAAAACCAAATGAATGAGTTTGAATGATATATGTAGAGATCTATAAAAGGTTCTAAAATCCTCTGAAAACTACTAGAAGAGTTTGGATTATAAACCCTTGGAAAGTTGAATTTAGTCTTAAAAAGTGTGCAAATCTTCCCATTATCGTATATGTGAGTGAAATTTGTCATATATGTGATACATGTTCCAATTCAAAATGTACCACTAAATATGTAGACTCTTAAATGTGAACTAGAACCATCACACATGCGATGCGACATATAGTGGTAACATGGACCGTTTAACCTTGCTCGTAAATGTGAATCAAGGATGTTGGACTTGTGACTCCATACACAAGAGGGGAGGGAGATGGATTATGGAGGTTTGTAAAAAAATTGTTTAAAACAAAATCATTTGTAAAATTAGAGTTTGAAAACATTTTGTAAAGCAAATGAATAAATTGCCATCGAAAAACTAAAGGAAAGAAAAATACTAGAAAGTAAAAGAGTTAAGGGAAGATAAATAACACTAGAGAATTATACAATTTCAGCCAAAAAGAGTCACTCATGTCCCCAAGAATTATCCTTGAGATATCTACTAAACTTGTGAGCTTTTAGAAGGAATTTCCCATGAACCTCCTTATACAAGAAAATGAAGTTTTCTGGCTAACTTCCCACCAAACGTTGAACAAGGCTTCGGTTGATGTCCAAACCAAATAGATAATTTGCATGGGATGATCTCAAACCAAGCCATATTTTTGATTTGGCTATCCTCCAAATCGTACCATAATTTTACACATGCTGACCATGAACTGAACCAAGATTTTTATCAGGATGATCTCGAACCTACCGAGCTTCTACACCAAGCTGAACTCAAAAACCAATAGATAATTTATCTACGATGATCTCGAACTGATGGAGATTTTAATCAGGTTGATATCAAGAACCGTTATGGATATTTTCATTGGTTGATCTACACGAACGAAAATAGAGCTTTTTCTCCAAGGCGAAACTCACGAACGAAACACATAATTCCTAAGACAATCCTCCAATACAAACAAGAGTTTTAAACTAGTTTAGATTATAACAAAAATACCAACTTTCTATGAAAGAATTATTTACACAGGAGAAAATATACTCCCTTATTTTTTAGGGAGGGATTTATGCTTAAGTCCTCCCAAATAGAACAAAGTTGTCCATTGACACAAGCTATGGTGGAAATGCCGTCCCACCGATTGAAGATTCCCCTAGAGTGTTTGAGAGGGGGATAAGGAAGGACATGGTTATCTCTCATTTTTGTTGTTAGCTAGGATGACTCCTTTAGTTATGCTTCTGTTGCGCTCGTGTCGAAATTTTTCTTGGGGGCTTCATTGAAGAGTTCCTCTGTTGGGACAAACCATCATTCTGTGAGGTAAAGAAAGGAAATTTAAAGTTAAAGAGTTTTTCATAGATGACACCAATGATATTGAGTGGATCCAAGGCAAGGTTGTCAGAATCGAGTTTTTACATTGACTCGTTTTGCCTAGGTAAAAACGAAACGTAAAATCGAAACGTAAAAACATGGAGTTTACCTCATATTAAAATAATATTAAATTTTTATACACGACATATATATACTTATATAATATTATAAAGGCATTAATAATTTAAATTTTAAACTTAATTATATGGTAAAAATATACTATATCACTATAATAAGGTGTAATATTCACAAACTTGTATCAAACTACATAATTTATTCACCAAATATTAAAAAGTAATATAAAAAATATTGTCCATAAAAACCAATAGTTTCATAAGTTTCTCTAGTTAAAAAAAACAAGTGTTTTCATCTTAATAATCTAAAGTTCAATCGTTCTACAACATCATCTTTATTAGGGTATTCATATTCCACTTGATTAAATTCATCTCTAAATGATAAAGAGTCTTCAATATTATAATCAAGATATGAATACGAATAAAATTAAAAAGTCAGAAGAAAAATTTTTATAGGCCAAAATATAAAATGTGATTTTTAAAATTTGACAAAAAAGTAAAATCATGCAAAGAGTAAAATCCAACGATTTTATACGATTTTACACGATTTTACTGATTTCAGAGCGATTTAAATCACTTAAAATCGTTCCAAAATACGATTTTACATAAAAAAGTTTTTACCTGTGATTTAACACGAAATGCTGATCTAAAAACGTGAAATCTATAGAGTTTAGATTTTAAATCGGGATTTTAACAACCTTGATCCAAGGTGTTCACTACTAAATTGGTATGTAGAGATTTGATAATGTATTTCAGCTTGTTGTTGATGCTCTTGTGTCATAGTCAAGCGTCGGGGGAAGGGGGGTACCTATAAACATTCATATGCCTAAGTCAGGGACTATCAAATGTAGGATGTTTTTGTTAGAACATAGTTTAGTTCTACATCTAATTATTAGTTCTAATGATAACAAATATATATTAAATATGAAGAACAATTTTGTACTCTAATCGTTTGATTAAATATGCAAAAAAAGGTTAAAAGATCTGAAGTAAACTGAGAAGATAATAACGTTAAGTCATATGAGAATTTTTGATGAGAACATACAAATAAGAAACTCATAAGAGAAACTAAAAGTGACACGCTAGTAAAAGAAGCTCTGATGCTAAAAACTTTAACTACCACTACTGAGACTGGAACTCAAAGGCCTCCAACGGTCCTCAAAAACCTTCTTCTTTGAAAGAACAAAGAAGCTTCAATGTGATCATCAAATTAAAGTTCTGAGACAAATCATTTAACATTCAAAATAATCTGAAGGTCTAAAGATCCAACATCATATTAACGAAAATTAATACAGGATGAAGAAAGTAAGTGCTGAAACTTAATGACTGAAACATCATATCTCTATTTTTGGAAAGAATATTAAACCTTAAATCATCAACCTTCCAAAAAAGCATATATGTCTCCAACGGATATCTGAATCTAATTTCTATATAAAGGGGACTATGAAGATGAATCTACTATGATTCTCACACACATACAAAAACAAAGAGTGCTCAAAATAGTTTCAAACATTATTTTATCTCTTTAATTATTTATGCTATAATTTTGAGTAAACATCACAGTTGTTATATAGTTTTTTAGAATCAATTGTAAACACATTGAATATTTGTTTTATTATTGTAATTCCTTTAGAAATCAAGTTGTGGTTTGATCTCAAGAAGACGTTGACGGTTGTCTTCGTGATTTATAATCAAGATTTGATTAGTGGATTAAGACCTCGATTGAGAGAGGCGAAATCACCTTAATAGGATGGACTGGAGTAGCTTTAATTTCAAGAGAACCAGGATAACAAACGTGTTATTATGTTTTAATTTTTGAAAACCCCAATTTAAACCCCCTTTCTTATGTTTTTCTATCCTTCAATTGACATCAGAGCGTCTGGTTCTGGATGCTAACATTTAACCATGTCAGAAAACTATTATAGCAAGAAAAACACAATGAAGAAACTATTTACAAATAACAACAACAACTATGACGAGAAAGACAGAATCAACGCCAGACCTCCAATATTATGGTGAAAACTTTGATTACTGGAAATACATAATCAAAAGTTTCTTTCTAGGTCATGATACTGATCTCTGAGACATGGTAACTGATTGCTACACTCAGAAGATCGATAGAAAGAAGATGACAGATCAACAAAAGAAAGATTTCAGAAATCATCACAAGTCCAGAACGATCCTTTTGAATGCCATCTCATACACTAAGAATGAGACGATCTCAAACAGAGATTCGACTTAGAACATCTTTGAATCTATAAGAATGACGCATGAAGGAAACACACAAGTCAAAGAGATCAAAGCTCTTGCACTCATTCAGAAGTACGAGGCTTTCAAGATGGAAGAAAATGAAATAATTGAGACAATGTTCTCAAGGTTTCAAATTCTGGTTGCTGGATTGAAATTTCTAGACAAAGGGTACTCCACAGCAGATCATGTAAAGAAAATCATCAGAAGTTTACCCAAGAAATGGAGACCTATGGTCACAACCTTAAAGCTAGCCAAAGATCTGAGCAAACAATCACTTGAGGAGCTAATCAGCTCCTTGAGAAGTCACGAAATAGAATTAGAAGAAGATGAGCCCTAGAATAAAGGTAAGTCTCTTGCACTTAAATCTAATTAAAAAAAATGAAACTAAAGCTTTTCAGGAAGAAGAAGAAAGTTCTGGTGGATACTCATGAGAAGAAAAATAATTATCTCTTCTTTCCAAAAGAGTCCATCAACTATGGAAGCACAAACAAAGGAAATTCAAAAACTCTACAAGATCAGGTAATCACTCTGAATCATCCTTTGGCTATAGAAAGTCAAACAACAAGGATGTTGTCTGTTACGAATGTAAAGAGCCAGGCCACTACAAAAGCGATTGTCCCAAACTTTAGAAAGAAAAGCCAAAGAAGCAGTTTGTCAAAGAAAAGAAGAAAAGTCTTATGGCAACATAGGATGACTCAGAATCTTCTGAAGCAGAATCTGAATTAGAAGATGAACGAGCAAATATAGCATTATTGGCCAACGTATCAGACGACACAAATTCATTAGAGTCTGAATCAGACTCAGACACTAAAGAGGTATTCACTAAATTCTCTAGATCTCAATTAGAAGATAGTCTTTTTGAAATTCTTGAAAAATATCAGCAACTTCAAATCAAATACAAAAACCTAAAACATAGTATAGTGTATGAAACTGAAGAAACTAGAAAAGTAAAGACAGAAAACTCTGAGCTAAAAGAAACCATTTCTAAACTTGAGAATGGAAAATATTTTATCAAAAAATGAATTACAAAAAGCTCAGAAAGAACCTGACTCAGAAGTTTTAACTAGTTCTGATAACATCATAAAAGAATATGATTATAGTTTTCAAAAATTTAACATAGATAGAAGCAAGATGGCTTCAATGATCTATGGAGTTAGCAGAAACAGAGAAAAATGTGTAGTGAGACCAAGATGGGAAAAACAATATCAACCTAAACAAGTAGATGACATGGTCATAAAGCACACACCTCTAAACTCACATTTCACGTATGGACACAAAACGATATATAATATACTAGTGAATAGGGATGTCAATGGGGCGGGGCGGGGAATACATTCCCATCACAATCCCCGCCCTCGAATCTATTCCCCATCCCCACTTCGGGTCCCCGCTACGGAGAGATTTTGTCCCCCATCCCCATCCCCGCGGATCCCCACGGATCCCCATGGTTCATGTGAAGATTCATAAACATGATTTTTTATTTATTATTTTAAATCAAATTAATAGTAAAAGCTTAAAAAACTAACCACAAGAAATTTAGAAATTATTCTTTTATGATAAATATATTATTTTAACAATATTTAATCTATAATATAGAGTGTCATGACCACCAAAATTTCAAACTAAAAAATTGAAATAATCATTTATATCTCACTCTTTTACTAACAATACATATATATTTTAAATTTGTGTATAAGATTAATTATATGAAATGACAAATAAACTTCCATAATAATTTAAAATTATATAAACTTAAGGACATTATGTTACTTTAGGCGGGGCGGGGACTCCACGGGGCAGGGGATATTTACGCCACCTCCGTTCCCCAAACGGGGAATCCCCACGGGGATCCCTACTAATGGAGGCAAGTTGACATCCCTACTAGTGAATCATATTCTGTGAACTCTTCTCTAAAATCAAAATTCAATCAGAATTTTGGAAAATCTAACCAAAAAGGACCGAAAAATATATGGGTACCTAAGGATAAAATTTTCTATGTTGCAGATGTCTTTAGCAGCAGAGTTGAAACACCAGTCTTAGTACCTGGACTCTGAATGCTCTCGACACTACTAAAATTTTATTTTGACATCAAAACCTTTAATTCTATGGTTAAGATTTTCTTATATTCAATTTCCATTACTTTCTTTTGTTATCATTCACTTCCTTTGCCAAAAAAATATATAAGGGAATTTTGATTTATCGTCTTGTTTTATTTTATGTGATTGCCATATTGAAAAAATAGACTTCAAAAGTTTCAATTAAATTTGTTTAATTCAATGTTGTAGTGAAGATTAGTAGGTGATGATAGACGAGGAAGACAAATGGGTTTTGTGATGGTGGGCATGCAGGCTTGAAAACATAGAAATGAAGAAGGGAAAAGACTCTAGAAGAAAAATAGGTTTAATTTGGTGTGTTCGGTATATAATAGCATTGATATATTAAATTAATCTAATGACTCTTATTTGTTCTTCAAATGATCCACTTAGGAGAGATTTATTGGAGCTCTCACTTTAGAAGCCACATTTTAAAACATGTATCAAATATATTTTGATCTCA
This sequence comes from Vicia villosa, assembly GCF_029867415.1. NCBI lineage: Eukaryota > Viridiplantae > Streptophyta > Magnoliopsida > Fabales > Fabaceae > Vicia > Vicia villosa. Next base: position 1,017,795 of record NW_026705038.1, read on the forward strand.
ACAAATTATTCTCAACTAGCCTCTCAAACACATTTTTCTAAATCCTTTATTCGTCCATCACAAAAAGAAATTTATCATTTTTTTAAATTTTCTCCCTTAAAGTGGTGGGAATAAAAAAAGGAGTTCATATGGTAGTGTGATATATGTTATTCAATATTAAAATGATGAATTTTAAGTTACGAATATATAAATGGATAAATTATCGAATGCACAAATATATTTTACTGAATTAGTATTTATAAATATTATAGTTTAAAAAAGAAATTTAAGATATATAAATTATATGAATAATTTTATATTTAATGTGTTTTTATATAAAAAATTAACAATAATTTAATACTTTACTTATAAAAATAACAATGTATATTTTTTTACATAATTAAAGAAGTGTAAAAAACAGAAAAATAAAATTTCCGAAAAGTGTGTAAAAAATAGTAAAAATAATGTTTATCTTATATAAGAGTGTAGACAATAAAAATCATATAAATATATCTAAAATGCATATAATGTGTATGAGTTTAATACATTTGCATTGACAGTGTAAAATAGTTTTAACTATCATCCAATTGAAAACAAACAGTCTGTTATGTATTAATAAAAATTAAAATAAAAGATGGTGCAACTAGATACATGATTATAATTGATTAACAGTGTAAATTATTTTACGCTGTCAGTATATCACTCATTTTCTCAACGTGTATTTATTAAAGAATTAGAAAAAGAAAATAAAAAATATACAAGTGGAATAAAAAAACTTTGATTTGTTGCTTGCGAGTCATAAGGGTCGCATCAGCAGAACAAATTCTTCTAATAAGCTCCACACATTACAATTAGTTAACATTTTGTCTTCTCCAAAAGAAGCTGCTGCTTTTAACATGATACTGTGAAGTATGATATGATACAAAATGAAGATGACATGCATAAAAAATTAAGCTCTCCTTGAATCACTTTTGAATAGACCATCAGCATAGATACGTATATTTAAAAAAAATGATTATTCATTTTTTATATATTGTCCATCTTTAGTGTAGGAGGAGTTATTATCTTCTAGTGAATAAAGGTCTATTTGTGTCACTTTCTATATCTTTTGTTTTGTGGGTCAAACCATAAATGCTTATGACTTTTGGCCCATTCAAGGTATAGTTGGGTACTTGCCCTCCAATTTGCATCCATTAAGTTGGAATATTTAAGAGACTTTAAAGCCTAGTTTGGTCCCAAATAAGAAAAATATATAAATAATTTAAAAATATTTTAAAAATATTTTAAACGTATGGTTAATCATAGTCATTAAAATTTTTGTAAGAATAAAAATATTTAGTTTGAAAACTAAAATTATTGGTGCATATCGACGGGATGGTATGAGTTGCTCCAATGTCGTTACGTAGATTGAACTTACAAGGTTACTCTCCAACATCTAAGTCTCTTTGTGAATAAAAGGAGATAGAGTGAATTATGGATTGAATCGTACCTGTTACTGTTCATGCAGTGATATTCATGCAATGAGAGAAAATTGGACCTATTGGACTTGTAATCGGTCCAAAACAAAAGATATTTTATGTTGTCAATTAACTATAGTCATTAAATTTTTTTATTATAATCACATATAAAATACATCATTTATGAAATGATTATAATGCATTGATATAACACTTTTTATAATGTTAGTGTTTAACGATTAAACTCAATTTATAAAAACAACAACCACCGTCAAACCTTATCACACTAAATGGAATTGACAACATGAATCAACTCTTACCATAAAGTTCTATCAAGAATCATATTTATATCCAAATCGTTAATCTCAAGATCTTTTTTTAATAATTTCTCTTATAACTTTTTAGACCTTCCTTTACCTTTAGTTGTTTGAATCTTCTCCATCTGATACACTTTCTTTATCATATAATCTACAAATTTTTTCCCTAAGTTCCCAAAGCACTTAAGTTTATTTTCTATATCATCTTTTCTAATATAATTGTTACTCCTATAATGTCTCTTAAATTGTCACTTCTAATTTCATTCTGACTAGTCTTACCAAACATCCAACACAACTTCCTCCTCTATGCTACACTTACTTTATTCTCGTGCTGATTATTAACCGCGCAACATTACGTATTGTACAACATCATAGATCTTACTGCAGTACGATAAAATATTTCCTTCAACTTGAGCAGTATCTTTGTGTCACATAAAGTCCCCGAAGCCCTCCTCCATTTCCGCCATCCAGCTTAAATTCGATAATTTACACCCCCTTCTATTTCTCCATCATTTCGTATTACAGACCCAAAATATTTAAAGTGCGTGACTTATAGGATGATATGGTCTCCAACTTTCACATCTATGTTAGAAACGTTTCTCCTTTTACTGAACTCACAATTCCATATTCTTCATCTTACTTCTACTTATTCAAAAGTCATACATTTGTAAAACTCATCTCCAAATCTCCAACCTCTCATTTAAATCCTCCTTCAATCTAAATATTAGTAAACAAATTTTCAAACTTAGTATAATTCAAAAAAAAAAATCCTTTTGTCATTTTATATAATATAAAAAATTAACATATATTCAAAAAAAATATTAAAATATTAAAATTATGATTAAGTTGTTTATTTAACAAATTAGTAAGACCATCTCCAATGGTGCAACCCATTTTTGAGTTTTTTATGGGTCCCACCAGCCATATCATCTCAAAATAATTTATTTAATTTTTATTTTATTGATGTAATTCTAATGGGTCCCACAACTTTACCTCATAAAATAATTTGATTGGGTACCACAATATTTTACTAGTTGCATTGCAATGCAACTCTACTATGACATGGCAAATTATTTCAATATTTAATTATTATATTAATATCTGGGTGGAGAACTCAAAGGAAAATACTACCATTGGAGATGTTTCAATATTTAATTATTATATATTATCTGGCTGACATAGGGTGTAATAAGGAAATCAGTAGTGTAACTAGAAAAACTTAAATGAAAAATAGACAAGATCCTAATCCCAAGCCCCTCAATCTTTAAAAAAGCCCATAATCATTCACAAAAAAAGAAAAACAAATTTTAAAAATTAATTAATTAATTAATCAAAACCCTACTCAACGAAACTCAACATCTCCATCAAAACGACACTGCATTTCACACTGAACTCAATTCGCCAGAAAACGCTGCCGGAGTTCGTCGTCGTCGGCCGCCCTAAACAGCGTGAACGTTCGTCCAGGTATTCCTTCCCTCTCTTTCTAACTCGAATTTCCGTTCTCCTCTATTGTTACATCGCGAGAACGCGATTCCATGATTGTGCGCTAAAGCAACGCGATTAATAGCATAGGAATCAAGGTTATATGGTTTTAACTGTAGTATTAACAAATGGATCATTTTTGGCATACTGATTTTATTGTAGTGAAATTCGAGTAAGAATGTTTGTAAATGTCTGGAGGAGGTTTTATTTTGGTTGCTATTCCAAATCCATACCTCATTTCCTGCTAAAGTTTAAAAGTTATTTAGGCATTATATTACCTATTAAGCACGGACATCGGTAATAATTTGAAAAAAATGAATAAATTCAATATAATCACAAGTGTATCTGTGGAATTCGGCCAATGACACAGACATATTTTTTCGGAGGTGTCGGTGCTACAGGGGCATAATGCTACATTCAATTTACAAAACTGTCAATGCTCCGTTAAATTTTATAGATTATGGAAAAATGCTCTTTGAAATTTGCAAACCTGCGATAGAGAAATTATCAAAATGTTCCGCATGACTGTGTCAACAATGTTGACAAGTCATATTGTCATTTAGTGTTATGTGTTACGTCTCAACACCGCTCCAAAACTTTGCATGGCGGAAGGAGAATTTTGACAGACGTGGTTCTTTTTGAGGAAAGAATTTTCTTTTTCGTAAGTTTGGAGTTCCAAATTGCATAGTGTTCACAATTTCGGATCCAAATCTCTTTGGTTATGTTCAATTTGCTTGGTAGCAAGGAAATATTCTTTACTTAATGTCTCTAGTCTAGCAGATATATACCACTAAATGGTCTGTATGTTAGAGTGTGACCCTCGAGAGTTTAGACTAGCGTTCCTCCATGTTGTCTATATTATGCAATCGCAGTGCTATAACAGAATAGTGTAGTAGGGTTCAACGTGATGCTATTGGTTCGCGAGCTGCTATCAACAATAGAGGTTATAGTGGCGGCTAATTGCAGCCCCAAACTGCTATTGCGCTTGCTATTAGAATTTTGGGATAAGTTCCTCAAACTTTTTTTTAACTTGCCTTTTATTTAAGGGTATAAATTTCAATCCAAACTCCTTGAAGAGTAATGCTATCTTCTTTCTTGCTCAAGAATAATGATTTTGCTCTTCTTTTTACTTTTAATTCAGTTCTGTTTTATTCTTCCTCTCTGCCTAACTTTAATTATTATATGCTTGAGGTTTTTTTTTAACTAAGTATGATGATCTCTTGAATTTTGTGAATTAGTCTATGTTTGAGCAATTATGTTTACTTTGTACACTAGTTTGTAGTCTTTGCAATAGCGGCTATACCGTTATACTTCTATAGCATTTTAGGGGGTCGCTGCTATGCAACAATATCCTGGATTAACAACATAGCTTTATAATAATTTTTTGAATCATTTAGAGACCGAGAAGCTTTATGTTTTTATTTATTGATAGGAAAATATATGATAGTTAGTGGTTATGTTGGTTGAGTGTTTGAACCCTAGACTTCCTACTTGCAACTCATCTGGTGGCCTTCTGCGCTTGCCGACCAATTTATCTACTTGTGTTGGGACAGTGAAGCTTTTTGTGATTCGCATATTATTTTTGTGATTATAAGTTTTATTTTTTAACAGAAGAATAGTTCTCAATGATTTTTGGAAAACTATGGTAATCTTTATACCTCAATTTGTAGTGTTCATACTGCTTTTTCTTTTTCATTTCAATATGTATAAAATATGGGAAATGCTAACAAGTGCCCCAGGGGCACTCTTTAATAGCTTTAAAAAGTAAGTTTTTCTTGGAAATATGCGTAATTAATGCATCGAAAATTGAAATGGTGAACTTTTGAAAGAATATTTTCTTTATTTAGAATGCTTAAAGAGTGCCCCTGGGGCACTCGTTAGCATGACCCAATATGGAATATATAATAGTTCAATTAGCCTTTTATGATAATAGTTTAACAAATGTTCTGTTGCATCTTCCAGGATTTGTGCTGGATTTAAGCTCACAATGTACGTTGAGTGAGCTGATTTGCCAATTCAGAGAGATCTTTACAAGCCAAGAATGAGTTTGCTTTTGAGAATAAGACACTGTTTACCCAATGGTTTGTATAGAAAACCTCTTTATGGACGCAAAGTAGGTTTGAATGCTAGGAAGTTAAATGTATTTTCAAGAAACCTTGGTCAAGCGGCAAGAAAAGAGGAGGAGGAGGACGTAGAGGAAGTGGAAATTGATCAGAGAAGTCTCCCGGCTGATTTCGATCCTGCCACATTTGATCCCAATGAGAATCGCGGCCCTCCATCAGAGAGAGTTTTCAGGCTTGTTGATGAAGTGGCATCTCTAACGCTAGCCGAAGCTGCAGAATTGGGTCTCGTTCTAATGAAGAAAATGGGGATTAAGGAGATGCCTAATGTGGGATATTTGAAAGCAGGGTCTGCAAATTTGGCTGGAATGGCAGCAAAAGCCTCGACAGCAGTCAAAGAGGAGGTAAAACCAGAAAAAACCGTATTTGAATTGAAACTGTTGTCCTATGAAGCAGCTTCCAAAATTAAAGTCATCAAAGAGGTTCGGGGCTTTACGGATTTAGGTTTGAAAGAGGCAAAGGATATAGTGGAAAAAACACCTTCTGTTATAAAGAAAGGTGTTTCAAAGGAAGAAGGGGAACAGATAATAGAGAAACTGAAAGCACTTGGTGCAAATGTTGTTATGGAGTGAAGTAATGTATTGCGTTTCTTAGAGATATTTTTCTTCATATTCAAAAGTTACCTGAGATTTAGTACATTTTGTAATGTTGACTAAGGATACTGCAAATATTTGTAGTATTGTTGTTTACGATGTTTCAATCATTTCCTGATGCTATGAAATATTACCCCTCTGTTGAAATAAAAGTAATATTGATACATCTTATAGTGATTTGCATACGATTTCAGTGACATTACTTAATACCAGCAAGTGTTTTATGGACTACATCTTTGTTGTTGTACAAATCTATCGATGTTTAAGAGCTTGTTCAAATTTTCAATGCCTTTCATTAAGTTGGCAAGATCATTAGAGAGTTCACCAACTATCAATGGAAGTTTAACAGCTTTTGATTTTACTCATCAACAATCTTAGGCAAGCTAGTCAACCGTAAGATGACTATTTTCATCCTTAGGTTTTTGCACCTTTCTCTGGGATTTAACATTTTGTCTAAATATTTATGTTCAAAATCTTTTGAAAGTTTTATGAATTTCTTTTGCAAATACTTTAACTCATTGGCTAGGTTGTCAATAGCGCACTATAGGGGCATAGCGCGGTGGAACGACCCCTCACAGCTATGCTTTTGGCATGCGAAGCACTATTGACAGCGGCCGCAAGTAGCGGTTTTGTAGCGGCGCATAGCAGCACTATAGCAGTTTGATGGCCGATTTTCTCAATTTGGAACAAATTTGTAAACCCAAATATTTTAAAGAGTATATGGTTTTTCCCATCCTTTTTTACCTAATATTTAATCATATGATTTTGCTTATTCAGTTGCACTGTCACTGTTTTTTCTGTTCTCCCTTGTCAAAATCAATTGCAGCTCTAGTGCTTTTGAGAGAGGGTGTTGCTTTTAGAATCTACCAACAATTCATTTAGAATGATTGGTTCTTTAAGCACTGCATTAACAGTAGAGTGCATCTCATTTGAAGTAAATCCATCATCCTTAATGTAGAATAGGTTCAACACTTTCATCATTTTCCAAAACAAATCCTTGCAATCTCTTGGAACTAAGCTTCCTTTTTCCTTCAAAACTAATCTCAGGAGTTCTCTTCTCTTATCCTCAATAACACCCTTCATCTTATCAACGGTGTCTTCGTAAGTAACATCTCCATTACTATGAATCATATGCAAACTCACTGCATTCAGTTTCCCTTCCTCAGATTCTCTCTACAACATAAGCATACACAGAAAATATTAGTCACCACCTATGAAGCACTAACATAGACTGTGGCACCGACATTAACACATTAACACAGATAATAATTTGAAAAATAAATAAATTGAACATTAGTTGGATACTGACGCGTGTAGGACACTCAACAAGCCGAACTCTTACCTCAAAGCTGACACGTCATGGAAAGAGAAGGAATGAACTGAACTATATTACCTTAAAACCTTAAATATCGTTGAGAAGACGCCCGCAGGTGCTCATGGTCTTGTAAAGATGATTCAATTCCTGATTTACAGCAGCATCATTTGAAAGCTTAGGTCCAACAAGATAGAGGGCTGGAAGAACAATTGGTCATAATGCGAATGATACATATGCATTTTGCATATAATCATCCATTGTTGGAGTGGCCTTGGTTCTCAACCACTCAGCTTCTGTATACATAGACCGCATCAAATCCAACCACTGCAAAGCAAACAAAGTCAATCCATTAAGGAAAATCTTGGAAACAGGGAAACAAAATAACATTAGTAGAAAAATGTAGGCAGAAAGATGAAGAGACGTCTCACAATCTTGATAACATTGTCTTTCACATTGCGTCCTTGCCGCTCAACAGATTTTTCTCCAATCTCACAAATTGTGTTACGAACTGCAGGAAATATTATCTTAACCGCCTCGGAACAACAAGCAGTACTGACATCTACATCCCACCTGCAGTTTCATAACCACAATATTACTAATTGTTCCGAAAATTTTGAGAAAGAATTCGAAAGGAAATCAAGAGATGCCACAGTTTTAATTAAGAATACGAATATACTTGTCAACTAGCTGAATAAGGTTCAGTTTCTCTTCTTTAGAACTCCCGACATCAAAGAAATCATCAACAACTGTTGTGAGCACCCCCTGTTTTTGGCCCAAGATATGCGAGCATCAGAAAGTTCAGGTGAAAAAGAAGTGGCTGCACCGGAGAAGTAACAATATGCCAGTTTCTGCCTCGCAAATTCTAGTTTGTCTAGTTTGCTTTCAACAACCCACCTGCATATATAGAGACTAGTTATATCTAGCTTGAGGAAATGCATGATCCTTTTGGATAAATTTTCTAGAAAGCAAATCATATGTTACAGCTGCTTTTGGACTAGATTATTTTGGCATTAAAAGCTAATTCAATATTGAAGCTCTTCTTATAAGGAGACATATATTCATATGAAATTTTAGAAAGACTCAAACGAAAGATATACCTTGAAAGTTGTTTCAACTCTTTGATGTGTATTGATTGGCAGAGATTGAAGTCTCCAACAGCTAGCTTCAGAATTTCTTGGTTTGCAACCAACAGCTAGCTTCAGAATTTCTTGGTTTGCAAGATTGCAGGCAGGCCCGGCCCAAGCATAAGGCTAGTAAGGCAAGGGCTTTAGGCCTCATAATTTTGGGCCTTTATTTTGGCCTCAAATGCTAAAATAATAGGCCTCCGTTTTAAAATAATATATAAATGAACCAAAATGCTAGACATAATCCCAAGTGGCGTAGCGGTAGAAAGCTTTGCCTTAATATCAATGTTATTCTGTTCGATACTTATTGATAATATTTTATTATCTACAATATAAGAAAGTTGAATGTTCTGGAAATTCCCTTTTTGCCCGGCTGCTCATATATCTAGCCACGTGGATGGTCTGAGCTTCTTTCAATTGTCTTTTCTTCATTTGGTTGCAAAGCTTATGGATTGCAAAAAAATAAACAATTATATCATTTAACTTTCTGATAGAATCACCTAAAATCTTTTACTGAACCACTTTATATGCTCCCATCACTTCTTCCACTTTTCATGCTCCAGTCACTTCTTCTGCAGGTTCTCTCTCTTCCTCTTCTTCTTTCTTATTTGTTCCTCTACCTCTCTCTTCCTCTCCCCTTTTTCTCTCTTCTGCTTCCTCTCTCTTATTCTTCTTCTTTTTTCTCTCTTTCCTTTCTTCAACAAAAATGATAATTTATCATTCTCTACTTAGATCTATTACAAACCGATGATTATGTTGTTGATTATATTTGTTGTTGTTATTGCAGGTTTCGATCAAATGCGGATCTCCTCTTCCCTTTTGATTTTTGTTCGTATTCTTCTTCTTTCTTTTGCTTCTATTTCATTTGTATGGTGTTATTTGTTGTTGTGAGAGTTTTTTCTGTTATTAACATGCTTTCAAAATATAAAATTTGCACCTTGCCTACATCGTGTTCGATGAAAGTCCCAAATCAATCTCTTCGTTTTTTCTGTTTCAGATTTGTGTTTGTTGATGTTTTATTGTTGTGGTTAATGTAAGATATGTTGTGGATCTAATTTTTTGCTCTTATTTTGCAGCAAGTATGTCTTAGATTTGAAGTTGGGAAAATAATGGAAAGGTCGTTAAACGTTGTTCCTCTCATTTTTCAGTTTATATGAGTCTATATGAAAGGTGTGTTAAAGGTTGTTCCTTTCATATACTACAATTTTGTTTATAATAACAAATTTATTATAATACTTTGATTTGAAATATTGCTTATTATAATGTTTGGTTTCTCATCATGTTCTTCATCACCTCATTCATTATAAGTGGAGTAAAGTTTTTTTAAAAATATTTATTTATTTTTCATGTTTTAATAACTAACTCATTTTTTTTTTAGTTTTTCTATTTTTTAATTACTATTCATCACTCTTCATCAAAGGTTTATGTTCTCTCATTTATCTTTTGAATCTGAAACGAATTCCGACGGATCTTAGTATAACGTGTTGTTTTTTATACTGGTCCTTCCTTAGTTTCTTTGTAAATTAAAATTTCATTTGAGTGAGCAACATTCATAATAATTTTTATAAATGGGTGATTGTTATCTCTCTATCTTTAAGAAGCACACTATGTGGTGGCATTTGAGAGGTCTTTGCGTCCGTTGCGACTGCATTAGGCGCTTTTGCCCATATTTTGCTGCAATATCAAGGGTTGGAGCATAATTGCAACCTCTATTAGTAAGGGTTTTACATTGTTTTGGATTATAGAGAAGAATATATATGGTTTTGGATTCAGAAATTAGTTTAAACTCTCCACAAAATCAAAACTAATTTATTTTTTTTATTTGATAATTTAGCCAGGGAAACTCTTAAAACAATACGGTCTGTTTTTGTAACTTCATCGCTAGAGAAAAAGGAATCGGCAGCAAAACCTGAGAAAAATCCTCAAGAAGTTGAAAGCTTAGAGAAGCCAGAAGAAGAATAGCAGTCAAATAACGGTGGATATAGGATAAGTGCCATGACTAATTATAATATTGTTGCCTCCGCTACTTCTTATCTGCACGCTCAGACAAATAGCATACTTCCGTTCAAATATTCAAATACGGTGGCCGGTGAAGGAAGCAATGAAGGTCTTAACATGACGGACCCTTATGTGACATCTTTGATTTCAATAGTTGAGACTTATTGTAAAATGAAATTTTAATTTCAAGATTTTTTTAATTTATTTTTTTAACTCCCAATCAAAAGAAAATTATCACTTTTTGGTGCAGGAAAATAAAAGAGATTAAAAATAGAATAACTAATAAATTTTCCTTTTTTAACATGTGAAGAAATATTTACAAATAACTTCCGTAATTTCTCTGCAATATATAATCATTATAATTAATATATATATATATATATATATATATATATATATATATATATATATATATATATATATATATATATATATATATATATATATATATATATATAATATCGATAGTATAAAATATTTTAAAATTTTATTTTAAAAATACTAAAATAATATGGTTGAATGATAAAATCCTATTAAATGATTGTGTAAAACAATTTTGCAAAGTTAGAGTATTATATTTATCTCTATTTTAATTTTGAAAATTATTAATATTGTATTATTGTTTATACACAATAAAAATTATCATTAATTATAAAAATTATACTTTTAAATAAAAAAAATTACTTAAAAATTTAGCCTTAGGCCTCCAATTATATATGTTGGGCCGACCCTGATTGCAGGATCTGTGTCAGACAAATAATCAAGAATTTGACTACAACAAAGAGAGGTATGAAAAAACCGAAACATGAGATGGGAAACCATTCTAGTGGAGGTGTACCTGTATGATGTTTTTAAATCCTTGTTTCCGTTCACATTATAATGCTCCACCGATCTCTTGTTTAATATATGCTCCAAATTCGCATGATGTGGAAACTTAAGAACATCATTGACCTAAGGTGCAAAAACATTGCAGTTTTCAAGGTGCATTGTAAATTTGTAATACTGTATATATGCAGTTATATTTAATTAAAGATTGAGATAATAAACTACCTCATTATCAACATAAATACGAAGTTTATCAACATACAATTGGTAACCAGAAGAATCCTGCTTCAGAAAATACTACCTTTGGAGCTCTTTGTCTCTCTTTTGGATCATTGCTTCCAAACATGTTGCTCGAATTGGAAGATTAATGCCCAAAGTGTGTGCATATTCAACCAAAGAAGGAAAAAGCATATCAAATCCTATGGGATGGTGTTGCTTGTCATCATTGATTGAAGTAAAGTTTGACTCAATAAAATGAAGTCCTTGCAAAAATATGTTAACAAAACGCATTTCTATAACATATGAAAAAACAAGAATCATTGTTTGAAGGAAAATTTTAGAGGGACTAAAAGCGAAAGTTGAGATATTTATAGGGACTACGAACATATTTAACCCTATTTTATATTAATTCATCTGAGAATAAATTGTATTTTTAGATATTATAAAATAAGAACTTTGGCTCTGATACTAATCGATGTACTGAGAACAATAGCATGGAGAAGAGTAAAGTACCCTTATTCAGCTTATCTTCACCAATACCCTATTGCTTTAATGCAAGGATAGATGCTAAGGTAGACAAGAGAGCATCATTCATCAACAATGGATGTCGATCAGGAAGACCCCAAGAGCCATCCACAAGTTGATTATCCAACAACCAATTCAAACATTGAGGGAAAAAGGGGGTGTGCGGCGACGTTGAAGAAGGAATCATTGCCACAAAAGCAGTATCATATGAAGAAATTGAAAGCTCAACCTTATTGAACATGTTCTTGATTCTTTCTTTAGTGTCTTCCAAACACTACAAACAATAAACTCAATTTATTTCCTTACTTCCTTCACTAATTCTTACCGAAAAAAATATATTATAATAAACTTAAGAATATGTCAGTCATACCAAAGCTGTAGTAGTGTTCATATTCTTCTTAACGGTTGACGTAATCATAGAAGAATCTTTTAGGAACAAAACAACTATCAGACCTTTCATATAAACAAAAATGCATGTTTCATATAAATATCTCAATTCGGACTTAGGAGCTAGAAATGTCGGTGCTGGTGCTACATAGAATTTAACACTGTAAACACCAAAAGTTTCCCAGTAATAGTTTCAACATAGAATTTAACACTGTAAGCATAAAAAATTTCCCAGTAATAGTTCAATGTAGCAGCTTCACCAAACTCTTAAAACAAGAAATGAAAAAAAAATTGCATGGCCATTCAGCATATAATGTAGCAAAATTTGAAAATTACTACCAAAGCACAACGACAGAAAAAAATACCGAAAATTCAAAGAAAAAGTGAAGAAGAGAGACCTGAAGTTGAAGAAGTGCAAGAGAGAGGAGGGATGAAGCATGAAAGAGACATGATGATAGTGAGACACTATGGAATCAATAGTTAGAACTTCAATTAATAACACTTTTTTGATTTTGGATCATGACAGGTGTCAAATAATCATTTTACAGAAAAAATAGAAACAGACAAGAGAATGATACACCAACCATATATATATATATATATATATATATATATATATATATATATATATATATATATATATATATATATATATATATATATATATATATATATCACATTCGAAGAGTTACACTTGCTCTTAACTTTATTTCGAATAAATATTTTTCAAAATTAATCGTTGGATTGAAACATACTATCATATAAATCATATTTATAAAGTTTAAGATTAATCTATAATGATTTACTTTGTCAATGAATTACATCAAAATTAACGTTATATAAAAATCACTACAAGAAATATACTCCCCCAGCAACGTGATTTTGTCACGTGGGTAGCATGTGACAGAAAAAGTGCTGTTGCGACGTGGTATACACGTCACTATATTATTTTAATACAAATCAAAATCACGTTATCACATGGGGAGTCAGAGAATATTTATTTAAAATAAAAAGTTGTGACGTATAAGCCACGTCGCAACATCTAAATAAAGACAAAAAACATTGAAACCTGTAACGTACTATGGTGGGAATTAAAATTTTCAAATTTTATGTTGTGATGTAACACCCCAAATCTACCTCGCAAATTAATAGGAAAATCAGAGTACAAAATCTCAAAACAAACATCTTGATTCGAGGCGTCACAATTATCATCTTAAACAAATCACAAATCATGCTCTATACATAACACATATAATGGAGGAATCATACTTCATTAAACTTTCAATCCAAATAGTTCATAATCGCGGAAATCAGTTAACATCATAATCCAAATCATAACATCTTTGCCAATATGGCAACAATATCCAACATGGCTCAATATAAAGAAAACGATAACAAAATCCCACAAGGCATCACGACATAAACAAAACAAATAAACGTTCCCCCCGAGTGTCACGTATCAGAGCATAGACACACCGACTCGAGCTAATAGGTAAACGGCTACTCCACGTCGTTACCTGCACGTTACCAACAAAGGGTAACATTCAAACAGAAAGGGTGGGATATCATTCATTATAAAGAAACGTATAATAATATTCAAAGCATGGTAAAGATCATACATATATCACCATTTCTCATCACATAACATCTTACAACAATTATCATCAATAAACAACTTACAAAACGGCAACAATGTCAATAATCAATCATGACAACATACTCAATTCACAATTATAATATCAATGCATCACAGTAATATCTCATAATCACGTCACATTAAAACATCTCATCATCTCAACAATTCAAACACAAATCGATGCAACTTAAATGCAATTCAAATGCGACTCGACTTATGCAAATGCATGTGGTACTATTTGGAGTAAAACTCCCATCTCAAACATTGCCACTTGGGCCATCTTCGTTGCCATTTTCAGGCTAATAGTTGTTGCCATCTTTCAGGCTAATAGTCGTTACCATCTTTCCGGCTAATAGTCGTTGTCATTTTCAGGCTAAAAGACAATTATGCAATGGATGCGACACAATGATGTACATCCATAAAACACACATTTACAACACGTCACAACATCGACTAAGCACCATTACTTTTATAGTAATTCATCACTTCACAATCACGTCGTTGTGTTGTATCATCATACAACAATGTTTCACTTCACAACAACAATTACAACATCCAACAATACAATCCAAGAAAATATTCAAAAAGGTTTCCAAAGATTTTCAAATAATACTCGTTAGAAAGACATCAATTAAAGCTTCACGGAGGTTCAAACGGAACTTAAAAAGGAGTTACGGATCAAAAGATACATCATGTTAAAGTTTGAACAAGTTTTGCATAATAGGGTCCGTTGAGCGACTCTCCATCGCGCTTATGGAAACAAAATTTTCCACTAGCCCGCTTGAAGTGCGCTTCTACAAACTAAAAATAGAAGCGAACCAAAGTCTGAGCTCCGCTTAGCAAGCTCTTTTAATTTTTCAAAAACAAACAGCATCCGCTTAGCGGCCTCGAGTCCGCTTAGCGGACGAGCGATTCTGCAAAAAAATAACAACAAACACAGAACTGCGAAATCACATACCCACCATCCAAAACTTATTCCAAACAGAAATTAGACACATATAATCACAACATCTAACATCATTCATCATCAATCATCAATCAAAACATGTTTTCAACCAAAAATTCATGCAAATTCATCAAGAACCCTAAATTTCTACAACATTCAATCCATGATTTCTACATATAATCTAACCCACCCTAAACATCATCGTACATCACTTTAGCATGAAAGAACTCCACTCTTACCTTAGGTTTTGGATTGAAGACAACTCTAGCTCCAATCTTGGGTTCTCCTCTTCTCTTCTTTCTCTTCTTTTCCCAATTTTCACCAAATGAGTTCTAATTCTCTAATTCTCTAAAACTCTTGGTTTGTTAAGCCTTCACTAAACATCAAATTACTAATGGGCTCTATTTAGCACCTCTCAATTACTAATACCAACTTAGGTCCAATAACTTAATACACTTACTATCATATGCTATTTACTATTAATTCCTAATAAAATAACATAAAACCACTTAGACACATAATTACCACATAATCAATTAAATAAATCACATAACACACAATTAAATAAATAATCAAAAGAAAAACGGTCGTTACAACTCTCCCTCATTTAGAATATTTTCGTCCTCAAAAATTACCTCAATCAAATAACTCAGGATACGACTCTCGCATCTTGCTCTCCAACTCCCACGTCAAACTCTCTTCAGTAGCTCCCGACCAAACTACCTTCACCAAGGCAATCTCTTTGCATCTAAGCGTCTTGATCTTGGGATCCTTAATCCTTATCGGCATAGTCTCCACCGTGAGATTATCCCGTACTTGAACATCATCCATATGGATCACATGCGAAGGATTAGAAATATACTTCCGAAGTTGCGATACATGAAATACGTCATGCAAATTCGAAAGATTCGGCGGTAATGCCACTCTATACGCCACATTTCCAACCTTCTCTGAAATCTGACACGGTCCAATAAAACGAGGAGTGAGCTTCTTAGACTTCAAGACCCTCCCTACACCGGTCACCGGTGTCACTCTCAAAAATACATGATCACCAACCTAAAATTCCAAATCTTTCCTTCTCTTGTCATGATAACTCTTCTCACGAATCAACTTAACATTCTAAGTAGTCTCTCGAACAATCTTTGGTCCAAGTACTACACTCTCACCAGATTCATGCCAACACAACAGTGTCCTACATCTCCGACCATAATATGCTTGAGAAGGCGCCATTCCAATACTAGAATGGTAACTATTGTTGTAAGTGAACTCGATAAATGGAAGATAATTATCCCATGTACCTCCCTGCTTAATAACACAAGCTCTCAACAAATCTTCCAATGACTGAATAGTCCTCTCCGCCTGACCATCTGTCTGAGGATGATACACCGAACTTAACCTCAACTTAGAACCCAATGCCTCTTGCAAACTCTTCTAAAAATCTGAAGTGAACCTCAGATCTCTATCCGAAACAATGCACAGAGGAACACAATGCAGCTTAATAATCACACATACATAAATCTCCGCCAACTTAGAAACTGGATACGTGATGTTAATAGGTACAAAATGAGCTGACTTCGTAAGCCTATCAACAATCACCCAAATCGAATCATGACCTCTTACGGTGTTCGGTAAACCCGTCACAAAATCCATAGAAATGCTATCTCATTTCCATTCTGAAACTTCTAACGGTTGCATTAATCCCGCAGGCTTCTGATGTTCAACTTTCGACTTCTGACAAGTCAAACATGCATACACAAACTGAGCTATGTCACGCTTCATTCCAAGCCACCAAAACAAAATCTTCAAATCTTGGTACATCTTTGTAGCTCCTAAAAGATCTTTTATGTGAGTGTTCCTTAGAGTTTCTCAGGTTCTCCATAGATGTTATAATTTGAGGATCTTCTGAATTGTCTTTTGCTTCTGAGTCTTCAGTATGTGTAAGTTGAATTTCCATATCTGCAAAATTTTCAACTTGCTTTGGCTTTTGATGGCCAAGCTTATCATCAAATCTAACATTGATTGATTCTTCAAAAATAAGAGTTTCTGAATTGTATAATCTATAACCTTTTGAACGTTCAGAGTATCCAAGTAGAAAGCACTTTTGTGCCTTAAAATCAAACTTTTTCAGATGTTCTTTAGTATTCAAAATATAACAAGTACATCCAAAAGGATGGAAATATGAAATGTTGGGTTTTCTGTTTTTCCATAATTTATAAGGAGTCTTTTCAAGAATAGGTCTTATAGAGATTCTATTTTGAATATAACACGCTATGTTTACTGCTTCTGCCCAGAAATATTTAGTCAAATTGGTTTCATTAATCATGGTTCTTGCCATTTCTTGCAATGTCCTATTCTTTCGTTCAACAACTCCATTTTGTTGAGGAGTTCTAGGACAAGAGAAATCATGAGAAATGTCATTTTCTTTAAAGAACTTTTCAAAGAGATTGTTCTCGAATTCTCCATCATGATCACTTCTAACTTTTATGATTCTAAACAGTTTTTCATTTTGAACTTGGTTATAGAAGTCAACAAACACAGAATGTGACTCATCCTTGTGTTTTAGAAACTTAACCCATGTCCAACTGCTATAGTCATCAACAATTACCAATCCATACTTCTTGACTCTGATTGATGCAGTCTTCACTAGACCAAACAAGTCAATATGCAAAGGTTCTAATGGCCTAGAGGAAGAGACAACATTCTTTGATTTAAGAGATTGTTTTGAAAACTTTCCCTTCTGACATGCTTCACACAGAGCTTCTGAGTTGTACTTCAGGTTGGGAAGTCCTCTAACTAAATTGAGTTTGTTAAGCTTAGATATTTTCCTCATGCTAACATGTCCCAATCTTTTGTGCCAGACCCATTGCTCATCGTTAACAGACAGAAGACAAGTTACTTTCTCAGTTTTAAGATCAAAAAAATCAATTTTATAAATGTTGTTCTTTCTCTTGCCAGTAAATAGGATTGATCCATCTTTTTGACTTACAACTTTACAGGATTTTTGATTAAAGATTATGTCATAACCATTGTCACTTAATTGACTTATGGACAATAAGTTATGTGCTAATCCTTCTACTAATAAAGCATTTGTTATGGAGGAAGAGTTACCGTTACCAATGTAACATCCCTTACTAACCCCGCGGCAATTTAAACAATTCATTCAGAGTACATGAAATAAGGGTGCCACAATTCATAATAAAATAAACTTCATTCAGTCATGTCATGCAATCACTGAGGTAATCATCATTAATTAAAAACGTTTCATGTAAACACAGCGGAAATTAAATCAAACAGACTAAGTTTAACATCTTTAAAACTTATCCTTCAACACATCAAAACATAACTAGAGTTATAAAACATAAACTCTAAACATAGCGTCCCCAGTGTTACAACTATCAGAGCATGACACCTGACGCTAACTAAATAACTGACTCATGAGCTAATCCTCACCGAGTCGAATAGCCGCTATCCTCAATCTGAAAATGACAACATGTAAGGGTGAGTCTCATCATAATTAACAAATGTTATAAGGTTATAAAGCAATAACACATCACAGTTGCATCGTTCACCCAATTGTTTCATAAACAGACATTCAAACAAGTTTCCATCACAAACAAACAACAAACACATCATCAATATTTACAACACTGGAATACATCCAACCATGTTATAAAATATGCATATGTATGAACTGACACTATGCATGTGGTACCAACATCATCCAATGGGAATAACCCATGACCGATCCAACATCATCAAGATACGGCCCTGCCAGCACAGATTCCACACAATGGGAATCATGCCCTTCACTGATCCAACACATCATCATGGATACAGTATCATCAATGAACATGAATGAATGCAACATATACAACATACTTATATCATCATCATCATCATCAATATCATCATCACCATCAAGTATGTTCATATATATTAGCATCAATCAATTACAATTCAATCATCATCATCCTCATTCAAGAACATACATGTATTCGCATAAACCATCATCATCAATAAGAAATAGCATACATGTATTCACATCATTCTAAAACAAATCAATCATCATCATATAGATTATTTTATAAGGTTAGTTTAGCTCGAAACGGCACATCAAACGGACCAACGGTTAAAAAGTTATACATCTTCAAACTTTTAAAAATGTCCCAATCACCAACAGCACGCGGCGCGAACTGAACGTCTCAAAAATCCTCAGCTCTCTGCCAAGCAGTTCGCGGCGCAACCTATGCACGTGGCGCGAAACGAGGAAAAAGTACGCCTTCGCGGCACCAACACTGGTACGCGGTGCGACTTGAGCATATCCAAACTTCCTGGCTTTCTGCCCAGCTGTTCGCGGCGCCAACCCTGGGACGCGGCGCTAACCTGAAATTTCAGAAACCCCAACCTGAAGAAAACAACATTCTATACATCCCAAATGCCCTTAAAATCATACCAGTACGAGTTTCAGAAAATGAACCACACATACAACACAAATTGCACATTAGAATACACTATTCACGCATTAATTAACACCATAACATCATACACATCATGGATTCAACAAAGGGATCAAACATCACACAATTTAACTCAATCCTTAAACCTATCATATGACTCAATTAATACGAATTCCACATCTATTCTATGCTATTAACTTCTAACTGTTAGAACAAGATTTGTTCTGATCAATTATCTTAGTTTTGATGATAACAATAATATGAATTTTGCTTAAGATAATATGGTACTCTAATCCAATGCAATTTCCTTTTCAGGAAATATATAAAGAGTATGCATAATTCAGCGCTCAGAAGCTTTGTCTCAAATGGTTCAGCATGCAACATCAGAACATGGTCTGGCAAGACATCAGAAGATGGTCGAAGCAGAATCAGAACATGGATCTATGGAAGCATCAGAAGAACAAGAGAACAGAAGCACTGAAGTTCTGATGGTATCACGCTCAGAAGCACTTCAAGGTCAGAAGATCAGAAGATGCTATGCACCAAGCTGTTTGACTCTGATGATATTCAAACGTTGTATTCACAAACATCAGATCAGAAGAAAGTACAAGTGGCAGGCTACGCTGACTGACAAAAGGAACGTTAGAAGCTATTAAAGGCAACTTCAGTAGACACAGCGTGAACAAGGCTCGAGGTAGTTGACAAAAGCGTATAACATTAAATGCGATGCTGTACGGAACACGCAAAGCATTAAATGCACTCAACGGTCATCTTCTCAAACGCCTATATATATGAAGTTCTGATGAGAAGCAAGGAAAACGATTCTGCACCTAAACAACGCCTATCAACTTGCTGAAACTCTGTACAAATCAAAACTCAGAATCTTCATCTTCATAAAAGCTCACTACATTGCTGTTGTAATATATTAGTGAGATTAAGCTTAAACGTTAAGAGAAATATCACAGTTTGTGATTATAGCTTTCAAGAAGCATTGTAATACTCTTAGAAAGATTACATTAAGTTGTAAGTAACTAGAGTGATCGTGTTGATCAGAATACTCTAGGAAGTCTTAGCTTGTGTCTAAGCAGTTGTTCCTGGAGTGATCAGGTTGTGATCAGGATACTCTAGAAGACTTAGTTGTGGACTAAGTGGAAAACCATTGTAATCCGTGCGATTAGTGGATTAAATCCTCAGTTGAGGTAAATCATCTCTGCGGGGGTGGACTGTGCAATTTATCTTTATCTGTCAAGTTTTTAAAGCTACACTTATTCAAACCCCCCCTTTCTAAGTGTTTTTCTATCCTTCAATTGGCATCAGAGCGCCGGTTCTAAGGTGCAAGCACTTAACCGTGTTTAGAAAAGATTCAGGAAGAGAAAAACGCTTCAGTTAAAAGATGGCTGGTGAATCTCAAGCAAATCCAACTCCATCTACATCTGGCTCTGCTGAGCAACACAATGGAAACAATGGTTATACTAGACCACCAGTATTTGATGGTGAAAACTTTGAATACTGGAAAGATAAACTGGAAAGTTACTTTCTTGGTCTAGATGGTGATCTATGGGATCTTCTGATGGATGGTTACAAACATCCAGTAAATGCCAGAGGCGTAAAGCTGACAAGGCAAGAAATGAATGATGATCAGAAAAAGCTTTTCAGGAATCATCATAAATGCAGAACTGTTTTGCTGAATGCTATCTCTCATGCTGAGTATGAGAAGATATCTAACAGGGAAACGGCCTATGACATATATGAGTCCTTGAAAATGACTCATGAAGGAAACGCTCAAGTCAAGGAGACCAAAGCTCTTGCATTAATCCAGAAGTATGAAGCCTTCAAGATGGAGGATGATGAAGACATTGAAAAGATGTTTTCAAGATTTCAAACTTTGACTGCTGGATTGAGAGTCCTTGACAAAGGCTACACCAAGGCTGATCATGTAAAGAAGATCATCAGAAGTTTGCCCAGAAGATGGGGCCCAATGGTGACTGCATTCAAGATTGCAAAGAATCTGAATGAAGTCTCTTTGGAAGAGCTTATTAGTGCCTTGAGAAGCCATGAAATTGAGCTGGACGCAAATGAGCCTCAAAAGAAAGGTAAGTCTATTGCATTAAAATCTAATATCAAGAAATGCACTAACGCTTTTCAGGCAAGAGAAGAAGATCCTGAAGAATCAGAATTTGATGAAGAAGATGAACTGTCCTTGATCTCCAGAAGGCTAAATCAACTCTGGAAGAACAAGCATAGGAAGTTCAGAGGCGTCAGAAGTTCAAAGAAATTTGAACGTGGAGAATCTTCTGATGACAGAAGATCTGACAAGAAGAAGGCTATCTGCTATGAGTGCAATGAGCCTGGACATTACAAGAATGAGTGTCCGAAACTTCAGAAGGAAAATCCCAAAAAGAAGTTTCATAAGAAGAAAGGTCTTATGGCAACCTGGGATGAATCAGAAGATGATTCAGACTCTGAAGATGAGCAGGCTAACTGTGCGCTGATGGCGACAGAAGATGACGGATCAGAATCTACAGCAGAATCAGATTCTGAAGAGGTATTTTCTGAACTATCTAGAAAAGAGTTAGTTTCCAGTCTAACAGAACTTCTGGAACTCAAAGCTCATCTTAGTATCAAATACAAAAAGCTGAAGAAGCAATTTGAATTTGAAACTAAGAAGCTGGAATTGGAAAATTCTGAACTGAAGGAAAAAGTTTTAAATTTATCCAAAAACAGTGGATCTCCTTCTGAAACAGAAAAGGCCATTCCTAGCATGAATCATATTCTGAAAGAATATGACTTGAGCTTCAGAAATTTTTTATCAAGAAGCATAGGCAGAAGTCAACTTGCTTCTATGATATATGCTGTGTCTGGAAATAATAGAGTAGGCATTGGTTATGAGGGTGAAACCCCATACAAACTTGAACCTGTTGATGAAATGAAATTCACATACAAGCCATTGTATGATCAGTTCAAGTATGGCCACTCCCATGATATTAGGCACACATCACATGCACAGAAGTTTAACACTGTCACACACACTAAGAAGCATGTGACACAACCTAGGAAATATCATGAAACTCACATTAAGAATTATCATGCTATTTCTCCTATTGCTTACAATGTTAAACCCAAGTTCAATCAGAACTTGAGAAAATCTAACAAAAAAGGACCCAAGAAGATGTGGGTACCAAAGAAAAAGTCTATTCCTATTGCAGATTCTCTTGGTGACAAAGAAGATAACATTCAACATGTCATGTCACCTGGATTCAAGATGTTCTCAACACTTGAAGGGAAGAAGGACTGTTTTCCAAGTCCTAATACTTAAATATGCTAGAGAAGTCAAGTTTGGAGGAGATCAGAAGAGCAAGTTTATTAGATCTGGAACCATCTGTTTAAGTTTGTTTCTAAAGCAATGGTGTTTCGTTCTTGGCTATTCTGAATGCTCTAAAAGCTACAGAATATACAATAATTGAAACATTGATTGTAGATGAATCAATAAATATCTGGTTTGATGATAAACGTGTTTCTAATGAAACAAAGCAGCTTAAGAATTTCTGCAGATACAGTTTTGTCTTATCAGAAGCTGCAGAACAAAGAAGTGAATCTTCAGAAGCTGTGTATATCAGAAGGAATGGATCAGAAGATCATTCAGATTTACATTAGCACACTTCAGAAGGAGTGTTTCCAGAAGAGAAACTTGATCAATCAGAAGCAGTGATCAGAATCAAAAGGCGTAAAGTCTATTCTTTTTCTACAGCTGTCATCTATTATCTTATGGTGAACACGTGTCTGTACGGTTAGTACAAAGCGTGCAGTTGAAAAGACGCCGACCTAGGTAACTGTATTAAATCATTTCATTTATTGTGTTCTCTCTCCTAATGTCATTTCTCATTAAATGCATAATGATTTCTTTTTAAATCTTTTAAATAACCCGCTTCATCTTCATTCCCTCTTTTTCTCTCTTTCTCTCTATTTTGTGCATTCACTTCGTTGCATTTCTCTTCAAACCCTAGTTTTCTAATTTGATCTCAAAGCATTATCATCATGAACTCTTCCTCTTGTTCATCTTCCTCAAAAGAAAGACTTACTTCTTCACAAATTCTTCTACGAAATTATGAATATGCTCCTTTGAAAACTTGCTTGATACCCACGAAGGACTTGGAGGTTTTATGTGAAACTGCTGTGGACTTCAACAATCTTAAAGCGAATGGCTTTAAGTGTGATGCAAGAATATTTGAGCAAGGATGGTCTAAGTATCTTGATAGATTGGTTGGTCCAATTTATCCTGAACTTGTGAAGGATTTCTGGGTACATGCAACGGTTACCCCAACTGCCATCATTTCATTCGTGCTAGGGCATGAAGCGGTTATCAATGAAAAGCTCATCAGGAAGCTGTACAACCTGAATGATGAAGAAGGCTGGACTGGTTTTCGACATGCATCAGTTGATTGGCCTAAAGTTGAACAACAAATCTCTCAGACTTGTGGAATTAACTCTAATAACACAGGCACCTTAAGGCCATTTTATAGAGTATGGGCTGAGATTATTCTGGGTTCCCTTCACCACAGAAAAAGGATGCTCTCCTCCTCCTACATCAGTCCGGATCACAAGTATACTCTTTTCTGCATTGGCAAAAAGACTGAAATCAACATCTCCCATATTTTGTTTGAGAATCTGAAGACTTCTATCTTTGAGTCAAGAGAAGACGAAAGGGCGAAGTACCCTCATATTTCAAGAACGACTATTCCTTTTGGAAGAATGATTTCAGACATTCTGATTGAAAGCAAAGTGCTGGACTCCATCAGAAAACTCAATGCATCCCATTTGCTTGGAGTAGTTCAAGGTCCCATTTTCAATGGTGTGGATTTGTTCAGATTAGAACTCATTCAAAGTGTACCTTTAGTATGCTCAAGCTTTCCTGACATTCTCTCAAGAAGAGTTGCTGTTGAAGGTTTTGCCCCCTTGTTTCAAGAAGAACTGCATCAGACTGTCAAGCTATACCTGGAAGATTGTGTTAGGAAGCAATCAGATATTGATCCTGCTTGGATCCGTGGCAGAATACTTCCGTCCAAGGCTGACCTTCTAAAGAAGGATCAGAAGGAACAAAAGGCTAGGTCTAAAAGAAAAGCCCGAGAAGATAAGGCTAAGGAAGCCAAGAAGTTGAGAGTCACCTTTGATCCTGACAAGGTAAACTCTGAAGAAAGAAGAGATAAAAGGATCAGAGATTCCTTTCGCAGAACCAGATCCTCTTCTTCTGTACAAACCTCCAGGCAGGTTTTCATTCCACCTCCTTCTGTCCCTAAACCATCTTTCCAATCACCTCCATCTGAACCAAAAATAAACTTCACCTTACCAAATCCTTCTCCATCATCCTTCTCCTCTCCTATTTTAAATCCCACACCTTTAAGTATTCTTCCTCCAACCCCTTCTGATAAATCTTTCTCACCAATTCCCTTTACAAACACTCCATCCTCGTCTCAATCTATCATTTCTGATATTCCATCCTCATCAATCATTCTCTCAGATATGCCTTCTTCCTCATCCACCGTACCTCCACCTTCTATATCCCATCCCTTACCTACCAGAAAATCCAAACCTTACTGTCTTCTCTACCCTGACTACAAATTCACCTTCAATCCGCCTGAACCTGAACCCTATACCTACCTGGAACTTTTCAGACATGAGGTGATTAGCAGTCTAGACCTTCTGAAGGATGCATTTCTAAATGGTCTGGATGATGTTTCTACAAGAAATCTCTGGAGAAGATTTCGCAAGGATTTTCAAGTAGAAGCAATGGGAGTACAGAAAAGACTAGTGGCTGCTGCCCCTGGTTACCCTGGTTACCTTCTGGAGGAAGATAATGGTATATACTACCATCCTCTCAGAAATTGTGTTGCTGCTGAGGAGAAGCCCTTTGTGGATGAATTGGAAGTAGCAAGACTCGCTGCTGCATTGGAAGCCAATCCTTGCAAGGAGATCGTGGTCTGGATACCTCAATATCCTGTTCTACTTGGGGATTTCAAGACACTCTTTAACTATCTGAGGGAAAATCCTTCTAAGAAAGGCCCAAGCGTGGTCATTCCGGAAGTTGTTGACCCACCAGAAGTTGAAGGTCCTTCTGCTCCCAGGAATCTAGCTGCCATTCTTCAGGCACTTGAGAATGGAGACTCAGAAATTCCTGCTGCAGAATATGGAGATGCTTCTATGCAAGAAGCAGATGCTAAAGATCATGTTGCTGAATCAGATCCTGTTGAGGAAATCCCTGCAAATGATCTATCCATGGAAGCTACAGATCAAGTTGCTATTCCTGTGGTTGAAAGCGGTGAAACTTCTTCTAATCAATCTTCTCGTCTTGCAAGGACTCTGGAAGAAATTCAGAAGAGACAGGATGAGCAAAGCTCACTCAATGCTGAGTATAGCGCTTTCATGGTGAGGCAAGAAGGACACAACAATAAGGTTCAAGAGATGCTGACCAAGATCTTGTCAAGACTAGGGCCATCTTAGATTGAGTCTGTGTTGTTTCTTTCTTTTCGTTGCATATGTCTTTGTGCATCTGATCTTTCTTATCTTCATGTACTTCTGTACCTGTTGTTTGCACTTAAATGAAATCATCCTTTTCCTCCGTGTGTTTCTCTTTGTTTGTCTCTGAATCTTTTCTGTTTTTTTGATGATATGACAAAAAGGGGGAGAAATATGTGATAAATGATTTGATTTAATCAGTTGCTTTTACTAACAAGAACTGCAAGTTCTATATGGTTTAAGTGTTTTGCAGGTATAAAGAAGTGAAGAAAATCTTCAAAGCAAACACAAGAAGCAAAACCATGGAAACTGAAGCAAGCTGAGTGCTGTCAAGCTTCAGAATCAGAAGCACTGAGAATAGAATTTGATCCAAAATTTGTCTATTTGCTTTGACAAAATTCTATTTGCTCTGATACATTTTATGTTCTGACTCGTTCATGCTGACTTTTGTCGTTTAGTTTTTGTTCTGTAACATTTCAGGATGTAGAGATGCTCTGATGATGCTCTGGTACATTCAACAATGTTCTGATACAAATCTAGCATGAAGTGATGTTGGAAGAAATTCAAAGCTCTGAAGCTGTCCTAAATGGAAGCAGAAATCAGAAGCTGTGAATGTTCTAAAGATCCAGAAAACTCAAGTTCTGAAGCTGTCCTAAATGGAAGCAGAAATCAGAAGCTGTGAATGTTCTGAAGATCAAAGAAATTCAAGTTCTGAAGCTGTCCTAGATGGAAGCAGGAATCAGAAGCTGGGAATGTTCTGAAGATCAAAGAAATTCAAGTTCTGAAGCTGTCCTGAATGGAAGCAGGAATCAGAAGCTGTGAGTGTTCTAGGGATCTAAAGAAATTCAAGTTCTGAAGCTGTCCAATGGAAGCAGAAGTCAGAAGCTATGAATTCTCTGAAGACAGAAGCTTATGTGATCGTCTCTACCGAAATAATCAGGGAAGTCTTTTATTAAAGTTCTTCGAGTATTTATTTCAGGGGGAGATTATTTATCTCAGGGGGAGATTGTTAATCTCAGGGGGAGACATATTCACATGCTTATGCTATAGCTGTGTAATTTGTCTTTTGCCGTCTGTTCTTTCTGATCGCAAATTCATATCATTTATATATGTTTTTGTCATCATCAAAAAGGGGGAGATTGTTAGAACAAGATTTGTTCTGATCAATTATCTTAGTTTTGATGATAACAATAATATGAATTTTTCTTAAGATAATATGGTACTCTAATCCAATGCAATTTCCTTTTCAGGAAATATATAAAGAGTATGCATAATTCAGCGCTCAGAAGCTTTGTCTCAAATGGTTCAGCATGCAACATCAGAACATGGTCTGGCAAGACATCAGAAGATGGTCGAAGCAGAATCAGAACATGGATCTATGGAAGCATCAGAAGAACAAGAGAATAGAAGCACTGAAGTTCTGATGGTATCACACTCAGAAGCACTTCAAGGTCAGAAGATCAGAAGATGCTATGCACCAAGCTGTTTGACTCTGATGATATTCAAACGTTGTATTCACAAACATCAGATCAGAAGAAAGTACAAGTGGCAGGCTACGCTGACTGACAAAAGGAACGTTAGAAGCTATTAAAGGCAACGTCAGTAGACACAGCGTGAACAAGGCTCGAGGTAGTTGACAAAAGCGTATAACATTAAATGCGATGCTGTACGGAACACGCAAAGCATTAAATGCACTCAACGGTCATCTTCTCAAACGCCTATATATATGAAGTTCTGATGAGAAGCAAGGAAAACGATTCTGCACCTAAACAACGCCTATCAACTTGCTGAAACTCTGTACAAATCAAAACTCAGAATCTTCATCTTCATAAAAGCTCACTACATTGCTGTTGTAATATATTAGTGAGATTAAGCTTAAACGTTAAGAGAAATATCACAGTTTGTGATTATAGCTTTCAAGAAGCATTGTAATACTCTTAGAAAGATTACATTAAGTTGTAAGTAACTAGAGTGATCGTGTTGATCAGAATACTCTAGGAAGTCTTAGCTTGTGTCTAAGCAGTTGTTCCTGGAGTGATCAGGTTGTGATCAGGATACTCTAGAAGACTTAGTTGCGGACTAAGTGGAAAACCATTGTAATCCGTGCGATTAGTGGATTAAATCCTCAGTTGAGGTAAATCATCTCTGCGGGGGTGGACTGTGCAATTTATCTTTATCTGTCAAGTTTTTAAAGCTACACTTATTCAATCCCCCCCCTTTCTAAGTGTTTTTCTATCCTTCACTAACCCGATAATAGATGCTAATTAGATAAGTCCCCACTTACCTTAGCCAAATTCTTGAACTCTTCCTCTTTCTCTGCTTCTGCACTTTCACGTTCTTGCTCTCTTCTCTTCTTTTGCTCTTTTCACATTCTTTTTCCCAATTTCTTCTCTTCTTATGAAAAACAATATAATTTCAGTAAAAAGGCCTTGTGACTCACACCCCTCTTTTTACTAACACTACCTCGGCCCAATTCTATTATTTTCCATAATTTTTAGAGAAAAGCCAAGATAATTCCAATAAAATAATTTAAATTCTAATTAAGTTAATTTAAGGAAAATTAAGGATGTTACAACTCTCCCCCTCTAAAAGAGTTTTCGTCCTCGAAAACATACCTCAAGCAAATAGTTCCGGATAGGAATCTTTCATCTGGCTTTCTAACTCCCAGGTAATGTTCCCTTCAGCTGGTCCTCCCCAAGCTACTATGACTAAAGCTATTTCCTTGCCCCGCAATTGCTTCAGTCTTCTATCTTCAATCCTCACAGGAAACATTTCAACCGTTAAGTTGTCGTGCACTTGCACATCATCCACTTGGATCACGTGGGACGGATCCGAAATGTATTTCCTCAATTGAGACACATGAAATACGTCATGCAAGTTTGCAAGCATCGGCGGTAAAGCGACACGGTATGCCACTTCCCCCACTCTTTCAGAAATTTGAAACGGCCCAATATAGCACGGAGTCAACTTCTTTGACTTCAAAGCTCGACCAATACCTGTCATAGGAGTAACCTTCATAAACACATGATCTCCCTCCTGAAACTCAAGTGTCTTCCTCCTCTTGTCATAATAACTCTTCTGACGACTCTGAGAAGCTTTCATCTTCTCTTGGATCATCTTAATCTTCTCTGTAGTCTGTTGTACAATTTCTGGTCCAATCACAACACTCTCACCAGCTTCATACCAACATAATGGAGTTCTACATCTCCTACCATACAATGCCTCAAACGGAGCCATACCTATACTCGAATGAAAACTATTGTTGTAGGTAAATTCAATCAAAGGCAGATAACTATACCAAGCACCTCCTTTTTCCAACACACAAGCACGTAACAAATCTTCCAATGACTGAATCGTCCTCTCAGTCTGTCCATCCGTCCGCGGATGATAAGCAGAACTCAATCTCAGCTTGGTACCCAAAGCCTTCTGCAAACCTTCCCAGAACTTAGACGTAAATCTCAGATCTCTGTCTGACACGATACTTGAAGGAATACCATGTAGACTAACTATCTTCTCAATATACAATTGAGCCAGCTTTTCCATCGGATAATCCATCCTTACCGGTATGAAATGGGCAGACTTCGTTAACCTGTCCACCACAACCCAGATAGCTTCACAATTCTTAACCGTCCTTGGCAAACCAGAAACAAAATCCATTGATATGCTATCCCACTTCCACTCAGGAATAAACATCGGTTGCATAAACCCAGATGGCTTCTGATGTTCAACCTTTGACTTTTGACACGTCAAACAAGAATACACAAACTCAGCAATTTCTTTCTTCATTCCAGGCCACCAAAACAGCTTCCTCAAATCATGATACATCTTGGTAGCGCCAGGATGAATACTTAATCCATTACGGTGTCCTTCTTCTAAAATACTTTTTCGAAGTTCAGCAACATCAGGAACACAAACTTTGTCACCAAACCTCAGTATACCATTCTCATCAACTTTGAATTCACCACTCTTGCCTTGGTTAATCAAAGTCAACTTGTCCACCAATTCGACATCATCTTTCTGACCCTCTCTTATCTCTTCAAGAATACCGCTGGTCAGCTTCAGCATACTCAACTTAACACTAGTAGGAGTACCTTCACATACCAAACTCAAGTCTCTAAATTATTCAATCAAATCCAATTCCTTCATCATTAGCATAGACATATGCAAAGTCTTCCTACTCAAAGCATCAGCAACCACGTTTGCCTTACCCGGATGGTAATTCAAACCGAAATCATTATCTTTCATAAATTCTAACCATCTCCTCTGCCTCATATTAAGTTACTTCTGATCGAAGAGATACTTCAGACTCTTATGATCGCTGAATACCTCAAATCGAGAACCATAAAGATAATGTCTCCACAATTTCAACACAAACACCACCGCTGCCAACTCTAAATCATGAGTAGGATAATTCCTTTCATGCACTTTGAGTTGTCTTGACGCATACGCAACCATTTGTTGATTTTGCATCAATACAACACCTAGACCCATCAATGAAGCATCACAATAAACCACAAATGATTCAGTCGGATTCGAAAAAATCAAAATAGGAGCACTAGTCAACCTCTTCTTCAGCTCTTGGAATCCTTCCTCACATTTTGCATCCCAAATAAAAGTCTGTCCCTTTCTGGTTAATTTGGTTAACGGCAATGCTAACTTTGAAAATCCCTCAATGAACTTTCTGTAGTAACCTGCAAGACCAAGAAAACTACGAATCTCTGACACTGACTTCGGAGCTTCCCACTGAGATACCGCTTCTATCTTTGTAGGATCAACAACAATACCATTCTTAGAAATCACGTGTCCCAGAAAACTGACTTCTTCTAACCAAAATTCACACTTTGACAGTTTGGCAAAAAGTTGCTTCTCTTTTAACAGCTCTAACACAGTCCTGAGATGTTCCGCATGTTCTTCCTCGCTCTTAGAATATATTAGGATATCATCTATAAATACCACTACGAACTTATCGAGATAAGGATGAAAGATCCTGTTCATATACTCCATAAAGAAACCAAGTGCATTAGTAACTCCAAACGGCATTACTGAATACTCATAATGCCCATACCTTGTTCTGAAAGCAGTCTTCTGAATATCGTCATCTTTCACACGAATTTGGTGATACCCAGACCTTAGATCAATCTTACTAAACACACATGCTCCAATCAGTTGATCCATCAAATCATCAATCCTCGGCAAGGGATACCGATTCTTGATAGTAACCTTGTTCATTTGTCTATAATCCACGCACAACCTCATTGAACCCTCTTTCTTCTTCACTAGCAACACAGGCGCACCCCACGGAGAAACACTAGGATGAATGAATTTCTTCTCAAGTAATTCTTCTAACTGCTTCTTCAGCTCAGTCAATTCGGACGACGACATACGATATGGTGCCATCGACACTGGACTAGTTCCCAGAATCAATTCAATGGAAAACTCTACTTCCCTTTCTGGTGGTAATTCGTTCACTTCTTCCGGAAAAACTTCTGGAAAATCACATACCACTGGTAGTTCGCTACTCACTACTTTTTCCTTCGAATTCACCAATGCAAACAACATAAACACAGTTGCACCACTGTTGATAGCTTCATCCACCTGTCTAGCTGTCATTTCCAGATCATCGGGATTAACTTCTTCAGGAAAGATTACCGTCTTCGCAAAACAGTTGATGAGAACACGGTTAAATTCTAACCAGTTCATTCCCAGGATTACATCGAGTTGTTTCAACGGAAGACACACTAAGTCCATCCCGAATTCTCTACCAAAAATGTCAAACGGACAATTCAAACATGCAGACGAAGTAGTTACTGAACCCGATGCAAGAGTATCAATAACCATACTTCTATTTATTTCAGATATTTCTAAATTCAACCTCTTAGCACAATCCAAAGAAATAAAAGAATGAGTTACCCTAGTATCAATAATCGCAACTAAAGGTGTGCCATGAATAAAACACGTACCTTTAATTAGTCTATCCTCTGGAGTAGTCTCTGATCCAGACAAAGCAAAAACCTTTCCTCCCGCTTGGTTCTTCTTCGGTTTAGGACATTGTGGGCTAATGTGACCTTCTTCACCACATTTGTAACAAGTCACGAATTTCTTCTTACAATCAGCGGCAACATGACCCACTTCTTCACACTTGAAGCACTTTTTCTGGTTCAGTTTGCATTCATTCCTACGGTGCCCGACCTCACCACAGTTATAGCACCTGATAAAAGCACTGGAGTCTCCCCCACTAGGCTTCTTCCAACCACTAGTCTTTGGATTACCCCTACCATATGGCTTACCCTTATCCATAGGCTTCTCCCCTTTTCGGTCAACTAACTCGCGAGAGTGAGATGACTTCAGCTTAAGGTTATCCTCCTCGAAGATCCTGCTACAGTCCACCAAATCAACAAATCTCTGAATCCTCTGGTACCTGATTCCTTGCTTAATCTCATCACGGAGACCGTTCTCAAACTTGATGCATTTCGAGAATTCACTAGCTTCATCATTGTTGTAGTGAACGTAGTACTTCGTCAACTCAACAAACTTCGAAGCATATTCTGGTACCGTCATACTACCTTGAATCAGTTCCAAAAATTCAATCTCCTTTCGACCCCGTACGTCCTCAGGGAAGTACCTTCTCAAAAATTCTCTCTTAAACACAACCCAAGAAATAGCTACACCGTCACCTTCCAGTTCAGCCCTAGTAGCCATCCACCAGTCATCAGCCTCTTCTGACAACATGTGAGTACCATATCTCACCTTCAGATTCTCAGCACAATCGATGGCTCTGAAGATCCTCTCGATTTCCTTAATCCACTTCTGAGCACCTTCGGGATCATGCGTGCCTTTGAACAAAAGAGGATTGTTCCTTTGAAAACTGTTCAGCTGCTTGTCAGCATCAATTCCAGCTCCATTGGCATTTCCTCCCAGCACACCAGCAATCATGCCCAGAGCCTCAGCGATAGCATCGTCGTTTCTTCCTCCTCTTCCAACCATTACTCTGCTAATCCATAAAACAATTCCATTAGAACCAAAAGTATCGACACTGATAACTCACACTCGTCGCATACAAAGGGAAAGACTGACACTAAGACTCTGGTCACAACGACCGACTATGCTCTGATACCACTATTGTAACACCCCTTACTAACCCCGCGGCAATTTAAACAATTCATTCAGAGTACATGAAATAAGGGTGCCACAATTCATAATAAAATAAACTTCATTTAGTCATGTCATGCAATCACTGAGGTAATCACCATTAATTAAAAACGTTTCATGTAAACACAGCGGAAATTAAATCAAACGGACTAAGTTTAACATCTTTAAAACTTATCCTTCAACACATCAAAACATAACTAGAGTTATAAAACATAAACTCTAAACATCGTGTCCCCAGTGTTACAACTATCAGAGCATGACACCTGACGCTAACTAAATAACTGACTCATGAGCTAATCCTCACCGAGTCGGACAGCCGCTATCCTCAATCTGAAAATGACAACATGTAAGGGTGAGTCTCATCATAATTAACAAATGTTATAAGGTTATAAAGCAATAACACATCACAGTTGCATCGTTCACCCAATTGTTTCATAAACAGACATTGAAACAAGTTTCCATAAAAAACAAACAACAAACACATCATCAATATTTACAACACTGGAATACATCCAACCATGTTATAAAATATGCATATGTATGAACTGACATTATGCATGTGGTACCAACATCATCCAATGGGAATAACCCATGACCGATCCAACATCATCAAGATATGGCCCTGCCAGCACAGATTCCACACAATGGGAATCATGCCCTTCACTAATCCAACACATCATCATGGATACAATATCATCAATGAACATGAATGAATGCAACATATATGTTATACCCCAAAATTTGCCCGCATCTTTTTCAAAAAGAAGGCAACAGACTTCTGTCTAAAAATTGGGAGTTTCATATAATCTTGGATTTTATTTCACAAATATCCTGATTTTATGAATACTCGGTTTTTAGAATATTTCTTATACGGTATTTTGGTTCGCTGTTGAATTTATTCTTACACAAACACCAAGTACTGTTTATCACTTCACACACGCTATTTATTTGAGATTTATTTGCAGATAAATAGTACTGACTCAATTGGTACAGAATTAAATTTTGCAGGCGCAGAGTCCGGGGATTCAGACTGTACTGGTAACAAGTAAATTATTATTAGTTTTTGTTTCCCACTAATTTTTGTACTATATTATTATTTTCAAAATCTCTTCCTTTCTTTTCAAATCTCTTTCTTTCAAATCAAATCCTAACTTTATTCCATACATCTCTCTTTTCAAACCCTACCATACACTTTCTTTCAAATCCTACTACCACTCAAATTTTCCTTTTTTGTACGGTATCACTTTATTCCCCAACGTCTCTATCCTTCTTTTCACTCTATAAATACCCCTCATTTTTTCCATAAATTCTCACATCAAATTTCACTCATTTCTCGAACTTCTACCTCATAATTACTTTCTCTTCTTCCCCGACAAAAATGGCAAAGTGGATGGATACGTTTTTTCTTATGGTCATCACTGTTTTGGTGGTGATCATGTCCTTTTTCTGTCTGCATAGTCCTGAAAAATGCGGACCTGGGTTGCTTACACTCCCGTTCATCTATATGTTGTTATTTATAGCATGGGTTTTTAATCGTCATTTTTAAAGTTTGTCGTATCTTTCGCTTTCAAATAATGTACCGTTTATTTTATTTGTCGTACTGTTCATTATATTATGTAATATTTGTACTGTCAGTATTAAATTTCGTACTATCTGTCATACTGTCGTTTAATTATTAAGATAATATTATGTGTGTTTTCTGCTAGTTAAATATTTATTTTTCTGTGCATTAAATATTTTTCAAGGTTATTATCGGTACTTTCGTTCGCGTACAGTATATTCTATTTATTTATTATGTTTGTGTTTTTCTAACAGCTCAGGTAAATAAATTTTCACCATTAACACAACAAAAAACAAAAAGAAAAAAATTAACTTTAATTGTTGAATTTTCACTTTAACTGTTACGTTAATACCCGGACAGCCAGTTAACAGTCAAACCCGCTGACAGCATGATTCTCCGTGTTTTGTATCACCATTCAAATCAATCTTTTGCATTTCATAATTCCAAGATTTTTGTTCTAGAAGTCTTCTGATAATCACATGATCAGCAGAGACTCAACACTGCACAAAAATCAGGTACGCTTAACTGTCTCCTACACAAATAGTCCCTAACTAGGGTTTTTGTTTTTTTCAGGAGAACAAGTTTTTTGAGACCTCAAATGGATTTCATGGACCTCCATATGTCTCAAAGTACCACCAGACAAATTTTCAAACTTCAATTCGCTCAGACGCACAGTCAGCAGCTCAAACAGTCAACAGACGACCAGTTTGACCGAAAAGTCAACAGACAGTCAAAAATGAATTTTCTTGTTAACATCCATATTTTGTCAAAAGATTCATCATTTGATCAATGGTTGATCATAATTCATCAAGAAAAGTTCAGAAATCAACAAAACCCTATGTTTCAAAATTAGGGTTTTCTCCTAAAAAGTCAACAGAACTTTGACTGGCCATAACTCTCTCCTTGTTCATCCAAAAAATTCCAACCAAAGCTTGTTTTGAAGGAAATTCAATTATCTTTCAAATGAAATTGATCCCATGGTCATTGGATTTACCATTTGGAAAATATGAGCCAGGACATTACAGGTCATTTTCAAAGTCAACAAAAAGTGGTTTTTTTTGTCAATGGCCATAACATCAAGATAACTTCTCCAAATGCAAAAAAGTTTCCAAAGTAGCTTGTAGAGGACATCTTGAGGTTTCTAAAAAGTACAATAACTCCTTCATATGATCAAAATTGAGGGAGATATGCCTTGTTGAAGTTGACTATTTTTGGGAAAATGCATGAAACTAGCATTGATCAAAATGATTTTTTTTCCAAAAGAGGCCAAGTTTTCATGATCCAAACATGTTCCCAATAATGTTAAAGGGCTTCCACGACCAACATTGGGCCCATAACATTTTTATCTCTTTTTTAATTTAATTTTATTACCTTTAAAATTAAATTAAAAAGAAATGGTGCAAGATCATTATCCAAAGCTTTTATCTCTTGCTTGAGTCACCAAGGTAGCTTAATTTCTGCAACAAAGAGATGGTACAGCAGGCCTAGAGCAAGAGGGTGAAGAAAATTCAAAGCCATGGCCAAAGAATTCAAAGATTTTTATATTAAAAAATTCAAAGGTTCAAAGATCATCAATGCAAGATAGCTTAGCTTTGCAGCACATTCATTGCTTATAAATGAAGTAGAACACTTCAGTAAGAGGACACACACGAATTCAGAATCAAATCCATGCTTGTAACACACTTGTATCATACTTGAAATTTTGCAAGAAATTTGAAATTCGAATTTTAAGTTTCAGCTCAATTCAATCCAAATTAAATACTTAAACATGATCCCTGAACATCATTGAACCTTTCCAAATCAATTTCAAGCCTTGAAGCTCACTGAATCGAGCTCAAAAGCTCACAGTTTGTCCGAACTGAAATTTACAAAAATACTATTATTCATGTATATTCCATAAGATGTAATCCCATATTTGTGTTTAGTTTTGTGCCCTGATCGTTTCTGGAGCTTTAATTTAATTTTTATGAAGGTTTGAAGCATATACCATTTTAGGGTTCTTGGAGCTCGAAATGGGATCCTTCGATTTAGGCAAAATTAGAATTAACCAGAGGCATATTCAAGTTCAGTGGATCTGGACGAGTCAAATGGACATGTCGCGAAATATTTTTGTATAGGTTTGCCCCTATTCGTTATTTTGCAGGGATGAAGGAGGTGTATTACAGCGCTTTTGGTAAAAAACTCTGTTAAAAGTAGAGGCGAGAGGAAGAAGACGACGAGGTTTCATCTCCTGATTGGCTGATTCAAATTGGTTCGCGCGCGTTTTGATTTTCGTTTGCAGATGGATCACGTGTGACATGAAACACGCGTTAGCATGTACCCTCGCACCATCAGTCCTCAGATCTCATTAAAGTTTCATGGGTTAATGAACTTTTTCGTCCCTTTAAATATTTCAAATTTCGTTTTTAGTCCCTCCAAAATTTTCCTTCAAGAAATCGTCCCTTTAAAATTTTTCTTATGAACTATTGGTCCCTAACGTCAAATTTCGTAGCTAATCGGTGGCTAAAATCGTAGCTAATCTCTAGCAAATTTGACGTTAGGGACCAATAGTTTAGACAAAAAATTTTGAAGGGACGATTTCTTAAACGAAAATTTTAGAGGGACTAAAAACGAAATCTGCAATATTTAGAGGGACCAAAAAGTTCATTAACCCAAGTTTCATCCAACGTGCCAGAAGCTACAGCGCACCATGGACTCTCAAAGCTTTGCCACACAGAATCATAATTTAATATGTTTTCTATTTTATTTAATTCTCTTTGTGAAATTATTTAAAAATATTTTTAAAAATCAGAAAAATACACAAAAAATATTTTTAGGTTAATAAAATATTGTATTAATTTTTGACACAAAAATATTTTATTTTTCTTAATAATTAATATATTTTGTTTAATTAATCAATATATATTCATATATTTCATTTAAATTATTTCTAACCTATCAAAAAATCAGAAAAAAAATTTTATTTTATTAAATTGAGTTTATATATTATAAACTAATTTTGTACATATTTAGAATATTTTTCTCTTTAAGTTTAATTTATGTGTATAATTATTTGTATAATTATATGTTAATTAACTTAATAATTTCAAAAAACAATTTCAAAAATCCCAAAAAAATTAATTTTATTTTAAAATTAATTAACAAGCAATATGAACATATTTTAGACTTAATTTTTAGGTTTAAATTTTATTTCTACCTTTTTCTCATTTAATTAAATTAATCATGCATTAATTCTAATTAAAATCAATCATCAAAAATCCAAAAAATATACTTCCCTTTATCTTATTGCAATTTAAATTCATAGATAAGTGTATAGGTTGTCAAAATCATGTAAATAGCGTAGTTTACATTTCTCGCACAATCGATGTAATAGCGTAGATTTATTTTCCGCATTTTACATTCCCGCACTTTAATTTCTGTACATATAAAACTGCGTGTATGTCAAAAATAATAACTGAAGCGCTAGATCACTAATTTCAAAGACAAAAATATCTGAAAATAAAACACAATCACACTTGCACCTCTTAGGGTAATCCCTCTGTTACTCTTTTCAAAACCATTTCTATTGTTTCAAATGTAATTCAAATAATTTCTTTCTATATCCAGTCAAAGAAAATTTTCTAAAAGAAAATAGGAAAGGACCTTACGAACTTAGGGTAGATCTCCTAATTGCTTGCTCAATCAAAGACAACAAAAACTTTTCACATATCACTGTTTTTCCAAAACAAAATTTTCAAAAAAACAACACTTTGTATACATCCAAACAAGGATCATTACGAAGTTAAAAAATCTTTTTTGAACCATCAAAATATCTTTCGAAAGATAAACACTTTGTATACATCTATACAAGGATCATTACAAAGTTAATTCTTTACAAAAGTATTTAAAACCACATACAAGCATTTCAAAGCAAGACAAATGATTCAAACAAGTCAGCTAAGCAATTACGAGCCCATGGATAACCATGGATACAAAGGGGTGCTAATACCTTCCCTTTGTATAACCTACCCACGAACCCAAAATCTCTTAAAGGTCTTTTCTGTTTCTTTTATAAACCTTTCCTTAATTGGATAAAATAAAAGTCGGTGGCGAC
Organism: Vicia villosa; assembly: GCF_029867415.1. Lineage (NCBI taxonomy): Eukaryota > Viridiplantae > Streptophyta > Magnoliopsida > Fabales > Fabaceae > Vicia > Vicia villosa. The sequence goes on from NW_026705038.1 coordinate 1,056,488, forward strand.
TCTCTGATTTTCAAAACTCAAAAAAATAAAAGAAGAGTCAGTTCGTATCTCACGAGAAAAAACCGAGGACGACACAACTGGCGACTCTGCTAGGGAATTCAAAAAAAAAAACAAACAAAATGTTTTCAAAAGGGGTTACGGATGTTACAACCAATGGTTCCGGAACCAATAATCGTTCCTTTTTTATCACCTCCAAATCTAACGTCTCCACCAGATTTAAGCTCCAGGTTTTGGAACATAGACTTTCTTCTCGTCATGTGTCGCGAGCATCCAGAGTCCAGGTGTAATGCCCATATATTTTAATTTTAATTTAATTTGGAAATTGAATTAATATTAGAATTATGGAAAATGAAATTAGAAAATAAAAGGTTAAGGCATTGGGCCAATGGATGATGTTAGCAAGAAAGGGGGTGTGAGTTAGTAAAGCCTTTTAATAATTATAATATTATTTTTCATAAAACAAGAAGGAAATTGGGAAAGAGATAGAACGTGAAAGATTCTAACCCGAATCTCGAGATACCTTAAGTATGTGACAATAGACCAAGGAAACCGTACGACATGTACCGATACGGTTAATCTGGTAGTCACGGTTAGTGCGACACTTTGGTCTGTACTGATATCCCTTGAAAACGATCAAGGAGTATGTTAGGCTTCCGAAATGTCATTAAACACTAATTTGTCTTAGAACCTTTAGTTGAACTTGACTTGTGGCCTATTAAGTGACTGGCTTTGAAGTTGATCGAAGTTAGTTATCCTCGAGGAATGTTTTGATCGGCCGCCCGAGTGTCGTATTAAGATGTTGTCTCCAAGGATCATAGAACCCGAATACTATTTTAAGACAGGTTTAAACCAACTCAACTTCAGTGGGGAGGGTATCACCTATGAACCTCGTGCAAGCCTTTAAACCTAAGGCTATTGTGTGATTTGTTTGTGTGTGCCACATGTTTGACATCATGGCATCATAAGCATCATAAACATATCATTTTCTCACTAATCATTTCAAGGATCGAAGAGTTTACTTTGTTCTATTGTTGCAGGTAATGGCTCCCAGAGATTATATCAGAATCAACATCTCAACAGTACCATCTGAACTTAAGGACATAATATCAGAATTTCCCAGAAATGCTCAATTCACTGAAAAGCACGGTCACCTACTCCATTTGGTTACCTCAAAATTTGAAGAAGACATGATACGAGTCCTGTTCCAGTTCTTTGATCCCGAACATCATTATTTTACATTTCCTGATTACCAGCTAGTACCCACCTTGGAGGAATTCTCTGAATTAATTGGGTTACCTGTTCGAGATCAATTACCTTTCACTGGTTTAGAAAAGATTCAAAAACCTGAAATCATTGCTGCTGCCTTACATTTACGAAAGTCAGAAATCGAGTCCAATTGGGAAACAAAGAGTGGAGTCAAGGGTTTGCTTTCTAAGTTCTTAATGGGAAAGGCTCGATCACTATTAAAAGATAGAAGTTACCAAGCATTTTGTTGCTCTTTTGATTTATGGGATGGTTTTATTCCCTAATCCCGACCAATTCATAAGTGTACACGTTATCAACATTTTCTTAACCCGCAATCCGGTACCTACTTTGCTGGGAGACATTCTACATTCTCTACACACTCGTACCATGAAGAAACAAGGAATTCTTATGTGTTGTGTACCACTACTGGCTAGATGGTTTACATTACACCTTCCCCGATCAGTGTTGAGAAACGAGCAAAGGATGCAATGGTCTCGCAGGATTATGTCTTTGTCTCATTCAGATATCCGGTGGAACAATTTCTTTCAAAAAGACATCACTCTCATTGACCATTGTGGGGAGTACCCTAATGTACCACTCCTTGGCATTAGGGGAGGCATCACTTACAACCCCTCTTTAGCTTTGCGCCAATTCGAATATGCACGAAGAAACGATCCTCATGACATGATTATCCGTGGCATTGTGTTCGACTACGAAGATGATCCCCAAAGATATCGACGAAGGTTTATACATGCTTGGGGCAGTGTCTACAAAGTAGAAAGCAAGACTTTAGGACAATGGAACTCTATTCCCATGGAGCCTTACCTCAAATGGGTGCGTGCTCATGCTCAGAAGTTCATTATGCCATATCCCGCTATCCTGCCTATTGTCGCACGCTCGCGAAAATGATAAACAGAGTCGCCACCAATATATTTATCCCAAAGAGGGAAAGGAATATCAGAAAATCTGGAATAAGGAAAGGATAAGAAAAAGGTCTTTCGACCAGAGATAGGGTACGGGAGTCGGTTACGCAAGGGGAAGGTGCTAGCACCCCTCACGCCCATCGTACTCGATGGTATCCACCTATGTTTGTTGCTATCTAAAGGGTGTATAAATCTAAAGCTTAATTACTAAGGGAATGCATGCCAAAGAAAGAAAAAGAAACACGGGGAAAATAAGGTTTATAAATAGTTGTGCTCGCTTAGGCCCCGCGACCTAATGCCTACGTATCCTTTTCAGGAATCAGAGCGCCGTAGTTCGGCTCTTTAGTTTTTGTTTGTTTTTGTGTTTTTTAGTGGACGAAATTACATTCGCACTCCGCTGCTCGACCTCTGGAGTCTTAAGCTGGGAATGGAGCGGAAATAACATGTCCGATTAGGAGAAAGAATGCCCTGAAGGCAAGAGGAAGAAGTGCCTCGGAGGCAAGAGAGAAAAAAGAGATTGGTTTGTGTTTTTTATGTGTGATCCCATGATGGACGAAAACCTACTACAAGGCATCGCATCACTTCCTCACTTTGATTAGCTCTGACCCTTTATTAAGTATTTTGAAATGTTTTTGGTTGGATGTCTTTTAAGGGAAATTAATTTGTGACTTAAATCATGCCATAAAAGAGAGTTTTTGACTATTTAGATAATGCACATCGAGGCCTACACCACAATCGTTTCTCTAAATGAAATACGATTTTTGAATATTTAGAGAATGCACATCGAGGCCTACACCACAATCGTTTCTCTAAATAACGGTTAAGAAATACACCGAGGCCTACACCTCAATCATTTCTCTTCCGCTAAGTGGGAAAGAACATACATCGGGGCCTACGCCCCAATCATTTCTTTCACACTAAAAAGGGCATTAGCATGATTCGCGTCGTCCTTTATTAATGTTTTGAAGTTGAAAAGGAAAATAAACAAAACTAGCCTAAGATGAAAACTAGCCTAATATGATGGGAACCTCTAATTCCTAAAGTTGTCATGGTTTCTACCTAATGGTTAGGAGCAAAAAGCGGCATGGAAATATAAGCATTAGCGGATATCGAAATTACAAGTAAAAATACAAGTAAATAACGATACAAAAATTAGTGTAAAATGGCTAACATAGTGACTTGAAAATATAGCACCGAATATGAACACAAGTGATCCAAAATAAAGTGCAAAAAATGGAATAAAAGAAACTATTTTTATCTAAGGCTTTTATGAAAGAAAATTGAATTCTAATTAACCAAAATGAATTAAGAGAGAATGAGCCTAAACTAATATTGTTGTGATCATTTTTATATTGTCAAAATTGGATTAAAGCTAACAAAATTCTAATGACTTTTATTGTTCTTTTTTACGACCTAAAAGAAACACAAGAAAAAACTAATTAAAGGCCTAGATCTAACATGAACAGGGGGTGTAGACCTAAAAATAGGTGTAAAGAGTGATTGGGGCGCAAGCCCACTCAGCTGGAGGCCCAGGGGCGTTTTTGTTCAGATTATTGTCATGGCCAAAAACGTGTGATAGGGCTAAGGGGTGAATCAGCAAGTTTTCGGTGGAGGCCCAAGGACTATCTCAGCAATTTTTTTGATCCAGTTCAGATTTCTATGATCCAATTATTACTTCAAACTTATTCAATCTCCAAGTTAATCAACATGTTAATTACATCAGAATTATATTAATTGCCAATCAAATCTTAACACCTAATTCAAGTTAAATCTCACTAAACTCAAAAATAAAATGCTAATTAGAAGAGTAAAAAGGGATTAGGGTTACTCTGTGTGACGATCCCAATTCTCTCTACTTCTTCCACAATTGCGAACTCGCGGCGGAACTCCGATCAACTCTCTCTCTCCGTTCGCCTCTCCGCTCACTTCTCGATCTCTACTTTCACTTTCGGCCTCTCTTTCTTCTTTTCCTTTTTTCAGAAGATTGTTGTTGATTGAAAGTTGACGAATATGTGAAGAACGAGGACGATTAGAGATTGCGGAAGTTGTTGAAGATTGAAGAATCTGGTGGTTGAAGGACGAAGATGATGATGAATGTTTTCGTTGTTGCAGATGAAGATGCGAAGCAATGCGTTCTTTATTGATGTTTCTGAGTTTGATGTGGTGTTGTTGCAGGTTGTTGAAGTGCGAAGATGATGTTGAATCGGAGTGTTGATGATGATGAATGAATCTAGAGCGTGAAGGTCCACGAGGTTGGATGAGCGAGTCTGAAGATGAAGCTCGAGCGGGAAGAAGGTTCACAGATTGGAGGTGAGGTATTCTGAGTTTGTTACCTTCTTTCTGTGATTTCTGTTACATTCTTGATTCTCTCACTCTGATTTCTTGGTTCTGTTAGGTTGTGAACGATGAAGAGAAGAAGGATTGAAGATGGTAATGGTGGGGTTCGGAGTGAAGAATTGAGAGAGAAATGGGAGTGAAATGATGAATCGTGGAGGAGCGAAGTGTGGAGATGTGGAGAAAATGGCTGAAGGTGAAGAAGAGACTTCAATTGAAGTAAGTTCCCCTTCTCCTTTTTCTGTTAATTCTGTTATGTGGAGTTTGTTAACAGTTTCTGTTAGTCAGTTATGTTGTTGAGAAGTTAGTTAGGTTAATAAGTTAGTTATAAACTGTTAGGGTCAGTTGTAGGTATGAAACTGACTTTGGAAGTTAGTTAAGGTTGGTAATTCTGTTTGTAGGTAACTGAATCAGTTAGAAGTTATGAAACTGTTTTGGTGGTTACAAAGTGGTTAGATTAGTTAGAAGTGAAACAGTTATAAAATGGTAACAAGGGGTGGTTAGTGGTTAGAAGTTTGTTAACTCTGTTATAGGTTAAGTTGGTTTACATGGTGGGCTGAAACTGTTAGAAATGTAGTGATAGGATTTTGAAAACTATATGTTGTATGCTAGGTCCAAAAATGAGGCTTATGTATGTGTTAATGGATAGCTGGATATGTCATGCTGTTTGTGATAATTAAACTGAATTGTAAATGAGTGTGCAGGGTCAGTTTTGGACTGTTGATGTTGATTCTGTTTCTTTGAATCTCTGCTGCCTGAGGTTGTTTGAAATCCTTTAAGAATACATACTGTAATGAGCTGTTAGAAATAATACTTGTGTTGAACTGCCCAAACTTCTTTGAACAGATTTCCATGCTTGCTTTTGGTACTGATTGTTTGATAACTTGTGTACAGGTGAAACTCTGGTTTTGGTGTGTGGCAGTTTGGCAAAGGAGTAGGCTTGGACTTCAGTTCATCATGGAGATTGAATCAAGGTGGAGAGAAGATTGTAGCATGAAGTTTAGGAATTCTATTTTCGTGTACTTCTTGTAATACATCTCTAGAATAAGACTTAAGCACAAGCTCATGTAATCTTCTTGCAATGAATCTTTAGATTCAATGATAAGACCAACTTTCCCAATAATTATTCTCTTTTTCCTTTGTATGATATTTTTTGTAGAATTTTGACTTGATTTTAATGATGTTTCTTGATGGGAATATGTATAATCTTTGTGGTAGAGACTTGAATGGTCTTCTTAAATGATCTTTTTGTATAGCCTTTGGTAGTGACATTAGAAGCAATTGGAACTGATTGTGATAAATATGTATTGAATCATTGTTGGCCTCCTTCTTTCTTTACATGATGAAATGAAGTTTCCCTCCACTTGTACTTTATGAATGAAATTGAGGCTTGTATGAACGGTAATGCCGACTTTCATAAGCTTGTAATAAACCTTAAAAGAAACTTATGATAAATCATGATAGTCATTTGAATGAGCTTTGCAAATGGAATTCATCTTAAACATTGAATATAGTTGAAACTTGAACTTTGAATGAATTATTTTCAAGTTATCGTTTGGATCCAAATGACACTCATATTCAAGTTAATCCAGTACTTCAAACGATAATAAAAATCCATTTGAACCAAGCCAGAAGATATGATAAGGATCAATTTAAATAAGCCTTAAATGATGATGGAAACCCTAATCCATAAGAGCCAAGGCGCTCCAAAATTGTGTTCTCTTTACTTGCAATCCATAAAACTTTCTGAATCCCATTTCAAAGCACATAGGAGAACTAGATGAATCAGTCTCTATTGGGTGTATGCACCCCAAAAATCACAGTGACACCTTAATAATTTAAGATCTCTGATTCTAATGCTAATGGTTGTTTAATGATGCATGATTTTATTGATGACCTAAGATGTAAATGAATGAGATATGTAAGCCAATTAAGAATAATTAGATGGGCAAATTTTGGGGTGCAACAGCTGCCCCTATTTAATCATCTTAAACCTGAGGGAGAGATTGACATTAGCCTTTCGAGCACTCAAGGTAGAAGAAGATTAAATATCAAGAGAACCTGAAAATTTGCCTGAAGAAAGATGAGATAGGATCCACTGGGGAAGAAATGGTGTCAACTCCACTGAGAAAGATTGTATCAATTCTGGACTGATTAAAGTAACTCTGGGTTAGAAATGGAATACATGTCAACTCTGGGTTGAAAAAAGAAACGTGGGTCGACTCTGGGTCGAATAATAAAGGGAAGTCAACTCGGGGTTGGACAAGAGGTGAACATCAATTCTAGATTGAAAAAGGAAAGGGAAATCAGTATTAGTGGGACGAGATATGGGTATCAACTCTGGGTTGAAGAACAGAAAAAGAAAATCAACTATGGGTTGAAGACAACGGGTAGACATCAACTCTAGGTTGAGATAATTCAACTCTGGGTCGAACGAGGAATTAGGTAATGACTATGGATGGAAAGAGGAAAGATGAACAATTAGAAATAACCGTCAACTCTGGGTTGAGTGGGAAAAGATAAAAAATAACCGTCAACTCCGGGTTGAGTGGGAAGAAATAATAGATAACCGTCAACTCTGGGTTGAGTGGGAAAGAGAAATGAAAATTCAATTCTGGATTGAACAAGAGGTAACCATCAACTCTGGGTTGAGTGGGAAAGGAGAACAGATAACCGTCAACTCTGGGTTGAGTGGGAAAAGACAAGCAATAACCGTCAACTCTGGGTTGAGTGGGAAAGGAGAAAGATAACCGTCAACTCTGAGTTGAGTGGGAAAAGACAAAGGATAACTGTCAACTCTGGGTTGAGTGGGAAAAAAGGAATCAACAAGGAATAACCGTCAACTCTGGGTTGAGTGGGAAAGGAGAACAGATAACCGTCAACTCTGGGTTGAGTGGGAAAAGACAAGCAATAACCGTCAACTCTGGGTTGAGTGGGAAAGGAGAAAGATAACCGTCAACTCTGGGTTGAGTGGGAAAAGACAAAGGATAACCGTCAACTCTGGGTTGAGTGGGAAAAAAGGAATCAACAAGGAATAACCGTCAACTCTGGGTTGAGTGGGAAAGGAGAACAGATAACCGTCAACTCTGGGTTGAGTGGGAAAAGACAAACAATAACCGTCAACTCTGGGTTGAGTGGGAAAGGAGAAAGATAACCGTCAACTTTGGGTTGAGTGGGAAAAGACAAAGGATAACTGTCAACTCTGGGTTGAGTGGGAAAAAAGGAATCAACAAGGAATAACCGTCAACTCTGGGTTGAGTGGGAAAGGAGAACAGATAACTGTCAACTCTGGGTTGAGTGGGAAAAGACAAGCAATAACCGTCAACTCTGGGTTGAGTGGGAAAGGAGAAAGATAACCGTCAACTCTGGGTTGAGTGGGAAAAGACAAAGGATAACCGTCAACTCTGGGTTGAGTGGGAAAAAAGGAATCAACAAGGAATAACCGTCAACTCTGGGTTGAGTGGGAAAGGAGAACAGATAACCGTCAACTCTGGGTTGAGTGGGAAAAGACAAACAATAACCGTCAACTCTGGGTTGAGTGGGAAAAGATAATTAACTCGGGGTTAAAAGATGAAAGGAAAATCAACTCTAAGTTGAACACTAAAACATCAACTCTGGGTTGAAAAAGGGATAACATGATTGACTTTGGGAGATGACACCACAATGGTAACTTTGAGTGATCTAGTGGACTATCAATTGAATATTTGTAGGGACCTCATCTTATGCAATGTTTGATTTATTTGTGCACTTCTGCAATGCAATGATTTCTATATGCAGTGTACTGATTGATCAGGGTTTCTGTTTTGTGTAGGGAATAGATTAAGCGGAGTTGTGAAACTCTGCTTGAGATTCAAGGTGAGGTGGATGCCCCTGCTTTGTTGATGATTGGATCATGCGGGAGAAATGATAATGAAAATGAAATGATATGCATGATGTATGTATGATTATGAATGGAATGATTGTTTCCATGATACTAGGAATGGATGGATGGTTCCTTGCAGGAAGGTTGTTGCTTGAAGGATATAATTTGTGAAGGTGAGGTGTTTGGCTTGACTCCTCGACACCTGTCTCGATATCTGACACTTGATTGGAGATGAAAAGATGAATTGTTTCTATCTTGCCCCAGCTTGTATGATCTTTTGAGATAGAACTTTGATATGCTTGAATCATGGAGACTTGAAATGGTATGCCCCAGTGTAGATCGAGGGATGAGTGCCCCATATTGTAGGGGGCTCTTCCACCAAATGGATGCTTCAGTTGTGGATGACCAACTTTTTCCCTTGTAAGATCACTCGATGGAATTTCAATGTTGAACTTTCCTTGGTATCAAGTACTTATTTTAAGGTTAGAGACAATTCTGTTTTAAAAAAGATAATGAGAATGCAATGCACATGTTAATCTCAAAAGAAAAGTTTTTATTTGTCAAAATGTTGTACTGATACTAACACAAGTGACACAGCAACATTAAGAGTCAGTTTGACATGATTTTACAGTTTGTATGCTTTCGGGACGAACCCTACTTCAATTAGGACTTTTGAGGGTTGTAACATGGCCAGGTTCACGGTTTGAGAAACAAAGTATAAAGGCTCGAGTACTACTTAACCCACCCCTTCTTCGTGATGTTCTCCAGTCCTACGTTCAGTTAGTTTGACACGAGTATTCACCTTTCAGGAAGGATTGTGATGGATGAGGATCCTTTGTGACTTTGATGGAGGCGGCAGTCACTCTTTGGTGATTTTGTTGATGGTCACAACAACTTGTCCCTTGGAGGATTTTTCTTTTACTTTTGCCTTTTGCTATCCCTAACTTTTGCCTGGACAGAAAGCTTCTTTTGAGTTTCGTTGTCCAGCGGGGTATGCCTTAACTTTTGCCTAAGTCATTTGCTTTCAAGCTTTTATTTTTTCTTTTGACTTAGCGGGCTATTGTTTCTTTTTTTTTATCATGATTCATAACTTTCTATTCATTCTTTTTTTGTCTCGTTCGGGAACAAGTTGTATGACTTTTGTGATTGACTTGAAGAAAAGGTTGTGACTGCCTTCTTCTCAGTGGATGAGAGACATCCATTGTGGATTGTGCTCTTCTTCTTTTGTTGTGAGAGATGAGATATGATTGATCCTCTGATGGAATACCTGAAAGCTGAGCGCTCGGTCGCACTAACTGAAGTCTACCCTGCCCCTAGTTAAGATTGAGGGTTTTGTATTTTTGAAAAGAAACTACTACTCCTTAGGCTCAAAGGGGTTGACGAGGGTTTCACTCCCTTATAACTCCAGTGTTTAGGAATTGAAACAATGCCTGTACATCGTCAGCAGGATCTGTGTTCCAAAAGCATACAGTTAGTAGTTCATGTGTTTTTGATTTTTCATCATTCTCCCTTTTTTAGTTGCTTAAGACAAGTGAGTGAAGTATCAATGAACATAATGACAAAGATGAAATGATTTGAGAAAAACATGTATATTGCATTATTTTTATTTATTCAAACAGAATGAGTTTCTTACAATGAGAAGTACTTGATAACAACAAAAGTAATACAATTGAAAGTGTTTGAGAAATCTAAACAATGGCAAGATTGGCCTTATTCGGATGCATATGAAATGTTCTCTGACAAACATAAAGTCTTTAGGCTCCACTGGTGGAAGGTGCCCCATGGGTTTGTTTGATAATAGCTTGATCTTGTCTGTAATTCCCTATGATTCTTTGTCTGTTGTCTTGTCAGATATCGGCGTGGAGGAATCGTCTTAACTGATTTGATGGAGAGGAAGAGTGGTAAGAGTCTTGGTAACCATGGATGCACATGCATGAATGCAAAATTGTTAATGAAGATGCAAATGTATCATAAATCAGGATCAAGGATCAAGGCCTCTTGGATAACAGCTTTTCATGGTCATAAGATATGGTCGAACCCTCCAGATTCAGAGGTTCGACGTTGCTTTCTAGATAAATAGCTCGTGCATGAGTCAAAGATGGTCGAACCCTCCAGATTCAGAGGTTCGACGTTGATTCTGATAGATAACCTTTGCATAAGTCAAATAAGGTCGAATCCTCCAGATTCAGAGGTTCGACGTTGATTCTGATAGATAACTGATGTATAGCTTTTGTATAAGTCAAATGTTCCAAGATCAAAGTTTCGACGTTCTTTTGAGTACCAGGAGGACCAATAGTCACCAACAGAACATGTACCTGTACCTGTTAAGAATATGATTCCCTCCCCACTCACGGGTGTAGTCTAGGTCAGGGTAGGTCAATATGGCAACCAGCGTTATCAGTTCTCCTGAGATACCACCATTGTTGCATCTACATGCCAACGATGATACCCCATTTGAACCTCGACTAGGCGTGGGTCTCATGATCGCACTAGACAAGACCTGACATCTCATCGGCGTCATGACTATCCACTCTATCCTAGGTATCCTATGTGTCAACTCTGGCCTGGGTATTGGGCCTTTTACCTCAAATCAGTAACATCCCAACCCAACAGAACATCATAATAATAATCCATAGTATAGGAAAATAAAATGTGGTGCATAAAGAAAATAAAGCAATAAAGCAATAACGCGATAAAGCAATAAAGCAATAAAGCAATAAAGCAATAAAGCAATAAATCAATAAATAAACACCCAAAGAAAAGAAACAAACAAAAGCTAGGATCGACTTGCTAAGAATGGACCAGCACAGGTCTATCACGTCCCCAGCAGAGTCGCCAGCTGTCGCACGCTCGCGAAAATGATAAACAGAGTCGCCACCAATATATTTATCCCAAAGAGGGAAAGGAATATCAGAAAACCTGGAATAAGGAAAGGATAAGAAAAAGGTCTTTCGACCAGAGATAGGGTACGGGAGTCGGTTACGCAAGGGGAAGGTGCTAGCACCCCTCACGCCCATCGTACTCGATGGTATCCACCTATGTTTGTTGCTATCTAAAGGGTGTATAAATCTAAAGCTTAATTACTAAGGGAATGCATGCCAAAGAAAGAAAAAGAAACACGGGGAAAATAAGGTTTATAAATAGTTGTGCTCGCTTAGGCCCCGCGACCTAATGCCTACGTATCCTTTTCAGGAATCAGAGCGCCGTAGTTCGGCTCTTTAGTTTTTGTTTGTTTTTGTGTTTTTTAGTGGACGAAATTACATTCGCACTCCGCTGCTCGACCTCTGGAGTCTTAAGCTGGGAATGGAGCGGAAATAACATGTCCGATTAGGAGAAAGAATTCCCTGAAGGCAAGAGGAAGAAGTGCCTCGGAGGCAAGAGAGAAAAAAGAGATTGGTTTGTGTTTTTTATGTGTGATCCCATGATGGACGAAAACCTACTACAAGGCATCGCATCACTTCCTCACTTTGATTAGCTCTGACCCTTTATTAAGTATTTTGAAATGTTTTTGGTTGGATGTCTTTTAAGGGAAATTAATTTGTGACTTGAATCATGCCATAAAAGAGAGTTTTTGACTATTTATATAATGCACATCGAGGCCTAGGGGCGTTTTTGTTCATATTATTGTCATGGCCAAAAACGTGTGATAGGGCTAAGGGGTGAATCAGCAAGTTTTCGGTGGAGGCCCAAGGACTATCTCAGCAATTTTTTTGATCCAGTTCAGATTTCTATGATCCAATTATTACTTCAAACTTATTCAATCTCCAAGTTAATCAACATGTTAATTACATCAGAATTATATTAATTGCCAATCAAATCTTAACACCTAATTCAAGTTAAATCTCACTAAACTCAAAAATAAAATGCTAATTAGAAGAGTAAAAAGGGATTAGGGTTACTCTGTGTGACGATCCCAATTCTCTCTACTTCTTCCACAATTGCGAACTCGCGGCGGAACTCCGATCAACTCTCTCTCTCCGTTCGCCTCTCCGCTCACTTCTCGATCTCTACTTTCACTTTCGGCCTCTCTTTCTTCTTTTCCTTTTTTCAGAAGATTGTTGTTGATTGAAAGTTGACGAATATGTGAAGAACGAGGACGATTAGAGATTGCGGAAGTTGTTGAAGATTGAAGAATCTGGTGGTTGAAGGACGAAGATGATGATGAATGTTTTCGTTGTTGCAGATGAAGATGCGAAGCAATGCGTTCTTTATTGATGTTTCTGAGTTTGATGTGGTGTTGTTGCAGGTTGTTGAAGTGCGAAGATGATGTTGAATCGGAGTGTTGATGATGATGAATGAATCTAGAGCGTGAAGGTCCACGAGGTTGGATGAGCGAGTCTGAAGATGAAGCTCGAGCGGGAAGAAGGTTCACAGATTGGAGGTGAGGTATTCTGAGTTTGTTACCTTCTTTCTGTGATTTCTGTTACATTCTTGATTCTCTCACTCTGATTTCTTGGTTCTGTTAGGTTGTGAACGATGAAGAGAAGAAGGATTGAAGATGGTAATGGTGGGGTTCGGAGTGAAGAATTGAGAGAGAAATGGGAGTGAAATGATGAATCGTGGAGGAGCGAAGTGTGGAGATGTGGAGAAAATGGCTGAAGGTGAAGAAGAGACTTCAATTGAAGTAAGTTCCCCTTCTCCTTTTTCTGTTAATTCTGTTATGTGGAGTTTGTTAACAGTTTCTGTTAGTCAGTTATGTTGTTGAGAAGTTAGTTAGGTTAATAAGTTAGTTATAAACTGTTAGGGTCAGTTGTAGGTATGAAACTGACTTTGGAAGTTAGTTAAGGTTGGTAATTCTGTTTGTAGGTAACTGAATCAGTTAGAAGTTATGAAACTGTTTTGGTGGTTACAAAGTGGTTAGATTAGTTAGAAGTGAAACAGTTATAAAATGGTAACAAGGGGTGGTTAGTGGTTAGAAGTTTGTTAACTCTGTTATAGGTTAAGTTGGTTTACATGGTGGGCTGAAACTGTTAGAAATGTAGTGATAGGATTTTGAAAACTATATGTTGTATGCTAGGTCCAAAAATGAGGCTTATGTATGTGTTAATGGATAGCTGGATATGTCATGCTGTTTGTGATAATTAAACTGAATTGTAAATGAGTGTGCAGGGTCAGTTTTGGACTGTTGATGTTGATTCTGTTTCTTTGAATCTCTGCTGCCTGAGGTTGTTTGAAATCCTTTAAGAATACATACTGTAATGAGCTGTTAGAAATAATACTTGTGTTGAACTGCCCAAACTTCTTTGAACAGATTTCCATGCTTGCTTTTGGTACTGATTGTTTGATAACTTGTGTACAGGTGAAACTCTGGTTTTGGTGTGTGGCAGTTTGGCAAAGGAGTAGGCTTGGACTTCAGTTCATCATGGAGATTGAATCAAGGTGGAGAGAAGATTGTAGCATGAAGTTTAGGAATTCTATTTTCGTGTACTTCTTGTAATACATCTCTAGAATAAGACTTAAGCACAAGCTCATGTAATCTTCTTGCAATGAATCTTTAGATTCAATGATAAGACCAACTTTCCCAATAATTATTCTCTTTTTCCTTTGTATGATATTTTTTGTAGAATTTTGACTTGATTTTAATGATGTTTCTTGATGGGAATATGTATAATCTTTGTGGTAGAGACTTGAATGGTCTTCTTAAATGATCTTTTTGTATAGCCTTTGGTAGTGACATTAGAAGCAATTGGAACTGATTGTGATAAATATGTATTGAATCATTGTTGGCCTCCTTCTTTCTTTACATGATGAAATGAAGTTTCCCTCCACTTGTACTTTATGAATGAAATTGAGGCTTGTATGAACGGTAATGCCGACTTTCATAAGCTTGTAATAAACCTTAAAAGAAACTTATGATAAATCATGATAGTCATTTGAATGAGCTTTGCAAATGGAATTCATCTTAAACATTGAATATAGTTGAAACTTGAACTTTGAATGAATTATTTTCAAGTTATCGTTTGGATCCAAATGACACTCATATTCAAGTTAATCCAGTACTTCAAACGATAATAAAAATCCATTTGAACCAAGCCAGAAGATATGATAAGGATCAATTTAAATAAGCCTTAAATGATGATGGAAACCCTAATCCATAAGAGCCAAGGCGCTCCAAAATTGTGTTCTCTTTACTTGCAATCCATAAAACTTTCTGAATCCCATTTCAAAGCACATAGGAGAACTAGATGAATCAGTCTCTATTGGGTGTATGCACCCCAAAAATCACAGTGAAACCTTAATAATTTAAGATCTCTGATTCTAATGCTAATGGTTGTTTAATGATGCATGATTTTATTGATGACCTAAGATGTAAATGAATGAGATATGTAAGCCAATTAAGAATAATTAGATGGGCAAATTTTGGGGTGCAACACCTATGACTATTGAGCCAGAAGTCGAAGGGGACGAACCTCGAGTTATTCTACATCCGGACATGCCAACTGACCTGGAAGAGCTGCAGAAATCTTGGGTTCAACTAAGAGGAGAAAGGGACACCTTCAAAGCACACTGTCAAGACTATGAGAGGAAAGTGTTGGAGCTCACCAGACAACTCCAGGAAGAACAGCAGATCAACACGTTCCTGGGTGCAAAGAGAAAGCGTCCATGGGAGGCTTGAAGAATCCTTTATTTTCTTTATTTTTTGTTTTATCTTGTAAGCCCGAAAGAGGCAGAGAAAAGAAAAAAAAAAGAAGACAAAAGAAAAGAAATAAAAGAAATAAAATGTTTGACTATTAAATGTTTGTATCTCTTTGTTTAAACAAATTTAAATTCTAAGATCCTTGAAAACATTGCATATACATCTCATTCATAAACATTGCATAACAGGTTCACATAACAGGTTTCTCATCTCTTCGCTGTTTATTTCAGTTAGAAGGGATGGATTCCGAAATAAGCATCAAGAATCTCGAAGCACAGAACGCCCAAGTTCAGATGGAAATTTTGGAGCTAGCAAAGGGGCAACAAGAACTGAAATCCCTGATGATCAAGAAGAAAAAGAAGCCCAAAGGATCTGTAGGCTTAAGTCACCTTGCGAGGAAAGTCAAAATCCCTGCCAGGATGCCCAAAAAAGCGCCAATCCCTGAAGTAGTTGAAGAAGGTGATCAAGAAGACAACCACAGCAACCAGGGTTCTGCCAAACTCTCTCTCTCCTGATGAAGAGGATTATCACTCCGAAGACGAACAGGGTGATAGCAAATACCAGCAGTTGGAAGAACGCATGAAAGCTATGGAGATATAGAAAATACCTGGTTTAGACTTTAATGATCTTGGACTCGTCTCAGATATTGTTATTCCTCCAAAGTTCAAAGTTCCTGTCTTTGCAAAGTATGATGGAGTCTCTTGCCCAAAGCTGCATCTAAGGTCCTATGTAAGGAAGATACTACCTCATACAGCAGATAACAAATTGTGGATTCATTTCTTCCAGGAAAGTCTGTCGGGTACAAAACTCGAGTGGTACTACCAACTGGAGAGTGCAAAAGTTCACACCTGGGAAGATTTGGCTGCTGCCTTCTACAAACAGTATCAATACAACGCTGACCTTGCACCAACCCGCACTCAATTACGAGGCATGACTATGGCACCAAAAGAAAGTTTCAAAGAGTATGCACAAAAATGGAGAGATCTAGCTGGAAGGGTTCAACCACCCTTATCTGATCGCGAGCTGGTCGACATGTTCATGGACAATTTAACTGGCCCTTTCTACAGTCATTTTCTGGGAAGCTCGTCGTCAGGTTTCACTGACCTGATATTAACTGGAGAGCGTGTCGAAAGCGGCATACAAAGTGGAAAAATTCAAATAGGCTCCTCCTCTGGTACTACAAAAAGGCCCATCAGTGGGAGAAATGAAGTTAATACAATGCATAGTCAGAAAGGTCGCAAAAGTGAGCATCACCAATCTGTAGGGGCTGTTCTGATCTCTGCATCTGCACCTCAAAAAGATCAATCACCAAAGTATACGCGTCGACCAGATGCACCAAGAAGAAACTTCACCAGAATCAATATGCCAATCTCTCAAGCATTGCAGCACTTGTTAAAAGCAAATATGATTACATTGAAAGACCCTCCAAAGAATGTCAACACTTCCTCTCCGAGTTATCGCCCCGACGCAACATGTGCATACCATTCCAACTGTCCTGGACATGACGCAGATCACTGTTGGGCCCTGAAAAATAAAATCCAAGACATGATAGATGCTGGGGAAATTGAATTCGATCCTCCAGAGACTCCAAATGTCATCACTGCACCTATGCCAAAGCACGACAAGACTGTTAATGCTATCATAGATACTGTTTATATCTATGATGTGAGAGAATTTTCAACTCCGCTCCTTGAAGTCAAAAGAAAGCTAATACGAGCTGGTTTATTCCCAGGTTGTGACCCTGATTGTTTTTATTGTGCACACCTACCCAATGGGTGTGAGAATTTGAAAGGAGGAATTCAAAAATGGATGGATCGTCGTATCATTATGTTTGAGAAGCTCCCTTCTATAGACAATTTGTGCGAAGTTTTTTCAAATGGGATGAAGATAGAGGACGTTTCAGTGGTTTCTAAAATACCATTGAAAATCCCTACCAAAGCTCCCTTCAAAATTTCTGCTGCACCCATAGTGGCATCTGTAATTATCACCAGTCCGACTCTGTTTCCATACTCCTCAGACAAAGCTGTCCCGTGGAGTTATGGCACTAATGTTTATATCCATGGAGTTAAACAAGACACCTTGACTGAAGAGGCCATGAATTTTACTACTCCAACTGTTGATAATATTGTGGGTACTAGTAAGATTACGAGAAGTGGAAGGATCTTTTCACCAGAAATTTCTCCAAATATTGCTACTAATCCAGTCCAGGTCCCAGTTCCTAATCATGATATCAACGCTCGAGGCAAAGACCCGCTAGTTGAACCAGTTCAAGTACCTGTGGAAGTCACTATTGAAGATCCTTCGAGGCAAGAAATGGAGGAAATATTGAAAATCATCTGCAAAAGTGATTACAATACTGTCGAACAACTGGGGCACACTGCTTCAAAGATTTCAATGCTGTCTCTGCTAAAGTATTCAGAAGCTCATGCCAAGGCCCTGATGAAGTTCCTGAAAGCTGCACATGTACCACAGGAGATTTTAGTCGATCAATTTGAAAATTGTGTTGCCAATCTAACAGTAGATAACGGTCTCGGTTTCTCTGATGCTGATTTAACCCCTGCTGGGAAAAATCACAATAAAGCCCTGCACATCTCTATTGAATGTAATGGCACCACTCTGTCTCATGTGCTGGTAGGCAACGGTTCCTCTTTGAACGTGTTACCAAAAGTAGTACTGGAAAAACTTGACTTCGAAGGAGTTGTGTTACAACCAAGCGATGTTGTGGTAAGAGCCTTCGACGGGTCAACAAGAACAGTATACGGAGAAGTTAAGCTCCCAATCAGAGTGGGCTCTCAGATATTTGATTCTACCTTTTACGTGATGGACATTCATCCAGCATACTCTTGTTTACTAGGACGCCCTTGGATACATGGGGCAAGCGCTGTAACTTCTACCCTGCATCAGAAGTTAAAGTATCCGGTAAAAGGCAAGGTCGTCACAGTTTATGGCGAAGAAGAATATGTGGTTAGTCACCTGAGTAACTCCAAGTATGTTGAGATGGATGGTGAATTCATCGAAACCCCCTGCCAATCTTTTGAGGTGGTCCTTCCAGCTATCTCTGCTGCCAAACATATTTTTGCTACTCCTGCTACAAAAATAACTCCAACTATGGCTTCTCTCAAAGATGTTAAAGCTGTGATCGAAGAAGGTGGTTGCACAGTATGGGGACAACTCCTTGATGTGCCTTACAAGTTCGATAAGCTAGGTCTGGGCTATGCTAATGGAACTCAGAAGAATGATCAAAGTCCTCGTTCTGGAGGATTAATGTCACATTTCATCAGCCAAGGAGTAAAAGCTATTGAAGATGAAGTTCCACCTGTTTCCAAGGAAGTTTGGGATACTTTGGGAGAACCAAGCGGCAGGTATGATTTTCTAGTGAAGTACACCGCTCCTCAGAGTTCTTTTATTGCCATTGAAGACATCATCCCAACTGGATGGGATGATCAGTTCGAAGATTACAAAAGTTTCACAAGTTCCATTACTGAGCAATACCAAAGTCCACCTAGTCCAAAAGAAGTCTGGGATACGCTGGGAGAGCCAAGTGGTAAGTATGACTTTATGGTGAAGTATTCCGCTCCCCTGAGCTCGCAAGTCGCTATTGAAGACATCACCCCAACTGGATGGGATCAACATTTCGAAGACAATATGACAATCACAAGCCCTGTCGCTCCTGAAGAAGTCTGGGAAACACCAAATAACGAGAATGATTTTCTGATACAGTACACTGCTACCCAAAGTGCACAAGTCTCCCTCAAATACATCATCCCAACTGGATGGGACAATCTTATCGGGTATCTCTCTCAGCCAACAGAGGTATCTCAGCCTGGGCTCTCGTATCCAGCAGAGTATCTATTAGAACAAGATTTGTTCTGATCAATATTCTTAGTTTTGATGATAACAAGGATATGAATTTTGTGTGAGATAATGTGGTACTCTAATACATTGCAAATTCCATTTCAGGAAATATATAAAGAGTATGCACAAATCAGCGCTCAGAAGCTTTGTCTCAGAAGGTTCAGCATGCAACATCAGAACATGGTCTGGCAAGACATCAGAAGATGGTCAAGGCAGAATCAGAACATGGGTCTATGAAAGCATCAGAAGAACTTGAGGTCAGAAGCAGAAGCACTGAAGTTCTCATGGTATCACGCTCAGAAGCACTTCAAGGTCAGACGACAAGAAGATGCTATGCACCAAGCTGTTTGACTCTGATGATATTCAAATATTATATTCAAACATCAGATCAGAAGAAAGTACAGGTGGCAGGCTACGCTGACTGACAAAAGGAACGTTGGAAGCTATTAAAGGCAACGTCAGTAGACACAGCGTGAACAAGGCTCGAGGTAATTGACAAAAGCGTGAAACATTAAATGCAAAGCTGTACGGAACACGCAAAGCATTAAATGCGCTCAACGGTCATCTTCGCCAACGCCTATAAATATGAAGTTCTGATGAGAAGCAAGGTTACGAATTCTGAACGAAATTATTCTGAAAGACTTGCTGAAACGCTGTTCAATTCAAAGCTCAGAAACTTCATCTTCATCAAAGCTCACTACATTGCTGTTGTAATATATTAGTGAGATTAAGCTTAAACGTTAAGAGAAATATCACTGTTGTGATTATAGCTTGTAAGAAGCATTTGTAATACTCTTAGATTTGATTACATTAATTTGTAAGTAACTAGAGTGATCAAGTGTTGATCAGGATACTCTAGGAAGTCTTAGCTTGTGTCTAAGCAGTTGTAATTAGAGTGATCACGTGGTGGTCAGGATACTCTAAGAAAGTCTTAGCTTGTGTCTAAGCAGATCTTCCTGGAGTGATCAGGTTGTGATCAGGATACTCTGGAAGACTTAGTCGCGGACTAAGTGGAAAACCATTGTAATCTGTTGCGATTAGTGGATTAAATCCTCAGGTGAGGTAAATCACTCCGTGGGGGTGGACTGGAGTAGTTTAGTTAACAACGAACCAGGATAAAAATAACTGTGCATATTGTTTTTATCGTTCAAGTTTTTAGACTACACTTATTCAAACCCCCCGTTTCTAAGTGTTTTTCTATCCTTCAATTGGCATCAGAGCGCCGGTTCTAAGGTGCAAGCACTTAACCATGTTTAGAAAAGATTCAGGAAGAGAAAAACGCTTCAGTAAAAGATGGCTGGTGAATCTCAATCAAATCCGACTCCATCTACATCTGGCTCTGCTGAGCAATACAATGGTAACAATGGTTATACTAGACCACCAGTATTTGATGGTGAAAACTTTGAATACTGGAAAGATAAACTGGAAAGTTACTTTCTTGGTCTAGATGCTGATCTCTGGGATCTTCTACTGGATGGTTACAAACATCCTGTTAAAGCTACTGGTGTAAGGCTCACGAGAAGCGAAATGAATGATGATCAAAAGAAAGATTTCAAGAATCATCACAAATGCAGGACTGTTTTGCTGAATGCTATCTCTCATGCTGAGTATGAGAAGATATCTAACAGGGAAACGGCCCATGACATATATGAGTCCTTGAAGATGACTCATGAAGGAAATGCTCAAGTCAAGGAGACTAAAGCTCTTGCTCTAATCCAGAAGTATGAAGCCTTCAAGATGGAGGATGATGAAGATATTGAGAAGATGTTCTCAAGATTTCAAACTCTAACTGCTGGATTGAGAGTTCTGGATAAAGGCTACACCAAGGCTGATCATGTAAAGAAGATTATCAGAAGCTTACCCAGAAGATGGGGCCCAATGGTGACTGCATTCAAGATTGCGAAGAATCTGAATGAAGTTTCTTTGGAAGAGCTTATCAGTGCCTTGAGAAGCCATGAAATTGAGCTGGACGCAAACGAGCCTCAGAAGAAAGGTAAGTTTATTGCATTAAATTCTAATGTTAAAAAATGCACTAACGCTTTTCAGGCTAGAGAAGAAGATCCTGAAGAATCAGAATCTGAAGAAGAAGATGAACTGTCCATGATTTCCAGAAGGGTAAACCAACTCTGGAAGAGCAAGCAAAGGAAGTTCAGAAGCTTCAGAAGTTCAAAGAGATTTGAACGTGGAGAATCTTCTGGTGACAGAAGATCTGACAAGAAGAAGGCTGTCTGCTATGAGTGCAATGAGCCTGGACATTACAAGAATGAGTGTCCGAAACTTCAGAAGGAGAATCCCAAGAAGAAGTTTCATAAGAAGAAAGGTCTTATGGCAACATGGGATGATTCTGAATCAGAATCAGGATCAGACTCTAAAGGAGAGCAGGCAAACTTTCTGCTGATGGCGACAGAAGATGATGGATCAGAATCTACATCAGAATCAGATTCTGAAGAGGTATTTTCTGAACTATCTAGAGAAGAGTTAGTTTCCAGTCTAACAGAGCTTCTTGAATTAAAAGCTCATCTTAGTATCAAATACAAAAAGCTGAAAAAGCAATTTGAATTTGAAACTAAGAAGCTTAAGTTGGAAAATTCTGAATTAAAAGAAAAAGTTTTAAAATTATCCAATAATGTTGGATCTCCTTCTGATTCAGAAAAATCCACTCCTAGTCTGAATCATATTCTGAAAGAATATGATTTAAGTTTCAGGAAGTTCTTATCTAGAAGTATTGGCAGAAGTCAGCTAGCTTCTATGATATATGCTGTGTCTGGGAACAAGAGAGTTGGCATTGGTTATGAGGGTGAAATCCCATACAAGCTTGAATCTGTGGATGATATGAAAATATCATACAAGCCTCTGTATAACCAATTTAAATTTGGCCACTCCCATGATATTAAGCACACATCACATGCACAAAGTTTTCACATAACACACACCAAGAAGCATATGACACAACCTAAGAAATATCATGGAACTCAGAATAAGAAATATCATACTGTTCCTCCTGTTAAATATTTTGCTAAACCCAAGTTCAATCAGAACTTGAGGAGAACTAACAAGAAAGGACCCAAGAAATTGTGGGTACCTAAGGAGAAGATAGTTCCTGTTGCAGATATCCTTGGCGGCAAAGAGGACAGAAAGCAAAATGTCATGGTACCTGGACTCTGGGTGCTCGCGACACATGACGGGAAGAAGGTCTACATTCCAAGACCTGGTGCTTAAACCAGGTGGAGAAGTCAAGTTTGGAGGAGATCAGAAGGGCAAAATCATTGGCTATGGAACCATAAGTCTTGGTAACTCTCCTTCCATAACTAATGTACTTCTTGTAGAAGGATTAACGCATAACTTATTGTCCATAAGTCAATTAAGTGACAATGGTTATGATATAATCTTCAATCAAAAGTCTTGCAAGGCTGTAAGTCAGAAGGATGGCTCAATCCTATTTACAGGCAAGAAGAAGAACAACATTTATAAGATTGATCTTTCTGATCTTGAGAAGCAGAAGGTGACTTGTCTTATGTCTGTTTCTGAAGAGCAATGGGTCTGGCACAGAAGATTAGGTCATGCTAGTTTGAGAAAGATTTCTCAGATTAACAAACTAAATCTAGTCAGAGGACTCCCAAATCTGAAATACAAATCAGATGCTCTTTGTGAAGCATGTCAGAAGGGCAAGTTCTCCAGACCTGCATTCAAGTCTAAGAATGTTGTTTCTACCTCAAGGCCGTTAGAACTCTTGCACATTGATCTGTTTGGCCCAGTCAAAACAGCATCTGTCAAAGGGAAGAAATATGGATTAGTCATCGTTGATGATTATAGCCGCTGGACGTGGGTAAAGTTCTTGAAACACAAGGATGAGTCTCATTCAGTGTTCTTTGAATTCTGCACTCAGATTCAATCTGAGAAAGAGTGCAAGATCATAAAGGTCAGAAGTGATCATGGTGGTGAATTTGAGAACAGATTCTTTGAGGAGTTCTTCAAAGAAAATGGTATTGCCCATGATTTCTCTTGTCCTAGAACTCCACAGCAAAATGGAGTTGTAGAGCGAAAGAATAGGACTCTACAAGAAATGGCCAGAACCATGATCAATGAAACCAATATGGCCAAGCATTTCTGGGCAGAAGCAATAAACACTGCGTGTTATATTCAGAATAGAATCTCTATCAGACCTATTCTAAATAAGACTCCTTATGAATTGTGGAAGAACAGAAAGCCCAACATTTCATATTTCCATCCTTTTGGATGTGTATGTTTTATTCTGAATACTAAAGATCATCTTGGTAAGTTTGATTCTAAAGCACAAAAGTGTTTCCTTCTTGGATATTCTGAACGCTCTAAAGGCTACAGAGTATACAATACTGAAACATTGATTGTAGAAGAATCAATCAATATCAGGTTTGATGATAAGCTTGGTCTTGAAAAACCAAAGCAGTTTGAGAATTTTGCAGATTTTGATATTGATATATTAGAAGTTGAAGAACCAAGAAGCAAAGCTGCAGAAGCTGGCAGTCTCAGAAGCAATGGATCAGAAGATCAAGTTGCTGCATCTTTAGAGAATCTTAGGATTTCTGAAGAACCAACTATCAGAAGATCACCTAGACTTGCCTCAGCTCATTCAGAAGATGTGATCCTTGGGAAGAAAGATGATCCCATCAGAACAAGGGAATTCCTTAAGAACAATGCGGAATGTCAATTAGGTCTTGTTTCTTTGATCGAGCCAACTTCTGTTGATCAAGCTCTAGAAGATCCAGACTGGATAACTGCCATGCAAGAAGAACTAAATCAGTTTACAAGGAATGATGTATGGGACTTGGTTCCTAGACCAAAAGGATTTAACATCATCGGTACTAAGTGGGTTTTCAGAAACAAGATAAGTGAGAAAGGAGAAGTGGTAAGAAACAAAGCCAGACTGGTTGCTCAAGGTTATAGTCAGCAAGAAGGAATTGACTACACAGAAACCTTTGCACCAGTGGCCAGGTTAGAATCTATTCGTCTATTAATTTCTTTTGCCACTCAACACAACATCACTCTTTATCAGATGGATGTTAAGAGTGCCTTCTTAAATGGTTACATAGATGAAGAAGTTTATGTCCATCAACCTCCTGGTTTTGAAGACTCCATGTCTCCAAATCATGTTTTCAAATTAAAGAAATCATTATACGGATTGAAACAAGCTCCCAGAGCTTGGTATGAACGTTTGAGTTCTTTTCTTCTGGAAAATGATTTCACTAGAAGAAAAGTGGACACTACTCTCTTTTGTAAAACATTTAAAAAGGATATTTTAATTTGTCAAATTTATTTTGATGATATTATCTTTGGAACATCTAATGCTACACTTGGAAAGGAGTTTGCTGAGTCTATGCATGCTGAATTTGAAATGAGCATGATGGGAGAACTCAAGTATTTCCTTGGGATTCAAATCAACCAAACTTCCGATGGAACCTATGTTCATCAAACGAAGTATGTGAAAGAACTTTTGAAGAAGTTTAATCTTTCTGAAAGCAAAGAAGCCAAAACTCCTATGCATCCAACATGTGTACTGGGTAAGGATGAGGTAAGTAAGAAGGTAGATCAGAAGTTGTACAGAGGTATGATTGGATCTCTTCTATATCTAACTGCTTCTAGACCTGACATTCTCTTTAGTGTTTGCTTGTGTGCTAGATTCCAATCAGATCCGAGAGAATCTCATTTAACTGCGGTTAAGAGAATTCTGAGGTATCTGAAAGGTACTACTAATGTTGGTTTAGTTTACAGAAAATCTAAAGATTACAACTTAGTAGGATTCTGTGATGCTGACTATGCTGGAGATAGAATAGAAAGAAAGAGCACTTCTGGAAGTTGTCAATTTCTTGGAAGTCATCTGATCTCATGGTACAGCAAGAAGCAAGCTACTATTGCCCTCTCAACAACAGAAGCAGAATATGTTGCTGCTGCTGGTTGTAGCACACAAATGCTCTGGATGAGAAGTCAGCTGGAAGATTATCAGATATATGAGAGTAACATTCCTATTTTCTGTGATAATACTTCTGCTAAATGTTTATCTAAGAATCCTATTTTACATTCAAAAGCTAATCATATTGAGATTAAACATCATTTCATAAGGGACTATGTTCAGAAGGGTGTTATATCTTTAAACTTTGTGGATACAGACCATCAATGGGCTGATATCTTTACAAAACCCCTTGCTGAAGATAGGTTTAAGTTCATTCTGAAGAATATCAGTATGGATTTATGCCCAGAATGAGAAGATGAGAAGATCTTATGTATGAGTATGTTCTGAAATGAAACTGGATTTTTGTTTATAAGAAGTTCTGATTGAAATCAATTAGAAATTGTGATTCAGTTATTACTAACGTTTCATTGTCTAAGTTGATTCAGAATCTCTTTAAAAGCAAAACAGCTGTAACTGGCTATCCAGATGGTAAACACGTGTTCACTATTTCTGGACAAGCGTGCGTGCAGTTGAGGGGACGTCTACTTAGGTAACTGTGCAAATCTCGTCTTTTGTCATTATTATCTCTCCTCACGTCAAATAACATTAAATGCCATTCATCATTTCTTTTATTGTCCTTCTTTTCTTTTTATATTCCTCGAACGTTTCCCTCTTCTTTTCCCTCTATTTATTCTGTCATTTCGTTGCATTTTTTCAATAAGTCTTGGCTCTCTTTCTCCTTCTTTTTCTCTCTTGTCCAACAAAGTTTTTCTTTGGCATAAACCCTAGTTCATTCATCTTCAACCTAGCGTTCATCATGAATCCTTTCAACTCAATGAGAACGGATGGAAGGGTTATTCAGTTACAGGATGTGAAGCCTATCTTGGGAAGGCTCTCCAAGTCTCTTTCAAGACAGCTCTCTTCTTCAATGCTGTTATCAACATTTATCCAAAGGAAGAAGACCTTCTTGAGTCACTGGAGCCTGTTTGCAACATTAGCTCCCTGTCTATGAACTGTCCCTCACTTCCTCTTTGGTCTCTTGGATCTCTCCTACAGTGGAGGTTCTAGTCTGGACAGGCATGAAGAGTTTTCAAGCTTCCATGGCTGAACAAACTGAAGACCAGAGGGTTCTTGAGTTGTTTGTGCAGTCTTTGCGTAGGATAGAGTCCTAGGCTAGGGTTGTAGTCTTTGTGTCCTTGTAGTTTTCTTTCCTTGCTGCATCTGTTTTCCTGCATTCCTCTTTTGTAATCTTTCTCGTTGAAATCAATGAAAAGTTATTTATGTTTCTTTCCATTTGTCTCTTGCTTTACATCTGAATCTTTTATGCTTTTTGATGTTATGACAAAAAGGGGGAGAAATATATGATAAATGATATGATTAATATTATCAGTTACCGAGTAAAAAGACCCCACATTTACTAACAGAAGCTGCAAGCTTCATATGTTTTTAAGTTGTGTTGTTGCAGGAATCGAAGATTCAAGATCAACATGAGAAGCAACGAGATGAGCAAACGAGATGATGAAGCAACTCTTTAGAGAATTAAGCTCTTGGATTCTTGAAGCAAGCTGAGTGCTAGGAAGCTTCAGAATCAAAAGCAAGAAGAAAGAATGATCAGAAATAGCTCTTGGATTCTTGAAGCAAGCTGAGTGCTAGGAAGCTTCAGAATCAGAAGCAAGAAGGAAGAACGATCAGAAATTCTGATAATAGAATATGATCCAAATCACTGTCTATTTTCTCTGATACATTGTCTATTGGATCTGACATATTCTATATGGCCTATATGGCTCTGATACATATTTTGTGTTCTGATACACACTTTATGTTTTAACTCATTCATGCTGACTTTTGTCGTTTAGTTTTGTTCTGTAACATTTCAGGATGTAGAGATGCTCTGATGATGCTCTGGTACATTCAACAATGTTCTGATACAATCTAGCATGAAGTGATGTAAGAAGAAATTCAAAGCTCTGAAGCTATCCGAGGGAAGCAGAAATCAGAAGCTGTGAATGTTCTAAAGATCCAGAAAACTCAAGTTCTGAAGCGGTCCTAAATGGAAGCATAAATCAGAAGCTGTGAATGTTCTGAAGCTGTCCTAAATGGAAGCATGAATCAGAAGCTGTGAATGTTCTGAAGATCAAAGAAATTCAAGTTCTGAAGCTGTCCTAAATGGAAGCAGGAATCAGAAGCTGTGAGTGTTCTAGGGATCTAAAGAAATTCAAGTTCTGAAGCTGTCCAATGGAAGCAGAAGTCAGAAGCTATGAATTATCAAAAGCAAGAAGCTTATGTGATCGTCTCTACCGAAATAATCAGGGAAGTCTTTTATAATTAAAGTTCTTCGAGTATTTATTTCAGGGGGAGATTATTCATCTCAGGGGGAGATTTTTAATCTCATGGGGAGACATATTCACATGCTTATGCTATAGCTGTGTAATTTGTCTTTAGCCGTCTGCTCTCTCTGATCGCAAATTCATATCATTTATATATGTTTTTGTCATCATCAAAAAGGGGGAGATTGTTAGAACAAGATTTGTTCTGATCAATATTCTTAGTTTTGATGATAACAAGGATATGAATTTTGTGTGAGATAATGTGGTACTCTAATACATTGCAATTTCCATTTCAGGAAGTATATAAAGAGTATGCACAAATCAGCGCTCAGAAGCTTTGTCTCAGAAGGTTCAGCATGCAACATCAGAACATGGTCTGGCAAGACATCAGAAGATGGTCAAGGCAGAATCACAACATGGGTCTATGAAAGCATCAGAAGAACTTGAGGTCAGAAGCAGAAGCACTGAAGTTCTCATGGTATCACGCTCAGAAGCACTTCAAGGTCAGAAGACAAGAAGATGCTATGCACCAAGCTGTTTGACTCTGATGATATTCAAATATTATATTCAAACATCAGATCAGAAGAAAGTACAGGTGGCAGGCTACGCTGACTGACAAAAGGAACGTTGGAAGCTATTAAAGGCAACGTCAGTAGACACAGCGTGAACAAGGCTCGAGGTAGTTGACAAAAGCGTGAAACATTAAATGCAAAGCTGTACGGAACACGCAAAGCATTAAATGCGCTCAACGGTCATCTTCTCCAACGCCTATAAATATGAAGTTCTGATGAGAAGCAAGGTTACGAATTCTGAACGAAATTATTCTGAAAGACTTGCTGAAACGCTGTTCAATTCAAAGCTCAGAAACTTCATCTTCATCAAAGCTCACTACATTGCTGTTGTAATATATTAGTGAGACTAAGCTTAAACGTTAAGAGAAATATCACTGTGTAGCAACCTGCCCTAAAATTAATCTTTTTAGAGTCGCCACCTATTCTGAAGGGCGAATAGGAAACCCTACGCAGTTAAGAGATTCGGGGTAAGATACTATATTCAGGTCGAGGGAAGGTGTTAGGCACCCTCAACCCTTTCCTATGGTTTGCATTTTAATGATCAGGGTTTGTGGCAAAAGATAAAGAAATATGACAGACAGTGAATAGAGTTAAAGGCTAATTATTTGAACATGATTAGAGTTTGGAAGAGGGGGACTCGCCTTGTTTCCAAGTGCCTACGTATCTCCTTATGGAGAATCAGAGTCAACGTAGTTCGGGCCCAGGGTTGTACGCCTTAGAATTGAATTTGATGTGTTTTGAAGTTGTTTTGAAATGCGAAGTTCGAAGGTATTTTGAACTACCTTGTCGTAGTTGTGAACATCGCAATGTTTGAAGGGATAAAAATCCGTAGTAATGTGGTTTAGTGTATTTTAAGTGTTTTTAGGATTTGGGCGTACAACCCTGATTTTAATTTGTTACCATTAGCTGCAATAATCAATGGATTTGTTTACCATGGCTAACGGATTAAAGGGAGGATTGCTAACCACTATAATCGATAGATTGATTATCGCGAATAGCAAATGTGCGTATTTTAATTATCGTTACCCCTCATAATCGATATATTCGATTACAAATAATAACGAATTTGGATGAAGGGAAAATGCTAATCATTGTAACCAATAAGATGGTTAAAACCACTTGGCAAAATAAAGATTATTTTAATTTATAGGATTTGATTAATTAAATTAATCGATCATTAATCATCGCGACCAATAGATTTAGTCGAAACGAATAATAATTTAAATCCTAATATTTGGCCAAGGGCCAATGGGATTGAGCGAACCCTAATGGACGAATAAACCTTTATAGGGTTTTTCGTGATTTAATGCTAATTGAAATAAATTAACTCGAATAATCGAGATAATCAAGAAAATAAATCTGAATAACCATAACCCCAAATCCTAATTCCTTATTCTAATCCTAATTTATCTCTAATCAAATAAATCAATTAAACTAATCATTATTAATTAGTTTCTAATCTAAATAATTAAATAAATAAAACAAATAGAGAAACCTGGTATAGATCCTGTGTTGTGTGCCTGAGAGTGTCCACCGTAGGCCTGCATCTTCATGCGTGTTAGATCCAAATCTGGTATGATCCTGTGGCTGTGAGGCGAGGGGCATCATAGGGACACATGATATGGCATGCGCTGGATTCCAGATTTGTAACTCATAACAAAAATATGTCTTTGGCCAGGATCGATCCCAGCACCCTTGGCTTAGCAACAATTGACCCCACCACTACGCTGCAGTTAGTTAGTTGTTAGTATAACCACATAGAGCCAATCAATAAAGAAAAAAACCTGGTGGTTAGTGGAAGTCAAACGCAGACTTCAAGGTGTTCACACGCTGCCAATTACAGAGGAGAGAGAATCCACTTATGGTTGACCAGCCTATGAACTTCTTGCGCGCGTGTCGCTACCGCAAAAAATAGAATCAGAGTCGCCACTAATATATTCATCCCATCGCGGGAAAGGAATATCAGGAACCTAACTCGAAACAAGGACAAGGTCTTTCGACCAGAGAACAGGGCACGGGAGTCGGTTACGCGAGGGGAAGGTGCTAGCACCCCTCACGCCCATCGTACTCGATGGTATCCACCTATGTTTGTTTCTATCTAAAGGGTGTATCTATATCTAAAGCCTAAATGCGAATGCATGCAAAAGAAAAAAAAATACGGGGAAAAGAAGGAATTATTTACAAGTGTGTTCGCTTAGGCCCCGCGACCCAATGCCTACGTATCCTTTTCAGGAATCAGAACGACCGTAGTTCGGCTCCATAGTTTCCATTTGTTTTGTGTTTTTTAGTTGAACAGCGGTTAAGGTCACAATCCACGATGCTCGACCCTTGGAGACTTATACGCCTATTTTTGGAAAGGACTTAACTTGTTCTTATGTGCCTAACAAGGCAAAAGAAAAGCAAGAGTTTGGTTTGTGTCTTTTATTGTAATTCCACGATGACGAAGACCCTCTACAGGGCTTCGCATCGCTTCCTTACTCTGTTTTAAGTCAAAGCCTTTATTAATCATTTTGAATGTTTTCTGGTTGAGTATTTTTTAAGGGAGATTTACTTTGCGACTTAGATCATACCAAGAAAAAGAGTTTTGTTTTAGACTATTTAGAGAATGCACATCGAGGTCTACACCACAATCGATTCTCTAAATAACGGATAAGAAATACATCGAAATCTACATTCCAATCATTTTTTTTTCCGTTTAGTAGAAAAGAACGTACATCGGGGCCTACACCCCAATCATTTCTTTTCTACTAGGTGAGAAAGAACGTACATCGGGGCCTACACCCCAATCATTTCTTTCTCACTATACATCAGAAAAGTCACAGTGTGATCTTTGTCAGGTTTTTTTTATTAAGTATTTTAGAGTTGAAAAAGAAAAAGAAATGAAAGAGGGGCACTAACCTATTCTCTAATCTAATGTTATACACTAAATCCTATTTAAGATCTAAACTAATATCTAAAGGAAATATTAACTAAAAAGAAATGTTTAACATCTAAGGGCATTTTGGTATTTGCAAAATATAGAAAATAATCACAAAAAGCAAGAATTAAAATCTAAGCTAAACATGAAAATATTCAAAAGTACAATACTATTTTTATTCATGTCAAAGCTATTTTAGGATTAAAACTAAAAGACTATGTATTTTTTATTTATGAACCAATCACAATTCAAGAAAAAATCAACAATTAAGAATCTAAAAAAAAACTATGGAATCTAAAAATCTAATTGGTTAAGAAAATATATTTTGTCATATTTTTATTTAAGCAAAAAAAAAAAAACAATTAGTATGCAAAAAGAATAAAAGAGATAAAACTAATTTTATATTTTTATATATCGACAGGGGGGTATATCAGTAAACCAAAATATGAACTGGATTATGTTATAGCCAAAACATGGGCCCAAAACAGGGGGTGAGGTTAACAGTAGCGCCCAAGGCCCAAGAATCGGATGGGGGTGCATCAGTGAAACAGAGGTACAGTTCAGAAGATAGCATGGCCCAAAGCGCAAAAGGGCCCATCCTCACCACAATTGATTCAATTCACCTTTTGTTCTATTTTTAATTTCATTTTCAGCAAGTATTATTCATCATATGGTTCACTTACATGAAAAATGCTACGTGACATCGTGACATGTAAAATACACACACAGATCAATTGGTCAAATAAGCTTTAAGTCACAAGAGGACAAAAATATCGTAAAAGCCAATCAGAATGCAACATCACACAAGCCAATCATCTGAATAAAGACAAAATGGAATCAATTGGAAAATGCAAACCAACAAGAATGCGCCACGTATGCCATCGGAGAGAAATAATGCAAAACAAACACAGACGCCGGAGACGAACTCCGGTCGTCCTCTCCGGCGAACTCCATGGTGGCGACCAGCAAATTTCTCAGAAACTTACGAAACCGGCATGAATCAACTCAGATTTCCGCGTAGAATACAGATCCACGATTATATTTCTCAGATTCTAACTCTACTGCACAAACCGAACCATATCTCATAACACCTATCCAAACTAAACTCCACGAGAACGAAAGGTTCCCAAAACGCACTGTTCAATCATTTTAATAGCAAACAAACTCGCATATGTTGCAATCCAGTCAAGCGTCAAAGAATTCATGTAGAGCAAACAGTCCACAACAAACAGGTGCATACAAGTTTATGGCATGAAGCTATGATGCTAAGGATTTTTAGAGAACTCACCTGAAAAGCTCTTGATTCACAGTGAGAAAACTTTGCGATCTTCCTCGCTGTGTAAATCCAGAAGATGATGTTGACACGCTCAGCCTCTTGTTTCCAAACTTTGAGAAGCAAATTCCACGTTGAATCTTGGATCGCTATGCGTAGAACTGATGATGAAGACCGGAATCGGAACGTAGCCGGAGTTGTGCAAGATGAGATGGAGTGAGGAAAGTATTGAGGCGACGACGGGAAGATGATAATAGTGGTGGCAACTGTGACACGGAGGAGATGAAGATGGTGAAAGTGAGTGAAGCTAGGGTGAAGATTGGGGTGGTTGTAGGTGGTTACGGTGGAGAGAGGAATGAGAGAGAGAGTTTGTTATGGTGGAGGGAGGGTTGAGAGAGAGTTTGTTACGTGAGAGAGAGAGGAGAGTGATGTGAGAGTGAGGATAAGAATGTGAGAAAAAAAATCCATCCTGCAATTGTGAAGAGTTTTGCTCTTTATAGTGTGAGTGTGTATGGTTGTGTTTGGTGTGGTGAGAAGTAGTGGATCTTTTCTCTACAAAACTTAGGGAACACGCAAGTTTCTTTTTGGTAAACTCTCTCACGCTTTTGGATGGCTCAGACTGATGCATGGTTCGTTATGGAAGTACCGGATGCTGCTTACGTATACACTGCTGCCACTTATCTCATGCCAAGCCTTTTGCAAAACAAACTGTGCAGCCCTCTTTGTGGGCTCATAGATCCTTTCATGACTCATCATTTGACACAAATAAGGGCTCATAACGCAGGGGACATGGGATAGAGCCCTTTTTATGTTGATGCTTTGGAGAGAAAACAAGTGTAACACATTCAAAATCAGCTTGCAAACCGAATGATTCCCCACTGCATACCCAGGGCATCCGTGACCTAGCTTCTGGCCCTTATTCTTTGGCAAAAGTTAACTTGATCAGGGCACGACTTCCAGACCATATATCTCGCCTATCACTTGTTCAATTGATATAGTATATGGCTTAATGGAAAGGAGACGTGGCAAAGAGTAATATGGCTCCACACTCATTCTCAATGGACTTTTGTAGACTTTAATAATCAGCATTAAAAGTAGTCTGCCAAGTGTTCGACGTAATGTCTCATGCATGCCATGGGTTTTGACTCCTGTACTTGGCAACGCGTGATTTGATGAAGAGATGACTTTGAGCCCTTATATTTTGATCAATACGTATTCAATCAACACAACCCATAGCCCATTGGGAAGAACACATGGCAAGGAAGATAGAGACCTCAATAATTCCTTAAAAAGATCTTTAGAATTTCCTGAAACTCAATTGGAAAATGGCACACTACATGTTTGAGCAAATGCTTGCGCTAGCATGACAACTTGTCTGGAAGCTTGACTTGACTCAGTGAAAATCTTCAGACTTTGCATCTCTGTAACTCACGAACCATGCTTCAAATGGAAAAATACTCAACTACAAATTTGTTCATTTCCATGAGATGAACAATATTGATGTTGAACATTTTCTGAAATAATGCATAGATCCACGTGAAATCAAGCTGGGAAGTGAACTGGTCAACCATTCTCAAAATTTCAGAAATTTCACTAAGTGTAGAAGTTTCTATTTTAGGATTTTCTCATTTTAACTAACTTTCCCAAAACGGTAAATTTTAGCTAAAACTTGATTTTATTCATTTCATTGACTTTCTTTGACCGATCCTCCACCAAAAGTCAATATTTGACAGTTTGACCTTGACTTTGACCAAAAAGTCACCTGTTTTGATTTTCTCCGATTCCAGATGAATTTCCCGATTAAATCGTTTCTGACCCAATTCTCAATCAATCTTCAACCAAAGAGGCTTCAATGAATATTTCTTCCAGGAAGCCATATTTCACATCCATAACCACTTTCCTGATTAAATTTTGACCAGAAATTCAATAGGGTTGACTTTGGTCAGAAAACCCTAATTTGACGATCTTGATGAATCTGAAGCCTGTATCATTTAATCAGAGCCCTGTCTTGGAGAGAGTGAAATCCTGATCTTTAGGGGAACCTCCATGAGAACAGTATTGTGCAGTCAAGTCCTCAATCTTTCTCTTTTGCTCACAGATACCCCACACATTGAACCTCTTTTTCACCGGTTTTCTCGAACAGTAACAATGATATGAATGAATGGCCTATATGAAGCATGTATATGAATGTGACGTGAAAGCCAGTCAGGAATAAATATGGGCAAATTTTGGGGTGCAACAGCTGCCCCTATTCAATCTTCTTAAACCCGTATGTACGAACGACACAAGTTCTGGACATTTGAGGTGTAAGTGGATTGAATACCAAAGAACCCAAAAATTTGCGCTCAGGAATAACAACTCTGAGGTGGTATTTTGCAATTTTGATTTTGAGAAGGGACACCAGTTACTACTGATTCCAAACAGGGGATACTATTAAATGCCTGATATAAACAAGAAGCGCCAGTCAACTACTGGACATTCGCCGATAACAACCGGGTTTTGAAGGAAAGGACCAATAACAATCAGACCTAACCAAAGGATGTCTGTAACAACAGGACTTTAAAGGAACAGACTAGTAACAACTAGAACTGACCAAAGGATGCCTGTAACAACAGGACTTTAAAGGAACAGACTAGTAACAACTAGAACTGACCAAAGGATGCCTGTAACAACAGGACTTTAAAGAAACAGACTAGTAACAACTAGAACTGACCAAAGGATGCCTGTAACAACAGGACTTTTGCTGGTAACAACCAAACTTTAAAGGAAAGGACTAATAACAATCAGACCTGACCAAAGGATGCCTGTAACAACAGGACTTTAAAGGAACAGATTAGTAACAACTAGAACTGACCGAGGATGCCTGTAACAACAGGACTTTAAAGGAACAGACTAGTAACAACTAGAACTGACCGAGGATGCCTGTAACAACAGGACCTTGACTGGTAACAACCAGATTTTGGAAGGATAGGACTAATAACAACCAGACCTAACTGAAAGATGCCTGTAACCACAGGACTTTTTGAGAAAGATGCCAATAATCATTGGACTTGACAGGAGGAAACTGGTAAAGACTGGACCCTTGCTGGGGATATACTACCTCGTGTTTCTGAAGCATATACAAACTTATGCATTGATGCATGTTTGAATTTTTCCATGACGTAATGCTCCATATTCATGGAAATGCTACGCTTTTTGTAGATGCAATGTGAATGCGATGGTTACTAAATGCAAACGAGGATGAATGAACATCAAAGAGGGCCCTTTTGTCTGAAGAACTCTGTGGGGACCCTTTTTGCTTTCTTGACTTTGTAAGGCCACCAGCTGGTTTCCTGGACGACCCCCAGTATGTCGCTTCTATAGTGGAGAACTTACACCAGAGGGGTCGTATCGTCATCTTGTTTGGAAACCTTGAAGATTACACCTCCTCTTTTTGAACTTCCAGATCTTTGTCGAAGACTAAGGGAATCTAATCAACACTGCGGAGCATTTGAATCTTGGATGAGAGTTCCCCAGAGAAATAAACTCTGGTATTCGTGGGAAAGGAGACTTTTGGGTTCCATATCGACAGAGATGTTTGGTTGAAGCGTAGGTACTGGCATCCGACTGTGCTGAACGATCGGAGATTCCTGCAAAACAAATCAAGCAAATGTGCCCCAGGTATGATGGCTCTACCTCGTCCACCATCCCAAGTACTCAAAATTTTTAAGCAATTCTATCTGTTTTAGATCATGTTCTTTTTGTAGGACTTCGATGTTAGAAATGCAATGCTTACCAAAATAATTGGACGTTTTTGTAAACAAAACGGTAAAAGTAAAATGGTGTAAAAACAAAAATTTGAGTGAAATATCTTTTTATTAATGAGGAAATAAATGCCTAACATAGGCGAGTACATCAGGAAGCGGCCTCCTTAAGGAGGTGGGCCACCAAAAAAAAGGAAAACAAACATCATTTACAAACATGGCAACGTAAGAAAAGATTCCATTGGGTTCCAATCTTGCTATGCCTTGCAGATCTTCCATATTCCTTCTATTTTGCTTTCAGAAATGGATGAATAAATTTGATCCTTTACCCTTCTGAGTCCTCCAATTGTGGTGACTAACTATGCTCGAGGATCCAATGCACGACGCAGTCATTCGCTTTTCGTCCCTCTTTTGCCTGGACTGCCCTTTCGGGTTTTCAATCCACCAGGACCCCTTTTTTGCCTAAGTCGCCCTTTCGAGTTTTCAACTTAGCGGGTGTACTTTATTTCTTTTTCATTCTTTTTCCTGATCTTTTCCTTTTCTTTTATTTTTATTTCTGATCAGGTTTATGCGAAGTATTTTTTAACTGCGTCGGCATTCACGGGAAGTGGGAAGTCTTCGCCATCCATAGTTGAGAGGATCATGGCGCCACCTGAGAAGACTTTCTTTACAACATAAGGCCCTTCGTAATTCGGAGTCCACTTTCCCCTAGGATCGTTATGAATAGGCAGGATCTTCTTGAGCACAAGGTCACCAACCTGAAAATGTCGAGGACGAATCTTCTTGTCGAAGGCTCTCTTCATCTTCTTTTGATAGGCTTGCCCATGGCATATGGCTGCTAGCCTCTTTTCATCAATGAGGTTCAGTTGATCAAATCTGGTCTGGACCCAATCAGCTTCACTGAGCTTCACATCTGTTAATACCCTTAATGAAGGAATCTCAACCTCAACCGGAAGAATCGCTTCCATGCCATATACTAATGAGAAGGGAGTTGCCCCTGTGGATGTACGCACCGAGGTACGATAACCATGTAAAGCAAAGGGCAACATCTCATGCCAATCCTTATAAGTGACCACCATCTTTTGCACAATCTTCTTGATGTTTTTATTGGCCGCCTCAACTGCGCCATTCATCTTTGGCCGATACGGGGAGGAGTTATGATGCGTAATCTTGAAATTCTCGCATAATTCTTTCACCATCCTATTATTGAGGTTGGATCCATTATCAGTGATAATTCTCTCAGGAACCCCATAACGACAAATTATATGGTGCTTGATGAAGCGAGTCACTACTTGCTTGGAGACGTTTGCATAAGACGCAGCTTCAACCCACTTGGTGAAGTAGTCAATAGCAACGAGGATGAAACGATGTCCATTAGAGGCGGTGGGCTTAATTTCCCCAATCATATCGATGCCCCACATAGCAAATGGCCAAGGAGATGTCAAGACATTCAGAGGAACCGGAGGTACGTGAACCCTATCTGCATATACTTGACATTTGTAACATACCACCACATGGTTGAAACAATCATGTTCCAAGGTAGACCAATAATAACTTGCTCTCAATATTTTCCTAGCCATGGTGTGTCCACTAGCATGTGTACCAAAAGATCCTTCATGCACCTCTTGCATGATCTTTGCTGCTTCGTGTCTATCCACGCATCTGAGCAACACAGAATCAAAATTCCTTTTGTACAACACACCTCCAGCAATGAAGAACTTGGCAGATAGTCTCTTCAGAGTTTTCCTATCTGTGAGGGAAGCACCCTCAGGATACTCTTGGGTCTCCAGAAATTTCTTAATGTCATAAAACCATGGTTTCTCATCAGGCACATTATCAATGACGCCACAGAATGCAGGTTCGTCCAACCTTTTGATCACAATTGACGGCGCTTCATTGTCCCATTTGACTTTGAACATGGATGCTAAAGTGGCCAAAGCATCAGCCAAGTGATTTTCCTCTCGAGGGATGTGATCGAAGGTGATCTCATCAAAGTATTGAGCCAATTTCACCACATGTTCTCTATAGGGAATCAAGTTGGGGTGGCGTGTTTCCCAATCTCCGTTGATCTGACTAATCACCAAAGCAGAATCTCCATAAACTGCGAGATTTTTAATCCTCAAATCAATGGCCGCCTCAATACCATATATGCAAGCCTCGTATTCAGCCACATTATTAGTACAATCAAAACAAATCCTGGCCGTAAATGGAATATGAAAACCTGTTGGAGAAGTAAGCACAGCCCCAATACCATTACCCAATGCATTAGAGGCACCATCGAACACGAGCGTCCATCGCGCCCCTGGTTCAGGTCCTTCCTCTTGATCTTGACTTTTGGAAGTTTCTTCCACGCACATTATATCTTCATCGGGAAACTCAAAGTACATAGACTGGTAATCGTCCACAGGTTGATGTGCAAGATAATCAGCAATTATACTACTTTTAATGGCCTTCTGAGTAGTGTATTGGATGTCATATTCTGTCAAGATCATTTGCCAACGGGCAATCCTCCCTGTCAATGCCGGTTTCTCAAATATATATTTGATTGGGTCCATCTTTGAAATCAATAAAGTGGTGTGAGTCAACATATACTGTCTCAGTCGGCGAGCAGCCCATGCCAAAGCACAGCAAGTTTTCTCGAGTAGTGAGTATCTTGATTCACAATCGGTAAACTTTTTGCTAAGGTAATAAATTGCGTGCTCTTTTCGACCGGACTCGTCATGCTGACCCAGCACACACCCCATTGAATTCTCGAGGACTGTCAGGTACATAATCAAAGGTCTACCTTCCACTGGAGGCATGAGGATTGGAGGCTCTTGCAAATACTCTTTAACCTTATCAAACGCCTTTTGACAATTGTCATCCCACTTTATTGCCTGATTCTTTCTCAATAGCTTGAAGATAGGTTCACACGTGGCGGTAAGGTGTGAGATGAACCTTGCAATATAATTTAACCTTCCCAAGAATCCACGAACCTGTTTCTCAGTTCTCGGCTCAGGCATCTCTTGTATAGCTTTTACCTTGGCGGGATCGACCTCGATACCCCTTTCACTTACGATGAAACCAAGCAACTTTCCTGATCTCACTCCGAAAGTGCATTTATTGGGATTCAACCTTAACCTGAACTTTCTTAACCTTTCGAACAATTTCTTCAGGTGAACAAGGTGCTCCTCTTCTGTATGGGACTTTGCGATCATGTCATCCACATAGACCTCAATCTCTTTATGAATCATGTCGTGAAACAAAGTCACCATAGCTCTTTGATAGGTTGCCCCAGCATTCTTTAATCCAAACGGCATGACCTTGTAACAAAAGGTGCCCCAAGGCGTAATGAATGTTGTCTTTTCCATGTCCTCGGGCGCCATCTTTATTTGATTGTAACCAGAAAAACCGTCCATGAAGGAGAAAACTGAGAACTGAGCAGTATTATCTACCAATACATCAATGTGAGGAAGCGGGAAATCATCCTTCGGGCTCGCCCTATTCAGATCTCGATAGTCGACACACATTCGTACCTTCCCATCTTTCTTAGGTACAGGTACAATGTTGGCGACCCATGGTGGATAAACTGTTACAGCAAGAAAACCTGCGTCAAACTGCTTCTGAACCTCTTCTTGGATTTTCTTGGACATATCAGGACGTGTTCTCCTGAGTTTCTGTTTGACGGGCGGAGAATTTTCTTTAAGGGGTAGCCTGTGCACAACAATATCAGTATCTAATCCAGGCATGTCTTCGTAAGACCATGCGAAGATGTCAGAATACTCCTTCAACATTCCAATCAACTTTTCTTTCACATTCTCTTTCAAAGAAGCCCCTATTTTAACCTCCCTTCTCATCTCTTCGGTGCCAAGATTCACCGTCTCAATAGGCTCTTGATGTGGCTCGATCACTTTCTCTTCTTGTTTCAACAATCTGGCCAACTCATCAGGCAATTCACAATCTTCTTCATCCCCTTCTTCAGCGGTGTAGATAGGATTGTCAAAGTCATAACGAGGCATAGCAAGATCGTTACCAACAGAATCTGGAGGAGAAGTGGATCTGCATGAATTATGATTTATGCTTTATTTTAGAGTGGAGGGAAGATGATGAATAAGAAACGTTGCCATTTTTATTATATTTTTTTTTATTAATTTAAAACAAATATAAAGTAAAAACTGAAAGACAGGGAGCAAAATATTTGAATGCAAAAACGTCCTTTTATTAATGGTTTTAACATTGAAAAACAACAAATGATGCCCTACATGTGTTCACTGTATCTTGGGCAGAACACAGGAATTATTGTATGATAAACAAAAACAGACAGTATTACTCTTGATCAGAAGCAATTGAGATGATGTCCTCGGAAGACCAGTTGAGAAGTTTCTGTCCTGGGACACACGGCTTGATCCATTCTTCAATGTCATAATCGCTATCCATATCATCATCGGCAGCACAAATATGATCCTTGACGATGCCAGCACTAGAGAACTTGATCGGAACGAAGGTTCCGGGCTTCTTGGAGGCCTTATTAGATGAACTCTGACCCATCTGATATCCAATCCCACATTTATCCTGCTTGACTGGTAGATCCAAGACTCGACCCCATCCTTCAGGATGACCAGATTCAACCACAGCTTTAGCTTCCTTTAGTGAAGACATGGGAGCCTCCGACTTCTTGTTTTCAACATAAGGGATCTTGATAGTCTGGACAGCCTCAAAGGCTTGGCAAGGCGTCTCGTGGACCTCTCCTTCCACCTCAATATACCTGAAGGACGCAAGGTGGCTTACCACGTGTTCTTCCTCCCCACATATTGTGACTATCTTTCCTTGAATTGCGAATTTGAGTTTCTGATGCAATGTGGAAGTCACGGCCCCAGCAGCATGGATCCATGGACGTCCCAGGAGACAACTGTAAGATGGGTGGATATCCATCACAAAGAAAGTAATAGTGAAGAGCTGAGGGCCTATCATTATTGGCAAGTCAACCTCCCCAAATACTGATCTCCTTGACCCATCAAAGGCTCTCACCGTCAATTCACTCGGCCTTATCTCGACACCAGAATAATCTAGCCTCATCAAAGACGACTTCGGTAATACATTCAGAGAAGATCCATTATCCACGAGAACACGAGATAACATAGTCCCTTTACATTCCACTGATATATGCAAAGCTCTATTGTGGTTTCTACCTTCGGAGGGAAAGTCTGCATCTGTGAATCCCAATCCATTACCAGCATTGATGTTTGACACCACCCCTTCAAGTTGATTCACCGAGATCTCTGGAGGGACGAAAGCAGTACTTAAAAGTCTCAACAAAGCGTTTCGATGTGTCTCCGGACACAAGAGCAACTGCAAGATCGAAATCTTTGATTGAGTTTGACTCAATTGGTCAACCACTTTATACTCACTTTTCTTGATGATCTTTAGGAATTCTTCCATCTCTTTGGCCACAGTGTCCTCAGAGTTAGAGCTTTGCCCCTGGTCCACTGTATCCTCTACCACTCTTTTCCCTTTTGCTTGAGCTAGAGCTTCCGTATTGTCATCGCGAGTATTCTGGGGAGGATTGAAAATACGACCACTTCTTGTCATTCTTCCAATGCCAACAACATTATCAACATCTTCTTTCTCAACCGGTGCTTTAATCTCATACTTGGCCCCTTGGTAGAAAACTTCTCCGCCATAATTCCATGGGACTGCTTTCTCACTAGTATATGGGATGGGACCAGGCAACGTGATGACCAAAGGCGGCGCTCTGGCAGGAATCGGGATCTTAGTAGGAGTATACGGGATGGATAGCACATTGATTTCATTCTTGACTGACTTTGGATGTCGCACATGCTCAAACTGTAGATACCCACTATCTATCAACTGTTGAATCCCATCTTTCACCTTGACACAAACTGAGGAGGTGACCATACAATCAGTACAGAATTCTCCACAACCAGTGTATAGTCTCATCCTCAATAATTCCTTCTTCAATAATGGCAACAACGATCCCAATTCGATAACATCCTTGACCAAGTAAATGTCTTCAACAATATCGATGGCATTTGCGGCATGAGTTCCATGGGAAGGCATAGGGTTCTGTACAACGTTAGGTCCTTGAGTAGGGGTGAACTCAATAGCTTTTGAATCGAGCAGATCCTGTACTTTATGCATGAATCCTATGCAATGTTCAATATCATGACCAGCAGCCCCAGAATGAAACTCACAGTGGGCATTAGCATCATAGTTAGGAGGAAGCTTAGCAGGTGGAGGGCCCATGGTACGAAGTTGCACCAAGTCCCCATGTAAGAGATGAGCGAGTAATTGTGCATATGTCATAGGTATGGGATCAAAAATTCTTGGTGGCCTCGACTTTTGCTGATACTGACGTGGGGGATGCCTCTGCTGTTGTTGTGGTTGTTGTTGAAGAGGAGTACTCGGTATAGTAACAGCGGCCACCTGTTGATAAACATGGCTTTTACCTTTACCATAGTAAGCAGCACTCGTTTCACCTTCTCTCTTCTTAGTAAATCCGTTATATGGTTTCTTCCCTCCTGCCCCAGAAGAGGAACTAGCAGCACTTGGATTCTGTATTCTACCAGCCTTAATCCCACTTTCAATTCGCTCACCAATCATAACCAACTCGGCAAAACTTGAGGATGCAGAGCAGGCGGAGTAGTATTGGCCCTCCAGAGTGTTGGTGAACAAGTCCATCATTTCTCTTTCCAACATAGGTGGCTGGACTCTAGCTGCCAACTCGCGCCATTTTTGTGCATATTCTTTGAAGGACTCATTAGCTTTCTGGGATAGATTCTGTAACTGAGTGCGATTTGGTGCCATGTCAACATTATACTCATACTGCTTTATGAAAGCATCAACCAGGTCCCTCCAACTTCGGATATTAGCTCTCTCCAATCTCATATACCATTCCAAGGATGCCCCAGTCAGGCTATCTTGGAAGAAGTGCATCAACAATCCTTCATCCTCAGAGTACACATATATTTTGCGATAGTAAGCTCGGACATGCGTCTTAGGACACGTGTTCCCCTTGTATTTCTCGAAGTCGGGTACCTTGAATTTCGGTGGCACACGGACGCCAGGAACTAAACCCAAGTCATTGATATCCATACCCAATCCTTGGCCTTCCATTGCCCTCATCCTTTCCTCCAGACCTCTAAACATCCTTCCAGCATCCTGTGGGAATCCCCATTCACTTTCAGGAAACAAATCCTCGTGTCAGTCCTCTTCCAACACGGGGATAGCAGCAGCCCTTCTGATCTGTTGTGTGGTATGTCCTTCAAGGGTAGGCTGGGGAGGCCCACGGGGATTACCTTGATTAGCAGCAGGAGGAATTACACCAGGTCCTCCGATCACAGGTTCACCATTGACACGAATATCAGCAGGATTTCTTTGCGGAGGGTCCGCGACAACCTGAGCAACTGTGTCCATCCTGATTCTGAGTT
The DNA here is from genome assembly GCF_029867415.1 of Vicia villosa. NCBI lineage: Eukaryota > Viridiplantae > Streptophyta > Magnoliopsida > Fabales > Fabaceae > Vicia > Vicia villosa. The sequence continues at coordinate 1,099,529 of NW_026705038.1, forward strand.
CTTCTTGGCGATCAGCCATGTTTTGCATGACTTCCATGAACTGAGCCATCTGAGCAGTAACCTGAGTTCTCATCTGGATAAGATCGTCCCTTAACTGATCCATTTGCAGTGAGTGATTAGCCCTTGTGTAGTAGCGATGTGTAGGCGGAGGTGCAATTGCTGAAAGAGAAAACCTGATCAGTCAGATAAGAACACCATCTGATGTACCTGTTTGTGCATGATGTGCATGAGGTGCATGTGTGCATATGATGTGAGGTGCCATTTTCAGAGTATCCAAAATCGAATTGATGGTCAAGAACAAATAACAACGTGATGAGAGAGATATCAAGTGAAAACGGAAAGCAATTCATTTCATTCATAACAGCTCCCTAAGGCGGGTAGGTTCATACACAAATAACAATGTTTCAATATAAAGAACATTAGAGACCCCATCCAACAAATCTGGTGGTTATCTACAAACAAATTCAATTATCAATTCATCTCAATGTAGAACAAAGGTCCTCCTTGTCTGAAATGGGCGTCACTCCACTTCTTTGTTTCGTCAAAGAGCTTCTTAGTCGCCTCCCGATCTCTTCCTTTGACAAGGCTTTGGATCACTTCATCCTTTCGGAATAACTGCGTGTCTAGATTCTTGCAGCAATCCCTAAGTTCGTCACACCCTTTGCATTCTGGGATATAGGTCTTCTCAAGTGCACTTGCTTCACTCATCATTTGATCTCTAAGCTTGACATTCTCTTCAGCTAGTCGGGCGGTGCGGAGGTGACTTCCTTTCAGTTGGGTCTCAACTGTTATTCTCTGAGCGGTCTCTTCTTCCAGTTTCTTCTTCATGGTCCTCAACTCATATTTGGTTTCTTTCTCCAGTCGGAGCTTGTGGGCTTTCAGGTCTTCTTGGTACTCTCGTCTGAGCTTCTCTTTTTCTTCCTTTATAGTCTTCTCTATAACCTTTTGAGGGTCTTCAGTAGGAGCAGCAACAACTATTCCGTCCTTTTCAGTTCTAACCCTCTTCCTGGCTTGAGAAGACTCTCCTTTGAGAGTTTTAAGTTCACGGGCCAGTTCATTCTTTGTCTATTTAAGGAAATAGCGCTTCAAATCCATATCTCTATCTTTCTCTTTCAGTCTCAAATTGGCGACGCGGACCTGGTCAAAACGTTCCCTTGATACCATAGCTTCTGATATCTTCGGGGGTTGTGCATACAAGAGAGGAACTTCCGGGAATGGTAACAAAAGTGTCTTGACTCTCTCCTTAACCCACTCGGTGTAGGGCTCCATAGCAATGGCATTCTTGGCTCCCAGAGTGGATCTCTCACCTATATGAATGTTATTCCAGGCCTTCCTGATTTCCTCAAGCGCTACAGGGTCAGCTCTCTTTTCAAAGTACACGGATTGGTAAATCTCTCTATCCGAAGGCCCACTCTTCATGGTATAGCCCAACTGACGAAGAGCTAGAACTGGGTTGTAGTTAATACATCCTCTTGTCCCAATGAGCGGGACGTTACCAAAGTTTCCGCACCTGATAATGACTTCAGATATGCCCGTTCGGAATTGATACCATACGATGTCGTTTGCAGTAAGTCCCATGACTCTCTGAGACCATTTCTGAGTAGAGGTAACAAACGGACCACTAGCAGGCAAGTGAGATTTGAACCATTTATATAACAGCGGCAAGCAACCTCGAATAGCCCCCCTTTTACCATGCCGCGAGTGAATGGAATAATATGTGTCAGCCAATAGGGTGGGTATTGGATTCTTGTCCATAAAAAGACATATAGCAGCCAAATCAACGAACTTGTGAATGTTGGGGAACATCACAATTCCATAGATCAGAGCGGCCAAAATAGCATTGAAAGCCTCCCATATTCCTTTGTCAGCAAATTCTTGAGCTTTTTCAACCAGGAAACTCATGTAGAAGCCATGAGTATCACCATTCTTCTTCCAGTTATCATGAACATCTCCCAAGCTCAAATAAAGAGCGTTGGCAATGTAATCCAACCTAGGTTTCTCCGGGACACAAACAAAAGGCACTCTGTGTTGAATCTTGATGTTGAGGAGGTAAGAGTACTCTTCGAGAGTGGGAGCTAGCTGATAATCTGAAAATGTGAAACAACGGATATCTGGGTCGTAGAACTGAAGAAGAGTGGATAAGGCCCATTCGTCGACACGCGAGTACAGAAGAGATAATATGTTGCCATAATTGTCACTGAACACTGTTTCATTATGACTAGTGACCAATTCACCCAATTGTCCCAATTGAACCATACCCTCGCGATGGAAAGTATAAGTGTGTGTGCGCCTTGTAGCTCCTTGATTGACGGTCACGTTGTTATCCATTCTTGACAGAGATTGATATTTTCTGGATACCCTGAAAAATGACATGCACATGAGAATTAACTTTTTTTCTTTTCTTTCTTTTCTTTCTTTTTTCTTCTCTTTTTTTTTTCTTGAAATTTAAACATGCTATGATGAAAATGATGCAGATTGGGTCCCCACGACATAGAGGGACCAAGGCAATGATTCTGAGCAAGAAGATATCATAGGATCAAAGGTCCGGCATAGAGCAGAGAACCAGAAGAACCATAATCATCAATAGAACCAAATAGTCAACAACAGAACCAAATAGTCACCAACGGTACCTGTCATGTATATCCCTCCCCACTCACGGGTGTAGTCTAGGTCAGGGTAGGTCAAAATGGCAACCAGCGTTATCAGTCCTCCTGAGGCACCAATGTTGTTGCATCTACATGCCAACAATGATACCCCATTTGGACCTCGACTGGGCGTGGGTCTCATGATCGCACTAGACAAGACCTGACATCTCATCGGCGTCATGACTATCCACTCTATCCTAGGTATCCTATGTGTCACTCTGGCCTGGGTATTGGGCCTTTTACCTCATAGAACATCCCACCCAACCTGCAAAACAGAACAGAAGACCCCAAGGAACACAGAATATAATCCATATGCATGATGTGCAAACGGAAATAAACATGATATGCAAGCAGAGGGATAAACATGCAAACATATATACGAGATATAGACATAAAAACAAATAAACACCCAGTAAATAAACAAACAAACGCAGGCTAGGATCGACTCGCTAAGAATGGACCAGCACTGGTCTATCAGGTCCCCAGCAGAGTCGCCAGCTGTCGCTACCGCGAAAAATAGAATCAGAGTCGCCACTAATATATTCATCCCATCGCGGGAAAGGAATATCAGGAACCTAACTCGAAACAAAGACAAGGTCTTTCGACCAGAGAACAGGGCACGGGAGTCGGTTACGCGAGGGGAAGGTGCTAGCACCCCTCACGCCCATCGTACTCGATGGTATCCACCTATGTTTGTTTCTATCTAAAGGGTGTATCTATGTCTAAAGCCTAAATGCGAATGCATGCAAAAAAAAAATACGGGGAAAAGAAGGAATTATTTACAAGTGTGTTCGCTTAGGCCCCGCGACCCAATGCCTACGTATCCTTTTCAGGAATCAGAACGACCGTAGTTCGGCTCCATAGTTTCCATTTGTTTTGTGTTTTTTAGTTGAACAGCGGTTAAGGTCACAATCCACGATGCTCGACCCTTGGAGACTTATACGCCTATTTTTGGAAAGGACTTAACTTGTTCTTATGTGCCTAACAAGGCAAAAGAAAAGCAAGAGTTTGGTTTGTGTCTTTTATTGTAATTCCACGATGACGAAGACCCTCTACAGGGCTTCGCATCGCTTCCTTACTCTGTTTTAAGTCAAAGCCTTTATTAATCATTTTGAATGTTTTCTGGTTGAGTATTTTTTAAGGGAGATTTACTTTGCGACTTAGATCATACCAAGAAAAAGAGTTTTGTTTTAGACTATTTAGAGAATGCACATCGAGGTCTACACCACAATCGATTCTCTAAATAACGGATAAGAAATACATCGAAATCTATATTCCAATCATTTCTTTTCCGTTTAGTAGAAAAGAACGTACATCGGGGCCTACACCCCAATCATTTCTTTTCTACTAGGTGAGAAAGAACGTACATCGGGGCCTACACCCCAATCATTTCTTTCTCACTATACATCAGAAAAGTCACAGTGTGATCTTTGTCAGGTTTTTTTTATTAAGTATTTTAGAGTTGAAAAAGAAAAAGAAATGAAAGAGGGGCACTAACCTATTCTCTAATCTAATGTTATACACTAAATCCTATTTAAGATCTAAACTAATATCTAAAGGAAATATTAACTAAAAAGAAATGTTTAACATCTAAGGGCATTTTGGTATTTGCAAAATATAGAAAATAATCACAAAAAGCAAGAATTAAAATCTAAGCTAAACATGAAAATATTCAAAAGTACAATACTATTTTTATTCATGTCAAAGCTATTTTAGGATTAAAACTAAAAGACTATGTATTTTTTATTTATGAACCAATCACAATTCAAGAAAAAATCAACAATTAAGAATCTAAAAAAAAAAACTATGGAATCTAAAAATCTAATTGGTTAAGAAAATATATTTTGTCATATTTTTATTTAAGCAAAAAAAAAACAATTAGTATGCAAAAAGAGTAAAAGAGATAAAACTAATTTTATATTTTTATATATCGACAGGGGGGTATATCAGTAAACCAAAATATGAACTGGATTATGTTATAGCCAAAACATGGGCCCAAAACAGGGGGTGAGGTTAACAGTAGCGCCCAAGGCCCAAGAATCGGATGGGGGTGCATCAGTGAAACAGAGGTACAGTTCAGAAGATAGCATGGCCCAAAGCGCAAAAGGGCCCATCCTCACCACAATTGATTCAATTCACCTTTTGTTCTATTTTTAATTTCATTTTCAGCAAGTATTATTCATCATATGGTTCACTTACATGAAAAATGCTACGTGACATCGTGACATGTAAAATACACACACAGATCAATTGGTCAAATAAGCTTTAAGTCACAAGAGGACAAAAATATCGTAAAAGCCAATCAGAATGCAACATCACACAAGCCAATCATCTGAATAAAGACAAAATGGAATCAATTGGAAAATGCAAACCAACAAGAATGCGCCACGTATGCCATCGGAGAGAAATAATGCAAAACAAACACAGACGCCGGAGACGAACTCCGGTCGTCCTCTCCGGCGAACTCCATGGTGGCGACCAGCAAATTTCTCAGAAACTTACGAAACCGGCATGAATCAACTCAGATTTCCGCGTAGAATACAGATCCACGATTATATTTCTCAGATTCTAACTCTACTGCACAAACCGAACCATATCTCATAACACCTATCCAAACTAAACTCCACGAGAACGAAAGGTTCCCAAAACGCACTGTTCAATCATTTTAATAGCAAACAAACTCGCATATGTTGCAATCCAGTCAAGCGTCAAAGAATTCATGTAGAGCAAACAGTCCACAACAAACAGGTGCATACAAGTTTATGGCATGAAGCTATGATGCTAAGGATTTTTAGAGAACTCACCTGAAAAGCTCTTGATTCACAGTGAGAAAACTTTGCAATCTTCCTCGCTGTGTAAATCCAGAAGATGATGTTGACACGCTCAGCCTCTTGTTTCCAAACTTTGAGAAGCAAATTCCACGTTGAATCTTGGATCGCTATGCGTAGAACTGATGATGAAGACCGGAATCGGAACGTAGCCGGAGTTGTGCAAGATGAGATGGAGTGAGGAAAGTATTGAGGCGACGACGGGAAGATGATAATAGTGGTGGCAACTGTGACACGGAGGAGATGAAGATGGTGAAAGTGAGTGAAGCTAGGGTGAAGATTGGGGTGGTTGTAGGTGGTTACGGTGGAGAGAGGAATGAGAGAGAGAGTTTGTTATGGTGGAGGGAGGGTTGAGAGAGAGTTTGTTACGTGAGAGAGAGAGAGGAGAGTGATGTGAGAGTGAGGATAAGAATGTGAGAAAAAAAATCCATCCTGCAATTGTGAAGAGTTTTGCTCTTTATAGTGTGAGTGTGTATGGTTGTGTTTGGTGTGGTGAGAAGTAGTGGATCTTTTCTCTACAAAACTTAGGGAACACGCAAGTTTCTTTTTGGTAAACTCTCTCACGCTTTTGGATGGCTCAGACTGATGCATGGTTCGTTATGGAAGTACTGGATGCTGCTTACGTATACACTGCTGCCACTTATCTCATGCCAAGCCTTTTGCAAAACAAACTGTGCAGCCCTCTTTGTGGGCTCATAGATCCTTTCATGACTCATCATTTGACACAAATAAGGGCTCATAACGCAGGGGACATGGGATAGAGCCCTTTTTATGTTGATGCTTTGGAGAGAAAACAAGTGTAACACATTCAAAATCAGCTTGCAAACCGAATGATTCCCCACTGCATACCCAGGGCATCCGTGACCTAGCTTCTGGCCCTTATTCTTTGGCAAAAGTTAACTTGATCAGGGCACGACTTCCAGACCATATATCTCGCCTATCACTTGTTCAATTGATATAGTATATGGCTTAATGGAAAGGAGACGTGGCAAAGAGTAATATGGCTCCACACTCATTCTCAATGGACTTTTGTAGACTTTAATAATCAGCATTAAAAGTAGTCTGCCAAGTGTTCGACGTAATGTCTCATGCATGCCATGGGTTTTGACTCCTGTACTTGGCAACGCGTGATTTGATGAAGAGATGACTTTGAGCCCTTATATTTTGATCAATACGTATTCAATCAACACAACCCATAGCCCATTGGGAAGAACACATGGCAAGGAAGATAGAGACCTCAATAATTCCTTAAAAAGATCTTTAGAATTTCCTGAAACTCAATTGGAAAATGGCACACTACATGTTTGAGCAAATGCTTGCGCTAGCATGACAGCTTGTCTGGAAGCTTGACTTGACTCAGTGAAAATCTTCAGACTTTGCATCTCTGTAACTCACGAACCATGCTTCAAATGGAAAAATACTCAACTACAAATTTGTTCATCTCCATGAGATGAACAATATTGATGTTGAACATTTTCTGAAATAATGCATAGATCCACGTGAAATCAAGCTGGGAAGTGAACTGGTCAACCATTCTCAAAATTTCAGAAATTTCACTAAGTGTAGAAGTTTCTATTTTAGGATTTTCTCATTTTAACTAACTTTCCCAAAACGGTAAATTTTAGCTAAAACTTGATTTTATTCATTTCATTGACTTTCTTTGACCGATCCTCCACCAAAAGTCAATATTTGACAGTTTGACCTTGACTTTGACCAAAAAGTCACCTGTTTTGATTTTCTCCGATTCCATATGAATTTCCCGATTAAATCGTTTCTGACCCAATTCTCAATCAATCTTCAACCAAAGAGGCTTCAATGAATATTTCTTCCAGGAAGCCATATTTCACATCCATAACCACTTTCCTGATTAAATTTTGACCAGAAATTCAATAGGGTTGACTTTGGTCAGAAAACCCTAATTTGACGATCTTGATGAATCTGAAGCCTGTATCATTTAATCAGAGCCCTGTCTTGGAGAGAGTGAAATCCTGATCTTTAGGGGAACCTCCATGAGAACAGTATTGTGCAGTCAAGTCCTCAATCTTTCTCTTTTGCTCACAGATACCCCACACATTGAACCTCTTTTTCACCGGTTTTCTCGAACAGTAACAATGATATGAATGAATGTATTGAATGAATGGCCTATATGAAGCATGTATATGAATGTGACGTGAAAGCCAGTCAGGAATAAATATGGGCAAATTTTGGGGTGCAACAGCGCGCAGACCAACAGTCTATACGTTTTGAATGAGCCAATGGGAGGCCTTGCTGGAGCCACGCGTGTACCTTGACTGGTCTGAAGAGTCAAACCACCACCGGCGGTGGTTTCCTCCATCTTCTCCGATGGGGGTCTTTTTGCACCTGCGAAATAACGAGCTGGAACAAAACAAAGACCACCCTATCCCCCTAATTTGGGGTCTACGATATCAGTGGTGATGTTAGTTTCGACTGAAAGTGACTGGAAACATGAATCCGAAACACAAGGTGCTCCTTGCCCTAGTAATGGCAAGTCGCGATCCCGGCTCCTAAAATCCCATGTAATACATCAAAAACGTCTCATATCCATCCATGAACATGACTATGCGCAAAAAACGGATTTGTGACGTACGAATTAAGCGATTCGAATTTTAGGATTACTTACCTCCGGCAAGGACGCATTACAGGGTTCTGGGTGATTACAAGCGTGAGTGACTATTGGCCCTGGTCCCTGCAGTCCTCAGGAGCACGAAGAAGTCTATGGAAACTCTTGAGAGAGCCTGCAACCTTAGATTCGATGATGTCCCTTTGTTCTTGAAACCTTGAAGTATAAACCCTAAGTTATGTGGCTGCCCCCCTCTTAGTGAACTTTTCAGAATATATATGTGAATGGAAATAGGGTTAGTATGGGCTTGGACTCCTTATGTCTTGAGAGAAAGAGTTTTTGATAAAAATCACATGGTTTCCTTTCTCTTTTTGCCCAACACCTTCCTATTATTAAACCAAACAAATTTCAATAATATCATGATAAAGATTTGATTGGAAAATAAATCTTGTACATTCCTTGGGATATCTCCATTATTTATTTAATTTAAGTTGAATTTAATTGAATAAAATTCAATATAAAAGAAATAAAAATAATAGAAAATTGAATAATGGATTTAGAGGTCTTTATTTGGGTCATGAATATTCACAATCCTTTGATGAAATGAAAGCCCTAATTTTAGAGACCCTCGATTAGAAGAGAGTGACTTGAATAATTCTTTGAACCTTGAGCCATTGAAGATGCATAGAGGAGGGCAAATTTTGGGGTATGACACACTGTTGTGATTATAGCTTGTAAGAAGCATTTGTAATACTCTTAGATTTGATTACATTAATTTGTAAGTAACTAGAGTGATCAAGTGTTGATCAGGATACTCTAGGAAGTCTTAGCTTGTGTCTAAGCAGTTGTAATTAGAGTGATCACGTGGTGGTCAGGATACTCTAAGAAAGTCTTAGCTTGTGTCTAAGCAGTTGTTCCTGGAGTGATCAGGTTATGATCAGGATACTCTGGAAGACTTAGTCGCGGACTAAGTGGAAAACCATTGTAATTTGTTGCGATTAGTGGATTAAATCCTCAGGTGAGGTAAATCACTCCGTGGGGGTGGACTGGAGTAGTTTAGTTAACAACGAACCAGGATAAAAATAACTGTGCATATTGTTTTTATCGTTCAAGTTTTTAGACTACACTTATTCAAACCCCCCCTTTCTAAGTGTTTTTCTATCCTTCAGTATCTTGCTCATCCTGAAGGATCAACAACTCATTTCACCACCAAAGAAGTCAATGCTGTGGAAGACGAAGAAGACAACTGCAACTGGAGCAGTTGGATATTCCCTACTCACAACAATGGATTGAACAACTGGGAAGCCGAAGATGTTATCTCCTTTGATCAGGAGTAAATGCAATTTCCTGTTTTCGTTGTTTATATGTTCAAAGATAAAAATGGTTCCTGTACTATCGAACCATGAACTTAAAAGCCAGGTGCCTTGCCCTAAGCACACTGGTCCTTTTTATAAGGGTTTGTCATACCATGATCATATGTTCATTCAATAAAATCATGGGACGTTTGCATATTCAAATCTTGTGATCCTTTTTGTTTCTTTCTTTACTTCATTCATTTTCAAATAGCTATGTGTTCTTACACACACCCACATAATAAATGCAGATTCACATTCACTCTGGATCCTGTTGATAACGATTCTGCTATTGCCAATCATAACTTTGAAAATCCGATCTACCAAACTGAGGACGAAAGTGAGGAAGATTGTGAAGTACCTAGGGAACTTGCAAGGCTGTTAGAACAAGAAGAAAGGACTATACAGCCGCATGAAGAACCAATTGAAGTTATCAACCTGGGCAGTGACGAAGAAAAGAAAGAAGTCAAGATAGGGGCTGATTTAGAAGACAGTGTCAAGCAAAGACTGATTCAAATGTTACAAGACTATGTTGAGATATTCGCTTGGTCCTATGAAGACATGCCTGGCCTCGACACGGATATTGTGGTCTGTTGCCTGCCAATCAAAGAAGGAAGCACTCTAGTTAAGCAAAAATTGCGGAGAAGTAGGCCCGACATGTCCAAGAAGATCAAAGACGAGGTTGAGAAACAATTCAATGCTAGCTTTCTAAAAGTTGTAAGTTATCCTCCATGGATAGCTAACATCGTGCCTGTACCTAAAAAAGACGGGAAGGTCAGAATGTGTGTATACTACAGAGATCTGAATCGGGCAAGTCCCAAAGATGATTTCCCTTTACCTCACATCAATGTACTGGTTGACAATACTGCACAATGCAAGGTATTTTCCTTTATGGACGGATTCTCCGGTTACAATCAAATCAAGATGGCGCCCGAAGACATGGAAAAAACAAGCTTTACAACACCCTGGGGAACTTTTTGTTACAAAGTGATGCCCTTTGGTTTAAAGAATGCAGGAGCAACATATCAGCGCGCAATGGTAGCTCTGTTCCATGATATGATTCATCAAGAAATAGAGGTCTATGTGGATGATATGATTGCAAAGTCCAACACCGAAGAAGAAAATCTGGGTCATCTGCACAAGCTGTTTGACAGACTCAAGAAGTACAGGTTGCGACTGAATCCGAACAAGTGTACCTTTGGAGTAAGATCCGGTAAGCTCTTAGGTTTCATCGTCAGCAGCAAGGGTATTGAAGTTAATCCTGCCAAGGTCAAAACCATTCAAGAAATGCCCATACCCCGTACCGAGAAACAAGTCAGAGGATTCTTGGGACGTCTGAACTACATCGCCAGATTTATTGCCCATATGACTACTACTTGTGTGCCAATCTTCAAATTGTTGAAGAAAAATCAAGTGGAAAGATGGAACGACAAATGCCAATTAGCCTTTGATAAGATCAAAGAATATCTTCAAAAACCACCAATCTTGTTACCACCAGTGGAAGGAAGACATCTGATAATGTACCTAACAGTGTTAGAAGATTCAATGGGGTGTGTACTGGGGCAACATGACGAGTCTGGCCGAAAAGAGCATGCAATCTACTATCTTAGCAAAAAGTTTACCGATTGTGAAACAAGATACTCACTGCTCGAGAAAACTTGCTGTGCCTTGGCATGGGCGGTTCGCCGACTAAGACAGTATATGCTAAACCATACCACTTTCCTGATCTCCAAAATGGATCCTATCAAGTATGCGTTCGAAAAACCTGCTCTCTCTGGGAGAATAGAAAGATGGCAAATGATCTTAACAGAGTATGACATCCAGTACACTTCGCAAAAAGCGATCAAAGGAAGTGTGGTGGCTGATTATCTGGCTCATCAAGCAGTGGATGATTATCAAGCGTTGAACTTTGACTTCCCAGATGAAGATATTATGCTAGTTACTGACTACGAACAACCAGGACCGAAGGAAGGACCCGAGCCAGGATCCCGATGGACTATGGTTTTTGATGGAGCCTCTAATGCGCTTGGCAATGGCATCGGAGCTGTAATCATTTCTCCTACAGGAGGACATACACCATTCACTGCCAGATTATGTTTCAACTGCACTAACAATATAGCCGAGTATGAAGCATGTATTCTGGGTCTCAAAGCTGAAATCGATCTAAGAATCAAGTTCCTGGAAGTCTATGGAGACTCGGCCCTTGTGATTTATCAAGTTAAAGGGGAATAAGACACGAAGCACCCGAATCTAATTCCTTACAAAGAATATGTGCTGAGTTTGATTCCTTACTTTGAAGAAATCACTTTTGAACATATCCCGCGAGAAGAAAATCAACTGGCTGATGCTTTAGCTACCATGTCATCTATGTTCAAAGTCAGGTGGGACAATGAGGCGCCAATGATCACCATTTACAGACAGGATGAACCGGCGTATTGCAATGAGGTCAATACTGAAGGAGTGGAAGAAAAACCATGGTTCCATGAAGTAAAAAGATATCTCGAAACCCAGGAGTATCCTGAAGGGGCATCCATTAATGATAGAAAGTTTCTAAGAATATTTGCTGCCAAATTCTTTCTGAGTAATGGAATCCTGTACAAACGCAACCATGACTCAACTTTGCTTCGTTGTGTGAACAAGAAGGAAGCGGAACAGATTATGGAAGATATACACGATGGTGCCTTTGGTACTCATTCAAGTGGACATACAATGGCTAAAAAGATTCTGAGAGCAGGTTATTACTGGTCTACCATGGAGACAGACTGCCATCATCACTCCAGAACTTGTCGCAAATGCCAGATATATGCCGATGTAATACGGTGAACTGACTTTTTTATAATCGAGATGTCGCGGTTAAGCATGAGTCGCCACCGACTTTTATTTTATCCAAATAACGGAAAGGCTAAAAGAAACAGGAAAACACCTTTTAAAAAGATTTGAGTTCGGGGAGTAATTATGCAAAGGGAAGGTGTAAGGCACCCTTTGCATCCATGGTTTTCCATGGGCTCTTAATTGCTTTGCTCTTTTTTGTTTCAGAAATGTAAAAGAAAAAGAATAGGGACTTTAGCTCGTAAATGAGCGTAGCCCTTTTGAAGGTTTATGAGAAAGAATATAAAAAACTTTAGCCAGAGCAAGGCAATTAAAAGCAATTACCTTAAACTTAGATGATATGTCTCTTTTAGCCTTTCAGGGGAAAGGGTCTATCCTTGCCATAAGAGGGCAGGAAGCCTTTCATATGGAGGTTAAAGGGTCGTCGAAACATCCTTTGCCATAAGACTGTCCCATGCCATAGATGGGCAGGTAGTCTAAGGTAAGGATCAGAATAAGCCTTATTCGTAGGCAACCAGAGGATACCTCAGCCTTTTCCGTAGGCAACTTCCGAGGGTTGAGGTCATATTTGTGTATCGAAGGCAGCATCATTTAGGGTCGCATGACCTTTATTTATCGAGGCAGCATGGCTGAGGTATCCTCGTATTCGAGGGACATGGCTTATTCTGCAAAAAACACAAAGGCAACAGGCAACAGGCAACAAGGCAACAAGGCAACAAGGCAACAGAGAGGTTACCCCAAAAGAGTGCGTGTGTGCAACAATCATGTGGTTCAATTCAGTTATTTATCTTGTAATTAGTGACTCTAATCCAGTTTAAATTTGCACTCCCTAAATTACTAACCATGCAGTTATAAAGCAATAAAGGGGAGGGGGAAAGTGAAACCAGCGGATCCCCCAACAGGGTTTGGCACAAGTAATAATAGTAAAAGGCATAAAATAAAAATAGGGTTTAGGGTTACCAACAACGTAGCTTTGGCAATTGACAAACCCTGAAAAGGAGAAAGAAGAGATAGAAAACAGAGAGTGAGTGCATTATCGGTTCGAAGGCGAACTTTATTAACCATAAAAAGGAATAATGAAATTAATAAAATAAATGAATGAAAAGTACTTAGCTTGGCATTTGCCCTGACAGGGTTGATGGGCAAAGGTTTGCCTGAAGCATTGACTCTGACCATTGAGAATTGAAAGAAGAAACAACAAGGCGTGAGTGTATAGGCAGTTCATTGATATTTAATAACAAACCCTAATTATAAAAATAGGGAAGATAAACAAAGAGAATAAAAACAACAAGGGTTGAATTGGGACTTAGCTTTTAGTCTTGATCGGATGCGCGGTCGGAGTGAACCCTTATTGGTAACCCTGAAAAGGCAAGACACAAAAAGAAAATATTTTTAGTGTATTATCAATCCTGGCTAAAATTCAAACGGAATATAATGATAAACCGATTTAATTAATTATTGGTCTTGCGACCTAATTAATTAAATCGGGACAAAAGATTAAATTGAGTGAAAAATAATTTTCATGGATTTTTATGAATTTAAATTAAATATATATGGATTATCGAAAATACTAAAATAAATAATCTAATTAAGATGATTTAAATATATAAACATAATATAAAAAATAAATAATAATAAAATAAATGTCATGAATAATATAATTATTATCATGTAAAAGAAAAATTTATTGGAAGAAATTACACAAAATAAAAATAATGCATACATATAAAAATAGAACATTATGTAAATAAAAATAATAAAAAAAGATTTTGGAGGACTCAGCTTGTAATCAGGTGCATCTCACATTGAGGGTGCATGATGGTCTTTACAATCCACAGGCGCTAGATATTAGAAGGTCATGATCCAGCGGCTGGTGAATCGAAGCGCATGGTGGTCCCTTTGGCATGAGAAACATGGGATCTGAAATATGAAAGAAACCAAAAAATAGTTGGAGGAGCCAGGGATTGAACCCAGGACTCCTTGGTTACCAGGCGCACCTCTCACCATTCAGCCAGACGCCATATGCGTGACAGGCAACGCGTCCCCACATATAAAATATGAACAAAAAGCAATCAACGAAAAAAACAAAAACGCGCGCTAGATTTTCGAATCAGGCCAACCAAGACACGCCACATAATCATCTTCTCCAACAATTCTGTCCATGAATTCGCTGCGCTTTTAGCTACGGTTTTGCTACGAGATCTCCGTAGCTAAACCTCACGATCTCTTCACCTGCACGAAAGTGAACTAACAACAACAAAAGATTACCCAGATCGGTTCTAAATGTTCATACGAATCCTATGAGCATATTAATTACACCTGAAATGGCTCCTAACGAAAATCCCCATTCTTGGAGCATACAAACCCTAACAATGGTGTTATGGTTTCCCTGCTCTTAAAATCCAATTAAACGATATAGATAGCTCACAAACATCATCATAAGTACAAAAATATAATTGGAATATGTTTATGATGCATGAATTGCGTAAATCGATTCTTGAAAAAGAAGAACAAACCGTGACTTCTTGTTGACGATTGGGAACGTGCTTTGATTCAAGAATGGTCGGGAAAGCTCCAGGGGTGCCTGAGGATTGTTTAACAATGCTTAAAGTCCTCTGAAACTTCACCAAATCCTGAAACCGAGTTGAGCTTTTTTGTGAACTTTTTGCAACTTGGTTTGTTCTTTGGAGGCCGAAAATTTCTAACCCTTGCCCTCTGATCCTGTTATGTATATATAAGAGAGTAGAATAGGTTAACTTTTGTGAGAAAAATCTTATTGAATCAATCTTTGCTCATTATGAAAATTTGATTGAAAATGTGTTATGAAATCTTTCTATAATTGCCCAAAATTTGATTCAATTATTCCATTCATCAAGTGCACGAAATTTGATTGAATTTGGAGAATATTTGCTGATCAAAATAGATCCAAAATACATCTTTTATAAAATATTTGATTTTTTAGTGATTTACTTGATTTTAATCATTTTTAAATGAATTAAAAATTCAAAATAAATCACATAAATCAAATGATTTCGTGGGAAATAGATTTTGGGTCTTTGGATACTTGGGAATCAAGATTGAACCAAAATAATTTGGGCCCATTTGCAAAAATGTTCAAGTTCCTTCACATTTTTCCCTCCAAAATAGTCCAACTTTGACAAGATGCATCTCCCTCAATTTTTGAAGTATGGAGGTGTTCTAGGACTTTTTAGAAACCTCAGAGAGTCCTCTAACCCATGTCTTTGGTCTCACATCAAAATTCTTTTCCGTTCTCATTTTATGCCCTTTTGAAGAAAGTGTCTTTTTGTTGACTTTTGAAAAGGACCTATAATGTTTTAGTCCATATCTCTTAAATGAAGCATTTCTGGACTTGGCATGTGAGAGACAATTTTGTAGAGAATCAAATTTCCTTTAAAATGAGCTTTGGATGGGAAATTTCTGATGTTCCATGTGAGAGTTATGGCTGGTCAAAGTTCAGTTGACTTCTCCTATACAAAACCCTAATTTTAGAAACTTTTTTGAATTGTTGATTTCTGATCTTTCCTTGATGAAACATGATCAATTCTTGATCAAATGGTGAATGATACTTCAATATGAGGATCTTGACAAAAAATCAGGAGTTTTGACTTTGCTTTGACCACGGTTGACTTTTTAGGTTAAATAGTCGACTGTTGACTTTCTGAGCTTTTGAATGACCAATGCTTTGAGATAGGCCTTGATACTTGTCATGGAGGTAATGTGGGATATGTTGAGCCATGTGAGATGCCTTGGAACCATTGATTCAGTGATTTCCTCTTGAATTAATCAAACCCTAGTTCAGAGCCTTTGTGCAGAAGAATTTGTCTAGGAGCTTTGCATATGGATTTGAAACTTGAATAGGAGAAATAATGTGGGCAAATTTTGGGGTATGACAGCCGACAAAGTACATGTACCTCCAGTCCCATTAAACATTCTGACGGCTCCTTGGCCTTTTGCAATGTGGGGAATCAATATGATTGGAGAAATCAAGCCTACTGCTTCCAACGGACATCGTTTTATCCTGGTCGCTATTGATTACTTCACCAAATGGGTAGAGGCAGCCTCGTTTGCTTCTGTCACCAAGAATGTGGTGGCCCGGTTTATCAAGCATAATCTCATTTGTCGATATGGAATCCCTGAAAGGATCATCACAGACAATGGCACAAATTTAAACAACAGGATGATTACTGAACTCTGCACGCAGTTCAAGATTAAACATCACAATTCATCCCCATATCGACCAAAGATGAATGGCGCTGTAGAAGCTGCCAACAAAAACATCAAGAAGATCATACAAAAAATGACAGTAACCTACAAAGACTGGCATGAGATGTTACCTTTTGCTCTTCATGGTTATCGCGCATCAGCGCGTACTTCAACAGGGGCAACTCCGTTCTCCTTAGTCTATGGTATGGAGGCAGTTCTTCCAATTGAAATTCAGATTCCTTCCCTAAGGATTATGAAAGAAGCCGATCTAGACGAAGACGATTGGATTCAGACTCGGTTAGACCAGATAAACTTGATTGATGAGAAGGGGCTTACGGCTATTTGTCATGGTCAGTTGTACCAGAAACGTATGATCAAAGCCTTCAACAAGAAAGTCAAAAGTCAGGCATATCAAACCGGTGATTTGGTTGTCAAGCGTATCATCTTACCACAGGGCGACCCCAGGGGCAAGTGGACTCCCACTTATGAGGGACCATTTGTAATCAAGACAGTATTCTCCGGCGGAGCCATGTTGCTTACCACTATGGATGGCGAGGATTTCCCACACCCTGTAAATGCGGACATAGTCAAAAAGTACTTCGCTTAAAGAAAAGCTCGCTAAGTTGAAAACCTGAAAGGGCGACTTAGGCAAAAAATGAGCGTCTCGGTGGATTGAAAACCTGAAAGGGCGATCCAGGCAAAAATTAGAGACTAAATAAATAATTATCCCGGTAGGCTGAAAACCTGAAAAGGCAGCCTAGGCAAAAGTTAGGGAATAAAGCGTACGACTATGTCCCGTTTGGCTACCCACTCACCTTCAAGGTTCAACACATCAAAGGCACTAATCAGTCCAATCATTTTCTTCCCACAAGTGAGGGATGAGATACTCGAAGACAGATTGGCAATAGCAGAGTTAAAACTTGACTGGATTGTTTTCACATAGCTATTTCCCTTTATAAGTACTTTTCACAGTTTTATGACAACTTCCTACTACTAGGATTTTTGTCTCCTTGTACTAATCCGCCTATTATGGCTCTCTTTCAAAATCAATACAGTTCATGCTCAAAATCAATGTTTTCACTTTTTCTGTTTTGAATACGTAAACGTCCCAATGATAATTTTGAATGAACATATGCATTTGAATATGATTGATGTTTATAAGAAAAACAGGAATAGCATTTAGGTAATGTCCCAATTATCTGGACATCATCCCGAAACCAGCATCAGAAGAAAAGTTCCCCAACAGAGATACGTTTCTCAGCAGAATCACCAATGAGATTTTTCTCTCCAACAAAGTGATTCGAGAAACCTTATTCCCCAGCAGGGTTGTTCAAGATCACTATCCCCAGAAGGTGTGATCCTCCACACCAAGGTTTCGTCAAATAGTGCATCGGAGGATTACATATCTTTCTTATTCCCATTCAGGGTACATCAAAATCAGAACTTTCAAATTACCTTCATCCTCGAGCGGTAGTCAAAGATCCCTCAACAGAACACCCTGGTCCGTAAGGAAGTTCCCCAGCTGAGTGTACTCGAACAAGATAGCAAAGATCATCAACGATCATAATGCCTTCATTTCCAAAATAGCAAGCAGGGATTTATTTTCCCAACCAGAAGTCTGATACGCTCTAAACTGCATAAGTCATGTCCATACATCATACATCATACACATATTCATACATAGCATATAATGTTTCATGACAAACGCATACATAACATGCACGGTTCTCATTTAGATTAAGAATCTCAACATATACATTATATGCATCATGACATTACATGCCACTAACTTGGTTTTTCAGGTAGACAAACATACTCAGCAAGCTATTCTCAATCACATGCAGTACTCTCCTGGATTCTATTTAGACAAACATTCCTCTCAGATATAATCAAACCAAAGATTCATTCTGAACAAATCTCTCTTTCCGAACCACCTATTAACTCAAAACAAGCAAGGCAGGTCTAAGTCGATACCTTCGACGGTTCCTTAATGATCTACCTTCAGATATAAGTCGATACCTTGGACGGTTCCTTAAATGATCTACCTTCAGATCTAAGTCGATGCCTCGGACGGTTCCTTAAAGCAGTCAATCTTCAAGATCTAAGTCGATACCTCAGACGGTTCCACAACGATCAACCTTCAAAGATCTAAAGCGGATACCTCAGACGGTTCCACAACGATCAAACATTCAAAATCTAAAGCGGAAAAACATTGGACAGTTCCATAACGATCAGCCTCCAAGATTTAAAGAGGTAACCTCGGACGGTTCCTTAACGGTCAACACAGAGGTTTTCAAATCCTTCATCAAGATATAATCAAAGGATTCATTCTGATGAACAATGTAACACCCCTCTAATAACCCGCGGCAAATAACAGTATATTAAATCAGAGTAACATGTAGAGAGGCATCACAATTTCATAAGTAATAAAACACACGTCGGTACATATCATGCATTCACTGAAACAACTGAAATTATAACTCATTAAATAAAATCATGTTTTACACAGCGGAATCAAAAACATAGAGTCAACATTCATCATTAATGTATCCGACTCAACCAACAAAACCAATTAGAGTTATAATCAACTCAAAACAAACGTGTTCCCAGTGTTACATCTACCAGAGCATGACACCGACACTATAACTAAAAACCGACTTATGAGCTAATCCTCACCAAGTCGCGCCGCTATCCTCAATCTGAAAATGACAACAAGTAAGGGTGAGTCTCATCACAGTTAACCAATGTTATTGCATCATAAATAATAACATATCATAGTTATATCATTCACCCAATTGTTTCATATTCAGACAAATCATCATTCACACATCCACAGATAAACAGACAGTCAACATGTAACATATATCGTTATGTTATAAACAAATCATGCACATGTATGAAACTAACACTATGCATGTGGTACCAATCATCACCAGTGGAATCATCCACCAACCGATCTATCATCATCCAGATACGGCCCTACCAGCACAAATTCCACACAATGGGAATTCTGCCCCTCGCTGAATCCTCTCATCATATAGGATTCAACCCACGTTTATGAATGCATGCAACATATATATAACATACTTTCATCATTACCATTCTATGAGTAGCATCATCTAAACTCATTTCATCATCATCATCATCAACACTAAGCATGTTCATATATACATTAACATCATTCAATACAATCAATCATCAGTAAACCATAGCATCACATCACAAGGTTTACACAATCTCAAACAGCATGCAAACAGGCCTACAAATCGAAAGTTACACATCATCGAACTTTCCAGAAAATCACAAAACAGAAATTTGCACACATAGCGTCCATACGCGTATCATGTTGCCCATACGCATCCATACGCGTATCACCATGTCTCATACGCGTATCATACGCATTTCACCAGAACTCAAAATGGCCTAGAAACCAACCCATACGCGTATCAACCTTGCCATATGCGTATCACCAGAATAATTTTCCTCTTTCCAAATTCCCATACGCGTATGAGCATCCTCATACGCTCTCATACGCAAAACACCAGTACGTGGTATTTGGGACAGGGCAACTGCGTATCATATGCGTATAGCCCATTGGGAGTGTCCCCCATACGCGTATGACCTCATCCCATACGCGTATGGCACTGTTTCATACGCGAAACACCAGAAAAAGCCCAGAACCTGCAGAATTCGTAACAGTCCAAAACCCATTCGTTTTTACTCATACCAGTCCACGATTTTGAGTCTAAAAACCAGAAAAATCACATCTAAACAGCATACGAATTCGCCCATAACCATAGTATATGATCCCATAATCAATTTCATTCATCATACCCTAAATCTATCAGTTGTTAGGAACTAACAGTCCAAATTCAATGATGAACACAGATGAAAATTCAGAATATAGAATCAATGGTTCCGATCATACTCATAATCCATACTATCACCCATAATACGATAAAAGAGATTAAACGGAGAGTCTCCCCTTACCTCAGATAAAAGTCTTGGTTCTTGGTCTCTCCCTCTACAGTTCTCCTTCACGTTCCTTGTTCCCAATTCTGTTCTTTCACGTTCTTTCTTTCCCAATTCCCAATTCTGATTATTTTATGAAAAATAATATTAAATGAGTAAGGGCTTTACTACACCACACCCCCCCTCTTCTTACTAATCTCTCACATGGCCCAAATGCCATCAACCATTATTTCTATTATTTCCACAAAATTCTTAATAATTCCAATTATTAATTAAATATCCAATTTAAATTATTAATTAAATTATACGGTGTTACAACTCTCCCCCACTAAAAGAGTTTTCGTCCTCGAAAATGTACCTTAGGTAAAGAGCTCTGGATAAGAATCCTTCATTTGACTCTCTAGCTCCCAGGTAACATTTCCCTCAGCAGGTCCTCCCCAAGCCACTCTGACCAAAGCTATTTCCTTGCCACGCAATTGCTTCAGCCTTCGATCCTCAATCCTCACAGGTAAAGTCTCAACCGTCAAGTTATCTTTCACCTGTATATCATCTACTTGGATCACATGGGACGGATCTGAAATGTATTTCCTCAACTGAGACACATGAAATACATCATGCAAATTTGCAAGCATCGGCGGTAAAGTAATACGATAAGCCACTTCTCCCACTCTTTCAGAAATTTGGAATGGTCCGATAAAACACGGAGTCAACTTCTTCGACTTCAATGCCCGACCAATCTCTGTCATAGGAGTAACTCTCATAAACACATGATCTCCCTCTTGAAACTCAAGTGTTTTCCTCCTTTTGTCGTGATAACTCTTCTGACGACTCTGAGAAGCCTTCATCTTCTCCTGAATCATTTTAATCTTCTCTGTAGTCTGTTGTACAATTTCTGGACCAATCACAGCACTCTCACCAGATTCGTACCAACACAACAGCGTCCTACACCTCCTACCATACAAAGCCTCAAATGGAGCCATACCGATACTCGAATGATAACTGTTGTTGTAGGTAAACTCAATCAAAGGCAGATAACTATCCCAAGTACCTCCTTTTTCCAACACACAAGCCCGCAACAAATCCTCTAATGACTGAATCGTCCTCTCAGTCTGTCCATCAGTCTGCGGATGATAAGCAGAACTCAGTCTCAGCTTAGTACCCAAAGCTTTCTGCAAACCTTCCCAGAACTTAGATGTAAATATCGGATCTCTGTCAGACACGATACTTGAAGGAATACCATGATGACTAACTATCTTCTCAATATACAACTGAGCTAGCTTCTCCATCGGATAATCCATTCTCACCGGTATAAAATGTGCAGACTTCGTCAACCTGTCAACCACAACCCAGATAGCTTCACAATTTCTGACAGTTCTCGGCAAGCCCGAAACAAAATCCATTGATATGCTATCCCACTTCCACTCAGGAATAAACATCGGTTGCATAAACCCATACGGTTTCTGATGCTCAATCTTTGACTTCTGGCAAGTCAAACAAGAGTACACAAACTCAGCAATCTCCTTCTTCATTCCAGGCCACCAAAACAACTTTTTCAAATCATGATACATCTTTGTAGCACCAGGATGAATACTCAACCCACTACGGTGTCCTTCTTCCAAAATACGTTTTCGGATTTCATCAACATCAGGAACACAAACTCTGTCACCAAACTTCAGCATACCATTCTCATCCACTCTGAATTCACCACCCTTGCCTTGGTTAATCAAAGTCAACTTATGAATCAACCCAACATCAGCTTTCTGACCTTCTCTTATTTCTTCGAGAATACCACTAGTCAGCTTCAGCATACCCAATTTGACACTAGTAGGAGTATCTTCACACACTAAACTCAAGTCTCTGAATTGTTCAATCAAATCCAATTCCTTCACCATTAGCATAGACATATGCAAGGTCTTCCTACTCAATGCATCAGCCACGACGTTTGCCTTACCCGGATGGTAATTCAAACCAAAATCATAATCCTTCAGAAATTCTAACCACCTTCTCTGTCTCATATTCAGCTCTTTCTGATCAAAGAGATACTTCAAGCTCTTATGATCACTGAACACCTCAAATCTCGAACCATACAAATAGTGTAGCCACAACTTCAAAACAAAAACCACAGCTGCCAACTCCAAATCATGAGTCGGATAATTTCTCTCATGCACTTTGAGTTGTCTCGACGCATAAGCAACTACTTGTCAATTCTGCATCAATACACCACCTAGACCCATCAGTGATGCGTCACAATAAACCACAAATGATTCTGTCGGATTTGGAAAAATCAAAATAGGAGCACTAGTCAATCTCCTCTTAAGCTCTTGGAATCCTTCTTCACACTTTGCATCCCAAATAAAGGCTTGTCCCTTCCTGGTTAATTTAGTTAACGGCAATGCTAACTTTGAAAATCCCTCAATGAACTTTCTGTAGTAACCTGCAAGGCCAAGAAAACTACGAATCTCAGATACTGACTTCGGAGCTTCCCACTGAGACACAGCTTCTATCTTTGTAGGGTCCACAGCAATACCATCCTTAGAAATCACATGTCCAAGGAAACTGACTTCTTCTAACCAAAATTCACACTTTGACAGGTTGGCAAAAAGTCGCTTCTCTTTCAACAATTCTAACACAGTTCTGAGATGCTCTGCATGTTCCTCCTCATTCTTAGAATATATCAGGATATCATCTATAAACACCACCACGAACTTATCGAGATAAGGATGGAAGATCCTGTTCATATATTCCATAAAAACACCGGGTGCATTAGTAACCCCAAACGGCATTACAGAATACTCATAATGTCCATACCTCGTTCTAAAAGCAGTCTTCTGAATATCGTCATCCTTCACACGTATCTGATGGTACCCAGACCTCAGACCAATCTTACTAAATACACATGCTCCAACCAATTGATCCATCAAATCATCAATCCTCGGTAATGGATACCGATTCTTGATAGTAACCTTGTTCAATTGTCTGTAGTATACACACAGCCTCATTGAACCCTCTTTCTTCTTTACCAGTAACACAGGCGCACCCCACGGTGAAACACTAGGACGGATAAATTTCTTCTCGAGCAATTCCTCTAACTGTTTCTTCAGTTCAGCCAATTCAGACGGTGACATACGGTACGGTGCCATCGACACTGGACTAGTTCCCGGAACCAATTCAATAGAAAACTCCACTTCTCTTTCCGGTGGTAATTTATTCACATCTTCTGGAAAAACTTCTGGAAATTCACACACCACCGGTAATTCGCCACCCGCCACCTTCTCCTTCACATTCATCAATGCGAACAACATAAACACTGTTGCACCATCTCCGATAGCTTCATTCACTTGTCTAGCTGTCATTTCCAGATCATCATTACTAACCTCTTCAGGAAAAATTACTGTCTTCGCAAAACAGTGGATATGAACCCGATTGAACTCCAACCAGTTCATTCCTAGGATTACATCGAGTTGTTTCAACGGAAGGCACACTAAGTCCATCCCGAATTCCCTACCAAAAATGTCAACCGGACAATTCAAGCATGCAGACGAAGTAGTTACTGAACCCGACGCAGGAGTGTCAATAACCATACTTCCATTTATATCAGATATCTCAAGATTTAACCTCATAGCACAATCCAAAGAAATAAAAGAATGAGTTGCTCCAGTATCAATAATTGCAACTAAAGGGGTGCCATGAATGAAACACGTACCTTTAATCAACCTGTCCTATGGAGTAGTCTCTGATCCGGTCAAAGCAAAAACCTTTCCTCCTGATTGGTTCTTCTTCGGCTTAGGACAATTAGGACTGATGTGACCCTCTTCACCACAGTTGTAGCAAGTCACAACCCTCCTCTTGCAGTCAGCAGCAATATGACCCACTTGGTCACACTTGTAACACTTCTTCTGATCAAGCTTGCACTCATTCCTACGATGTCCCATCTCACCACAATTGTAACACCTGATACGAGCACTGGAATCTCCCCCACTGGGTTTCTTCCAATCAACAGGTTTACCTCTACCATATGGCTTACCTCTATCCATAGGCTTCTTACCCTTTCTGTCCACCAACTCGCGAGAGTGAGATGACCTCAGCTTGATGTTATCTTCCTCAAAAATCCTGCTACAATCTACCAGATCAACAAACCTCCGGATTCTCTGGTACCTGATACCCTGCTTGATCTCATCGTGAAAACCATTCTCAAATTTGACACATTTCGAGAACTCACTGGCTTCGTCATCATTGTAATGCACATAGTACCTTGCCAGTTCCACAAACTTGGCAGCATACTCTGGTACTGACATATTGCCTTGAACCAGCGCCAGAAATTCAACTTCCTTTCTTCCCCTGACATCTTCAGGAAAATACCTCCTCAGAAATTCCCTCCTGAATACAGTCCAGGTAATTGTTGTACCACTAGCATCCAGCTCAGTTCTGGTTGACATCCACCAGTCATCAGCTTCTTCAGATAACATGTGGGTGCCATATCTCACCTTGAGATCCTCAGCACAATCAATGACTCTGAAAATCCTCTCGATCTCCTTAAGCCATTTTTGAGCACCCTCGGGATCATGCGTGCCCTTGAACAATGGAGGATTGTTCCTCTGGAAACTGTTCAGTTGTCTGTTAGCACCAATCGCAGCTCCATTGGCATTCCCTCCCAGCACACCAGCAATCATGCCCAGAGCCTCAGCGATAGCATCATCGTTTCTTCCTCCTCTTCCAGCCATTGTTCTGCTTAACACAAACAATCCGGTCAGAACAAAAGTATCGACAAATAGCTTGTATTAGTCGCATACACAGAAGACTGACACTAAGACTCTGGTCACAACGACCGACTATGCTCTGATACCACTATTGTAACACCCCTTTAATAACCCGCGGCAAATAACAGTATATTAAATCAGAGTAACATGTAGAGAGGCATCACAATTTCATAAGTAATAAAACACACGTCGGTACATATCATGCATTCACTGAAACAACTAAAATTATAACTCATTAAATAAAATCATGTTTTACACAGCGGAATCAAAAACATAGAGTCAACATTCATCATTAATGTATCCGACTCAACCAACAAAACCAATTAGAGTTATAATCAACTCAAAACAAACGTGTTCCCAGTGTTACATCTACCAGAGCATGACACCAACACTATAACTAAAAACCGACTTATGAGCTAATCCTCACCAAGTCGCGCCGCTATCCTCAATCTGAAAATGACAACAAGTAAGGGTGAGTCTCATCACAGTTAACCAATGTTATTGCATCATAAATAATAACATATCATAGTTATATCATTCACCCAATTGTTTCATATTCAGACAAATCATCATTCACACATCCACAGATAAACAGACAGTCAACATGTAACATATATCATTATGTTATAAACAAATCATGCACATGTATGAAACTGACACTATGCATGTGGTACCAATCATCACCAGTGGAATCATCCACCAACCGATCTATCATCATCCAGATACGGCCCTGCCAGCACAAATTCCACACAATGGGAATTCTGCCCCTCGCTGAATCCTCTCATCATATAGGATTCAACCCATGTTTATGAATGCATGCAACATATATATAACATACTTTCATCATTACCATTCTATGAGTAGCATCATCTATACTCATTTCATCATCATCATCATCAACACTAAGCATGTTCATATATACATTAACATCATTCAATACAATCAATCATCAGTAAACCATAGCATCACATCACAAGGTTTACACAATCTCAAACAGCATCCAAACAGGCCTACAAATCGAAAGTTACACATCATCGAACTTTCCAGAAAATCACAAAACAGAAATTTGCACACATAGCGTCCATACGCGTATCATGTTGCCCATACGCATCCATACGCGTATCACCATGTCTCATACGCGTATCATACGCATTTCACCAAAACTCAAAATGGCCTAGAAACCAACCCATACGTGTATCAACCGTGCCATACGCGTATCACCAGAATAATTTTCCTCTTTCCAAATTCCCATACGCGTATGAGCATCCTCATACGCTCTCATACGCAAAACACCAGTACGTGGTATTTGGGACAGGGCAACTGCGTATCATACGCGTATAGCCCATTGGGAGTGTCCCCCATACGCGTATGACCTCATCCCATACGCGTATGGCACTGTTTCATACGCGAAACACCAGAAAAAGCCCAGAACCTGCAGAATTCGTAACAGTCCAAAACCCATTCGTTTTTACTCATACCAGTCCACGATTTTGAGTCTAAAAACCAGAAAAATCACATCTAAACAGCATACGAATTCGCCCATAACCATAGTATATGATCCCATAATCAATTTCATTCATCATACCCTAAATCTATCAGTTGTTAGGAACTAACAGTCCAAATTCAATGATGAACACAGATGAAAATTTAGAATATAGAATCAATGGATCCGATCATACTCCTAATCCATACTATCACCCATAATACGATAAAAGAGATTAAACGGAGAGTCTCCCCTTACCTCAGATAAAAGTCTTGGTTCTTGGTCTCTCCCTCTATAGTTCTCCTTCACGTTCCTTGTTCCCAATTCTGTTCTTTCACGTTCTTTCTTTCCCAATTCCCAATTCTGATTATTTTATGAAAAATAATATTAAATGAGTAAGGGCTTTACTACACCACACCCCCCCTCTTCTTACTAATCTCTCACATGGCCCAAATGCCATCAACCATTATTTCTATTATTTCCACAAAATTCTTAATAATTCCAATTATTAATTAAATATCCAATTTAAATTAATAATTAAATTATACGGTGTTACAAACAAACCATCAATACATTCGCCAGATGGCATCTGAAAGCCCCTCTCAGGTAATGTTTTGATCTGCCAACAACATTTCTCAGACAGCATTCAAAGCAATTTCCAACATCACTTCCAGTGGAGGTAAGTGCAAATTTTCAGGGCATCTAAATATTCAATCATCTTCTACCTTCAGATTCCAATCGGTCTCTTCAGGTTTAAGAAGATTGAATAGGGGCAACTGTTATACCCCAAAATTTGCCCGCATCTTTTTCAAAAAGAAGGCAACAGACTTCTGTCTAAAAATTGGGAGTTTCATATAATCTTGGATTTTATTTCACAAATATCCTGATTTTATGAATACTCGGATTTTAGAATATTTCTTATACGGTATTTTGGTTCGCTGTTGAATTTATTCTTACACAAACACCAAGTACTGTTTATCACTTCACACACGCTATTTATTTGAGATTTATTTGCAGATAAATAGTACTGACTTAATTGGTACAAAATTAAATTTTGCAGGCGCAGAGTCCGGGGATTCAGACTGTACTGGTAACAAGTAAATTATTATTAGTTTTTGTTTCCCACTAATTTTTTTACTATATTATTATTTTCAAAATCTCTTCCTTTCTTTTCAAATCTCTATCTTTCAAATCAAATCCTAACTTTATTCCATACATCTCTCTTTTCAAACCCTACCATACACTTTCTTTCAAATCCTACTACTGTCATACCCCAATTTTTGACCTAAGATACCACCTCATATCATTTGCATATGCATCATTTGCATCTCTAACAAATTGCATAGCTTGTGTTTGCTACTTGTGCTCAGCAGGGTTTAATCAAGAAGTCACTCATCAGTACAAGCAACAATCAGTTAGGGTTTTGTTTTCCCTTCATCTCAAAAGAACCATCTTCATCAACAATCAACATTTGGTCCTCAAAGATTCATTTCAAGCAAGCTCAGAGACTTTGAATCAACCAGATTAGGGTTTTGACTGAAGATAGCACACCCCTGACTTTTGCTCAGGATTTGACCTAATGACTTGACACATGACCTCAAGACCCCAAGTACATCATTTTGACCTAATCTATTGGCTCAATACATCCCCTACACAAGGACTGATCAACAGTGAAATTTCAAATCATCAGATTAGGGTTTTTGAACTATCAAGGACTGAAATCAGGGATCACATTTGGGAAACCCTAAAAAGCTCCAGGGGATCACTCAAAGATTTTAATCATCTTCAAATAATCCCTATGACAATATCCAATGGAAATTGTATCTCAATTCAAGATCCACAGTCATCAATTTCATCAGGTCGACAATTAGGGTTTTTGACCTAATTCACCTGAACAACTGACTTTTTAATCAGAACATGGTGCCACAACTTAAACCACGGCTCAAGGTCCTCCAATAACTCAACATGATCCATTCATACCACTCATTTGGTGAGGATAGCCTGGTTCATTTGAAATCTCCAGAAACGCGATTCGTCTGAAAACGTCAATTGTACAAGATCACCATTGACTTTTTGGAAATTTTGGTCAACCATGACTTTTGAAGTTTCAAATCATCAATATATGATATATGAAGTCATTTGATCAAGGAAAATCAAGAAAATCAATCAAGAATCAAAAAGTCAAAAGTTTGACTTTCATACTTAGAAATTTTTCAAAGTGTTTTTCAATGGTTTTTTCCAAACTTTGGAAGGGAATAACTCAAAATTTCACCTACAAACTGAAAAAAACTTCCAACATGAAAGTTGTAGATTTTGATCCAATAAACAACTTTGTCACATAAAATGTTTTTCCAAAAGATCAACCATTTAAGAGATATGGAGCTTCAAAGTTGGTATCTTTTGAAAAATACACTTAAAATCTCACTTTCTTCAAAGTTCATGGCTCTTTTTCACCCATTTCCTTAAAGGTCTTGAAGAAACTTTCAACAAGGGTTTTGAAGTACATAACATGAGCTTTCCAAAATGTCCAAGAGCATGAAAAAATATTGATTGGAGCCATGGTTTTGAATTTTGTCATTAGAGGTCATTATGCATGAAATTTCAAACCATTTTCACTAAGTTTCAACACTATATGACCTATAATGCATGTAATGATGCATCAATGCAGTAATTGAGAGATATTTTCTGATTTGAAGATCAGAATGGAAGGAGATAAGAAGCTTGGAAGTTTAACCATGGTTAAGTCATTTTAACCATTTTGCATTTAATGTAAAAGATTCCATTCTATCTCTTAAGCCAAATCATCACTCTTTGATCCACTTGCAAAGGCTTTGCATTCAGAAAGCTTGGCCTACAAATAGAGGTCATTTCCACTCTTCAAATCACACCAAAACCTAACAAATCATAGGTTTTCTCTTTCTTTCTTAGAATGCAAGTTTCTTAAGTTTTAAAGAGGTAGAATTTCCAACCTCTAAACCATTGAAGTTCTGGCCAAGATGGTGGTTCCAACAACTCATAAACATCATATGTGATGTGTTTGATCCACTCACACACCCCAAAAACACCTAAATTCCAAAATCACTACCTCACTTCCATATATGCATAAAGAGAGCCTTATCATGCCAAAATCCATACCAAGCCAATTCTGTCCAAACTAACCTTCTAAACATCATCCATATACTTCATATGAATTGTTCCAACCATCATCCATGATCTGAAACATCAA
This sequence comes from Vicia villosa, assembly GCF_029867415.1. Taxonomy (NCBI): domain Eukaryota; kingdom Viridiplantae; phylum Streptophyta; class Magnoliopsida; order Fabales; family Fabaceae; genus Vicia; species Vicia villosa. Next base: position 1,129,426 of record NW_026705038.1, read on the forward strand.
AATCATCAAGCTTGATCCTCACTTGAGCCATACTGCAGATCGGGTACCATGACCATGCTCAGATGAATTCAGGTTGTTCCAAGCATCCAGACACCTTCCATAATCATCATTGAAGCTATCCAGATCATTACAAAGCATCTGTAACACCTCCAGCTCAAAATTCAATTCTCAGTTTGGCCGTTTTTGAGGTAAGTACACTTGAACTTCAAACTCTATCATACATGCATCATAAATGAAATATTGCTTTGCCATCTTGTTTCTGCACTATCACTGATCATTAACCCTCAATCAATTTCATAATTCATCAATCATACACGATTTCATGATCAATCTCAGAATTAGGGTTCTTCGTGTTCATCAGAGAATCAATGGCCTTAGAGTGAAAATAAATGAAATTAAATGGTACCATCATGTTCCTTGTGAATAACCGAGTGAGATAGACTATCTACTTGATCAATTTGATCCAGTTTCAGAAATTTTCAAAATCAAATAGGGTTGGTGTTCTTGGCGCGTTTTTTTTTTTGTTCAGAAAATTCAAATTCTTGTTTTTTTTTATATAATTGAATGGACGCGTGTATATTACAAGCCACAAGCGTGGCTCAGTTGGCTTTTGTTTTGAGAGACAACCTCCAGGTCGTGGGTTCAACACCCTTAGGGACCAAAACCATTTTTTTAACACTTATTTTTCTTCATTTTCTTTACAACTTCACTTAATTAATTAACCAATCAAAATTAATCATTTTTACTTCATTTTTTGCACACTCTTTATTTAATATATATATTTTATGAATATCCAAAAAAAATCACAAAAAAATATTTATTTAATGTGTTTTTATTAAGTTTAAAATGACTTGTTTTTAAATGTTTTTAATACTTTAAAAATAGTTTTTTTTCACTTAATTTTCAAAACTTAATCACTTGTAAATATTTTGTGATCAAACCCTAATCACTTAGGTCTTAATTAAGCATAAAATTTGGTTTTTTATCTTAATTAAGTTGACTTTTGTCAAAATTCAAACTGTTTTAAAACAAACGATCAAAGTTTTTCAAAACAATAAACCATTTCTTTTTGGTTTTCTTTTCAAAAAAAAAAACTCTTGATCAAATCTTTTTGGATTGATCAATTAATTTTCAAAACAACTGGGCCTCTCGAATATTAGATAGTATAAGTCCCATTCCTTTTTCTTTGTACAATTTTTCTTTAAACAGAAAACTTCTTTCAAAACAAAACTTTCAAAGCTTTTCAAACGACGAAACCTCGCGTTTTTAATAAAACATGGGCCTCCACATAGGTATAAGTCCCAAGCCCTCTTTTAAATATTTGTTTACATAGCTTTGAATAAACTCAATGGGCCTCTCCCCGAGTATAAGTCCCGAGCCCCGTGTATACAAACGGATCATCCTTACAGGTATATTTCCTTCATAAACTCCATTGTATACACACACCTTGTCATATATAACTGTTCATACTTGTTCATATTTGTTCATGTACTTGTCAATATTTGTTCGTACTTGTTCATATTTGTGATCATGTTATATATACTTGTTCAACTTAGTACAACACTAGGTTCCCCATAGCCTCCTATTGGGCTTCGTGCAAAGAATCTCCTTAGTTTAGGTTAGGACATAGAGTATGGTTTCCCGGTGAAATCGCTCTAAGAGCTCAAACCAACTATACCATGCCTCCTCTTGGGCTTCGTACCAACGACTTGTCCCTCCCATAGCCTCCTCTTGGGCTTACAATGCAAGGACCCTCAATTGTCCCTCCCATAGCCTCCTCTTGGGCTTACAATGCAAGGACCCTCGGATAGCCTCCTCTTGGGCTTCGTACAAGGACCCACGGGCTTCTTATAAGCATCCCCAATATCCAAAACAAATACCCTAGGAGATTAGACATTTATCATCTCTATGATAGGAGTATCTCATCTGTATCATCACAAACAATCAATCAATCAAATTTCTCTTTTGCCACAAGGCTGGCTAATCAATCAAACTTTTTGCCACCAGGCTGGCTGATTAATCAAAGTTTTTGCCACAAGGGTGGCTTCGTCGAAACTTTTGCCACAAGGCTGGCTGATTAATCAAAACTTTTTGTCACAAGGCTGACTTCATTGAAAGTTTTTGCCACAAGGCTGGCTAATCAACTTGTTTTTGCCACGAGGCTGGCTAAACAAAAAATCATCTTTATCATTCTAAGCGCCATAAGTGGCACAACCCAGGGCTTATAATGAAAAGATTTCAAACAAAATCAAACAGATGTATGTGATGATATAGATTAGATACATCAAACTTTGAGATGACATTTGTCTCTTATCCTTTGCTTCCACTAGCATAAGTGGGAACTACGATTGCTCTGACTTTCTCAACATCCCTTTGAGAATACATAGGCACAAGGTCGTATCCTTGGCGAGCAAAACTTCTCCCTCAAACCACTCAAACCTTATCACCCGTAGACCTCGAGCTACAGATGCTCTGATTCCCTCTAAGGGATATGTATGCAGAGGATCGCGATGATCTTTGCGAGCATAATCAAAGAAGCCTATAGAGTACTATAGATACGTTGGGTGCTAATACCTTCCCTTCATATAACCAAACCTCTTACCCAAGATCTCTCCCCCACTTTTAAGGTTATTGCAGCTTTTTTCCTTTTCCTACTTTGGAAATAATAAAAAGTTTGGTCGTGACAAAAACAAAGAAAAATCTTTTTCTTGAGCACTCGAGCCCAAAGAAGGCATCAGGTGTCTCATCCCACAAACGATGATTTTTCCCCGCGACAGAAAAATGGCGACTTCACTGGGGACAAGAGACCATCTTTTTATTGTTTCCAAAGGAAGGGTTAATTCTATTTGCTATATTTTTCATTTCATTTTTGTTACATGTGTGGTTCTGGTTCTGTTACTTGTGTGGTTCTGTTACAAGTGATACATTATGGACAAATCCTAACCCGGATTAAGTACACATAAGAATTAGGTGGAGGGTATAGTCATGTATGGCATACAAGGAGTTCAGTCCTTAAAAAGCTGGCATGAGAATCCTTCCGCTCAGTGGAGGTTCCTTGTTGGTAATATATGTTTAGCATGTTTCGTAGCGAAGACATTATTGCTTTCATTGAACTGTAGAAGCTGAGTTGGCCGTAGAACCCCAACCCATCCTGGCCTTATTAGGTTGTGGCGCAGAAACTATTCAGGTGAAGACTTGGATTAGTTGTCATGCGGAGAGCCACACTCAGACGAGTTTTTCTTGAGAATATTGCTAGCTCACAAGTTCAGTTGTGCAAGGCAGTAATATCCGAAAGAAAAATGTAGACTCTGACGTATCAGTAGAACATGTTGTGCAGGTGATTAACCCCTAGTACTATCCCATGTTTGGTTCTCTGACCTCATGCTCGTGACGCTGTACCTTTGAACCTATGTGTACCATGTTTGTATTACCATGTTTGCAATACCATGTTTGCAATACCATGTTTGCGTTACCATGTTTGCATTACCATGTTTGCTTTACCATGTTTGAATATGTGGCATCCATGCATCCATGCATTCATACATTCATTAAAAGACCCATCGTTTTCCATAAAAACATGATTTTTCCAAAAATTTAGAGAATTTTCTTTGCAAACATTATAGGATTAAGTTATGGAAGGGGTAAAAAGGCATACCAAAAAGTACGGTTTCAAAGCGCCTGATATGGAAAAACTGAGAGAGTTAGCATCTTCTGTAGAAGGTCCTTTCGGTTTTAGGAAAAGTTATGGAAAGCTTTTGCCTATCTTGAACACTCATGTTGATGAAGGACTTCTCAAAACTCTGGTTCAGTTCTATGATCCCGTCTACCGATGTTTCACCTTTCCAGACTACCAGTTGGTACCAACCTTGGAAGAATATGCCAATCTTTTGGGTATTCCCGTGTCTGACAAAATACCTTTCAATGGTTTGGAAGCCATTCCTAAGTCACCAGTCATTGCAGCAGGTATCCACTTGAAGAAATTTGAAGTAGAGAGTAATTGGACTACCAAAGGAAACCTCCCGGGTTTAACTTCACACTTCCTAATGAAGAAAGCCTTTGATTTCGTCGAAACTCGTAGCATGATAGCTTTTGAAGCTATACTAGCCTTGCTCATCTATGGTTTGGTTCTGTTTCCCAACGTCAACGACTTTGTTGATATCAACGCCATAAAAATCTTTTTGAATGGAAATCCTGTTCCGACTTTTCTTGGTGACATGTATTTCTCTGTCCATCATAGGAATCGCCAAGGCGGTGGAATCATTGTATGTTGTGAACCTCTGTTGTTCAAATGGATTGTTTCACACTTACCCGAGTCTCCTATCTTCACGGAAAACCGAGAAGGTTTGCGTTGGCCTCGAAGACTTATGTCTCTTACTAATAATGATATTCATTGGTATATCTTGGCTCGCTGTGGTACAGAAACCATTGATAGTTGTGGAGAGTTTGCCAACGTACCCCTCATTGGTACACAAGGAGGAATTAACTACAATCCGGTCTTAGCCCGACGACAACTCGGGTATGCAAATTCAACTAAACCCATTGGTCCCACAGTGGAAGGCTACTTCTATCAAGAAGGGGATGATCCTCAGAGGTTGAAAACAAGAATGGTGAGAGCTTGGTACGACGTCCGATGGAAAGAAAAAGGTGGGGCAAGAAATTGCATTGCCATGGACGCCTACACCTGCTGGGTAAAGAAAAGAGCAAAGGAGTTTCAAATGCCTTATGCTTATGAAAAACCCATGTTTCCTGTGGTATCTCAACTGCCCAACATTCCCATTTACACTATGGAGGAATACCAAGACACTTTAGCCAAGATGAGGTTAGAGAAATATGCTTGGGAAGATAATTTTCGTAAGACCGATGTGGAAAATAGAAGGTTGAAGAAACGAGTGAAAGATCACATGGAAACCCTCTACTGTCAAGATGGATGGCTCATGAGTAAAGATGAGAAGATCCGTCAGAAAGACGCTGCAATCAAGAGGTACATCAAAGAAAGCAAGAAAAAGCTTGAAGGCTCAACAAGCAACGCTCCAACTCCTGACGATTGGAAGAATGTTGTTGACAAGCTAAGGACCGAAAGGGCCGAATTGAAAGCTCACTATGGGAAAGAAATCCTGAAGCTCAAGCTGCACAACGCATTTGGTTCTTCGTCTGATGAAGATGCTTAGGATTGTTTAGCTTTACTTATCATTTGCTTCTGTAAGGAGCTATGCTCCAATGTTGTAACATTTTCCCATAATTTCAATAAAATCACAGTTTGTGTTCCAATGTTTGCAAGAAAATAATCTTTAAAATATTTGGAAAAAATCATAAACTTCTTTTTTGCATACATCATTCTGCATATCGAGTCTGTTGTCTAGAGTCTTATCTTTTGGATTTTCCTCCATTAGATCGTCAAGCTGTCGCGTCTCAAAGTTTCTCGACCGCGCTCGCAATCAGATCACAGATACAATACTTGTTCAAGCAGAAGAAGAGTGATGGAAAGCTCTGAACAAGAGAATATTGAGCTCCGTGGTACAGTTGCCACCCTTCAAGAAAAGTTGGAAAGTCTCACTACTCTGGTTGACTCCTTAATGGCCGCACAGAATCAGCCGCCGCCACCCAAGAGTCAAGCAACAGTGACATCTGAAGTCACTACTCCAGTCTCTACAGTTGCATTCAGCATTCCATCTTTCTCCATGCCAGAAGGTTGGGGCACGCCTTTCAGCTTTGGTACGGGTTTTCGCCATAATTTCTCTGGGATTCCAACATCCACAACTGAAGCGCCCGCTGCACAAAGTTCACTGTTCACTCCAAATCAGGGGGTAGTTTTCTCTCAAATCACTATGTCGGTTTCTCAACCCACTATGACAGTTGCGACTCCTATGGTTCACACTGTTACTTATGAAGGCAATGAGATTTATCATGATCAAGGTGATAGCACAAATCAGCGAAACCTTGTGGAAGATCTCGAAGAGCAGTTTAACAAGATACAGCTAGAAGTCAAAGCTATTCGCGGGAAAGATTTGCTTGGGAAGAATGCCCAGGAGCTATGTTTGGTTCCTAGTGTACAAATACCTGCTAAATTCAAGGTCCCAGACTTTGAGAAGTACAAAGGTAGTTCTTGTCCACAAAGCCATCTCGTGATGTATGCTAGGAATATGTCTACTTATGCAGATAATCATCAGTTGCTCATCCATTACTTTCAAGACAGTTTGACTGGTGTCGCACTGAAGTGGTACACAAGATTGGATAGCACTAACATTCGAACTTTCAACGACCTAGGCGAGGCCTTTGTCCGACAATACAAATACAACTCGGATATGGCTCCAGACAGAGATCAGCTTCGATCCATGGCTCAGAAAGACCATGAAGCTTTCAAAGAGTATGCCCAACAATGGAGAGAAACTGTTGCTCAGATTAATCCACCGTTAAAAGAGAAAGAGATGACGAAGATCTTCTTGAATACTCTTGGCCCATTTTACTATGAACGCATGATTGCTAGTGCTCCAAGCGATTTCACAGAAATGGTAAACATGGGGATGCGTTTAGAAGAAGGAGTCCGAAATGGACGTCTGACTAAAGAAGGTGGATCTTCAAGCGGAACCAAAAAGTTCGGAGGTGGTTTCCCAAAGAAGAAAGAACAAAGTGTTGACATGGTATCCCAAGGGAGGCCAAGAGGAAATGTCAATCGTCAACAACAGATTGCTGCTATTGCGCCAATTGTTAATACAACACCGAATTCGGGATTTACCCTGCAGTTTCAACAACAACAGCCTCGACAACAGGCTCAACAGTTCAACAATAATCAGAATCGTGTGCAAAAAGCTCCACAGTTTGATCCGATTCCAATGACTTACACAGAATTGTACCCTGCCTTGAATGAAAGAGGTCTTGTTCAAACTAAAGCACCACCACCAGTACCTGAGAAACTCCCATGGTGGTGCAAAGTTGAGGTCTCATGCCCTTATCATCAAGGAGCACCTGGCCATGATCTCGAGCATTGCATAGCTTTGAAATATGAAGTTCAGAGGTTGGTTAGATCTAATCTCCTCTCTTTCAGAAATTTGAATCCAAATGTGCAAGCAAATCCGCTACCCAATCATGGAGGGCAGGTTGTAAACATGGTGTATGGATGTCCTGGTCCATACCGAATCTATGACATCAATTTCTCAAGAGCAGATTTGGTACAAATGCACGCCACTCTCTGTCAAGGGCAGAATTTTCGCCAACATCACTATGGTTCCTGTAGCATATGTTGCGTAGATCCTCACGGATGTTTGATTGTGAGAAGAGATCTTCAAGTTTTGCTAGATAATGGTACTATTCAGATCTACAGAAATAGGAATGAAGATGAAGTTAACATGATAGGATGTTATCCGCATGAGCTTTTAGTCTCAGAAATCAACTCGGAAATGCCTAAAGTTAACGTCATCGTTCCTCATTTCAACATGCCTGAGTGCATGGAAGTTACTTACAACAAGCCAAGGGTTCCTGTTGCTCCTTTGATCATTTGTCTACCTGGACCTGTTCCTTATGACTCTGACAAGGCAGTTCCCTACAACTACAATGCAACAATGATAAAGAATGGACAAGAAGTTCCTTTACCTACTCTTTCATCTGTCGTGAATATCACCGATGTGAGTCGAGTAACAAGAAGTGGACGTATGTATACTCCACTACCTCCAAAGCAACCTGTTGCTTCTGTAAACCGGGAAAAATCCTGTTGATACACCGGTAAGGAATCTCGAGGGAACTCCTATCAATAATACAAGCACTGATGTTGGCCAATCCAGTGGAACCAATGTCAATCCTGACTTTGATGAAATTTTGAAGCTTATAAAAAGAAGCGAATACAAGATTGTGGATCAGCTTATGCAGACTCCTTCAAAGATCTCAATACTTTCATTGCTGTTGAATTCAGAAGCCCATAGGGAAGCCCTGATGAGAGTATTAGATCAAGCTTTTGTGGATCATGATGTGACTGTTGACCATTTTGATGGGATAATAGCCAACATAACAGCTTGCGACAATTTAAGCTTCTGTGATGAAGAACTCCCCGAGGAGGGTAGAAATCACAATCTTGCTCTGCACATTTCTATGAACTGTCAGTCAGACTCTTTGTCCAACGTGCTGGTAGACACCGGATCTTCCTTGAATGTGATGTCAAAGACGACTCTTGCTCGTTTATCTTACCAAGGAATGCCTATGAAGTTCAGTGGTGTAGTAGTCAAAGCATTTGATGGATCGCGAAAATCTGTTATTGGCGAAGTCGACCTTCCCATGACAATTGGTCCACATACATTTCAAATCACCTTCCAGGTCATGGACATTCAAGCTGCTTATAGCTGTTTGTTGGGACGACCATGGATCCATGAAGCAGGGGCAGTAACTCCTACGCTCCATCAAAAGTTAAAATTTGTAACAAATGGAAAATTGGTAACAATAAGTGGGGAGCAAGCCTTGATGGTGAGCCATTTATTCAATTTCTCTTTCATAAGTGCTGATAATGTGGAAGGAACGCAGTTCCAGGGTCTCTCTTTAGAAGAAGAATCTTCCAAAAGGAAAGCATCAATCTCTTCTTACAAAGAGGCAGTGAAAGTGGTGAAAGATGGAACTACCACTGGCTGGGGGCAAGTTGTGATCCCTACCAATAATGAAACCAGAACAGGACTCGGATGTTCACCAACGCTCTCAAACTGCACCAAGAAGGATGAAATCCTTCGTCCGATCAAAGAAACATTCATTAGTGGAGGGTTCCTTAACCCGATTCCTCAAGAGGTTAATGTCCTTATCGAAGAATGTATCAAAGAAGGTCTGCTCGATCCTGAAGAAGAATGGAAATGTTATCTCAATGACTCGGGATACATATCTCAGGAAGAACCGTATACACCGTTCTATCCTCCTTCAGAGAAAACCAGAGGCAATGTCAAGCCAAGTGCCAAAGAAACCGAGCCTGTTCCTGCAGAAATCTGGGACACCTTGGGACAACCAAGTGGCAAATATGATTATATGGTGAAATATACTGCACCTGAAAGTTCAAAGATTGCGATTGAAGATATCCAACCAACTGGATGGGGAGATTCCTTTGAATATAATAGTCAACCAGAAGAGGTTTATCAGCCCTCTTAATTTTCTCAGCGGCCTGAAATTACTGAAAATTTCGGCATCAATGCATCTACCAAGATTTATAATCCTGAAGATGGTTATTATCACATAAATGCCATTTTTGAAGACGAAGGGGAAGATGGCCCCGCAGTTGACTCAGAAAGTGTCTCTGACAATGAGTCTCTTCATCCTGAAGATTGGGAAATACATCCTGAAAATTCGGAAGATTGTGATTCATCTTATGCTCTTCAAGAAGTAGAAGAAGACCGTTTCAACTCTACAAAGAACAAGGGTGACAAACCAGGACCTTCAAATCCTGCTCAACCAGCGGTCAATGTCAATACTGAAGATAATTCTGAGGAAAATTTTCCTGAATACATAATACACAGAGGAGTTCGTTGCTACTGGAAAGCTGTCGACATTCCGAATGTTGTTCGCCGCTCAAAGTAATCACCTCGCTGTTATTTTGAACTCCTGCCTGGCCCAAAGCAGAGAGATGTTTTATAGGGCTTTGCTTTTAAATTTTTTGTTCCGCCCAAATAACTTTGTGTATAGGGCTTTGTTTTTAAAAGTTTCCCTCTTTGTCCTGCCCAAGACAAATGAGTTTGTGTTTAGGGCTTTGTTTCAAAAATGAATCATAAATAAAGTGTCATTTTGAATTCCCTACACTATGTGTTTTATTTTTTGCTGGAAATGGTAATCCTAAAAAAAACCAAAAATAAAATAAAATATGCATACACTCTTGCATTCATAAATTTTCTGAAACAAATAAATCATATGTGCAGATTTACTATTGATAAACCCATTGAATGCAATAACCCTATGCCCTCTCCCAACTTTGAGTTTCCTGTGTTCGAAGCCGAAGAAGAGGAAGAAGAAGAGATCCCAGACGAGATCTCCCGATTACTTAAGCACGAGGAAAGAGCCATTCTGCCTCACAAAGAGCCTCTAGAAAATATCAATTTGGGTTCTGAAGAAGACAAAAAAGAAGTGACCATTGGATCGCTGCTTGATGCTGATATCAAGAGTAAGTTGACAGACCTTCTCAAAGAATATGTTGACGTGTTTGCCTGGTCCTACCAAGACATGTCTGGGTTGGATACCAATATTGTTCAACATTACTTGCCATTGAAGCCAGAATGTTCGCCAGTTAAGCAGAAATTGCGAAGGACTCGCCCTGATATGGCTAACAAAATCAAAACAGAAGTTCAAAAGCAACTCGACGCAGGTTTTCTTGTCACCTCTGAGTATCCTCAATGGTTGGCCAACATAGTGCCAGTTCCGAAGAAAGATGGCAAAGTCAGAATGTGTGTTGACTACCGTGACTTGAACAAGGCCAGTCCAAAAGATTACTTTCCATTACCTCATATCGACATGCTGGTCGACAACACCGCTAAGTTCAACGTATTTTCCTTCATGGACGGGTTCTCCGGTTATAATCAGATCAAGATGGCTCCCGAAGACATGGAGAAGACAACTTTCATCACCCCATGGGGTACCTTTTGCTACAAAGTGATGCCGTTTGGATTAAAGAATGCAGGCGCAACTTACCAAAGGGCAATGACTACTCTCTTTCATGACATGATGCATAAAGAAATTGAAGTTTATGTGGACGATATGATAGCCAACTCCATCACAGAAGAGGAACATATTGAATACCTTTTGAAGTTGTTTCAACGACTAAGGAAATATCAGCTTCGCTTGAATCCTAACAAATGTACTTTTGGGGTTAGATGTGGAAAACTCTTGGGTTTCATTGTCAGCCAAAGAGGTATTGAAGTAGATCCCGACAAAGTCAGATCTATTCAAGAGATGCCTGCACCAAAAACTAAAAAGCAAGTAAGAGGATTTCTTGGACGATTGAACTATATCTCCAGATTTATCTCTCAAATGACTGCTACTTGTGGGCCAATTTTCAAGCTTCTCCGCAAAGATCAAGGGGTTGTATGGACTGAAGATTGCCAAAAAGCGTTCGACAGTATCAAGGAATACCTGTTAGAACCACCAATATTGATTCCTCCAGTTGAAGGAAGACCATTAATCATGTACCTTACCGTGTTAGAAGAATCCATGGGTTGTATGCTTGGACAGCAAGATGAAACCGGTAAGAAGGAGCATGCTATCTATTACCTGAGTAAGAAATTCACAGACCGTGAGTCTCGTTACTCCATGCTCGAAAAAACATGTTACGCTTTGGCTTGGGCTTCAAAACGTCTCCGCCAATACATGATCAACAATACTACTTGGTTAATCTCCAAAATGGATCCGATCAAGTATGTCTTTGAAAAGCCTGCATTAACGCGAAGGATTGCCCGATGGCAAATGCTATTATCTGAGTATGACATCGAGTATCGTGCTCAAAAAGCGGTCAAAGGAAGCATTCTCGCCGATCACTTAGCGCATCAGCCAATTAATGAATATCAATCTCTCAAGTTTGACTTTCCTGACGAAGATGTCATGTACTTGAAGATGAAAGATTGTGACGAACCGTTACCTGAAGAAGGTCCTGATCCTGGATCAAGATGGGGCCTAATTTTTGATGGAGCAGTTAACGCTTTTGGTAATGGAATTGGGGCAGTCATCATCACTCCCAAGGGTACTCATATCCCATTCTCCTCCAGATTGCTATTTGATTGCACCAACAACGTCGCAGAATATGAAGCTTGTATCATGGGTCTCGAAGAAGCCATTGACTTAAGGATCAAGATCCTAGACATATATGGAGATTCAGCCCTCGTGATCAACCAAATCAAAGACAAATGGGAAACTTACCACCCTAGTTTGATTCCTTACGGAGATTATGCAAGACGTTTGTTGACTTTCTTCAACAAGGTTGAATTGCATCATATACCTCGAGATCAGAATCGAATGGCAGACGCCTTGGCTACTCTATCTTCCATGTTCAAAGTCAGTCATTGGAACGATATGCCTAAAGTCATAATTATGCGCCTTGAAAGGCCCGCCTATGTGTTTGCAACTGAAGCAGTCATCGATGATAAACCGTGGTTCCACGATATCAAACGCTTCCTTCAAACTCAAGAGTACCCGCTTGGGGCATCAAACAAAGATAAGAAAACTCTAAGGAGGCTTTCTGGCAGTTTCTTCCTAAACGGAGATGTGCTATACAAAAGAAACTTCGACATGGTTTTGCTCAGATGCGTGGATAGACACGAAGCAGACATGTTAATGCATGAAGTGCATGAAGGGTCCTTTGGAACTCATTCAAATGGGCATGCAATGTCCGAGAAGATCTTAAGAGCAGGATACTATTGGTTGACAATGGAATCTGACTGTTATAAACATGTGAAAAGATGTCACCAATGCCAGATCTACGCAGATAAGATCCATGTGCCATCGACTCTACTCAACATTCTCTCATCTCCATGGCCTTTCTCCATGTGGGGTATCGACATGATTGGAATGATCGAACCAAAAGCTTCAAACGGTCATCGTTTCATCTTGGTGGCAATTGATTACTTCACCAAATGGGTCGAAGCAGCATCTTACGCCAACGTTACAAGACAAGTGGTTGTGAGGTTCATCAAGAACAACATCATTTGCCGATATGGTATTCCCAGCAAGATCATTACTGACAATGGTTCAAACTTGAACAACAAAATGATGAAAGAATTGTGTGAGGAATTCAAGATTGAGCATCATAACTCTTCTCCTTACAGACCAAAAATGAACGGCGCTGTTGAAGCTGCTAACAAGAACATTAAGAAGATCGTGCAGAAAATGGTCGTCACTTACAAAGACTGGCACGAAATGCTGCCATTTGCTTTACATGGGTACCGAACTTTAGTGCGTACTTCAACAGGGGCAACCCCCTTCTTCCTAGTATACGGCATGGAAGCTGTGCTCCCCGTAGAAGTGGAAATCCCATCAATGAGAGTCCTCATGGAGACTAAGTTATCAGAGGCTGAATGGTGTCAAAGCAGATACGATCAGTTGAACTTAATCGAAGAAAAACGTATGACTGCTCTATGCCATGGACAGTTATACCAAGCAAGGATGAAACAAGCCTTCAATAAAAAGGTTCGACCTCGTGAATTTCAAGAAGGCGACCTCGTGCTTAAAAAGATCTTGTCTTTTCAACCGAATTCTAGGGGCAAATGGTCTCCTAATTACGAAGGCCCGTATGTTGTCAAAAGAACATTTTCTGGCGGCGCCATGACTCTTGCAACCATGGATGGTGATGAACTCCCACATCCTGTGAATGCTGATGCAGTCAAGAAATACTTTGTCTAAAAAATACAAAAGAACATCTCGGTAAGTTGAAAACCCGCAAAGGGCGACTTAGGAAAAAATGAGCGTCTCGGTGGACTGAAAACCCGAAAGGGCGGTCCAGGCAAAAATTAGAGACAATAAATAGAAAGAAAAATTCATCCTGGTAGATTGAAAACCTGAAAGGGCAATCTAGGCAAAAATTAGGGATTCATGACAAAGTAACTGCATCAGTCTGTACTTCGTCACCTGAAGAGTCTTTTCATCAAAGGAACTTCAATCAAATCATCGCCAATCTGAAGCAACAAGCACAGTTGGAACTCAAAGTTGTTAGGGAGAATAGTGGTTATTGCTTTCAATGTAGCCTTTTCCGCATATTTACCATTTCCAACTTTTGTAAATACTCTATGGAATCATGCCTTTAGCTGATTGCCATCCTATAAAATAAATTTGAGCCTTGTGCCCATTTGTTTGCAATCTCTAATTTCTTTTAGCTTGCAAAATGACGCTTTAATTGTGTTATTCACTTTTGAAAGAAAAAGAAAAAAATAAGTTTTAAATGAATTTACTTTTCTTTTTCAAAATAAAAGCGAAACTTTCCTTTGAGTTGTGAACAACAGAAGGAACATCAATAACTATCTTCATAGGATGAACAAAGGATTCTCCCTAAGACTTGTTCCCTTCCTTAAAAGAGATCATGAGACAACGGTATTCTTATCCCAAAAAAAAGAATTCCTGAACCAATCGCCCCTTGCGGTAGAGAAGTTCTTTTATCCCCAGTGAAGAAGTTCTTCCATCTCAATAAGAAAAGATGCCTATCTTCCCCAGAAAAGTTTAAAGCATGCAGCACCATTCATCAACTGTGTTATTTACACCGTGTTGAAGAACATTTGCCAAGTATCTGGTTGAATTGCGACGTCGTTCCTTCTCCAGTACATACTTCTTTGTCTGTTAGTTTCGTCAGCATGCATGTTACATTCATAACATTCATCATTCATACATATTTGCATCATTTATGCATTCTTGCATTTTTCAATGTTTGCTTTGAAATCACTTGTTTAGGATATATCTATCCTCAAAAAAAAAAAGAAAAAAAGAAAAAAGAGAAAAAAAGTATGGGTGTGTCGTCTCTCAAGTAGGTTGTCACCCATAAGCAGAAAGAACATCTTCTTTCTCTAGTTCCCCACTGAGATCATTCCTCGTGGAAGAAGGTTGCTTTAGTTTCTCCTCTCAAAACAAAGGAGAAAATCCCCAGTCGAGTTCATTCCTCATTGGGTACAAATTCTTGTTTGACTGTTTCTTTCCAATTCATTCATGGATAGAACCCTGTCTTTACCAGAAATTCAAATTTCGATTCCCCAAACAGAGTCGTGAAAAACAGACAATAAGCAATAGCCTCATCATCTGAGCAGCTTATGTCTCTTCCAAAAGACTTTTCCTCTCTAGGAAATTAATCATGAAGACCATGTGACAATCAGGGCCTTATTACTGTTCACAAGGATGAATAACCAGTAATTTCCCTAGCAAAGTCTCCAGAATCATTTTATCACTCGGCTGATAATTGATCTTGTCTTCAAAACCGCCATCACGAGGCTGATAGTCGGTAACATTTTGTTCTGGTTATATTATTTAACATGTCTATCACCATGCTGATAGTCGGTAATGTCGATAGGTAAGCTTTTCTTACAAAGCTATCATTCCCCGGTGAAGCATACACTTGCTTTCCTGAAAAGAGAAAAACGGATTCTCTTCCTAAAACGGATTGAGACATCCTTCCCGATCTCTTGTCCCCAGTGGAGTCAGTTCTTGATACCCCCTCGGTAAAGATATCCTTGCATCATTCGCAATTTTGGTATCTTAGGTCCAAAATTTGCGTCTTCTGATATTTAAGTCTCTTCCACCCTATCAAAACGAAGATTTTCAATCTTCATATCTCAGGTTGAAGAAACTTAAATAGGGGCATCTGTCATACCCCAATTTTTGACCTAAGATACCACCTCATATCATTTGCATATGCATCATTTGCATCTCTAACAAATTGCATAGCTTGTGTTTGCTACTTGTGCTCAACAGGGTTTAATCAAGAAGTCACTCATCAGTACAAGCAACAATCAGTTAGGGTTTTGTTTTCCCTTCATCTCAAAAGAACCATCTTCATCAACAATCAACATTTGGTCCTCATAGATTCATTTCAAGCAAGCTCAGAGACTTTGAATCAACCAGATTAGGGTTTTGACTGAAGATAGCACACCCCTGACTTTTGCTCAGGATTTGACCTAATGACTTGAGACATGACCTCAAGACCCCAAGTACATCATTTTGACCTAATCTATTGGTTCAAGACATCCCCTACACAGGGACTGATCAACAGTGAAATTTCAAATCATCAGATTAGGGTTTTTGAACTATTAAGGACTGAAATCAGGGATCACATTTGGGAAACCCTAAAAAGCTCCAGTGGATCACTCAAAGGTTTTAATCATCTTCAAATAATCCCTATGACAATATCCAATGGAAATTGTATCTCAATTCAAGATCCACAGTCATCAATTTCATCAGGTCGACAATTAGGGTTTTTGACCTAATTCACCTGAACAACTGACTTTTTAATCAGAACATGGTGCCACAACTTAAACCATGGCTCAAGGTCCTCCAATAACTCAACATGATCCATTCATACCATTCATTTGGTGAGGATAGCCTGGTTCATTTGA
Source organism: Vicia villosa (assembly GCF_029867415.1). Lineage (NCBI taxonomy): Eukaryota > Viridiplantae > Streptophyta > Magnoliopsida > Fabales > Fabaceae > Vicia > Vicia villosa. The sequence continues at coordinate 1,145,454 of NW_026705038.1, forward strand.
AATCTCCAGAAACGCGATTCGGTTGAAAAAGTCAATTGTACAAGATCACCATTGACTTTTTGGAAACTTTGGTCAACCATGACTTTTGAAGTTTCAAATCATCAATATATGATATATGAAGTCATTTGATCAAGGAAAATCAAGAAAATCAATCAAGAATCAAAAAGTCAAAAGTTTGACTTTCATACTTAGAAAAATTTCTAAGTGTTTTTCAATGGTTTTTTCCAAACTTTGGAAGGGAATAACTCAAAATTTCACCTACAAACTGAAAAAAACTTCCAACATGAAAGTTGTAGATTTTGATCCAATAAACAACTTTGTCACATAAAATGTTTTTCTAAAAGATCAACCATTTAAGAGATATGGAGCTTCAAAGTTGGTATCTTTTGAAAAATACACTTAAAATCTCACTTTCTTCAAAGTTCATGGCTCTTTTTCACCAATTCCTTAAAGGTCTTGAAGAAACTTTCAACAAGGGTTTTGAAGTACATAACATGAGCTTTCCAAAATGTCCAAGAGCATGAAAAAATATTGAGTGGAGCCATGGTTTTGAATTTTGTCATTAGAGGTCATTATGCATGAAATTTCAAACCATTTTCACTAAGTTTCAACACTATATGACCTATAATGCAAGTAATGATGCATCAATGCAATAATTGAGAGATATTTTCTGATTTGAAGATCAGAATGAGAGGAGATAAGAAGCTTGGAAGTTTAACCATGGTTAAGTCATTTTAACCATTTTGCATTTAATGTAAAAGATTCCATTCTATCTCTTAAGCCAAATCATCACTCTTTGATCCACTTGCAAAGGCTTTGCATTCAGAAAGCTTGGCCTATAAATAGAGGTCATTTCCACTCTTCAAATCACACCAAAACCTTACAAATCATAGGTTTTCTCTTTCTTTCTTAGAATGCAAGTTTCTTAAGTTTTAAAGAGGTAGAATTTCCAACCTCTAAACCATTGAAGTTCTGGCCAAGATGGTGGTTCCAACAACTCATAAACATCATATGTGATGTGTTTGATCCACTCACACACCCCAAAAACACCTAAATTCCAAAATCACTACCTCACTTCCATATATGCATAAAGAGAGCCTTATCATGCCAAAATCCATACCAAGCCAATTCTGTCCAAACTAACCTTCTAAACATCATCCATATACTTCATATGAATTGTTCCAACCATCATCCATGATCTGAAACATCAAAATCATCAAGCTTGATCCTCACTTGAGCCATAGATCGGGTACCATGACCAAGCTCAGATGAATTCAGGTTGTTCCAAGCATCCAGACACCTTCCATAATCATCATTGAAGCTATCCAGATCATTACAAAGCATCTGTAACACCTCCAGCTCAAAATTCAATTCTCAGTTTGGCCGTTTTTTAGGTAAGTACACTTGAACTTCAAACTCTATCATACATGCATCATAAATGAAATATTGCTTTGCCATCTTGTTTCTGCACTATCACTGATCATTAACCCTCAATCAATTTCATAATTCATCAATCATACACGATTTCATGATCAATCTCAGAATTAGGGTTCTTCGTGTTCATCAGAGAATCAATGGCCTTAGAGTGAAAATAAATGAAATTAAATGGTACCATCATGTTCCTTGTGAAAAACCGAGTGAGATAGACTATCTACTTGATCAATTTGATCCAGTTTCAGAAATTTTCAAAATCAAATAAGGTTGGTGTTCTTGGCGCGTTTTTTTTGTTCAGAAAATTCAAATTCTTATTTTTTTTTTATATAATTGAATGGACGCGTGTATATTACAAGCCACAAGCGTGGCTCAGTTGGCTTTTGTTTTGAGAAACAACCTCCAGGTCGTGGGTTCAACACCCTTAGGGACCATTTTTTTAACACTTATTTTTCTTCATTTTCTTTACAACTTCACTTAATTAATTAACCAATCAAAATTAATCATTTTTACTTCATTTTTTGCACACTCTTTATTTAATATATATATTTTATGAATATCCAAAAAAAATCACAAAAAAATATTTATTTAATGTGTTTTTATTAAGTTTAAAATGACTTGTTTTTAAATGTTTTTAATACTTTAAAAATAGTTTTTTTTCACTTAATTTTCAAAACTTAATCACTTGTAAATATTTTGTTTACATAGCTTTGAATAAATATGGGCCTCCACATAGGTATAAGTCCACATAGGTATAAGTCCACATAGGTATAAGTCCCAAGCCCTCTTGTAAATATTTGTTTACATAGCTTTGAATAAACTCAATGGGTCTCTCCCCGAGTATAAGTCCCGAGCCCCGTGTATACAAACGGATCATCCTTACAGGTATATTTCCTTCATAAACTCCATTGTATACACACACCTTGTCATATATAATTGTTCATACTTGTTCATATTTGTTCATGTACTTGTCAATATTTGTTCATACTTGTTCATATTTGTGATCATGTTATATATACTTGTTCAACTTAGTACAACACTAGGTTCCCCATAGCCTCCTTTTGGGCTTCGTGCAAAGAATCTCCTTAGTTTAGGTTAGGACATAGAGTATGGTTTCCCGGTGAAATCGCTCTAAGAGCTCAAACCAACTATACCATGCCTCCTCTTGGGCTTCGTACAAACGACTTGTCCCTCCCATAGCCTCCTCTTGGGCTTACAATGCAAGGACCCTCGATTGTCCCTCCCATAGCCTCCTCTTGGGCTTACAATGCAAGGACCCTCGGATAGCCTCCTCTTGGGCTTCGTACAAGGACCCACGGGCTTCTTATAAGCATCCCCAATATCCAAAACAAATACCCTAGGAGATTAGACATTTATCATCTCTATGATAGGAGTATCTCATCTATATCATCACAAACAATCAATCAATCAAATTTCTCTTTTGCCACAAGGCTGGCTAATCAATCAAACTTTTTGCCACCAGGCTGGCTGATTAATCAAAGTTTTTGCCACAAGGCTGGCTTCGTCGAAACTTTTGCCACAAGGCTGGCTGATTAATCAAAACTTTTTGTCACAAGGCTGACTTCATTGAAAGTTTTTGCCACAAGGCTGGCTAATCAACTTGTTTTTGCCACAAGGCTGGCTAAACAAAAAATCATCTTTATCATTCTAAGCGCCATAAGTGGCACAGCCCAGGGCTTATAATGAAAAGATTTCAAACAAAATCAAACAGATGTATATGATGATATAGATTAGATACATCGAACTTTGAGATGACATTTGTCTCTTATCCTTTGCTTCCACTAGCATAAGTGGGAACTACGATTGCTCTGACTTTCTCAACATCCCTTTGAGAATACGTAGGCACAAGGTCGTATCCTTGGCGAGCAAAACTTCTCCCTCAAACCACTCAAACCTTAGCACCCGTAGACCTCGAGCTACAGATGCTCTGATTCCCTCTAAGGGATATGTATGCAGAGGATCGCGATGATCTTTGCGAGCATAATCAAACAAACACCTTAGTTTCCCACCTATCTCACAACAGAACCTCTCAATAACATAGAATGAAAAACATAGCAAAGAAGCCTATAGAGTACTATAGATACGTTGGGTGCTAATACCTTCCCTTCGTATAACCAACCCTCTTACCCAAGATCTCTCCCCCACTTTTAAGGTTATTGCAGCTTTTTTCCTTTTCCTACTTTGGAAATAATAAAAAGTTTGGTCGTGACAAAAACAAAGAAAAATATTTTTCTTGAGCACTCGAGCCCAAAGAAGGCATCAGGTGTCTCATCCCACAAACGATGATTTTTCCCCGCGACAACTACCACTCAAATTTTCCTTTTTTGTACGGTATCACTTTATTCCCCAACGTCTCTATCCTTCTTTTCACTCTATAAATACCCCTCATTTTTTCCATAAATTCTCACATCAAATTTCACTCATTTCTCGAACTACTACCTCATAATTACTTTCTCTTCTTCCCCGGCAAAAATGGCAAAGTGGATGGATACGTTTGTTCCTATGGTCATCACTGTTTTGGTGGTGATCATGTCCTTTTTCTGTCTGCATAGTCCTAAAAAATGCGGACCTGGGTTGCTTACACTCCCGTTCATCTATATGTTGTTATTTATAGCATGGGTTTTTAATCGTCATTTTTAAAGTTTGTCGTATCTTTCGCTTTCAAATAATGTACCGTTTATTTTATTTGTCGTACTGTTCATTATATTATGTAATATTTGTACTGTCAGTATTAAATGTCGTACTATCTGTCGTACTGTCGTTTAATTATTAAGATAATATTATGTGTGTTTTCTGCTAGTTAAATATTTATTTTTCTGTGCATTAAATATTTTTCAAGGTTATTATCGGTAATTTCGTTCGCGTACAGTATATTCTATTTATTTATTATGTTTGTGTTTTTCTAACAGCTCAGGTAAATAAATTTTCACCATTAACACAACAAAAAACAAAAAGAAAAAAATTAACTTTAATTGTTGAATTTTCACTTTAATTGTTACGTTAATGCCCGGACAGCCAGTTAACAGTCAAACCCGCTGACAGCACGATTCTCCGTGTTTTGTATCACCATTCAAATCAATCTTTTGCATTTCAAAATTCCAAGATTTTTGTTCTAGAAGTCTTCTGATAATCACATGATCAGCAGAGACTCAACACTGCACAAAAATCAGGTACGCTTAACTGTCTCCTACACAAACAGTCCCTAACTAGGGTTTTTGTTTTTTTCAGGAGAACAAGTTTTTTGAGACCTCAAATGGATTTCATGGACCTCCATATGTCTCAAAGTACCACCAGACAAATTTTCAAACTTCAATTCGCTCAGACGCACAGTCAGCAGCTCAAACAGTCAACAGACGACCAGTTTGACCGAAAAGTCAACAGACAGTCAAAAATGAAATTTTTTGTCAACATCCATATTTTGTCAAAAGATTCATCATTTGATCAATGGTTGATCATAATTCATCAAGAAAAGTTCAGAAATCAACAAAACCCTAAATTTCAAAATTAGGGTTTTCTCCTAAAAAGTCAACTGAACTTTGACTGGCCATAACTCTCTCCTTGTTCATCCAAAAAATTCCAACCAAAGCTTGTTTTGAAGGAAATTCAATTATCTTTCAAATGAAATTGATCCCATGGTCATTGGATTTACCATTTGGAAAATATGAGCCAGGACATTACAGGTCATTTTCAAAGTCAACAAAAAGTGGTTTTTTTGTTAAAGGCCATAACATCAAGATAATTTCTCCAAATGCACAAAAGTTTCCAAAGTATCTTGTAGAGGACATCTTGAGGTTCCTAAAAAGTACAAGAACTCCTTCATATGATCAAAATTGAGGGAGATATGCCTTGTTGAAGTTGGCTATTTTTTGGGAAAATGCATGAAACTAGCATTGATCAAAATGATTTTTTTTTCCAAAAGAAGCCAAGTTTTCATGATCCAAACATGTTCCCAATAATGTTAAAGGGCTTCCACGACCAACATTGGGCCCATAACATTTTTATCTCTTTTTTAATTTAATTTTATTACCTTTAAAATTAAATTAAAAAGAAATGGTGCAAGATCATTATCCAAAGCTTTTATCTCTTGCTTGAGTCACCAAGGTAGCTTAATTTCTGCAACAAAGAGATGGTACAGCAGGCCTAGAGCAAGAGGGTGAAGAAAATTCAAAGCCATGGCCAAAGAATTCAAAGATTTTTATATTAAAAAATTCAAAGGTTCAAAGATCATCAATGCAAGATAGCTTAGCTTTGCAGCACATTCATTGCTTATAAATGAAGTAGAACACTTCAGTAAGAGGACACACATGAATTCAGAATCAAATCCATGCTTGTAACACACTTGTATCATACTTGAAATTTTGCAAGAAATTTGAAATTCGAATTTTAAGTTTCAGCTCAATTCAATCCAAATTAAATACTTAAACACGATCCCTGAACATCATTGAACCTTTCCAAATCAATTTCAAGCCTTGAAGCTCACTGAATCGAGCTCAAAAGCTCACGGTTTGTCCGAACTGAAATTTACAAAAATACTATTATTCATGTATATTCCATAAGATGTAATCTCATATTTGTGTTTAGTTTTGTGCCCTGATCGTTTCTGGAGCTTTAATTTAATTTTTATGAAGGTTTGAAGCATATACCATTTTAGGGTTCTTGGAGCTCGAAATGGGATCCTTCGATTATTTAGGCAAAATTAGAATAAACCAGAGGCATATTCAAGTTCAGTGGATCTGGACGAGTCAAATGGACATGTCGCGAAATATTTTTGTATAGGTTTGCCCCTATTCGTTATTTTGCAGGGATGAAGGAGGTGTATTACAGCGCTTTTGGTAAAAAACGCTGTTAAAAGTAGAGGCGAGAGGAAGAAGACGACGAGGTGTCATCTCCTGATTGGCTGATTCAAATTGGTTCGCGCGTGTTTTGAGTTTCGTTTGCAGATGGATCACGTGTGACATGAAACGCGCGTTAGCATGTACCCTCGCACCATCAGTCCTCAGATCTCGTTAAAGTTTCATCCAACGTGCCAGAAGCTATAGCGCACCATGGACTCTCAAAGCTTTGCCACACAAAATCATAATTTAATATATTTTCTATTTTATTTAATTCTCTTTGTGAAATTATTTAAAAATATTTTTAAAAATCAGAAAAATACACAAAAAATATTTTTAGGTTAATAAAATATTGTATTAATTTTTGACACAAAAATATTTTATTTTTCTTAATAATTAATATATTTTGTTTAATTAATCAATATATATTCATATATTTCATTTAAATTATTTCTAACCTATCAAAAAATCAGAAAAAAAAATATTTCATTTTATTAAATTGAGTTTATATATTATAAACTAATTTTGTACATATTTAGAATATTTTTCTCTTTAAGTTTAATTTATGTGTATAATTATTTGTATAATTATATGTTAATTAACTTAATAATTTCAAAAAACAATTTCAAAAATCCCAAAAAAATTAATTTTATTTTAAAATTAATTAACAAGCAATATGAACATATTTTAGACTTAATTTTTAGGTTTAAATTTTATTTCTACCTTTTTCTCATTCAATTAAATTAATCATGCATTAATTCTAATTAAAATCAATCATCAAAAATCCAAAAAATATACTTCCCTTTATCTTATTGCAATTTAAATTCATAGATAAGTGTATAGGTTGTCAAAATCATGTAAATAGCGTAGTTTACATTTCTCGCACAATCGATGTAATAGCGTAGATTTATTTTCCGCATTTTACATTCCCGCACTTTAATTTTTGTACATATAAAACTGCGTGTATGTCAAAAATAATAACTAAAGCGCTAGATCACTAATTTCAAAGACAAAAATATCTGAAAATAAAACACAATCACACTTGCACCTCTTAGGGTAATCCCTCTGTTACTCTTTTCAAAACTATTTCTATTGTTTCAAATGCAATTCAAATAATTTCTTTCTATATCCAGTCAAAGAAAATTTTCTAAAAGAAAATAGGAAAGGACCTTACGAACTTAGGGTAGATCTCCTAATTGCTTGCTCAATCAAAGACAACAAAAGCTTTTCACATATCACTGTTTTTCCAAAACAAAATTTTCAAAAAAACAACACTTTGTATACATCCAAACAAGGATCATTACGAAGTTAAAAAATCTTTTTTGAACCATCAAAATATCTTTCGAAAGATAAACACTTTGTATACATCTATTCAAGGATCATTACAAAGTTAATTCTTTACAAAAGTATTTAAAACCACATACAAGCATTTCAAAGCAAGACAAATGATTCAAACAAGTGAGCTAAGCAATTAAGAGCCCATGGATAACCATGGATACAAAGGGGTGCTAATACCTTCCCTTTGTATAACCTACCCCCGAACCCAAAATCTCTTAAAGGTCTTTTTCTGTTTCTTTTATAAACCTTTCCTTAATTGGATAAAATAAAAGTCGGTGGCGACTCTCTGATTTTCAAAACTCAAAAAAATAAAAGAAGAGTCAGTTCGTATCTCACGAGAAAAAACCGAGTACGACACAACTGGCCACTCTGCTGGGGAATTCAAGAAAAAAACAAACAAAATGTTTTCAAAAGGGGTTACGGATGTTACAACCAATGGTTCCGGAACCAATAATCGTTCCTTTTTTATCACCTCCAAATCTAACATCTCCACCAGATTTAAGCTCCAGGTTTTGGAACATAGACTTTCTTCTCGTCATGTGTCGCGAGCATCCAGAGTCCAGGTGTAATGCCCATATATTTTAATTTTAATTTAATTTGGAAATTGAATTAATATTAGAATTATGGAAAATGAAATTAGAAAATAAAAGGTTAAGGCATTGGGCCAATGGATGATGTTAGCAAGAAAGGGGGTGTGAGTTAGTAAAGCCTTTTAATAATTATAATATTATTTTTCATAAAACAAGAAGGAAATTGGGAAAGAGATAGAACGTGAAAGAACTGAAGGTTTTGGAACCCGAAGAACGTGAAAGAGGAACAGTAGAGGGAGAGACCAATCAAGAATTCTTGGCTAAGGTAAGGGGGGACTCTCCGATTAATATCTCTTATCGTATTATAGGTGATGATGTTGATTAGGGGTATTGTTTAGATCAATGGATTTTGTATTGTGATTGTGTTGTTGTGTTCATCTATTGATTGAATCTATGATTGCGAATTCCTAATTAATTGAGTAGAATTAGGTTTGTAATGAGTGAAATCGATATAGGGTAATAAACTATTGATGATAAATGAATCCTATATGTTTAAGAGTGCAGAATTTCTGTTTTAGAATCCAAATCGCAGACTGTAACAGTGAAATTGCGAGGAAGACGAACTGGGTAAGTTGCAGGTTTTTGGGACTTCTGCCCATTTGCGTATGATACGCGTATGGTACGCGTATGAGGGGGGTGGTACGCGCCCCGTTACGCACCAAAATACGCCTTCTGTTGATACGCGTATGATGAAGAGTTGGTATGTGTATGGCTTTGTGGTACGCGTATGCTGTGTTTTGAGAAGAAATCAGCTCTCGCTCATACGCATATGGTACGTGTATGATGTGTGTTTGTGTGGAAATTTGGCTCTGTTGGTACGCGTATAGCCAGCGTGAAATGCAGAATTTTGCTGTTTGTAATTTTTGAAAGTTTGATGATGCATAACTTTTAAAATATTAGCCTGTTTTGAGTGTCGTTTTGATCATGATGAACTGGATGAAATAATCTGTATTATTGATTGATGTTATGATTTAATTGAATGATGTTAATATATATATATATAAGCATGCTTCGATGATGATGATGATGATGACTTGAGTATGAGATGATGTTACTCATAGATTGATGATGGTATAAGTATGTTTTATGTATGTTTGCATTCTTTCATAACCATTTGTTGAGGGCTGTATCCATGATTATGTGTTGGATCAGTGAAGAGCATAATTCTCATTGTGTGGAATTATGCTGGCAGGGCCGTATCTTGATGATGTTAGATCGGTCGGTGGGTTATTCCCATTGATAATGTTGGTACCACATGCATAGTGTCAGTTCATACATATGCATGACTTTTCATGACATGGATAAATGTATTTTATGTTATGGTTTGATGGTGTTATGATTGTGTGATGATGAAACGTCTGGATATGAAACGATTGGGTGAATAATATAACTATGATATATTGTTGTTTGTAATGCAATAATATTTGTTAATTGTGATGAGACTCACCCTTACATGTTGTCATTTTCAGATTGAGGATATCGACTTTTCGACTTGGTGAGGATTAGCTCATGAGTCAGTGCGTTTAGCTTAGCGTCAGGTGTCATGCTCTGATATTGTAACACTGGGGACGCGAGTTTTGAGTTTATGTTTTATAACTCTAATTGTTATTTTGATGTTTGAAGGATAAAGTTTTAAAGACGTTGAACTTATCTGTGTGATTTAATTTCCGCTGTGTTAACATTAGATGTTATAATTTTATGATGGATTTCCCTTGGTGAATGCATGAAATAGACGTATGATGTTTTATTAATATTTGAATTTGTGACACCCTTGTTTTCATGTACTCTGAATAATTTATTTGATTGTCGCGGGGTTTAGAAGGGTGTTACACCAGGTACCATGACTGGTGTTTCAACTTTGTTGTGAAGGACATCTGCAACATAAATTATTTTCTCCTTAGGTACCCATATCTTTTTGGGTCCTCTTTGGTTAGAGTTTCTAAAGTTCTGTTTGAACTTTGGTTTAGCATGAAAAATTTTAGAGTAAGATGTATATTTGATATCATGTGTGTGACCAAAACTAAATTGTTCATGCAATGGTTTATATGTGATATCCATTACATCAACAAATTTAGGTTGGTGTGTGTTTATTTCCCTTCGGGAGTTTCATATCCAATTCCTTTTCTGTTGTTTCCACTCACACCATAGATCATTGAAGCCATCTTACTTCTATCTATGCTCTTAGAAAAAAATTGAAAGCTAGAGTCATATTCCTTAAGAATATTTTTTGAACTTGAAGCAATATATGAATTAGAAACTTTTTGAGCTTTATGAAATTCCTCTTTTATTTTGACATCATTTTCTTTAAGATCAGAGTTTTCTGCTTTAAGTTTCTCAATTGCATATACGAGACTCTTTTCGAGTTTCTTGTATTTGACCTTGAGTTGACTGTAATTTTCAAGAAGTTCAGACAAACTTTCTACAAGTTCAGCTCTAGTAAGTTCAGGGAATACCTCTTCAATTTCTGATTCATTGTCGGAATCATCTGCTGTGGTAGCCATAAAAGCTAAATTGGCATGTTCATCTTTTGAGCTGAATTCATCTTCAGAAGAATCTGAATCGTCCCATGTAGCCATTAAACCTTTCTTCTTTTCAAACTTTTTCTTTGGCCTTTCTTTTAACAGCTTAGGACAATCATTTCTGTAGTGTCATGGTTCTTTACATCCATAGCAGACGAAACTTATTTTGCTTAACTTCTTACGTCCAGAAGATTCTGCTTTATCTTTTGATCTTTTGTAATTTCAGAACTTCTTTTGTCTGTGTTTCCACATCTGGTTGATCCTTCTTGAAAGAAGAGATAACTCATCTTTTTCTTCTGAAGTAGAGTCCTCAGAGCTTTCTTTTTTAACCTGAAAAGCATTAGTTTCATAATTTTTAGTAGATTTAAGAGCTACAGACTTACCTGTCTTTTGAGGCTCATGTTCATCAAGTTCTATCTCGTGACTTCTTAGTGCACTAATGAGTTCTTCTAAAGATACATTGTTCAAATCTTTTGAAACTTTGAGTGCTGTAACCATTGGTGCCCGTCTTCTGGGTAAACTTCTGATGATCTTCTTGACATGGTCTGTTTTGGTGTATCCTTTGTTTAGGACTCTTAGGCCAGCAGTCAGAGTTTGAAATCTTGAGAACATTGTTTCAATGGACTCATTCTCTTCCATATTGAAGGCTTCGTACTTCTGGATGAGAGCTAGAGCTTTTGTCTCTTTTACTTGAGCATTACCTTCATAAGTCATTTTGAGAGACTCAAACATATCATGTGCAGTATCTCTATTGGTGATTTTTTCATACTCCCTTTTTGAGATAGCATTTAGCAGGATATTTCTTGCTTTGTGGTGATTTTTGAAATCTGCCTTCTGTTGTTTGGTCATGATCTTTCTATCAATCTTGTTTCCTTCTTCATCTACTAGATGCGTGTAGCCATCTAAGACCATATCCCATAAGTCAGCATCTTAACCTAGAAAGAAACTTTCTAGTGTATCTTTGCAGTATTCAAAATCTTCTCCATCAAAGACCGGAGGTTTTGTGTATTTGCTGTTGCTTTGTTCAGTTGCCATAGTGTTTTCCTTCTAGATCTTTTTCTGACATGGTTAAGTGTTTGCACCCTGAACCAAGTGCTCTGATGCCAATTGAAGGTTTGGAAAACACTTAGAGTGGGGGGGGGGGGGGTTGAATAAGTTTTTCTTTTTCTTCTTGAAACAACAATAGATAAAACACAATTATTTTTATCCTGGTTCGTTTGCAACTCAAACTACTCCAGTCCACCCGCCAAGGTGATTTCGCCTCTCTCAATCGAGGACTTAATCCACTACAATCAAAACTAGTTACAAATGTACAACCAACTGTCGTAACTAACAGTACAATACACAGGCCAACTGCAAGTGACTAACACCTCTAAGACTAACTAGTCCTAGCCCTCTTGAGAAATCTAACCCAACTGGTCTCTCAAGAAACAATTACAAAATAACTTCAAATAATAGTGTTTCAGATTGCTCCTAATAAGCTTTAATCACAACTGTGATTTTTCACTAATTTTAAGTATAATGAATATGAACTTAGTATGAATTTTTTTTCTTTTGCGTAAAAGTTCACGTTGGCTTTTATAAAAAGAATGTTCGTCATTTTTCTTTTTCAAATGATCTTCTATTTATAGCTTCAAGTATTTGTCAGTTGTCTTGATCTTTGGAGAGAGAATTAAATGTTTGTGTGTTTGCTTTATGTTTTTGTTTCTCTAACGAACTGCATGTGCGTTGCTTCTTCAGTCATTCTTGGAAATTGTTCCATTTGAGTGATACAACCGCCTTTTAATCATTATGTTTTTAACGACATCTTATCTTGATTCAGAACTTTGTATCTATTCATAACTTCTGTTCTGACTTAGGAATATAATTTCTATTTGAATTTGTCTACAGCGGTTGGTGCATTTAGAAGTTACTTCATTAGAACTTTAGCGTGATTTTTCTTCCAGTGTTTGTTCAGCTTTACACAAACATCATGTTCTGATGGTACTTATATTAGAGCATCTTCTGAAATGAGAAACATACAATTAGAGTACCACATTTACGTATACAAAATTTATTTAATTGTTATCATCAAAACACTAAGATATGATTAGAATCAGACTATGTTCTAACAGTGTATACATCACAATAGTGATACAGCTTATTAGAAGCATATTTGTAAACACATAAGATTTTATTTTGTCCTATTGTTCCTTGAGAAACCGGGTTGTAGTTTATCTCAAGAAGACTTTGACGGTTGTCATTGTAAAAATTGTTATAATCAAGTTTGATTTAGTGGATTAAGTCCTTGTAAGAAAGAGGCAAAATCACATTGGTGGGTGAACTGAAGTAGTTTGAGTTCAAACGAACCAGGATAACCAAACATGTCTTAAGTTTTTATTTTATCAAAAACCCAATCCAACCCCCCTTATTGTGTTTTTCGAACCTTCAGTTGTCTAGTGTCTTTATCGTATCTTTTATGTGAAATTGAGTTTTATTCGTTCTAGCGAAATTACGATACAACAACATGTGATTCGACGTGGTGTCAATTGCGTTTAATTTGTGCTTTAAAAATTTTCATATTGATTTATTTGCTTGAGGACGAGCAAAGTTTCAAGTGTAGGGGAGTTTGATAACATGAAATCGTATCGCATTTTAGGCTTAATTTACATGAATTATTCCTCCGTTTTTATCGAATATATTACTTCACGTTGGTATTTTATTGTGTTTTCAGGTATTTATATTTATTCGTGCCAAAATGAAGCTACATGATGAAATGAAGAGCAAACAGCTAAAAACAATACACTTCTGCTATGAAGCAGAAGTGTCTACTAAAGAAGTCATAACAAAAGGCTGTTACAGGCGACATGGATTGTGTTACGTCCGACATGGAAAGAAAAGGTGTGCCCCTCGGCACACAATGGTTGCGAACAACACACAGATAAATTATGTTGAAAGCAGAAGCAGCCCGCGCACTGAAAGAAAGCCCAAATTCTCACACGATCAGGATCAAGTCTCACACAAGTAGAAGTCTTGCTTCCTAGATTCTAGGGAGCCTATGTCATACAAGTGGGTTATAAAAGAGAGGCAGTTAGAACTTTGGAAGCTCTCTCAAATGTACCATTCAAAGCAATAATTCCTTGCGTTGAGGAATTATTGCACCTTATATTAGTTACTATTTTTGGATTTCAAGTGTAATCGAAGAATCTTGTTCCTGTACTGAAGAATACTTTGGTGCTCGAAGAATTACTCCAATATACATTTAGTTTCTAGGTTTTTAATTTATATGCTTTTAATATTATTTTGTTCAATTACCATGTATGAATTTATATTCAGTTATTGTTCATGTATGTTTGTATTCAAAAGCATGTCTAGCTAATTCCCACGTGCTGGTATGTAAGGTCACTGAACCGACAGGTTCGATAATGATTCGGCTTTAAAAACTAATTAAACACAATTATGGTTTGATTTCTAAAATTAATACTAAATTTTTTTTTTACGAAAGTAAATTATAAATTAAGGTCTTATATTGGATAGTAGATATCAAAACATCAACTCTAAATACAGCGAGAGCGCTTTAGAGTTGATTATATTTTATTTGATTTTCAAAAAGTAATTTCAGTTATTAAATGATTTAGCGAGAGTGTGAGAAAAGGGTTTTTAATTCAAATAATGTATTCTCAAAAGTGTTTCTATACTTAAATTTATACCGATGATTTATTGAACCTGGACGTATGACTGTTGCATACCAGTCCTCTTAACATTTTATCATTAAAATTATATTTAGTTTCCGTTCCCAACAACCAAGAAATCGATAGCTCTAGCTGACATAATAACTTAAGATCGTACTATATTGATCCTCAGTCTCTATGGGTTCGATATATTTTAAAACTAAAATGACTAGATTGTATACTTGCAGTTAGTATCCCGATAGACTTATAAAGTCCCGATCAGAAACCATTATGAAGACCAAGTGCTGAAGACTCTGAATACATGGTTTTGAGGATTCTGAAGACTTGAAGTTATGAAGATTCAAGTTTCTGAAGACAAATGATTCTGAAGACCAAGTGCTGAAGATTCTGAATACGTGATTCTGAAGACTTTGAAGACTTGAAGCTCTGGAGATTCAAAGCTTATTTTCTTTTCTTCCAACTCATGTTGAGAGCCTCTGAAGTTCAAGAAGAATAGAAGATAACATTATGTAGTACGAGGTACAAGGTACAGAAGAATATTTCGTTCCACTACCAAGCAAGGAAGAACGTATCATACTATCTTGTCTTCCACTATAATCAAGTCGTTGGAAATCAAAAGGACCTTCCTGTCCTCCAACGTCTCTTTTGAGAAACTATAAAAAGAAGACCAGTTCATCCAACAAGGTTGACGACAACTGGATAAGTTGTTGTTGCAATTATCACGATACTAACTTTCATACTGTCATAATGGTCGTTGCCATTGTAGTTGATAGTTGTTAGTTGTTGCTTGGCTTGAATGAAATTCAACCAACACGGATGGAGATAGAAGAATCAATGTATACAGAAAAAGAATAAAAAATTTAGAAGCCATTGTGTCATACCCCAAAATTTGCCCATCACATTTTTATACTCAAGCTCATCCAAGTATCAACAGCTCAAGATCTAAGTGGATGCACACTCTCCTAAACAAACAACCCGCAACTAGGGATTTTGCTTCTCTTCAAGAAAAATCATGTTCTGAAAATTCAAGTGGACCTCATAACCTCTCATATGATTCAAAGAATCCTCACCTCAAGTTTCAAGCTCTGATTCACAAGATTGCTTAAACAACAGTTCAAACAATCAACAGTCGACTAGTTTGACCTAAAAGTCAACTGTGGTCAAAGTACAGTCAAAATTCCTGATTTTTGGCCAAAATCCTCATTTTGAATTATCATTCATCATTTGATCAAGTATTGATCATGATTCATCAAGAAGAGTTCAGAAATCAACAAAATCCAAAGTTTCTAAATTAGGGTTTTTAGACTAAAAGTCAACTAAACTTTGACCAGCCATAACTTTCACATGGAACATCAGAAATTTCCCATCCAAAGCTCATTTTGAAGGAAATTTAATTCTCTACAACTTTGTCTCTCACAAGCCAAGGCCAGAAATGCACCATTTGAGACATATGAGCCAATATATTATAGGTCCTTATAGAAGATCGCAAAAAGCAGTTTTTCGTCAGGAGCCATATCATCAGGATCAAATCCCCGAATGCAAAAAATCTTCCAAATTGGCTTTTAGAGGACATCTTGAGCTTTCCAAAAAGTCCTATATCATATCCATATGATAAATATTAGATGCGTTATGGCGTGCACAAGTTGGTCGATTTTCAAGAAAAGTGTGAAACCCTAATCACACAATTTTGCATTTTTGAACTAATGGGCCTATAATTTTAGATCACCCACGTGATTACAAGCTCAAGAGAGGCCCAGTGATCATATTAATTTTATTTCATGATTTTATCTTATTTATATTTGATTTTATTTATTTAAATTCAAAATAAATCAAGTAAAATCACAATTTTATGAAATAAAATTATATGATCCATCCATTAATTATTTAATCAAATCAAGATCATCTAAGGGCTAAGAATACGTGGGAAATATGCAAAGAATAGAGATGGACTCAAAATAGAAAGATTTGGATCAAAAATCAAAATCAAATATTTTTTAATCAAACACTTGATTCTTTCCCAAGCTATTAACCCTAATTCTCACTCCTATAAATACTCCAAGCCATTCATGCAGTAGGGGACGAAATTGAAAGAAGAATAAGGGTTCCAAGGAGAAGAAACTTTCTTCAAAAACTAGGGTTCAAGAGATTTGCAATTGCAGCCGCTCCTAAGGCGATCTGGTGGTCCAATGCTCTTCTACAGGTAATATAGAACGAGAATGCATTCTCAATAAGGTTCCTTAATGCATACAACCTTAAAATCAGGTTCAATGTTATTTGTTTTTTATTCTTTTCATATATTTCATTTTAACGTGTTTCGATTCAAACTAACCATTTATTTGAGTTCATGGCATGATTTGGATGAGATCTGGGCCATTATTCCGAAGCTCTAACGTGTTAATCAAGCTACATCATTGTTAGGGCAAGGAAGAGAAAAGCTTGCGTTTTTGTGGTTACAAGTGGCTTCAATCCGAAACAGTCCCTCTAATGAGATCGTAGGACCTTAAATATGAGTTTTGGGCGCTTTTGGCCTTTGTCTAACGCGAAATCTTTAAGTTTTAATCCTTGCAGGTTCTGCTACAAAAAGTTTGCAGCAATTCCGTGGCTAGATCGTAGCAAATTCGTAGCCTTTTTATTGGTGTTGATTAAAGGAAGAAGATGAGACAGCATGGCACAGGGAACGTCAGCGATTGGCCAGTCAACGGGTCAAAACACTCTCTTTGCGTCTCATTGGTTAGTCAAAGCTCACATGGGGCCACGCGCTCGCAGAGTGAATTTCAAAGTATGGATCGTATATTTCTCTTTTGTTGCACTTCTATTTCAACTAATCCTTGCAGCTTGGTTAGCCACGCATAAAGCCTTGTATCTAGGAGGGAGCGAGATCGACTCTCAGCACCTCCCTTTATTTTTCAACAATTTTCTGGAATAAGCATGCGTCCAGATCCTACGTTATCACCTCGTGCACGACTACGATGCACTCCCGTGATGACGCCGTTGGATTCATGCTACTCCAAATCTAAAGATCCAGGAGTTCTTCCCCACAATAGACCTTCCAGGTTCAGTCACACAGGATTCCTAACACCCCAGCCAGGTTTTCTTATCCTATTCTTTTCTTTCTTTTTATTATTGTTTTATATTGTTCTTTTGTTATTATTTTTAGTTTATTAACTTATTTGTTTTCAGTTTTTTTTAAACTATAATCCACCAAAAAATTTTAATTCTTTTTCCTCCTTCTTTTTTTTTTTAAAAAAAATAATAACAAACCTTTTTTTTTATTAGTTAATTAATTAGATAAATTAATTAGGATTAACATTTATTTTATTATTGTTGTTAGGTAATTTTAAGCCTTTTTAGATTAAAATAGTTTTATTCAAGATAATTAGATAATTAATTTAATTAGTAATTTTAGGTTTGATTAATTAGTAATTTTAGGTTTGATTTTAAATAGAGTCAGGTTTAGCCTTTAATCAGAATCATATCAACAATGTAAGAGTTGTCTATCAAATTGTAGGCTAAAGTTTTACCTTTAAGTTTTAGCCATAAGGCTTTTAAATCCTGTTTTTTTCTAAAACTTATATTTTGCTCGCGATTTCTCTTCTCATCTTCCACTCCAGTGTATCTCGCATGTCTTTAATTATTTATTTAAATTGTTTGCCTTTTATTTAATTTTGCCCTCATTTTTCATTTATTTATTTATTTATTTAATTTCTGTTATTTAAATATTAGAAGGTGTATAGGTTGCCTATTTAATTTTGATGTAATAGTAATTAGGGCCTTTTTATTTTCTGCCTTTTAATTTCCGCCTTTATTTTTCTGTTACCCTACAAGGGTTTTATTATAATAGCTTAGGTTTACTTCCTGCCTTTAAATTTCCGCATACAGGTGTTTATTGTAATAGCGTAGGACTTTTATTTTTCTGCCTGTAACTTCTGCATTTTTAAACTGCGTGGTTAGTAATCTTAGGGAGTGATAAACCTTGAACTGAACATAGAATCACTAATACTACAAGATAAATGTAATCGAAGTTAACCACATGATTGTGCACCCACACACCTTTAGGGTAACTCCTCTTACTGTTGCCTGTTGCCTCTAGTTATACTAAATATAGTCAAGTCCCTCGGATGTAGGGATACCTTAGCTTGCTGCCTTCGATTCAAAATCACCATGTCCCTCTGATAAAAGATCATAGTCCCTTCGAGTTTCCTACGATAAGTATGATCTCGTCCCTCGAATAAATGGTGATAGTCCTTTCGATCGCTAAGGTATCCTTAATGTTGCCCAAAATGACTATTATATCCTTCCCTTAGACTACCTGCCCTCTTTATGGTAGGGACAGTCTTGTGGCGAACGATTATTCTCGATGACCCGCACATCCAATGAAAGGACTCCCTACCCTCTTTATGGTATGGATAGCCCTTTCAAACTGAAAAGCTGAAAGAACAAAATCTTAAAATTAGGGTAGTTGCTACTAATTGCTTGCTCTGATTTAAATTCAAAATTATCTTTCACACTCTTTTTCAAATCAATTCAAAAAGGCTACGCTTATTTACAAGCTAAAGTCCTTATTCAAAAATATTTTCTAATCACATACTACACTTCAAACATTTCAAACAATTCAAAAGTGAGCTAAGCAATTAAGAGCCCATGGATAACCATGGATACAAAGGGTGCTTTAAACCTTCCCTTTGTATAACCTACCCCCCAAACTCAAAATCTTTTTAAAAGGTATTTTCCTGTTCTTTTAGCCTTTCTGTATATTGGATAAAATAAAAGTCGGTGGCGACTCTTGCTTAACCGCGACATTTCTGAAAGTCAGTTCACCGTATTACACATTGGTTAAGAAGTATTTGTCAAAGAGAAGATGAAGCACGCGCCAATTAGAAATTCTACTGGGTCAATTAGTTGATGTTAATGCCTACGTCGATATGTAGAAGCTAATCTGAACAAGAAGATGAAGAATAAAGATTCTACAAGATGCTACTCAACTCTAATCACATACATCTTGATGGAGATCAAAAGAAGCAAGGAGTTGTTGCTCATAACTTGCTCAGCAAAGAAGATGAAGAATGAAGATTCTTCAAGATGCTACTCAACTCTAATAATATACATCTTGATGGAGATCAAAAGAAGCAAGGAGTTACTGCTCATAACTTGCTCCACAAAGAAGATGAAGAATGAAGAATAATACAAAATGTTATCCAAGATATAATTATATACATCTCTGTAGAACAATATAATGAACACAAGAGTTGTTGCTCAGATTGTGTTTTAGTTCTAGGATTCTTCATGTAAATTGCTTAGTAGAAGCACTTACGTAAACACAAGTCTTATCAAATGTATGTTGATGGTACCACGAGAGATCGAGTGAAGATCAGAAGCTCATGAAGACAATGACAGTGAGTCATTGTGGAAATCCTCTTAGAATACTGAGTAAAGGTCAGGACCCTAGTGAGGTAAATGAACATTATATCTGTTGAGATCACTGAACGGTTCATTTCGTTGTAGTTAGTCACTTGCGGGTAACTTGTGCAGGGTCAGTCACTTGCGGGTAGCTTATGCACTGTATTGTGAGTCACCGACGATTGCCCATGCAACGTTAGTCATCGGAGATTGCCTATGCAATTGTAATCATTTTGGCTATAGTGGATTAAGACCTTGAGTTCAAGACGAAATCACCTCAAAAGGGTGGACTGGACTAGCTTGAGGGTTTCTCAGGTGAACCAGGATATATCGTGTGTTATTTAATTCTGTTTAATTCTTTCCAAATATCAGAAGCTCTAAGAAGACTTAAATTTCGAAGAAGGCAGGATGCTTTTGAGAAATGATAAGCTTCTGATAAGTAAGAGTTAAAAGCTTCTGATGAATTTCAGCTACGTATGTTTCCACGCAAGAGTTTTAAGAAAGGAAAAATAATTGAAAACCCAATTCAAACCCCCCTTTATTGTGTTTTTCTCCTCCTACAAGTGGTATCAGAGCATGGTCATGGGTTCGAATCCCCCCGGCTGACATTGGGGGGGGAGATTGTTAGATAAATAAATCCAGCGTCACCCTTAAGGATTCGAATAGGCTTAACATCCCAACCCATGGCACCTAGAGAGAGCTTACAAACCTCGCTTTAGGTGCAGCCCCTGAGGGCTCATACTATAAGGAAGTAAAGTTGCACCCTCACTAACAGCAATTGCTTTTAGCGTAGTGGTAAGCGCTTGATCCTACAGTTTTATATTTTTCCACTTTCTCCATGTAACATCCCTATTTTATTAGTTATTTATTTAATTAGTGTTACTTGGTGTTTTATTAATTGTTTGTTTTATTTAATTATTATTTGGTATGATAATTATTTAATAGAGTGTTATTATGCTAATTGAACTATTTGAGTAATTAGTATAATTATGAGACAATATGTTATTGGGTCTAAGTGGTAGAAATATAACACAATAGAGTTATGGGTTAAGCCCAATTAATTAATTTAGAGGAGATAGTAAGAGTTAGGGTTTTAGAGATTACCATTTGGGGAAAAGAAAGATAGAAAGAATAGAAAAGAGGCTAAGAGAAGAACAAAGAGGAGAGGATTATAGATTTCATCAAGAGGGTGAATTGAATCAAGAGGTAAGGGTTAGAATCCAAGTTAATATAGGTTACATGATTGGGTAATGTGTTGTTTGTGTAATCTATTCATCTTTCAATTTCATGGATATGGAAAATGTTAGGGTTTGGTAGATTTCATAAGATTTTATGAATCAAAGCATGTTTGATAATGTTTGTATGTGAACCCATGGTTAGAAACATGTTTAGGAACCTCATATGTGTGCTAAATTTCTTTCAATTGATGTATAAATTGTGTGAGGGTTAGTGGTTGTTGTATGAGGTGAATGGGGAAGGAAAATGGTGATTTTTGAGTTTTTACACAGCATGAGTGGACCTATACAGAAGTCTGGGTCGACCTGAGCTAACCCGCAAAGGCAAAAATCTACTTTTCTTCAGCATGAGTGGACCTGAGAAATGTATGCGTCGACCTATAGATTTTCAAAAGACCAGCATGAGTCGACTCATGGGTCGACCTGAGCAAACCCGAGGGGGACATAAATATCCATGCATCGACTTGAGGATTTTATGCGTCGACCCGAGGATTCAATTTTTGGCAGATTTTCTAAAGACCATAACTTTTGATCCGTAACTCTGTTTTACGCGTCGTTTGAAGCCTTATGAAGCTAATGAGATTATCTATATGATAGGATATAATTTATTGGTACTTGATTGATTAATTAAGATGTTGTTGTGTGAAATAATATGTAATTGTCTTTATGTGCGTTATGTTTTGGTATGCGGTGATTAACAATTGTTGGAATGATATGTAGTAAGATATTCATGATATTTGTGATTGAATATATGATAGTTGTTGTGCCTTGATGTAATTGTTATTTGGTATGTGAATCTTATACAATTGGTGGATAATTCGATGTATGAATTATTGTGGTATGTGGTATGTTAAGATTTGTTTGGATAGTCTTAATTGCATATGTGTTGTAATAATTGTACATGCATTCATGGTTGGCTTTGAAATATATGCGGTGAAACTTTGGGTTCACATGGTTGACCTTGATCCTTGATCGGAAATAGAGGTGGTGAAGCTTTGGATTCACATGTTGGCTTGGATTCTAGAGGTAGAATGGAAGCGGTGAAACTTGGGTTGACATGGTGGCTTTGGTTTTTGTCCGGATCAGAAGCGTGGCTTGGATTCTAGATATTGAATCAGAAAGTGGTGAAACTTTGGGTTCAGATTTGGCACCACATGCATGAAGTCACATGGTTTTGCATTCAAGTCACATTTGGAGTTATGTGATAATTGGTTTATACGCAATATGTGATAATTGATTATTGGTGATGTATTGATACATGATTGGTAATTGTGTTACGTGCTATAAATGGTGAATTTCTATACTTGTAACATTTGTGAATGATTACTTGTTATATGAATTGTTAAGCCATATTGTGTAGATACCATGAGAAGTGTGTGATGAATTCTTGGAATGTAATTGTTGTTGTCATACATTTCTCATATTATGTTTATCTATATTAATTTGAATTCTCACCCTTCTGTTTGAATGTTACCCTTTGTTGGTAACGTGCAAGTTCAGACGAGTAGTAGCTTGTCCGAGGATTTAGCCGAGGAGCTCCTGAGTTTGTTGTTTAATTAGGTAGCGAGTCATATGCTGTGATCATGTAACACTTTGGGGGGTTTTTATTGACTTATGCTTATTTTTGGATATTGCTATCTTGTATGTATTTGATCGATACCTTAGATATGTGTTTAACGGCTATGTTGCCTAGATTTGATTTTGGTTTTGTACGGCTGTTGCACCCCAAAATTTGCCCTCTTTATCTGTGCTATAAGTTATCAGATGACGTTTATTTCGTCGTCCAAAAATTGAAGAAAATAATAAAAGGGTTTCTCATCTTCATTCAAGTTTGTTTAACCGGTTCTTTTTGCATGTGTTGAAACGTGAGATAGGGTTGGTTCATGGATTTCTTCTTCAAGTTACAAGTTTGACTGCTTAGAGTGATTGGATTTCAAGTTAAGATGTGTTTCTCTCCTTATCTCCATTAAAGAGGTCCTCAAAGCGTTATGGTTATG
Organism: Vicia villosa; assembly: GCF_029867415.1. NCBI lineage: Eukaryota > Viridiplantae > Streptophyta > Magnoliopsida > Fabales > Fabaceae > Vicia > Vicia villosa. The sequence goes on from NW_026705038.1 coordinate 1,168,485, forward strand.
ATAAGTCATTTGTTGAGGAAATATCTTCGTAAAAACGTGATATATGACTCAAGGATCTAATGTAATCAGGACATCATTGTTCTTTCTTTCAAATTGATTGGCTGTGTGAAATGCAAGCTGTTTGTGTTTGAGAATTGCAAGCTTTCATTAGAGTGAAGATTTGGATTTATTAATGATTACTTAGGGCCATGAGTTCTTAATGTTCACTTTAATTGGTTCGAAGTATGCATTACTCGGAGATATTGTTACAAAAGCACATTCACTCAAAATTCAAAGTCCATACATTCATTTCAAATTCATTACAAGTCCAAGTCCATTACAAAAAATCGGCACTAGGCGTATCCAACAAAAAAAATCCAAACTCGCATCAAACCGCCATGGACCAAATCAGCCAAACCAAAATAGAACCGGAAATTGAAAGCCTAAACCGGTGGCAACCTTGAATTCTGCAGCATTCTTGAGTAAAAAACCGAACCTGCACATAAAGGAAAAACGAACCGAAACGGAAGAAAAAAGATCAAATCCAATGGCCAGCTCAGTTCTTATAGTGGAAGAAAATTCATAACAGAGAGGGGAATAATCAACAGAATCGGAAAAAGAAACTCACCACATAAGAGGATTCACAAAGATGTAATAAACCTCAAAAACGAAATAGAACGTAACAAACTTTTTCCTCTGAATCATCTACGCTTCAATCTCCATTCACGATCTCAAATCATCATCGAACCGTCATCCATCTTCTTGACCACACATTGACCTTCGTCAATCATCACCTTCATCACTTTCTGCAAATCATCATCACTGCTCAGCATCGACACCTTCAAGCACCATAGCAAGACAACCGCAAATCTTCATCAAACTCTTCCTCTTCATCGCATAGCTTCAATCATCATCTCCATACCTTCAATCTGCGAAGCGCTCCTTCAATCTTTGCCGTGGCACAATCATCTTCATCTCTTCTCTGTAACAACATCGTCGCAACAAACGAATCAACATCATTGCATCGGAAACATAAGAAACGTAGAAGAAGCAGAAGGAGAAGCCTACTAGTTCTTGAAGATTCAACCGGATTTATCGTCTTCCTCATCGACTTCGAAGGAGCATCGGATGTTTTCTGTGGTAACACGAGATCAGAGAGGAACGAGAGAATTTGAACGAAGATGTTCCGAGATTGGAGAGAAGCGAGGGCGAGAGAGCGGAGGCGAGTGGCCGGTCGGCGCCGCGAGTTTGAACGGAGATGAAGAAGTTCCGCCGCGCCGTTGTGAAAGAAGGAGAGATGAGCTTCACGTTAGTTAACCTAATCCTCTTTTGGCTTATTAAGAATTTGGATATTGACTTTGAATTAACGCATTAATTGATATTAGTGCTGACTTTAATTGAGTTTGATTGTCAATAAATCTGAGGTATTGGTTATTAGTTTGAAGTGTAGTGAAACAAATCTGAAAATGAGTTGTCAAAAATCGGAATCCATGGATCAATTCAATTTTGGGCCAAGAACAATTTGCTGCGCATGCACCTCCCTTAGAGCCCAATCTCATACTTAATTTTTGCCATTTCTTAAAGACAAAAACAATCATTCTGGGCCTGTCTGTTTGGGCCAACGCCCCTACTGCTCTATGCACCACTGATTTCAGAATAAACTCCCCTGTGTATATAATTTTCTCCATTAGATTTAATTGTTTTTCATTGTTTTTTTTCCTATTTCTTTTAGGTGATAAAATGACATATAAAATCAATCATTTGTTAAACTTTTGGCTTGATAAAAAATAATCAAAAAAACATGTAATGCTTTGCTTGTTAGAATTGAGATGTTTTGCTATATTGCTTAGTTCTAATTCTTTGATAAAATGCTATAAAAAATATTATGTTTGATTAGGCTTTTGCATGATAAAAGATAATAAAAACATGTAATATTTCTTTGTTAGATTTTAATTGTTTAGTTACATAGTTAGTTCTATTACTTTTAGATAGGAATGTCACAAAAAACAATTTAATCTTGTTAGATTTTTGTTTAGGATTTAATTAGAATTTAATTTCTATTATTTTCTATGGCCGGTGCGCGTTTGTCTTGTTATTACTGATTTGTTTGCTGAGGTGTGCGAGGTACTTTGAGAGGGTTCGATTGTGATTTGATTGCTTCGTGTTCCACTTTATTTGTGGGACACGATTTCGCTTCCGATGCGACTTGATTTGCACCGTGTTCCACTTTATTTGTGGGACACGAACGTATTTCCGATCGATTCATCTGATCTCTCATTCATTGAGATGTATATTCCTGTATTGTCTGGTTTGTGTTCTCTTGCAGGTTGCCCATGTGGTTATGCTCGACGAGTGCCACATGTCGCTTGTGATCTATTTTCACGACGACGCTTTCTGACTTGCTTTGCTTGATGATGGCTTACGTGAAGTATTTCGGACTTCTCTGCTTACGCTTGCTAGCTCATTGCGGATTTGCTATCCGTTCAGTATTGTCTCCTTGTCCCTTTTACTGCTTTCCGCATCATCCTATAACATGAGAAGTAGGACTTAGACATGCATCTGGCCAAGCCCTCGAAAGAGGCTCTGTTTTTGTTGGTGTGTTTATATTTGTGCTTTGCGGCAGGGAGTCACGGTGTAATAAGTCCTATATGGCACTCCGTTAAGTCCTCATGGAAGGAACGCAGAAAGGGTTAGCAATCAACCCCCGCCTAGTCTCATCGAGTCTGTTCAGTATGCGCACGCTACGCGTGGCTCGCTTCTGAACCTGCACAAGATCATTGTTATCGAGTATGTCAGGAAAAGGGTTCATGCAGCCGGACCCCCGCCTTTCTTATAGCTCGCGTCGCTCGACGTTGATGCTCGGTGTACGCACGCACCGTTTTCCTTTACGATCCGTGACGGCTTGGTTGCTGAGAGGGGTCCGCCCTCTTGCCTATGGCCCGATCATTTTCGCGAGGTCTAATGCTTGGTTGACTTGGGTTGAGCTGCTCCCCTTGGCTATGGCGGGACCGCTTTTCTACCACTCGGTCAGTACCGTTGGTTTGTTTGCTTTACGAGCGGATGCTCGTTTGTGTGATATTATTGTGTGCTTCCCTTTTTCCCTCGTAGGTTGCTAGTTTAGTTTAGACTTGTACCCTTTGTATGATAACATTAGGTAGCAAGCTTTCCCCTTTAGCTTAGGTTTTCCTCATGCATCTTTTAAAACACAAACCACACTCTTTGATTTTCTTTTCTTAAGAGCTTGTTATTTCCGCTCCATTCCCAGCATAAGTCTCCAAAGGTCGAGCAGCGGAGTGTGAATGTAACTCGTTCACCTAAAAAACACAAAACAAATAGAAATTAGTTAGCCGAGCTACGGTAGCTCTGATTCTGCAAAACAGATACGTAGGCAGCGGGGTAGGGCCCGTGCGAGCACAATCCTTTCTTTTCCCTACATTCTGCATTCATTTTAGTCCAGATTAGCGTAGTTTGCTTACACACCCATAGTTTTAGACACAAGCGTGGATACCATCGAGTACGATGGGCGCGAGGGGTGCAAATACCTTCCCCTCGCGTAACCGACTCCCTTACCCTTTTTCTCTGGTCGTGAGACCGTTGTTTTGTTTTGTGGTTTACTGGCATTCCCTTCCTTTTCAGGATAAATATGTTAGTGGCGACTCTGTTAATTTTCGCGGTAGCGACAGCTGGCGACTCTGCTGGGGACGTCTCGACCTGTTGCTGGTCCGGACTCAGCGAGTCGATCCTAGCGCTTGTGTGTTTATCTTTGGGTGTTTTATTGCTTTGCATATTTACCTGTTTGCATTGCATTCTATGTGCGCTTTTACTTTTCTGCATCATATTCTGGACTGTCTGGATTTCTATCTGTGGGTGGGTGTTTCAAGAGGTAAAAGACCCAATACCCAGGTCATGAGTGATACCATAGGAACTAGGACTAGAGTGGCCGTGACGGACAGAAGGCGTATGCCTGATTGATCTGAGCACGTATCCACGGGCAGAGCTTGGTGGAATGAGGCAATATCGTATGATAACGCCTACATTCGATCCTCTGTTGGCTTTTTGACCTACCTTGGCCTAGATTTACCCGTGAGTGGGGCGGGAATCAATCATTGCTTAACAGGTACATTGATGGTGACTTTGGTTCTTGTTCGTGGGTTACCGATGTTCTCGTTCGAGTGTACTATTGGTTCCTGTTCATGGGGTACTATGGTTCTTGTTCGAGTAGTGATCTATGTTCTATTCCAGTGTGTTGGTGACTATATGTTCTGGTTCCGATGGTAACTTGTTCCATTGGTGACTTGTGGTTTGTGTGGTGGTCTGAAAATATGCCGAACCTCTGACCTTGTGCTGTGTGATTTCTCGGCGTCATCAGATATATCCAGTATTGTGGTTCCCACCACTTTGCATCATTGCATATTTACTTTTGAAAAAAATGATGTACAAAAAATAACTAGCATACATGTTCCTTCCATTTCAAAGGAATCATATCTTTAAGCCTCGTGTCAAGCTTTTCCATCTCCTTCTTGCTAAAAAAATCAAAACATGAGGATTCCTTGGAAATTGAATGAACATGGCATTGCATTCATATCATGCATCTCATACATTTCATGCATAACAGGTGTTCAGGATTGAGGATCTTTTATTCAAACTTGGTACTCTCACCAGACTCAGAGACTTGATTTGTTCTTATTGTGTGTTCAAAGGTCAGTCATGAAACAACTTTGTGGGGTGATCAAGAAGAAAGCTTGGTTGGGGTTCTTTTCGAAGATAGGTCTTATTCTCATTTGCTTCCATGCTTGCTTTATTTGCAACTGGTTAAGCTCCGCACTGTATGGATGTCTACAGATTCTCTGTTTGATGACAATGACACTAGGTGTGAGTTCTATTCTGGGGCACCTGGTCGTGATGTTAGTATCTACAAGTCTTTGAAATTTCTTGGGGCTCCTGCACGAGGGATAAGCAAGACATTGTCTATCTTGAGCATTGCACCATTTGCATTGCTCGAATCCCTAAAGCACTTACAAATTCCGTGTGACTTTGCCAGAATCTTCTGCCAGACAGTAATCAAGAGTGATCTGCAAAGGCACCTCTCATTCTCAAGGTTCTACTTTATATTCCGAGTCACCTCCTCTCTTGGAGTTTCCTTGTCAGTATCCTTTGTTTGTCAACAGAGACAGAAAGAATATGAGAAGCAATTCAATGTAATCTCAATGCCTGGTATTCAGTTGCTTCCCTGCTTGTTGGAATTTTAGTTGGTTAAGATTCATGCTTTGGGTGTTTCTCACCACAGATAGCTCTCCTGATTTCGATGATAATACTCGGTGTTTTCCATTCTGGGGCACCTGATCATAATGTCAAGTCTTACAAGGTGTTGAGGTACAAACAGTCCAGGACTTGCTCGATACAGAGATGTTTGAGTTTATTCATAATGGTTTCTACTGGTCAATCCTATTTCATCTGCTGCAAGTAGATTGTTTGTTCTTTCTCGAGGAAGTAACTCATGTGAATCACTTGCAACTTGTACTGCCAGAGGCTTCCTTCCTAACAGCTATTGTGTGTTCCAAGTAATGACTTTGATAGCCAAGCGTCATAGGTTAATGTTGTTCACTGATAGTAATACAAGTTTCCATTCATGATGGTGTTTTCTGGTTCAGCAGCTATATTTAGGGCTCCCGACCGAGGGATAAGCAAGACGCCTTGTATCTTGAGTTTGTGCACCACTGGCACAACTCAAATCCCTAAAAGATGGACACTTACAATTTCTGTATGATTTTGCCGGAATCTTCTACGGGGAAGTAATCTGAAGTGTTCTACAGGAACATATGTTGTTGCTTGGGGTGCTTTCCACTCTGGGGGCACTTGGTTATCTGATTGAAGGCTGACAGTCATTCAAAGACAAAGTACAAGACCTGATTGACTCAAAAGCTATCACATTCGCACTTGAAGGCCAAAATTAAAGTTCTCCTTTGACTTAGCGGATCTTTTGAAGCAATAAGTCCATACGGAGAGGATCTCCTCAATATTGGCAATTCCTAATTCATCATGCATGTTCATGTTTAAGCTTTCTTGCTTTGTTAAATACTGTTGCATGTAAAACTTGTTTGTTTTTTAACTATAATCATAATGCATTGGATATGTTTGTCTTGAAAAAAATCCATTCGCTTTTGCTCTTATATGTTTTTATATGCTTTTTGTGATATTCGACTTTTGTTAACAAAGCATGACAGCTCCAAAGGGAGAATGATGAAAATAATACCAATAACCTCAAATGGTATGCTTTTGAGTAGAACCTTGCTGATGATGTACAGGCATTGTTTCAAATTCCCAAACACTGGAGATATAAGGGAGTGAAACCCTCGTTAACCCCTTTGAGCCTTTGAAGTAGGAGTTTCTTTTCTATTCAGAAAAAACCCTTATTTTTAACCCAGGGGCGGGTAGTATTCAGTTAACCTGGTCGAGCATTCAAAATTCATCAGGAGCACACATCTAAGGATACAACAATGGCTATCCTTCAACAGATTGAGTAAAGTCAAATCCACAACGGTTATCCCTCACCTCAGGAGGTCGAGACATCAAATTTATCCCTCACATCAGGAGGTCGAGACCAACATCAAAGCCGCTGCGGTTTATCACTCACATCAATAGGTCAAAATATGACGATACCACAATGGTAATTCTTCATCAATCAAGGACTCAGGCAGTCACAATCGCTTCACACCAATCTGAGATTCAGGATCACACGACTTGTTCAAAAAAAAAGGGAAAAAAGAATGAAAAAAAAGAGAAGAAAAGCCCGTTAAGTCAACAACTTGAAAGCACGTGACTTAGGCAAAAGTTAGGGCATCCCGCTGGACATCCAAATCAAAATTCAAAAGAATTTGTCCAGGCAAAATTTAGGGAAACGAAAAAAAAAAAGCAAAGCTAAAGCGAAAAACAAGGATTACAAAATAAGAATCCTCATCAAAAGAACAAAGTCGTGTGATCAGACAACAAAAACGAAAGGTAAAGTGACTGCCATATCCAGAAGACCTCTTTGACTCCTCAATCATTTCCAAACTCCTCTTGAAAGATGAATGCTCGTGTCAAGTTAACTGAACTTAGGACTGGAGAACATCATGAAGGGGGTGGGCACCAAATAATTTGAGCCTAAAAATCTTTTTTTTCTAAAAACCGTGAACCTGACCACGTTACAACCCTGAAAAGTCCTAACTGAAGCATGGGTTAATTCGAAAGCATACTATACACGAGAATACGGTAAGCTGACTCCTAGGAGATCCGCTAATCGCTTGAGTTGGTATCACACCATCTTTTCTTTCTTTCATAAAATCGATATTACGACATCCTTTCAAAAAGTTTCTTTAAACTTCAAGACAAACATGAACTTTGCATTAGAATTATATTTCTCATAATAAACATTCTTTGCATATGAACAAGTGCTTAACATCAAGAAAGTTTCCATCATGAACTTCAGATGAAAAGTTTTATCCTCCCGAAGGACAGGTTGTCTTCAGAACTCCGTTGAGTTGAAGCACAAATATCTCAAAGTCTGATCACCCTCAGGGGTACAAAAGTGTTTTATTACTCTATCGAGTAAGTTTTCAGACAATCTAAGGCAATCAGGTCAAGATTCAAAAATCTCTCAAAGTGCTAAGCAATCAGGGGCATTCACCCAAGTGCAGTCAAACCTACCTACAATACAAGTCAGGCAGGGGCATGGTGCTAAAATACTTGATACTGGTGCATGACACTATGCATCGGCATTTTATCCTTATCAGGAGGTGTTCAGTTTAAAGTTCGGGTGTGAGCTAAACAACTTATGAACTTGAAGACCGTCGAGAAGTTAGGATTGTCATCCTCAACATTCATCAGATACTGAAAGCCCAATACTTGTTGACATCCTCACAATCAATATGGATATACAGAACACTATGAAAGCCAATTTCTGTTTGGTCTATTTGAAGCTAACACTTGCTTGACCCCTTAAGTCCACTTTCTGGTGGTGTTCTCTCGGAAAATCAATGTCTGTTTGATGCTCCGGCCGATGCTTGTTTGGCGTTCTAATCACTGCTTGCTTGCCAACTCGTGAATCCATTGCTTGTTTGGAAAGTTTCAAAGACAAGATGTGTGACAATCTGTTTGCTCTTGCATTTGCCCATGGTGGATGAGCATTACCGTTTTCTTCCATGTGAGGAAATCCTGTGAAGATGTCATGCTATATCCTGGGGCATTTTCATCTGTTCATCTCGTAGGTACATCCTTTTGAGCGCATCATGTCAGCGCATTGGCAGATCTAGCCAAGTGAGAGATTCTCATTCCCCAGCTGAGTGCATTCAGATAAGGTCTTCTTTGTTCCAAGATTCTCACCTCCTCAGCAAAGCACATCTCAATGCAATTTACGTGCTTCAGAAAACTTATTCCCCGGTGGAATGTCTTCTCCCTAATTGAATCATGATTAAATGGTATCTGATTCCCCAGCAAGCTCTTAATGAGGTTCTTTACCCGAATGCCTCTCTTTCCCCAGTAGAGCGCTTCTCTCTCCATCAGATGGACCTGTTTTCCCCAGGAGAGTCATCTTATTCCCCAGTGGAGTTGCCTTAATAAAAGGTTCTTATGTTAAGTTCCTTATCCCCGGCGGATCTCTCATCTCCTCAGTGGATCGTTATGCAGAAGTATTCATCTTCCCCACTGAGTTTCTTTCCTCAGCAAAGATTCGCGTGCATCCTCAGCAGAATCTATGTTCATCTAGGACTTCCCCAGCGGAATGCGTCCTATACAAGCAAGTTGGTCACTCCTCATCAGAGTTATCTCCATGACTTGCCCTTGTCTCCACCTCCCCAGAGTGTCGAGAATTTGCTTCTCCAGTGAAGTGACCAGGGTATTCCCCAAGCAGTTAATTGGGATGTTCATATCCCCAGGCAGGATTTATTCCCCAAATAGAGCTCGCTTCCAGATTTGATCATCTCCAGCAGATTTCTGATCCATCTCTGTCAGCTCGCAGTTTGTGACTTCTAGTCACTCATCTTGTCCTCCCCACAGAGTTTCGTACTCTCTCCAGGACTTATTCAGCAATTCAGTGCTCATCCGTTGTTTCCCTAAGCAACGCCCAAATCATGCATCATTTGCATAGCATTCTCTAAACGTGTAACGTCTTCCTCCTCGGAAACGTTATTCCATACGCATTCATACATGCATCATGCATAAATCATATCATATCTGTTTCTTTCTGCAGGGAAGTTATCAAGATACAAATGCCTCCTAAAGAGCAACTCGCCTAGTCATTACAGGCGCTTATCCTGATGTTTTGAATCAGAAGAGGATTGTTCTACTTATTTTCTGGCGTAGCTCAGATCAGTTCAAAGACATTCCTATTCCCGATGCCCCCAGATCGGTGGAAGATATTTGTTCCTATCCTGATATCCAGCTCAGTTTAAGGAACCGCCTCCGGATCTCTATAGATCTTCCGAAGGAGCAAGCCCTCTGATACATCAGATCAGTTGGAAATATCTACTCCCTGACGATTTAGTTCGTTCAGAAGAAGAAACTCGTCTGCCCAGTCCTGATGCCTAACCATCAGTTGAAGACGCTTTCTTTACCCGGCGTACACAGTTCGGAAGAAACATCTGTTCCTATCCTAATATTCAGATTCAGATTAGTTGAAGGAACCGCCTCCGGATCCCCGTGGTCTTACGAAGGAGCAAGCCACTGTTATCATCAGATCAGACGGAGATGTTTGCCTGATTGACTTTTTCATTCAGATGAAGATTGTCCTACTTATTTTCTGGCATCATGTCCAGATCAGTTTAAAGGCATTCTTTCCCCGGCGTACACAGTTCGGAAGAGATATTGTTCCTATCCTTATTTCCAGTTCAGTTGAAGGAACCGCCTCCGGATCCCCGTGGTCTTACGAAGGAGCTAGCCGCTAATTCCCAGATTAGTAGGAATATCTACCTGATGATTTAATTGCATCAGAAGAGATGTCTGCCCAGATTCCCAGATCATGATTCCCAGATCAGAGATACTTATTACCCGTTGATATTCAGATCAACCGATGTATCTCCTTCGATTCCCAGATCGACCTAACACATCTATCCCGATGCATGTTCGGAGACATCTGCTACGTCTGATACTCAGATCATTCGAGATGTTCCTTCTCTTGATGCCCAGATCAATTGAAGTGTTTCCCCTGCCTGTGGGTGCCCGTTCCTTCTTATCACAAGTTGGAGCATATTTAATTGTCCAGATCAATTGAAGTTTTTTCTCCCTGCTTGCGGGGTGGTACATTCCTTCTTCATTGCTAGATGGAATCTTCTATTGATCAAGAGCGCAAATTTTCGAGTTCATTCTGGTATTCAATCTCCTTCCACCTCAACGGTTCGAAACCTCCGTTTCTCACTCGTCACGTTCAAGAAGTTTGAATAGGGGCAGCTGTTGCACCCCAAAATTTGCCCTCTTTATCTGTGCTATAAGTTATCTGATGACGTTTATTTCGTCGTCCAAAAATTGAAGAAAATAATAAAAGGGTTTCTCATCTTCATTCAAGTTTGTTTAACCGGTTCTTTTTGCATGTGTTGAAACGTGAGATAGGGTTGGTTCATGGATTTCTTCTTCAAGTTACAAGTTTGACTGCTTAGAGTGATTGGATTTCAAGTTAAGATGTGTTTCTCTCCTTATCTCCATTAAAGAGGTCCTCAAAGCGTTATGGTTATGATAAGTCATTTGTTGAGGAAATATCTTCGTAAAAACGTGATATATGACTCAAGGATCTAATGTAATCAGGACATCATTGTTCTTTCTTTCAAATTGATTGGCTGTGTGAAATGCAAGCTGTTTGTGTTTGAGAATTGCAAGCTTTCATTAGAGTGAAGATTTGGATTTATTAGTGATTACTTAGGGCCATGAGTTCTTAATGTTCACTTTAATTGCTTCGAAGTATGCATTACTCGGAGATATTGTTACAAAAGCACATTCACTCAAAATTCAAAGTCCATACATTCATTTCAAATTCATTACAAGTCCAAGTCCATTACAAAAAATCGGCACTAGGCGTATCCAACAAAAAAAATCCAAACTCGCATCAAACCGCCATGGACCAAATCAGCCAAACCAAAATAGAACCGGAAATTGAAAGCCTAAACCGGTGGCAACCTTGAATTCTGCAGCATTCTTGAGTAAAAAACCGAACCTGCACATAAAGGAAAAACGAACCGAAACGGAAGAAAAAAGATCAAATCCAATGGCCAGCTCAGTTCTTATAGTGGAAGAAAATTCATAACAGAGAGGGGAATAATCAACAGAATCGGAAAAAGAAACTCACCACATAAGAGGATTCACAAAGATGTAATAAACCTCAAAAACGAAATAGAACGTAACAAACTTTTTCCTCTGAATCATCTACGCTTCAATCTCCATTCACGATCTCAAATCATCATCAAACCGTCATCCATCTTCTTGACCACACATTGACCTTCGTCAATCATCACCTTCATCACTTTCTGCAAATCATCATCACTGCTCAGCATCGACACCTTCAAGCACCATAGCAAGACAACCGCAAATCTTCATCAAACTCTTCCTCTTCATCGCATAGCTTCAATCATCATCTCCATACCTTCAATCTGCGAAGCGCTCCTTCAATCTTTGCCGTGGCACAATCATCTTCATCTCTTCTCTGTAACAACATCGTCGCAACAAACGAATCAACATCATTGCATCGGAAACATAAGAAACGAAGAAGAAGCAGAAGGAGAAGCCTACTAATTCTTGAAGATTCAACCGGATTTATCGTCTTCCTCATCGACTTCGAAGGAGCATCGGATGTTTTCTGTGGTAACACGAGATCAGAGAGGAACGAGAGAATTTGAACGAAGATGTTCCGAGATCGGAGAGAAGCGAGGGCGAGAGAGCGGAGGCGAGTGGCCGGTCGGCGCCGCGAGTTTGAACGGAGATGAAGAAGTTCCGCCGCGCCGTTGTGAAAGAAGGAGAGATGAGCTTCACGTTAGTTAACCTAATCCTCTTTTGGCTTATTAAGAATTTGGATATTGACTTTGAATTAACGCATTAATTGATATTAGTGCTGACTTTAATTGAGTTTGATTGTCAATAAATCTGAGGTATTGGTTATTAGTTTGAAGTGTAGTGAAACAAATCTGAAAATGAGTTGTCAAAAATCGGAATCCATGGATCAATTCAATTTTGGACCAAGAACAATTTGCTGCGCATGCACCTCCCTTAGAGCCCAATCTCATACTTAATTTTTGCCATTTCTTAAAGACAAAAACAATCATTCTGGGCCTGTCTGTTTGGGCCAGCGCCCCTACTGCTCTATGCACCACTGATTTCAGAATAAACTCCCCTGTGTATATAATTTTCTCCATTAGATTTAATTGTTTTTCATTGTTTTTTTTCCTATTTCTTTTAGGTGATAAAATGACATATAAAATCAATCATTTGTTAAACTTTTGGCTTGATAAAAAATAATCAAAAAAACATGTAATGCTTTGCTTGTTAGAATTGAGATGTTTTGCTATATTGCTTAGTTCTAATTCTTTGATAAAATGCTATAAAAAATATTATGTTTGATTAGGCTTTTGCATGATAAAAGATAATAAAAACATGTAATATTTCTTTGTTAGATTTTAATTGTTTAGTTACATAGTTAGTTCTATTACTTTTAGATAGGAATGTCACAAAAAACAATTTAATCTTGTTAGATTTTTGTTTAGGATTTAATTAGAATTTAATTTCTATTATTTTCTATGGTCGGTGCGCGTTTGTCTTGTTATTACTGATTTGTTTGCTGAGGTGTGCGAGGTACTTTGAGAGGGTTCGATTGTGATTTGATTGCTTCGTGTTCCACTTTATTTGTGGGACACGAATTCGCTTCCGATGCGACTTGATTTGCACCGTGTTCCACTTTATTTGTGGGACACGAACGTATTTCCAATCGATTCATCTGATCTCTCATTCATTGAGATGTATATTCCTGTATTGTCTGGTTTGTGTTCTCTTGCAGGTTACCCATGTGGTTATGCTCGACGCGTGCCACATGTCGCTTGTGATCTATTTTCACGACGACGCTTTCTGACTTGCTTTGCTTGATGATGGCTTACGCGAAGTATTTCGGACTTCTCTGCTTACGCTTGCTAGCTCATTGCGGATTTGCTATCCGTTCAGTATTGTCTCCTTGTCCCTTTTACTGATTTCCGCATCATCCTATAACATGAGAAGTAGGACTTAGACATGCATCTGGCCAAGCCCTCGAAAGAGGCTCTGTTTTTGTTGGTGTGTTTATATTTGTGCTTTGCGGCAGGGAGTCACGGTGTAATAAGTCATATATGGCACTCCGTTAAGTCCTCATGGAAGGAACGCGGAAAGGGTTAGCAATCAACCCCCGCCTAGTCTCATCGAGTCTGTTCAGTATGCGCACGCTACGCGTGGCTCGCTTCTGAACCTGCACAAGATCATTGTTATCGAGTATGTCAGGAAAAGGGTTCATGCAGCCGGACCCCCGCCTTTCTTATAGCTCGCGTCGCTCGACGTTGATGCTCGGTGTACGCACGCACCGTTTTCCTTTACGATCCGTGACGGCTTGGTTGCTGAGAGGGGTCTGCCCTCTTGTCTATGGCCCGATCATTTTCGCGAGGTCTAATGCTTGGTTGACTTGGGTTGAGCTGCTCCCCTTGGCTATGGCGGGACCGCTTTTCTACCACTCGGTCAGTACCGTTGGTTTGTTTGCTTTACGAGCGGATGCTCGTTTGTGTGATATTATTGTGTGCTTCCCTTTTTCCCTCGTAGGTTGCTAGTTTAGTTTAGACTTGTACCCTTTGTATGATAACATTAGGTAGCAAGCTTTCCCCTTTAGCTTAGGTTTTCCTCATGCATCTTTTAAAACACAAACCACACTCTTTGATTTTCTTTTCTTAAGAGCTTGTTATTTCCGCTCCATTCCCAGCATAAGTCTCCAAAGGTCGAGCAGCGGAGTGTGAATGTAACTCGTTCACCTAAAAAACACAAAACAAATAGAAATTAGTTAGCCGAGCTACGGTAGCTCTGATTCTGCAAAACAGATACGTAGGCAGCGGGGTAGGGCCCGTGCGAGCACAATCCTTTCTTTTCCCTACATTCTGCATTCATTTTAGTCCAGATTAGCGTAGTTTGCTTACACACCCATAGTTTTAGACACAAGCGTGGATACCATCGAGTACGATGGGCGCGAGGGGTGCAAATACCTTCCCCTCGCGTAACCGACTCCCTTACCCTTTTTCTCTGGTCGTGAGTCCGTTGTTTTGTTTTGTGGTTTACTGGCATTCCCTTCCTTTTCAGGATAAATATGTTAGTGGCGACTCTGTTAATTTTCGCGGTAGCGACAGCTGGCGACTCTGCTGGGGACGTCTCGACCTGTTGCTGGTCCGGACTCAGCGAGTCGATCCTAGCGCTTGTGTGTTTATCTTTGGGTGTTTTATTGCTTTGCATATTTACCTGTTTGCATTGCATTCTATGTGCGCTTTTACTTTTCTGCATCATATTCTGGACTGTCTGGATTTCTATCTGTGGGTGGGTGTTTCAAGAGGTAAAAGACCCAATACCCAGGTCATGAGTGATACCATAGGAACTAGGACTAGAGTGGCCGTGACGGACAGAAGGCGTATGCCTGATTGATCTGAGCACGTATCCACGGGCAGAGCTTGGTGGAATGAGGCAATATCGTATGATAACGCCTACATTCGATCCTCTGTTGGCTTTTTGACCTACCTTGGCCTAGATTTACCCGTGAGTGGGGCGGGAATCAATCATTGCTTAACAGGTACATTGATGGTGACTTTGGTTCTTGTTCGTGGGTTACCGATGTTCTCGTTCGAGTGTACTATTGGTTCCTGTTCATGGGGTACTATGGTTCTTGTTCGAGTAGTGATCTATGTTCTATTCCAGTGTGTTGGTGACTATATGTTCTGGTTCCGATGGTAACTTGTTCCATTGGTGACTTGTGGTTTGTGTGGTGGTCTGAAAATATGCCGAACCTCTGACCTTGTGCTGTGTGATTTCTCGGCGTCATCAGATATATCCAGTATTGTGGTTCCCACCACTTTGCATCATTGCATATTTACTTTTGAAAAAAATGATGTACAAAAAATAACTAGCATACATGTTCCTTCCATTTCAAAGGAATCATATCTTTAAGCCTCGTGTCAAGCTTTTCCATCTCCTTCTTGCTAAAAAAATCAAAACATGAGGATTCCTTGGAAATTGAATGAACATGGCATTGCATTCATATCATGCATCTCATACATTTCATGCATAACAGGTGTTCAGGATTGAGGATCTTTTATTCAAACTTGGTACTCTCACCAGACTCAGAGACTTGATTTGTTCTTATTGTGTGTTCAAAGGTCAGTCATGAAACAACTTTGTGGGGTGATCAAGAAGAAAGCTTGGTTGGGGTTCTTTTCGAAGATAGGTCTTATTCTCATTTGCTTCCATGCTTGCTTTATTTGCAACTGGTTAAGCTCCGCACTGTATGGATGTCTACAGATTCTCTGTTTGATGACAATGACACTAGGTGTGAGTTCTATTCTGGGGCACCTGGTCGTGATGTTAGTATCTACAAGTCTTTGAAATTGCTTGGGGCTCCTGCACGAGGGATAAGCAAGACATTGTCTATCTTGAGCATTGCACCATTTGCATTGCTCGAATCCCTAAAGCACTTACAAATTCCGTGTGACTTTGCCAGAATCTTCTGCCAGACAGTAATCAAGAGTGATCTGCAAAGGCACCTCTCATTCTCAAGGTTCTACTTTATATTCCGAGTCACCTCCTCTCTTGGAGTTTCCTTGTCAGTATCCTTTGTTTGTCAACAGAGACAGAAAGAATATGAGAAGTAATTCAATGTAATCTCAATGCCTGGTATTCAGTTGCTTCCCTGCTTGTTGGAATTTTAGTTGGTTAAGATTCATGCTTTGGGTGTTTCTCACCACAGATAGCTCTCCTGATTTCGATGATAATACTCGGTGTTTTCCATTCTGGGGCACCTGATCATAATGTCAAGTCTTACAAGGTGTTGAGGTACAAACAGTCCAGGACTTGCTCGATACAGAGATGTTTGAGTTTATTCATAATGGTTTCTACTGGTCAATCCTATTTCATCTGCTGCAAGTAGATTGTTTGTTCTTTCTCGAGGAAGTAACTCATGTGAATCACTTGCAACTTGTACTGCCAGAGGCTTCCTTCCTAACAGCTATTGTGTGTTCCAAGTAATGACTTTGATAGCCAAGCGTCATAGGTTAATGTTGTTCACTGATAGTAATACAAGTTTCCATTCATGATGGTGTTTTCTGGTTCAGCAGCTATATTTAGGGCTCCCGACCGAGGGATAAGCAAGACGCCTTGTATCTTGAGTTTGTGCACCACTGGCACAACTCAAATCCCTAAAAGCTGGACACTTACAATTTCTGTATGATTTTGCCGGAATCTTCTACGGGGAAGTAATCTGAAGTGTTCTACAGGAACATATGTTGTTGCTTGGGGTGCTTTCCACTCTGGGGGCACTTGGTTATCTGATTGAAGGCTGACAGTCATTCAAAGACAAAGTACAAGACCTGATTGACTCAAAAGCTATCACATTCGCACTTGAAGGCCAAAATTAAAGTTCTCCTTTGACTTAGCGGATCTTTTGAAGCAATAAGTCCATACGGAGAGGATCTCCTCAATATTGGCAATTCCTAATTCATCATGCATGTTCATGTTTAAGCTTTCTTGCTTTGTTAAATACTGTTGCATGTAAAACTTGTTTGTTTTTTAACTATAATCATAATGCATTGGATATGTTTGTCTTGAAAAAAATCCATTCGCTTTTGCTCTTATATGTTTTTCTATGCTTTTTGTGATATTCGACTTTTGTTAACAAAGCATGACAGCTCCAAAGGGAGAATGATGAAAATAATACCAATAACCTCAAATGGTATGCTTTTGAGTAGAACCTTGCTGATGATGTACAGGCATTGTTTCAAATTCCCAAACACTGGAGATATAAGGGAGTGAAACCCTCGTTAACCCCTTTGAGCCTTTGAAGTAGGAGTTTCTTTTCTATTCAGAAAAAACCCTTATTTTTAACCCAGGGGCGGGTAGTATTCAGTTAACCTGGTCGAGCATTCAAAATTCATCAGGAGCACACATCTAAGGATACAACAATGGCTATCCTTCAACAGATTGAGGAAAGTCAAATCCACAACGGTTATCCCTCACCTCAGGAGGTCGAGACATCAAATTTATCCCTCACATCAGGAGGTCGAGACCAACATCAAAGCCGCTGCGGTTTATCACTCACATCAATAGGTCAAAATATGACGATACCACAATGGTAATTCTTCATCAATCAAGGACTCAGGCAGTCACAATCGCTTCACACCAATCTGAGATTCAGGATCACACGACTTGTTCAAAAAAAAAGGGAAAAAAGAATGAAAAAAAAGAGAAGAAAAGCCCGTTAAGTCAACAACTTGAAAGCATGTGACTTAGGCAAAAGTTAGGGCATCCCGCTG
The DNA here is from genome assembly GCF_029867415.1 of Vicia villosa. NCBI lineage: Eukaryota > Viridiplantae > Streptophyta > Magnoliopsida > Fabales > Fabaceae > Vicia > Vicia villosa. The sequence continues at coordinate 1,185,995 of NW_026705038.1, forward strand.
GACATCCAAATCAAAATTCAAAAGAATTTGTCCAGGCAAAATTTAGGGAAACGAAAAAAAAAGCAAAGCTAAAGCGAAAAACAAGGATTACAAAATAAGAATCCTCATCAAAAGAACAAAGTCGTGTGATCAGACAACAAAAACGAAAGGTAAAGTGACTGCCATATCCAGAAGACCTCTTTGACTCCTCAATCATTTCCAAACTCCTCTTGAAAGATGAATGCTCGTGTCAAGTTAACTGAACTTAGGACTGGAGAACATCATGAAGGGGGTGGGCACCAAATAATTTGAGCCTAAAAATCTTTTTTTTCTAAAAACCGTGAACCTGACCACGTTACAACCCTGAAAAGTCCTAACTGAAGCATGGGTTAACTCGAAAGCATACTATACACGAGAATACGGTAAGCTGACTCCTAGGAGATCCGCTAATCGCTTGAGTTGGTATCACACCATCTTTTCTTTCTTTCATAAAATCGATATTATGACATCCTTTCAAAAAGTTTCTTTAAACTTCAAGACAAACATGAACTTTGCATTAGAATTATATTTCTCATAATAAACATTCTTTGCATATGAACAAGTGCTTAACATCAAGAAAGTTTCCATCATGAACTTCAGATGAAAAGTTTTATCCTCCCGAAGGACAGGTTGTCTTCAGAACTCCGTTGAGTTGAAGCACAAATATCTCAAAGTCTGATCACCCTCAGGGGTACAAAAGTGTTTGATTACTCTATCGAGTAAGTTTTCAGACAATCTAAGGCAATCAGGTCAAGATTCAAAAATCTCTCAAAGTGCTAAGCAATCAGGGGCATTCACCCAAGTGCAGTCAAACCTACCTACAATACAAGTCAGGCAGGGGCATGGTGCTAAAATACTTGATACTGGTGCATGACACTATGCATCGGCATTTTATCCTCATCAGGAGGTGTTCAGTTTAAAGTTCGGGTGTGAGCTAAACAACTTATGAACTTGAAGACCGTCGAGAAGTTAGGATTGTCATCCTCAACATTCATCAGATACTGAAAGCCCAATACTTGTTGACATCCTCACAATCAATATGGATATGCAGAACACTATGAAAGCCAATTTCTGTTTGGTCTCTTTGAAGCTAACACTTGCTTGACCCCTTAAGTCCACTTTCTGGTGGTGTTCTCTCGGAAAATCAATGTCTGTTTGATGCTCCGGCCGATGCTTGTTTGGCGTTCTAATCACTGCTTGCTTGCCAACTCGTGAATCCATTGCTTGTTTGGAAAGTTTCAAAGACAAGATGTGTAACAATCTGTTTGCTCTTGCATTTGCCCATGGTGGATGAGCATTACCGTTTTCTTCCATGTGAGGAAATCCTGTGAAGATGTCATGCTATATCCTGGGGCATTTTCATCTGTTCATCTCGTAGGTACATCCTTTTGAGCGTATCATGTCAGCGCATTGGCAGATCTAGCCAAGTGAGAGATTCTCATTCCCCAGCTGAGTGCATTCAGATAAGGTCTTCTTTGTTCCAAGATTCTCACCTCCTCAGCAAAGCACATCTCAATGCAATTTACGTGCTTCAGAAGCCTTATTCCCCGGTGGAATGTCTTCTCCCTAGTTGAATCATGATTGAATGGTATCTGATTCCCCAGCAAGCTCTTAATGAGGTTCTTTGCCCGAATGCCTCTCTTTCCCCAGTAGAGCGCTTCTCTCTCCATCAGATGGACCTGTTTTCCCCAGGAGAGTCATCTTATTCCCCAGTGGAGTTGCCTTAATAAAAGGTTCTTATGTTAAGTTCCTTATCCCCGGCGGATCTCTCATCTCCTCAGTGGATCGTTATGCAGAAGTATTCATCTTCCCCACTGAGTTTCTTTCCTCAGCAAAGATTCGCGTGCATCCTCAGCAGAATCTATGTTCATCTAGGACTTCCCCAGCGGAATGCGTCCTATACAAGCAAGTTGGTCACTCCTCATCAGAGTTATCTCCATGACTTGCCCTTGTCTCCACCTCCCCAGAGTGTCGAGAATTTGCTTCTCCAATGAAGTGACCAGGGTATTCCCCAAGCAATTAATTGGGATGTTCATATCCCCAGGCAGGATTTATTCCCCAAATAGAGCTCGCTTCCAGATTTGATCATCTCCAGCAGATTTCTGATCCATCTCTGTCAGCTCGCAGTTTGTGACTTCTAGTCACTCATCTTGTCCTCCCCACACAGTTTCGTACTCTCTCCAGGACTTATTCAGCAATTCAGTGCTCATCCGTTGTTTCCCTAAGCAACGCCCAAATCATGCATCATTTGCATAGCATTCTCTAAACGTGTAACGTCTTCCTCCTCGGAAACGTTATTCCATACGCATTCATACATGCATCATGCATAAATCATATCATATCTGTTTCTTTCTGCAGGGAAGTTATCAAGATACAAATGCCTCCTAAAGAGCAACTCGCCTAGTCATTACAGGCGCTTATCCTGATGTTTTGAATCAGAAGAGGATTGTTCTACTTATTTTCTGGCGTAGCTCAGATCAGTTCAAAGACATTCCTATTCCCGATGCCCCCAGATCGGTGGAAGATATTTGTTCCTATCCTGATATCCAGCTCAGTTTAAGGAACCGCCTCCGGATCTCTATAGATCTTCCGAAGGAGCAAGCCCTCTGATACATCAGATCAGTTGGAAATATCTACTCCCTGACGATTTAGTTCGTTCAGAAGAAGAAACTCGTCTGCCCAGTCCTGATGCCTAACCATCAGTTGAAGACGCTTTCTTTACCCGGCGTACACAGTTCGGAAGAAACATCTGTTCCTATCCTAATATTCAGATTCAGATTAGTTGAAGGAACCGCCTCCGGATCCCCGTGGTCTTACGAAGGAGCAAGCCACTGTTATCATCAGATCAGACGGAGATGTTTGCCTGATTGACTTTTTCATTCAGATGAAGATTGTCCTACTTATTTTCTGGCATCATGTCCAGATCAGTTTAAAGGCATTCTTTCCCCGGCGTACACAGTTCGAAAGAGATATTGTTCCTATCCTTATTTCCAGTTCAGTTGAAGGAACCGCCTCCGGATCCCCGTGGTCTTACGAAGGAGCTAGCCGCTAATTCCCAGATTAGTAGGAATATCTACCTGATGATTTAATTGCATCAGAAGAGATGTCTGCCCAGATTCCCAGATCATGATTCCCAGATCAGAGATACTTATTACCCGTTGATATTCAGATCAACCGATGTATCTCCTTCGATTCCCAGATCGACCTAACACATCTATCCCGATGCATGTTCGGAGACATCTGCTACGTCTGATACTCAGATCATTCGAGATGTTCCTTCTCTTGATGCCCAGATCAATTGAAGTGTTTCCCCTGCCTGTGGGTGCCCGTTCCTTCTTATCACAAGTTGGAGCATATTTAATTGTCCAGATCAATTGAAGTTTTTTCTCCCTGCTTGCGGGGTGGTACATTCCTTCTTCATTGCTAGATGGAATCTTCTATTGATCAAGAGCGCAAATTTTCGAGTTCATTCTGGTATTCAATCTCCTTCCACCTCAACGGTTCGAAACCTCCGTTTCTCACTCGTCACGTTCAAGAAGTTTGAATAGGGGCAGCTGTTGCACCCCAAAATTTGCCCTCTTTATCTGTGCTATAAGTTATCAGATGACGTTTATTTCGTCGTCCAAAAATTGAAGAAAATAATAAAAGGGTTTCTCATCTTCATTCAAGTTTGTTTAACCGGTTCTTTTTGCATGTGTTGAAACGTGAGATAGGGTTGGTTCATGGATTTCTTCTTCAAGTTACAAGTTTGACTGCTTAGAGTGATTGGATTTCAAGTTAAGATGTGTTTCTCTCCTTATCTCCATTAAAGAGGTCCTCAAAGCGTTATGGTTATGATAAGTCATTTGTTGAGGAAATATCTTCGTAAAAACGTGATATATGACTCAAGGATCTAATGTAATCAGGACATCATTGTTCTTTCTTTCAAATTGATTGGCTGTGTGAAATGCAAGCTGTTTGTGTTTGAGAATTGCAAGCTTTCATTAGAGTGAAGATTTGGATTTATTAATGATTACTTAGGGCCATGAGTTCTTAATGTTCACTTTAATTGGTTCGAAGTATGCATTACTCGGAGATATTGTTACAAAAGCACATTCACTCAAAATTCAAAGTCCATACATTCATTTCAAATTCATTACAAGTCCAAGTCCATTACAAAAAATCGGCACTAGGCGTATCCAACAAAAAAAATCCAAACTCGCATCAAACCGCCATGGACCAAATCAGCCAAACCAAAATAGAACCGGAAATTGAAAGCCTAAACCGGTGGCAACCTTGAATTCTGCAGCATTCTTGAGTAAAAAACCGAACCTGGACATAAAGGAAAAACGAACCGAAACGGAAGAAAAAAGATCAAATCCAATGGCCAGCTCAGTTCTTATAGTGGAAGAAAATTCATAACAGAGAGGGGAATAATCAACAGAATCGGAAAAAGAAACTCACCACATAAGAGGATTCACAAAGATGTAATAAACCTCAAAAACGAAATAGAACGTAACAAACTTTTTCCTCTGAATCATCTACGCTTCAATCTCCATTCACGATCTCAAATCATCATCAAACCGTCATCCATCTTCTTGACCACACATTGACCTTCGTCAATCATCACCTTCATCACTTTCTGCAAATCATCATCACTGCTCAGCATCGACACCTTCAAGCACCATAGCAAGACAACCGCAAATCTTCATCAAACTCTTCCTCTTCATCGCATAGCTTCAATCATCATCTCCATACCTTCAATCTGCGAAGCGCTCCTTCAATCTTTGCCGTGGCACAATCATCTTCATCTCTTCTCTGTAACAACATCGTCGCAACAAACGAATCAACATCATTGCATCGGAAACATAAGAAACAAAGAAGAAGCAGAAGGAGAAGCCTACTAATTCTTGAAGATTCAACCGGATTTATCGTCTTCCTCATCGACTTCGAAGGAGCATCGGATGTTTTCTGTGGTAACACGAGATCAGAGAGGAACGAGAGAATTTGAACGAAGATGTTCCGAGATCGGAGAGAAGCGAGGGCGAGAGAGCGGAGGCGAGTGGCCGGTCGGCGCCGCGAGTTTGAACGGAGATGAAGAAGTTCCGCCGCGCCGTTGTGAAAGAAGGAGAGATGAGCTTCACGTTAGTTAACCTAATCCTCTTTTGGCTTATTAAGAATTTGGATATTGACTTTGAATTAACGCATTAATTGATATTAGTGCTGACTTTAATTGAGTTTGATTGTCAATAAATCTGAGGTATTGGTTATTAGTTTGAAGTGTAGTGAAACAAATCTGAAAATGAGTTGTCAAAAATCTGAATCCATGGATCAATTCAATTTTGGGCCAAGAACAATTTGCTGCGCATGCACCTCCCTTAGAGCCCAATCTCATACTTAATTTTTTCCATTTCTTAAAGACAAAAACAATCATTCCGGGCCTGTCTGTTTGGGCCAGCGCCCCTACTGCTCTATGCACCACTGATTTCAGAATAAACTCCCCTGTGTATATAATTTTCTCCATTAGATTTAATTGTTTTTCATTGTTTTTTTTCCTATTTCTTTTAGGTGATAAAATGACATATAAAATCAATCATTTGTTAAACTTTTGGCTTGATAAAAAATAATCAAAAAAACATGTAATGCTTTGCTTGTTAGAATTGAGATGTTTTGCTATATTGCTTAGTTCTAATTCTTTGATAAAATGCTATAAAAAATATTATGTTTGATTAGGCTTTTGCATGATAAAAGATAATAAAAACATGTAATATTTCTTTGTTAGATTTTAATTGTTTAGTTACATAGTTAGTTCTATTACTTTTAGATAGGAATGTCACAAAAAACAATTTAATCTTGTTAGATTTTTGTTTAGGATTTAATTAGAATTTAATTTCTATTATTTTCTATGGCCGGTGCGCGTTTGTCTTGTTATTACTGATTTGTTTGCTGAGGTGTGCGAGGTACTTTGAGAGGGTTCCATTGTGATTTGATTGCTTCATGTTCCACTTTATTTGTGGGACACGAATTCGCTTCCGATGCGACTTGATTTGCACCATGTTCCACGATGCGACTTGATTTACTCCGTTAAGTCCTCATGGAAGGCACGCGGAAAGGGTTAGCAATCAACCCCCGCCTAGTCTCATCGAGTCTGTTCAGTATGCGCATGCTACGCGTGGCTCGCTTCTGAACCTGCACAAGATCATTGTTATCGAGTATGTCAGGAAAAGGGTTCATGCAGCCGGACCCCCGCCTTTCTTATAGCTCGCGTCGCTCGACGTTGATGCTCGGTGTACGCACGCACCGTTTTCCTTTACGATCCGTGACGGCTTTGTTGCTGAGAGGGGTCCGCCCTCTTGTCTATGGCCCGATCATTTTCGCGAGGTCTAATGCTTGGTTGACTTGGGTTGAGCTTCTCCCCTTGGCTATGGCGGGACCGCTTTTCTACCACTCGGTCAGTACCGTTGGTTTGTTTGCTTTACGAGCGGATGCTCGTTTGTGTGATATTATTGTGTGCTTCCCTTTTTCCCTCGTAGGTTGCTAGTTTAGTTTAGACTTGTACCCTTTGTATGATAACATTAGGTAGCAAGCTTTCCCCTTTAGCTTAGGTTTTCCTCATGCATCTTTTAAAACACAAACCACACTCTTTGACTTTCTTTTCTTAAGAGCTTGTTATTTCCGCTCCATTCCCAGCATAAGTCTCCAAAGGTCGAGCAGCGGAGTGTGAATGTAACTCGTTCACCTAAAAAACACAAAACAAATAGAAATTAGTTAGCCGAGCTACGGTAGCTCTGATTCTGCAAAACAGATACGTAGGCAGCGGGGTAGGGCCCGTGCGAGCACAATCCTTTCTTTTCCCTACATTCTGCATTCATTTTAGTCCAGATTAGCGTAGTTTGCTTACACACCCATAGTTTTAGACACAAGCGTGGATACCATCGAGTACGATGGGCGCGAGGGGTGCTAATACCTTCCCCTCGCGTAACCGACTCCCTTACCCTTTTTCTCTGGTCGTGAGACCGTTGTTTTGTTTTGTGGTTTACTGGCATTCCCTTCCTTTTCAGGATAAATATGTTAGTGGCGACTCTGTTAATTTTCGCGGTAGCGACAACGGCATAGTTGAATATGTTACTTGAGTTGATAGATGAATATAGTATGGGTTATATTCATTGAAATTGTTTGATAGCAATTCTATTTTTCCACGTGCGATGTGCATAATATGATGAAAGCACGAGGTATTCAATTGTGTTACGAGATGATTAGTGCATATTATGAATCTTGGATGTTTGTTTTAGGTTTTCATGTATGTGAAAATAACATGTGACACCTCTTTTACTTTATGCATGCTAATACTCTGTGATTAATATGTTATATTTGGGGTTAGAAAAGGGGTGTTACACTCCACGTCTGCAAGTAACCAATGAACCCCATTTCCTATATTTTCTCAAATTAACCAAGTCTCCCGAAGATCTCTGCATGAAGCCACGACCCCTATTATCACTCAAAAAGAAGTTACAGTAAAGGGCTTTAAAAAAAAGGCAGTTGACAGAAGAAGGGTTCCTTCGTTTTTCCAATTTTTGAGTGCAGGGCTTTTGTTTTTAGTTTTCTTAAGCAGTTTAATTACTTTAAAAACAGTGATATTTTCCTACACCGGGGAGCTATCGCAACCATAGTTTTAGGTTTTCTTTTCTGTTCAATTTACATTTTCGAGAAGCAAATCCTGCCGACATTCTGTGGAGGATTACAGTTAGTACTTAAAGTCCAATATTAATATCCAATTTCCTTTATCAATTCTAGGTTCCAATTTAATTTATATTTAATGTCTTTACAATTAGTAACCATGCTTGAATCTATGTTTTATATCTGCTATTGTATGTTTGCGTTTCTAAGCATGTGCAACTAATCACTTTTGATACCGATATGTAAAGTCATACACCCTGAGGGGTTCGGTAATAAATTGGGATAAATACTTACAAAATACTTTTCTGTTTTTGGTTTCCAAATTTAATATTAAAATTGTTTTTTTACGAGAGTAAAAGATAAACGAAGGTTAAAATCAACACAACGAGAGTTTGAGCTTTTAACCGGATAGTGGTTACTGAACATTAATAATAAACACAGCGAGAGCACTTTAGGATTAATTAGATTCTATTTGTTTTCAAAAAGTATTTTTAGATTTTAAATGAGACAGCGGGAGCAAGCATTTAAATTTAAGAATATAGTGTGAATCAATAAACATGGGAGTGTAAGATAAAGGTTTTTAAATTAATAGTCTCTACTGAAAAGTGTTTTTAATAATTAAAAGCTATGCCAAGGGTTTATTGAATCCCCGAAGTCCGACGTATAGCACACCAGTGTCTTGCCTTTTAATATTTCAACAAAAACCTAATTTAGTTCCCGTTTCTTCCTTACCCCGATATTAGTCATTAGCTTTAGCTTACATAGTAACATTATATAGTACTAGTTCGATTATCAGTCTTTGTGGGTTTGATATCATTTAAAACTACGCGATTAAACTGTGCACATGCAGTTTGTAACCCGATAGACTCATAAAGTCGCGATCAAAAACCCATAAATATCCATAAATATGAGGGGTGACAAGAAAGAAAAATGAGATAACGACCCCCTTTTTATACACTCTCAATCAATTTAGGAATATCAATGGTTCTTAAATTCAACATTTGATAAGAGTTTGAAGGACCGCCAATGAACCAATACAATGACATCACATCATTTAAGAGAAATTTATTCTTTACAAAAAGAAGTAATTGAACCTTGGTTCTGGCATAACAATTAATGAGCCCTTCACCATAGACCACCTAGGCCTAGAGCTATAGCCAACGTGGCAGAAAAAGGAAGTACAAAGTTCAAGTTAAGTTCACATTTATTATTTGACGAAGGACATGATTGTGTATTGTGACAAGATAAAACAAGATATTCATATGACAAGAAATCCCAAAAGGATGAAGGAAGTGAGGCATCTACAAAGTGCACATCAAAACGTAAACAAAGAGTTTCTTTAAAAAATCAATAACATTCTATCCAACTAGAAGGAGAGGTGGATTTTCCTACATATGTCGGTTGACATAACCTTGCTACAAGGGAAAAGATGAGCCATAATCTAGTCTAGCCAACTAAGATTTATTGGCAATTATTTTGGGCTTGTCCGAAATAGGTACACCCTAGTCTAGTCAGGCTAAGAGGACCACAAACTTCACTCACCCTATATGCATACTCGATTAGATTCAGATAGACCTTTGGAGATCACTATATAAAAATACTTGTAAGATCCTCTAATATTTATCCCCTAAGACAATTGTCTACCGAAAGGTTATAGGATCTCTAAACCCTACACTCTTACTATAAACTATAAGTAGTGGTTGGGCCTCAAAGTCTTAGATCCACATCTTTTTAATATATGAGTCAACTTCTGATCAACTGATCTAATCTTTATATACATTAAATTTATACATTTAACTTAACTTTAAGAAATAATGTATATTAAAAAACTTAAACTTGTAATTGAAATTTTGAGAAGGTCTTGACTTAATCCCCCTTCTCTAAACTAATTTAAAAGTTTTTAAAATACAATAACTTTTATAGCATTAAAATAAATAAATTATTTACAATTAAGAAATTATAAATAAAAATATATAAGATTTTGATTTGATTCAAAACACAAATAAAACCCAGAAAAACGTATAGATGGTATGAAAATAGATAAGGAGCTCACAAGATGCCGTCTAAAGTGGTTAAAGAAATCACCAAGATTCAAACCAATTTTTTATGGGGAGGGGCGGTTGAAAAAAGAAGCATTCATTGGGTTAGTTGGAATGAGGTGACTTTACCTTACTCTAAGGGAGGTTTGGCTATTAAGGATATAAAAGATTTCAATGCGGCACTTTTAAATAAATGGAAATGGAGGATAGCGCAAGAAGGAGGATCTTTGTGGCATGAGGTGTTAAAAGCCCGTTATGGAGATGTGTGTATGCATGCTTTTACCGGTGGAGATGTTTTCAAGCCTATTTCTTCTTCTTTTTGGTGGTGCGACTTACTAAAGGTTGGTATCTCTACTCCGTTACAAAAGGACCCTTTCTCTTCCTATTGTAGTTTTGTTGTGGGAAATGGTTTTAATACACCTTTTTGGGAAGTAGTTTGGTTAAATAATATCTCTTTGAAGGATAATTTTCCGGATCTTTTTGAGCTTTCGTCTCTTAAAAAAGTGTCCGTTGCGGCTATGGGAGGTTGGAGAGAGGAGGAATGGTTTTGGGGTGATCTTGGAATTCCGGCGGAGGAAGTGGTGGAAGCCGGTTTAGAGTCGGACATGGGAGTGCTCCGGTCCCTCCTTGAGGTTTATGGGGGGTTGAAAGGTGGTAGAGATTCCGTGTGTTGGAGTCTTGAGTCGGATAAAATGTTTTCGGTAGCTTCGTGTTACCACCGGTATGTTTCTTTTCGTACTCCGTTTGGTCCATCCAAAAGGTTTGAGGAGGCTTTGAAAATTGTTTGGAAATTGGAGGTCCCTTATAAGATTAAAGTTTTTGCTTGGAGGCTTTTTGTGAATAGGCTACCCACTAAAGATCTTTTAGTGTATAGAGGTATTTCTTTTGCTTCTTCTAATTCTAGCTTAAATTGCATTTTTTGTAACACACACTTGGAAGAAAAAGATCATATTTTCTTTAAATGTGTTGTGATCAAAGTTGTTTGGAGGGAAATTGGTGTTTGGTTGGATTTTCCGGATTGGAGAGAGGAGGAGGGAATGTCTTCTTTTATGGAATGGTTACTCTTCGGTCGGAGAAAGGGAATTAAAGACGGTAAATTGGGGGTGTTTTGGCTTGCCGTTTGTTGGAGTATTTGGTTAACAAGAAACGGTTTTTGTTTTAGGAATGAAAAGTGGAATATAAACAATATAGTTTGGAATATAAAGTTTTTGGTGTGGAGGTGGGCTTCCATTGGCGACATTGCTTATTCCAATTGCAATTTTTACGACTTTTGCAAGGATCCTTTGTATTTTATGTCGTAGGTGGAATTGGTTTGTAATTTTGTCTTTTTGTCGGACTTTTCCGCTCTTGTGTATCAAGGTTTGGAGAACCCTTAGTTCTCCCATATATGAAATTCTTGCTTACACAAAAAAAACGTATAGATGGTATGTTTACGTTTATTGACTTATTTGTTTGCTTTTTACATTCTACAAAATTTCATTAATAAAGCGGACAATTTACATAAATAGTTAAATATTTTTTAAACTTTTCCAAAACTATATTTATTATAAAACTAAATTATGAGAATATATTATATTTTACAGGAAAGAATAGTAAAAAATTTATTTAGCATAAACTAATTGTTAATATATTTTATACGAAATAATATATTTTCCATGTTAAAAATCAAATTTTATTTTATTACTTTCTAAACTTAAATTTGTGCTGGTTTGACCATAAATATTTTATAAATTATTTACTTTTTATAGATAACTATCTAAACTAAATTTTTAAAAATGAAAAGTGATTAGAAGTTTGAACGTATGAAGAGGGAATAGAATTCTCTGAACTTAGGGCGCCAAGGTCAGTCTACCTTTCGATAATTTATCACCGTCCGATAAAATTAACGACGGAGTATACGCCACGTGGACATCTCATTGATTTTCAGTTGAAAAGCTTAACCGTGGGGTTGCATGAAAGGTAGGTTGGTTCGTCCATGGCGGTCACACCTTCTCCGACCAGACCGCAGAAGACTACACGCCGTCGAAATGGTAAACGGCCGAGAAAGAAATGGAGAGATCTGAGATCGTGACGGGACAAGTCATCAGAAATGTTGCAAACGGTCCTTGGTTTGGGATAGAGCTAAGATTGCGGCGGAGTTGCGGTGCTCCGATGACGGAGATCTGATAGACCAAAGAAACAAAGTAACGACGGCAGTAAGTAAGTAGCCAAGAGTTTCTGGTTGGTGTATGTATCATTCTCTTGTCTGCTTCTATTTTTTCTGTTCTAATCATTGTTTGACACGTGGCAGTATCTAGATGGTTCAGTTTATCGGACGGTTAAGCATGGTTGAACTACACTCTAACCTTCGCGCGTATACAATAGAGAATCGAACCCTGACATATTGTAAAAATGAAAAAAGTGTTGTAGAATAAAGAGCAGTTGAAATTGAAACTCAAACTATTGATTCTATACTGTCTCACTATCATAATGTCTCTTTCACGCTTCATCGCTCCTCTCTCTTGCAATTCTTCTACTTCAGGTCTCTCTTCTTCACTTTTTCTTTTAATTTTCGGTATTTTTTCTCTATGTCGTTATGCCTTGGTAGTAATTTTCAAACTTTGCTATACTATATGCTGAATGGCCATGCAAATTTTTTTTTTCATTTCTTGTTTTAAGAGTTTGGTGAAGCTGCTACACAGACACGGAAACACGACACTGGCACATTGACACCGGTAATTATTTGAATAAAATGAATAAAGGTTTCAGATGCTGACAACTTTTATTTTGAGGTGTTAGTGTTAAATTACTGGATACTACATTGAGTTATTACTGGAAAATTTCTGGTGTTTACTTACAGTGTTAAATTACCCTAATTGAAATTTCATATTTTCAGCTCCTAAGTCCGAATTGAGATATTTATATGAAACATGCATTTTTGTTTATATGAAGGGTCTGATAGTTTTTTTCCTTCTTCACAGATTCTTCTATGGTTGCGTCAACAGTAAAGAAGAATATGAACACTACTACAGCGTTGGTATGACTTGCATATTCTTAAATTTTTTCTAATATATATTAGTGAAGGAAGGAAATAAAATGAGTTTTATTGTTTGTAGTGTTTGGAAGACACTAAAGAAAGAATCAAGAACATGTTCAATAAGGTTGAGCTTTCAATTTCTTCATATGATACTGCTTTTGTGGCAATGATTCCTTCTTCAACGTCGCCGCACACCCCCTTTTTCCCTCAATGTTTGAATTGGTTGCTGGATAATCAACTTGTGGACGGCTCTTGGGGTCTTCCTGATCGACATCCATTGTTGATGAATGATGCTCTCTTGTCTACCTTAGCATCTATCCTTGCATTAAAGCAATGGGGTATTGGTGAAGATAAGCTGAATAAGGGTACTTTACTCTTCTCCCGGTTATCGTTTACAGAATTGTTACATGCTATACATTGTATTGTATCTATTGTTATTTGGCATTGTGAATCTGTTCTCAGTCCATCAACCAGTACCAGAGCCAAAGTTCTTATTTTATAGTATTCTCATATGAGTAAATATAAAATATGTCAATGCATCAATTTACACTTGTCTTTTCGTCTGTCATAGAAATGAGGTTTCTTGATTTTTTGCAGGACTTCATTTTATTGAGTCAAACTTTACTTCAATCAATGATGACAAGCAACACCGTCCCATAGGATTTGATATACTTTTTCCTTCTTTGGTTGAATATGCACAAACTTTGGGCATTAATCTTCCAATTCGAGCCACGAGCTTGGAAGCAATGATCCAAAAGAGAGACAGAGAGCTTCAAAGGTAGTATTTTTGTTTTCTCTTGTGTATATCTTATTTTTCATTTTGCCTAAATTCTGCAAGCTGGTTGGCCTCAAATGGTTAATGAGTACCCGAGTTTAAATCTTGGCTGAAACAAATTTCGGTCAAACTTTATTTTCTTCCAGGCCGAACTCCAGATTACCAGGACCCTTTATCCCTAGGAACCTGAGGTTTAAAACGAAAAAATATTCTCCAAACTGACCTCTTTCTGATGCATTTGTTTTGATACAGAGGCTCTGAAAGCAATTCAGAAGGGTGGAGAGCATATCTAGCATATGTGTCAGAAGGAATGTTGAAGTCGCCGGACATGAATACAATCATGAAGTATCAAAGAAAGAATGGATCTTTGTTTAATTCACCGGCTACAACTGCAGCTGCTTTTCATCACTTAAAGAATGCTGACTGTCTTAGTTACCTCCAATCAGTATTACAAAAGTTTGGGAATGCAGGTTCATTTTCAGACTTATTTTCCTTCAAATTT